>NC_046323.1:4557337-5202122 GCF_009819535.1 Lacerta agilis | reverse complement strand
AAAAGTTTTCTGCAGGTCAACTTGTCGAGGCCTGATTTCCATTAATTTGATGAAAAACCCTACTGTTTTCACCGCCAAATCTTCCAGGGGAGTCTTGGCAAAATTTTGGCACCATTTTTGAGGAAATTGGAGAACGTCAGATTTTTGGTGAAATTCTGACCGCGCGGGTTAGGGATTTTTTCAAAAAAAGTTTTTCCGCCGCTCAACTTGTCGAGTCCTGATTTCCATTAATTTGATGAAAAACCCTTCTGTTTTCACCGCCAAATCTTCCAGGGGAGTCTTGGCAAAATTTTGGCACCATTTTTGAGGAAATTGGAGAACGTCAGATTTTTGGTGAAATTCTGACCGCGCGGGTTAGGGATTTTTTCAAAGAAAGTTTTTCTGCAGGTCAACTTGTCGAGGCCTGATTTCCATTAATTTGATGAAAAACCCTTCTGTTTTCACTGCCAAATCTTCCAGGGGAGTCTTGGCAAAATTTTGGCACCATTTTTGAGGAAATTGGAGAACGTCAGATTTTTGGTGAAATTCTGACCGCGCGGGTTAGGGATTTTTTCAAAAAAAGTTTTTCTGCAGGTCAACTTGTCGAGTCCTGATTTCCATTAATCTGATGAAAAACCCTTCTGTTTTCACTGCCAAATCTTCCAGGGGAGTCTTGGCAAAATTTTGGCACCATTTTTGAGGAAATTGGAGAACGTCAGATTTTTGGTGAAATTCTGACCGCGCGGGTTAGGGATTTTTTCAAAAAAAGTTTTTCTGCAGGTCAACTTGTCGAGGCCTGATTTCCATTAATTTGATGAAAAACCCTACTGTTTGCACCGCCAAATCTTCCAGGGGAGTCTTGGCAAAATTTTGGCACCATTTTTGAGGAAATTGGAGAACGTCAGATTTTTGGTGAAATTCTGACCGCGCGGGTTAGGGATTTTTTCAAAAAAAGTTTTTCCGCCGCTCAACTTGTCGAGTCCTGATTTCCATTAATTTGATGAAAAACCCTTCTGTTTTCACCGCCAAATCTTCCAGGGGAGTCTTGGCAAAATTTTGGCACCATTTTTGAGGAAATTGGAGAACGTCAGATTTTTGGTGAAATTCTGACCGCGCGGGTTAGGGATTTTTTCAAAAAAAGTTTTTCTGCAAGTCGACGTCTCGAGGCCTGATTTCCTTTAATTTGATGAAATACTGTTCTGTTTTCACTGCCAAATATTCCTTTGGAGTCTTGGCAAAATTTTGGCACCATTTTTGAGGAAATTGGAGAACGTCAGATTTTTGGTGAACTTCTGACCGCGCGGGTTAGGGATTTTTTCAAAAAAAGTTTTTCTGCAGGTCAACTTGTCGAGGCCTGATTTCCATTAATTTGATGAAAAACCCTACTGTTTTCACCGCCAAATCTTCCAGGGGAGTCTTGGCAAAATTTTGGCACCATTTTTGAGGAAATTGGAGAACGTCAGATTTTTGGTGAAATTCTGACCGCGCGGGTTAGGGATTTTTTCAAAAAAAGTTTTTCTGCAGGTCAACTTGTCGAGGCCTGATTTCCATTAATTTGATGAAAAACCCTACTGTTTGCACCGCCAAATCTTCCAGGGGAGTCTTGGCAAAATTTTGGCACCATTTTTGAGGAAATTGGAGAACGTCAGATTTTTGGTGAAATTCTGACCGCGCGGGTTAGGGATTTTTTCAAAAAAAGTTTTTCTGCAAGTCGACGTCTCGAGGCCTGATTTCCTTTAATTTGATGAAATACTGTTCTGTTTTCACTGCCAAATATTCCTTTGGAGTCTTGGCAAAATTTTGGCACCATTTTTGAGGAAATTGGAGAACGTCAGATTTTTGGTGAACTTCTGACCGCGCGGGTTAGGGATTTTTTCAAAAAAAGTTTTTCTGCAGGTCAACTTGTCGAGGCCTGATTTCCATTAATTTGATGAAAAACCCTACTGTTTTCACCGCCAAATCTTCCAGGGGAGTCTTGGCAAAATTTTGGCACCATTTTTGAGGAAATTGGAGAACGTCAGATTTTTGGTGAAATTCTGACCGCGCGGGTTAGGGATTTTTTCAAAAAACGTTTTTCCGCCGCTCAACTTGTCGAGTCCTGATTTCCATTAATTTGATGAAAAACCCTTCTGTTTTCACCGCCAAATCTTCCAGGGGAGTCTTGGCAAAATTTTGGCACCATTTTTGAGGAAATTGGAGAACGTCAGATTTTTGGTGAAATTCTGACCGCGCGGGTTAGGGATTTTTTCAAAAAAAGTTTTTCTGCAGGTCAACTTGTCGAGGCCTGATTTCCATTAATTTGATGAAAAACCCTTCTGTTTTCACTGCCAAATCTTCCAGGGGAGTCTTGGCAAAATTTTGGCACCATTTTTGAGGAAATTGGAGAACGTCAGATTTTTGGTGAAATTCTGACCGCGCGGGTTAGGGATTTTTTAAAAAAAAGTTTTTCTGCAGGTCAACTTGTCGAGGCCTGATTTCCATTAATTTGATGAAAAACCCTTCTGTTTTCACTGCCAAATCTTCCAGGGGAGTCTTGGCAAAATTTTGGCACCATTTTTGAGGAAATTGGAGAACGTCAGATTTTTGGTGAAATTCTGACCGCGCGGGTTAGGGATTTTTTCAAAAAAAGTTTTTCTGCAGGTCAACTTGTCGAGGCCTGATTTCCATTAATTTGATGAAAAACCCTACTGTTTGCACCGCCAAATCTTCCAGGGGAGTCTTGGCAAAATTTTGGCACCATTTTTGAGGAAATTGGAGAACGTCAGATTTTTGGTGAAATTCTGACCGCGCGGGTTAGGGATTTTTTCAAAAAAAGTTTTTTCCGCCGCTCAACTTGTCGAGTCCTGATTTCCATTAATTTGATGAAAAACCCTTCTGTTTTCACCGCCAAATCTTCCAGGGGAGTCTTGGCAAAATTTTGGCACCATTTTTGAGGAAATTGGAGAACGTCAGATTTTTGGTGAAATTCTGACCGCGCGGGTTAGGGATTTTTTCAAAAAAAGTTTTTCTGCAAGTCGACGTCTCGAGGCCTGATTTCCTTTAATTTGATGAAATACTGTTCTGTTTTCACTGCCAAATATTCCTTTGGAGTCTTGGCAAAATTTTGGCACCATTTTTGAGGAAATTGGAGAACGTCAGATTTTTGGTGAACTTCTGACCGCGCGGGTTAGGGATTTTTTCAAAAAAAGTTTTTCTGCAGGTCAACTTGTCGAGGCCTGATTTCCATTAATTTGATGAAAAACCCTACTGTTTTCACCGCCAAATCTTCCAGGGGAGTCTTGGCAAAATTTTGGCACCATTTTTGAGGAAATTGGAGAACGTCAGATTTTTGGTGAAATTCTGACCGCGCGGGTTAGGGATTTTTTCAAAAAAAGTTTTTCTGCAGGTCAACTTGTCGAGGCCTGATTTCCATTAATTTGATGAAAAACCCTACTGTTTGCACCGCCAAATCTTCCAGGGGAGTCTTGGCAAAATTTTGGCACCATTTTTGAGGAAATTGGAGAACGTCAGATTTTTGGTGAAATTCTGACCGCGCGGGTTAGGGATTTTTTCAAAAAAAGTTTTTCTGCAAGTCGACGTCTCGAGGCCTGATTTCCTTTAATTTGATGAAATACTGTTCTGTTTTCACTGCCAAATATTCCTTTGGAGTCTTGGCAAAATTTTGGCACCATTTTTGAGGAAATTGGAGAACGTCAGATTTTTGGTGAACTTCTGACCGCGCGGGTTAGGGATTTTTTCAAAAAAAGTTTTTCTGCAGGTCAACTTGTCGAGGCCTGATTTCCATTAATTTGATGAAAAACCCTACTGTTTGCACCGCCAAATCTTCCAGGGGAGTCTTGGCAAAATTTTGGCACCATTTTTGAGGAAATTGGAGAACGTCAGATTTTTGGTGAAATTCTGACCGCGCGGGTTAGGGATTTTTTCAAAAAAAGTTTTTCCGCCGCTCAACTTGTCGAGTCCTGATTTCCATTAATTTGATGAAAAACCCTTCTGTTTTCACCGCCAAATCTTCCAGGGGAGTCTTGGCAAAATTTTGGCACCATTTTTGAGGAAATTGGAGAACGTCAGATTTTTGGTGAAATTCTGACCGCGCGGGTTAGGGATTTTTTCAAAAAAAGTTTTTCTGCAGGTCAACTTGTCGAGGCCTGATTTCTATTAATTTGATGAAAAACCCTTCTGTTTTCACTGCCAAATCTTCCAGGGGAGTCTTGGCAAAATTTTGGCACCATTTTTGAGGAAATTGGAGAACGTCAGATCTTTGGTGAAATTCTGACCGCGCGGGTTAGGGATTTTTTCAAAAAAAGTTTTTCTGCAGGTCAACTTGTCGAGGCCTGATTTCCATTAATTTGATGAAAAACCCTTCTGTTTTCACTGCCAAATCTTCCAGGGGAGTCTTGGCAAAATTTTGGCACCATTTTTGAGGAAATTGGAGAACGTCAGATTTTTGGTGAAATTCTGACCGCGCGGGTTAGGGATTTTTTCAAAAAAAGTTTTTCTGCAGGTCAACTTGTCGAGGCCTGATTTCCATTAATTTGATGAAAAACCCTACTGTTTGCACCGCCAAATCTTCCAGGGGAGTCTTGGCAAAATTTTGGCACCATTTTTGAGGAAATTGGAGAACGTCAGATTTTTGGTGAAATTCTGACCGCGCGGGTTAGGGATTTTTTCAAAAAAAGTTTTTCCGCCGCTCAACTTGTCGAGTCCTGATTTCCATTAATTTGATGAAAAACCCTTCTGTTTTCACCGCCAAATCTTCCAGGGGAGTCTTGGCAAAATTTTGGCACCATTTTTGAGGAAATTGGAGAACGTCAGATTTTTGGTGAAATTCTGACCGCGCGGGTTAGGGATTTTTTCAAAAAAAGTTTTTCTGCAAGTCGACGTCTCGAGGCCTGATTTCCTTTAATTTGATGAAATACTGTTCTGTTTTCACTGCCAAATATTCCTTTGGAGTCTTGGCAAAATTTTGGCACCATTTTTGAGGAAATTGGAGAACGTCAGATTTTTGGTGAACTTCTGACCGCGCGGGTTAGGGATTTTTTCAAAAAAAGTTTTTCTGCAGGTCAACTTGTCGAGGCCTGATTTCCATTAATTTGATGAAAAACCCTTCTGTTTTCACCGCCAAATCTTCCAGGGGAGTCTTGGCAAAATTTTGGCACCATTTTTGAGGAAATTGGAGAACGTCAGATTTTTGGTGAAATTCTGACCGCGCGGGTTAGGGATTTTTTCAAAAAAAGTTTTTCCGCCGCTCAACTTGTCGAGTCCTGATTTCCATTAATTTGATGAAAAACCCTTCTGTTTTCACCGCCAAATCTTCCAGGGGAGTCTTGGCAAAATTTTGGCACCATTTTTGAGGAAATTGGAGAACGTCAGATTTTTGGTGAAATTCTGACCGCGCGGGTTAGGGATTTTTTCAAAGAAAGTTTTTCTGCAGGTCAACTTGTCGAGGCCTGATTTCCATTAATTTGATGAAAAACCCTTCTGTTTTCACTGCCAAATCTTCCAGGGGAGTCTTGGCAAAATTTTGGCACCATTTTTGAGGAAATTGGAGAACGTCAGATTTTTGGTGAAATTCTGACCGCGCGGGTTAGGGATTTTTTCAAAAAAAGTTTTTCCGCCGCTCAACTTGTCGAGTCCTGATTTCCATTAATTTGATGAAAAACCCTTCTGTTTTCACCGCCAAATCTTCCAGGGGAGTCTTGGCAAAATTTTGGCACCATTTTTGAGGAAATTGGAGAACGTCAGATTTTTGGTGAAATTCTGACCGCGCGGGTTAGGGATTTTTTCAAAAAAAGTTTTTCCGCCGCTCAACTTGTCGAGTCCTGATTTCCATTAATTTGATGAAAAACCCTTCTGTTTTCACCGCCAAATCTTCCAGGGGAGTCTTGGCAAAATTTTGGCACCATTTTTGAGGAAATTGGAGAACGTCAGATTTTTGGTGAAATTCTGACCGCGCGGGTTAGGGATTTTTTCAAAAAAAGTTTTTCTGCAAGTCGACGTCTCGAGGCCTGATTTCCTTTAATTTGATGAAATACTGTTCTGTTTTCACTGCCAAATATTCCTTTGGAGTCTTGGCAAAATTTTGGCACCATTTTTGAGGAAATTGGAGAACGTCAGATTTTTGGTGAACTTCTGACCGCGCGGGTTAGGGATTTTTTCAAAAAAAGTTTTTCTGCAGGTCAACTTGTCGAGTCCTGATTTCCATTAATTTGATGAAAAACCCTACTGTTTTCACCGCCAAATCTTCCAGGGGAGTCTTGGCAAAATTTTGGCACCATTTTTGAGGAAATTGGAGAACGTCAGATTTTTGGTGAAATTCTGACCGCGCGGGTTAGGGATTTTTTCAAAAAAAGTTTTTCCGCCGCTCAACTTGTCGAGTCCTGATTTCCATTAATTTGATGAAAAACCCTTCTGTTTTCACCGCCAAATCTTCCAGGGGAGTCTTGGCAAAATTTTGGCACCATTTTTGAGGAAATTGGAGAACGTCAGATTTTTGGTGAAATTCTGACCGCGCGGGTTAGGGATTTTTTCAAAGAAAGTTTTTCTGCAGGTCAACTTGTCGAGGCCTGATTTCCATTAATTTGATGAAAAACCCTTCTGTTTTCACTGCCAAATCTTCCAGGGGAGTCTTGGCAAAATTTTGGCACCATTTTTGAGGAAATTGGAGAACGTCAGATTTTTGGTGAAATTCTGACCGCGCGGGTTAGGGATTTTTTCAAAAAAAGTTTTTCTGCAGGTCAACTTGTCGAGTCCTGATTTCCATTAATTTGATGAAAAACCCTTCTGTTTTCACTGCCAAATCTTCCAGGGGAGTCTTGGCAAAATTTTGGCACCATTTTTGAGGAAATTGGAGAACGTCAGATTTTTGGTGAAATTCTGACCGCGCGGGTTAGGGATTTTTTCAAAAAAAGTTTTTCTGCAGGTCAACTTGTCGAGGCCTGATTTCCATTAATTTGATGAAAAACCCTACTGTTTGCACCGCCAAATCTTCCAGGGGAGTCTTGGCAAAATTTTGGCACCATTTTTGAGGAAATTGGAGAACGTCAGATTTTTGGTGAAATTCTGACCGCGCGGGTTAGGGATTTTTTCAAAAAAAGTTTTTCCGCCGCTCAACTTGTCGAGTCCTGATTTCCATTAATTTGATGAAAAACCCTTCTGTTTTCACCGCCAAATCTTCCAGGGGAGTCTTGGCAAAATTTTGGCACCATTTTTGAGGAAATTGGAGAACGTCAGATTTTTGGTGAAATTCTGACCGCGCGGGTTAGGGATTTTTTCAAAAAAAGTTTTTCTGCAAGTCGACGTCTCGAGGCCTGATTTCCTTTAATTTGATGAAATACTGTTCTGTTTTCACTGCCAAATATTCCTTTGGAGTCTTGGCAAAATTTTGGCACCATTTTTGAGGAAATTGGAGAACGTCAGATTTTTGGTGAACTTCTGACCGCGCGGGTTAGGGATTTTTTCAAAAAAAGTTTTTCTGCAGGTCAACTTGTCGAGGCCTGATTTCCATTAATTTGATGAAAAACCCTACTGTTTGCACCGCCAAATCTTCCAGGGGAGTCTTGGCAAAATTTTGGCACCATTTTTGAGGAAATTGGAGAACGTCAGATTTTTGGTGAAATTCTGACCGCGCGGGTTAGGGATTTTTTCAAAAAAAGTTTTTTCCGCCGCTCAACTTGTCGAGTCCTGATTTCCATTAATTTGATGAAAAACCCTTCTGTTTTCACCGCCAAATCTTCCAGGGGAGTCTTGGCAAAATTTTGGCACCATTTTTGAGGAAATTGGAGAACGTCAGATTTTTGGTGAAATTCTGACCGCGCGGGTTAGGGATTTTTTCAAAAAAAGTTTTTCTGCAAGTCGACGTCTCGAGGCCTGATTTCCTTTAATTTGATGAAATACTGTTCTGTTTTCACTGCCAAATATTCCTTTGGAGTCTTGGCAAAATTTTGGCACCATTTTTGAGGAAATTGGAGAACGTCAGATTTTTGGTGAACTTCTGACCGCGCGGGTTAGGGATTTTTTCAAAAAAAGTTTTTCTGCAGGTCAACTTGTCGAGGCCTGATTTCCATTAATTTGATGAAAAACCCTACTGTTTTCACCGCCAAATCTTCCAGGGGAGTCTACAGCAAACCTTTTTAGAACTAAAATATCCACCTGATGAAGTTAAACAACAGATCGACAGAGCCGGACTGATACCCAGAGAGAACTTGCTGCAAGACAGACCCAAAAAAGAAAATAACAGAACACCACTAGTCATCACATACAGCTCCCAAGTTAAAACAGTACAACGCATCATCAGAGATCTACAACCTCTCCTAGACAATGACAGTTCTCTTTCTCAAGCTCTGGGAGGAAGACCCTTCATCGCATACAAACAGCCACCCAATCTCAAACAGCTCCTCACCCACAATAATTCAAAAACAGGACTCAACATGGACACTGGTACCAGAGCCTGCAATAAACCCAGATGCCAACTTTGCTGCCACATAAACCCGGATAACACCATTACTGGTCCCAACAACATCAAACACACCATCTCAGGACTATTTGATTGCTCATCTTCCAACATTGTGTATGCAATCAAATGCCAACAGTGCCCTTCAGCTCTCTATATTGGACAAACAGGCCAAACCCTACGCCAAAGGATAAATGGACATAAATCTGATATCAGGAATCACAAGACAGAGAAACCAGTAGGAGAACACTTCAATCTCCCAGGACATTCTATAAAAGATCTCAAAGTAGCTGTCTTAATACAAAGAAATTTCAGAAATAGACTGGAAAGAGAAGTGGCTGAATTGCAACTAATCACCAAACTTAAAACCATGGAGAAACCTGGTTTGAACAAAGACATTGGATTCTTATCTCATTATACATAACAAAGCCATCTTTAGCCATCTCACCCCTTGCCTTTCCCTGCGAGACTAATTGCAGCCGTTTAGAGTCGTCAACAGGTTTTCCACACTTATCAGCCTATCAGCCTATCACCCATTCCCACCACCCTTCTGAGTAATACCCCTCCCCACTCCCCCACTATATTTAAGGATCTGGTGACTTCTGTTTCAGTGTATCTGAAGAAGTGTGCATGCACACGAAAGCTCATACCAGGAAGAAACTCAGTTGGTCTCTAAGGTGCTACTAGAAAGAATTTTCGATTTTGTTTTGACTATGGCAGACCAACACGGCTACCCACCTGTAACTGGATTGAATGGTAAGCCATCTGCAAAACATCAGACCCTCTGCCCAGTGGCTACTGGAGCAGGATTACCATTGGCCTGATGTAAGCAACGGGGGCCTTTTGCAATTGGCTTGAGAAACAGAGGTTGCCAGGGTGATGGATTGGGGGATGCTGGAAGCGGAAGGGGAGGGCATAGCTGTCAACTTTCAGGTTTGAAAATAAGGGATCAGCAGTCTCACCTATCCCGGGGACAGTCACATGTCAGTGGTGGGTGGAGCCAGAAGCAAAAGTGGGCGGAGCAGCAATGTAAACTCCAAGCGGGCTCAGGCTTGGAGCGGAGCAAAGAGGAGGGCAGCCATGTGCTCCGTGCGATGGAGCCCCATTGTCTTCTTGTCTGATCCCATCGAAACAGGACAGGAAGCAGCAGCTGCTCAAAGGCAGCCAGGCTCCGCCCGCCAGCTAACCCTATTGGCCGGCTGAGGGGCTCGGCGGCAACGGATAGGGGCTGATGCAGGGGGAGGAATACACCCCCCCGTAAGCACGGGAAACGGTTCCCACTTGCTTTGAGGGCTGAGACTTTTCTCTCCAAGTAGGCGAGGTCTTCCCACCCAGTCCCTGGCCAACAGGGGAGGAGCTGCTTCCATTAAAAACGGGAAATTTAAGGGAAATAAAAAATAAGGGAGAGCAGCGGGAAACTGCTTGAAATAAGGGAGAATCCCGGGGAAAACGAGATACTTGACAGCACTGGGGGAGGGGTTTCCTGAAAATGATGCTGGGAAAGAAAAGGAGGAAGTGGGCAGAACTTCTATGGGGGATGGAAAGGCCAGGTAACCGCACAGGCTGGCTGGAGGGGCAATACAGAGAGACACGAGGATGGCGCTTAAGGTAAAGTGAAAGGACCCCTGGACAGATTAAGTCCAGTCAAAAGCTACTGTGGGGTTGCGGCACTCAACTAGCTTCCAGGCCAAGGGAGGCGGTGTTTGTCCACAGACAGCTTTCCGGGTCATGTGGCCAGCATGACGAAACCGCTTCTGGTGCGATGGGACAGCATGGTGGAAACCAGAGCGCACGGAAACACTGTTCACCTTCCCGCCACAGCGGTGCCTATTTATCTACTTGCACTGGCATGCTTTTGAACTGCTAGGTTGGCAGGAGCTGGGACAGACCAATGGGAGCTCACCCCGTTGCGGGGATTCAAACTGCCAACCTTCTGATCGGCAAGCCCAAGAGGTTTAGACCACAGCGCCACCTGCATCCCTACGAGGATGGTGCTTAGGCTGCCTCTGAATCCAATGCTGCTGGAGAAGACAAGCTGTAAAGAATTAAGTTTTTTTTTTTTTTTGGTAGAGTGACATTTCAAAACTTAAATAAAAATACAGTAGTCAAATGTATTTGACTATTAACACATTTATTGACTCATACAGCGGAATGTCATTCATGGTCACGTACATTAGAAAGAAAAGGTGCAAATTCTATGCTGGCAATTATTTTACATCCCCCTCCCTTTAATTTCTAAAAAAAGAAAATAAGAAAATAAGAGATTTTATTTTCACAGAAATGAAATACCAGAAACTAGCAGTGCTGCAAATCATTGCAGAAGTTTCAGGCAACCCATTTGGTTTATTAAGAAGCAGTATCAGAGCTATGGTAGTTCTTAAAATAGTGTACACTGAAACACTTAAGAAACAGGTGCTGCTACGCTTAACAAGTGCAGTCAAAAACTTACCATATATACTCGAGTATAAGTCGACCCAAATATAAGCCGAGGCACCTAATTTCCCTACAAAAACCTGGGAAAGCTTATTGACTCAAGTATAAGCCGGTTCACCTTTGCCACTGTGGTAGAGGAGGAACGAACAGCCCAAAGCAGCCCTTTGGGCTGCTCCTTCCTCTTCCTCCTTTGCTGCTGTGGAGCTTACCCCGTTGCAGGGTTTCGAACCGCCATTCTTCTGATCAGCAAGCCCTAGGGCTCTGTGGTTTAACCCACAGCGCAATGTTCCCTTGTGTTATTCAGAGAAGGCTGGGATCCTGTCCTGTTAAAGCAGGAGCCAGGGAAAGTGAGCACCTGTGGGGTTTTAATACTTCCTTAACTGATAGGCTTTCTGCCTTCTGGGGTCTAAAGTTTGCATTTATGTGAGCAGTTCAGGAATGGAACAAGCTGCCTGGGGAGAGTAAAGAACCACCGTTCTTGTACTCTTCTTAAGGAATGGTTGACTTGAGTATAAGCCGAGGGCAGCTTTTAAAGCACAAAAAGTGTGCTGAAAAACTAGGCTTATACTCAAGTATATACGGTACTCCGTCTCCAGGATGACTGTGGGTTTTTCAGCAGAGAGCAGCTGGCGGAAGTTTGGCTTTCAGCTGCAGAACCTGCCCAGAGCACTTTTACAAATGGATTTTGCTTTAAGAAACAGCAACAGGGTGACAAACAAATGGATAAACACATGCATGTTCATGTGTGGTACCTTTGTGGGTTTTAAAAAAACATCCCAATCCATTTATAAAATGCAAACTCATCTAGGACAGGGGAAGGAGGCGAGATCACAGCTAAAAGCCAATCAAAAGTTGTGCACGGTCAGCGGTGAGCCAATCAGCATTTTGGGCAACCTACATAAAGACTTGCAGAATTTGACAAAGCAAAAGGAAATCAGTATTTCCTTACTAATAGAAAACAATAAAAAACAAAAACATGGTGAGGTATGTACCTCTTCCAGATGAATGTGTTTAAAATTAAGGTGCAAGAGATTAAAAAAAAAATTCTCCCTGTAAAAAGATTGCTTTGACTAAAGACTTACAGACACGGAACACATTGGCCCAGCTCCACCAGATCCTAACGCACCAGCATGCACAGCCAGCTAGTTTGTTTACATTTACACTCCAAAACCTCCCATTAATGAAAACGCAAATTACCTTTCTCAAACTGCCAGGGGTTAAAAACATGGATAGCCTATTGGCAATTACACTGGAGTGCAACTATGAGCGAAAATGCACAGCGGGTGACCTTTTGTCTCTTGATTATATACATAATGTAGAACAAGTGGGACTAACTTAAATATGGTGGGGCCACAATCCAGAAAACCGCATGCACAACTGAATCCCACTGTCAGGCGCAGGCAGTGATGGCTGCCAATTTGGATGATGATTAGACATGGCGGCTATCCTCTGCCTCCACAATCAGACAGGATGCTTTGGTGCTGGGAACCACAGGATGGGATGGTGCTCTTGGGCTTTGGGGTCCAACTTGTGGGTTTCCCACAGGCATCTGGTTGGCCACTGTGAGAACCGGATGTTGGGACTACATGGGACATTGGCCTGATCCAGCAGACTCTTCTTAGGTTCTTAGACAGAAAGGCAAAGAAACTCAAACCGAGCCTGGCTCTGTTTCTCAATAAAGCTATTGAATCTTGATCACCGGGCATGAATGGCAGTCTTTGGTACCTGCTGCCCAGAAATTGGATGAGATTGAGGGTTAGGTTGCAGCTTCTCATACAGTGCAATGGGTACAGGAATAGTGAGTGTGGCAGCACACTCCTGTTTTAGAAGGAAACGAGAAAATCCTATAGTTTCCTATCTTTCTGCAGGTAATAGCACTGACCTAGGGATAATTTAAGATCTGGTGCATCAAAAGATTTCCCTTCTTTCCAAAAACTTCCCATCCATTTCAGCTACCCTCCCCCCCAATCCATGCACACAATGGCAGATGCTTGCTAACGAGCTATTTAAACGAAGGAGGCGTTTCAAAAGTGAGAGATTTACATGCGCCTCTAAATGGAGGGTGGTTTCCAGATTAGGGCAGATACGTTTCAGATCAAGTTGCTAGTAGGCTAACATTTAAAACATTCTTAGTTCTCTAATTTTTAAAAACAATATTTCAGAACCCCAGAATTGTTGCTCAATCTGTTTTAGGAATCTCTGTTCATAATAAAACGACATGCTGTAAATATGTAGATGTCGGGTGGTTTCCAACTAAGTCTTGTTCGGAGTAGAGCCACTGAAATTAATGAACCTAAGTTAGTCAAGTCCTTTAACTTCAGTGGGTCTACTCTGAGTAGGACTAGTATTAAATACCACCAATTATTCCTAAACTTTACACACACACAACCACACCCAAAAGGTACTGGTTTTTAAGTACTGCAAAATTAAACATTACAAAAAAGCTGGTCCAAAGGAGAAGTTTGATTTAGTATGTTACAAAATCTGATGACGAAGGCTAGCCAGGAGCAGAAAGCACTGTAAAGGGGGTGGTTCAGAAAAGCCTTTGTGTGCTCTCACACTTCTGCACAACACCAGAGAAAGAGGAGCATGTGGGCTCCTCTTTTGCTAGAATTCTTACAAGGAATCAGGATGACCAAGTGATATTCCCCTGGTGGGACTCAACTATGTAAACGTGAATAATAGTGGCTACCCCAATGTAAAATGTGCAAAGCCCGCCTTACTAGCACATAGACAAATTTCCACTACACACATTTAAATCACAGGATGCTCTCCAGATGCAAACTAGTAAACTACGACTGGTTGTGCTAAGCATACCCCGAATCACTTGCTTTTCGACCCGCCACATGTTAATGCAAAGCTACCTGTATATCTGCAGCTTTTAAAAACCCTGTAAAAGTAAATTGTTCAAAGGATGTCTGTTTGAAATACAACACTGAACATTTATGTCGATGAGTTCAGGAAACACACCCAAGTCAGCTTCTGGGAAAATTCATATGTTTTTGGGGCTGGTTTTTTTCTGATCGCTTCTGAGCGTGTTGATTTTCTTGGGACTAGTGAGCGCTGGGTTGGTGTTCTTCAGGTTTTGCTTTGGCATCCCGCTGCGCCCGGCGTTTCTAGCATTCTGGTTTTTATTTGGACCTGCCCGTTGCTTCTGTTCTTGGAGTCGCTGTTCCCATCTCTAGGAAAACGTAAATTAAGAAAGCGGGTTAGGAGGAGTCGGAGTCACATATGTATATCCTAATTTAGAGGTAGAAGTGAAAATTCAGGCTGACTTTCAGAAAGAAAGCCATCCTGTAAACATTGTAAACGGGACACGGGTGGCGCTGTGGGTTAAACCACAGAGCCTAGGGCTTGCTGATCAGAAGGTTGGCGGTTCAAATCCCTGTGACGGGGTGAGTTCCCGTTGCTCGGTCCCTGCTCCTGCCCACCTAGCAGTTCGAAAGCACGTCAAAGTGCAAGTAGATAAATAGGTACCACTCCAGCAGGAAGGTAAATGGCATTTCCGTGCGCTGCTCTGGTTCGCCAGAAGCGGCTTAGCCATGCTGGCCACATGACCCAGAAGCTGTATGCCGGCTCCCTCGGCCAGTAACGTGAGATGAGCGCCGCAACCCCAGAGTCGGACACGACTGGACCTAATGGTCAGGGGTCCCTTTACCTTTACCTTTAAACATTGTAAGAAATTTTGTATTAAGGCTGGTCTCCATCTAGCATGAGGGGGAAAGAGCCATGCTAGGGACAGAAATGCAGTACATACTTATTTCTAAAAGATTATCTCTCCACTAGAAGCCAACTTGGCTCCCCCCCCCCTCATGTTTTGTGAAGTGCAAGGAAAGAAGTCTCAGAGGGAATTTCCAGCAAGGCAAACAGTGGAAGACCAAAATTCCCTGGAACAGTTTGGAAAAGGGTTTTGACAAGACTGCCAAGGAAGTGGTCATTGCAATACAATAATATCCTCCTGAAATCTTGCGGTGCAGAAGGGGAAACTGCAGGGTTGGGTTCATACCATAGCAACTTGTTTATATACAGACAGGGTTTATGTTAATATGCTTCTTGATGCAGCTTCTTGTATATATGTTCTTAATTGTACCATCCACAGCAATAGCTGCATCCAATGATGAAAATGGGCACATGGTTCCCCCCCCTAAAATCCCCATATTTTATTTTATTTTTGATACTCTAAGCTCACTGAGGAAGATGGACAAAATGTTTTATTGAGACTATAAAGGTAAAAAGGTAAAGGGACCCCTGACCGTTAGGTCCAGTTGCGGATGACTCTGGGGTTGCGGCACTCATCTCACTTTATTGGCTGATGGAGCTGGCATACAGCTTCCGGGTCATGTGGCCAGCATGACCAAGCCACTTCTGGCGAACCAGAGCAGTGCAATTTACCTTCCCGCTAGAGTGGTACCTATTTATCTACTTGCACTTTGACGTGCTTTTGAACTGCTAGGTTGGCAGGAGCTGGGACCGAGCAACGGGAGCTCATCCCATCACAGGGATTCGAACTGCCGACCTTCTGATCGGCAAGTCCTAAGCTCTGTGGTTTAGACCACAGCGCCACCCGTGAGACTGTATACCCCCGTAATACATATACCTCTCCATACCAGCCCACTTTCCTAATGACTGCTGGCCACAGTTTTTAGAACATAGCTGTTGAAGAGTGGAGTGAGGCAATGCATCCTATTTTTTGAAGATAAAATATTGAGAAGTCTCAGGTGGTCTTACCTTAAATCGTTTACTCAGCGGATCCTTCCATTTTTCAACTGAGCAGCCATCAAGAAGCATTAACCTGAAACGTTAATTGTAGAATCAAGAAGAGCACAATAGAAATTTCATTTCCTGAATGTAGAATAAAACATTTAAAAAATGGTGGACTCATTTGAGTCAAAATCAAGCACTTCTAAGTTTCGTATATTTCTGTAGGGAAGATGTGCTTAAGGCTGAAATCCAACACCCTCCTACCTGGGAGGAAGCCCGACTGAACTCAGTGGGTCCAGTTTCTTCACAGAAATCAATGGATGGATTTCAACTGATTTTTACTTACGGTAAATCTATTGAATTTAATGGACCAAATGTAGCTACTGTATTTCCATGGGTCTGCTCTGAGTAAAACATAGCTGGCTACCACCCAGAAGAATTTATAGTGCAATTCCTTGTCTATCTACTAAAAGGTAAGTCCCTTTGAGTTCAGTGAGGACTTGTTCACATCAAACATGTCTAGGTCTGCAGTTCATATGCATTCTTAACTTTTCTGGACTTTGCCCACAATATTTGATTTAGTTTCCTTTTATCAATATTCTCATTAACAAATACAATGTAGACGAAAAGGTGGGGTTGAATAAAAATACTGATGGTTGTCTAAATTAACTGCTACAAGATAAAAGTCTCTTTATTTTGTTATTAATTCCAGAAGAATCTTACAGATTATTTGATATCATTGTGTTTATAGTAACATATAAAATACATTGCTTTGCTGTAAGGCTAGGCAACTTCCTCACAAATCTATTCCAGAAATGGTCTGAAGGAAGCTTATTTCTTTTAAGATTAAGGCCACATTAAGCTCTGGATAGGGCCCGGTCTGGTGCAATGACTCTGGAGATTCATTTTGGACTGGACTATACAAACAATAGAAGAGTCAGACTTGAAATGAATCTCAAGAATCTAGACAAAGTATCCAGGTTTCCTTCAGGATGGTTATGGATGACTTCTCCTTCTATGCAGTAAAAGAGAGTCAGTGCCAATTTTGTGTGTGTGGTGTTAAAACAGAGGGCACGATCAACAGGAAGTAATCTTATGACACAAGATCTATCTGGGCTTGCAGAGCGGCTGTTTAAAAGATGCAAGATATGAATCGCACAGCCTTTGCGCTGGCATATGTCAGTTCATTTTTAGATGAAATGTTTTGTTTTAGAATTATTATTATTATTATTTTTTGCTCCGCAACACATGTGGTAGACACCCTTTCACCCTGTACTGTATGAGTCTGAGCGTTTGTGATGAGTTTTGCTGTTGTGACTCCAGTCGAATGTGAGACTTCTGCGTCTTTGAATCCAAATACTGTATAATCAGAAAAGGGGAAAACTGCTAGAAACAAGAATGTGGTATTTCCTTCAGCACTTTTCCAAGCAAGAGACTGTTACTTCTAACATTTTTAAGAAGCCACTGTAACTCAAACCCTGTTTACATATGGCTAAGTTCAAATGAGAAACACAATATTTTGTTTTTGCTTTCTTTTTCAGATCCTTTAACAAAGCATATAAAACTAAAACCTCAGTGACCTTTAAAAACATCGCTGGCAAACTTGTTCCATGAAAAACAGAATTCTTTCTAATCTTTTCCTATTCCTCAGCTTAATTTCGAAAGCCTTCACACTGATGGGTTGGCATTCTCAGATAACTCAAGATTAGTCAAGAGCAGGGCCTTTTTTTCCCTAGAAAAAGAGGTGTCGGGGACTCACCATGAAGTTGTTACAGTAAAAGTACCGGTAAGTGCCACACTTTTTAACAACAACAAAGATAGGTATGTACCCTTAAGCACCCCCTGAGAAAAGGCACTGGTCATTCCCACCACCATCTCCAGAATCAAAACATACCGGTAGCAAGTCTTCCTTTGCTTAAGGGTTTTCTGTCCATCTTCTCTGGCTTCCTATCCCAGTGTTTTGCAAAGCTAAGCAGGGTCCAGTATGGTTTCAAACTGGATGGGGGACTGAGTGCTGAGATTTTTGCATGGCAGGGAGCTGCACTAGATGACCCTCGGGGTCCCCCTTCCAAATCTAGAATTCTGTGAAATCTTTAATAGAATCCCTCCTATGTATACAAGAATTCAGATTTGGAATCAAAGAATCACAGAGTTGGAAGGGACCCCAAGGGTCATCTAGTCCAACCCCCTGCAATACAGGATTTTTTTTTGCCCAACACGGGGCTTGAACCCACAACCCTGCGGTTAAGAGTCTCGTGCTCCACCGACTGAGCTATCTCTCCATATTATTACTAATTCTATTTCTATCCCACCCTTCCCTTGAGAAGTTCAGTGCATCATGCAACCCTACTCACTGGTAGGATAAAGTGGATTTTAGTCATTGGCTCAGGACCAGCCCTAGTGTAAAGGTAAATAACTCCTGACAGTTAAGTCCGGTCGTGAACAACTCTGGGGTTGCAGCGCTCATCTCAGTTTACTGGCCGAGGGAGCCGGCGTTTGTCTGCAGACAGCTTCCGGGTCATGTGGCCAGCATGACTAAGCCGCTTCTGGCGAACCAGAGCAGCGCACGGAAACGTCGTTTACCTTCCCGCCAGAGCGGTACCTATTTATCTACTTGCACTTTGACGTGCTTTCGAACTGCTAGGTTGGCAGCAGGTGGGACTGAGCAACGGGAGCTCACCCCGTTGCGGGGATTCGAACCGCCAACCTTCCGATCAGCAAGCCCTAGGCTCAGCGCTTTAGACCACAGCGCCATCTGCGTCCCTCCAAGGCCAGCCTACCATAAGGCAAAATGAGGCAGCTGCCTCAGGCAGCACATGCTGGAGGGTGACAGTACCAACCCCCTAGACCAGTGGTGGCTAAACTTGGCCCTCCAGATGACTACAACTCCCATCATCCCTAGCTAACAGGACCAGTGGTCAGGGATGATGGGAACTGTAGCCCCAAAACAGCCAGAGGGCCAAGTTTGGCGACCACTTCCCTAGGCATTCTTTGGTAGTGTTGCAAGGCAGCATCACTGCTGCTTACCTGACAAAGGAGGAGGTGGTGGCCGCAGCGGGTGATGTGGCCGGGCTGAGCATTTTGCTGGCAGGACCGCCACCAAACCAAGTCCACCACTTCAGCCATGGCACCCAAAGGCTCTCGGGTGCATCTGTGGAGCTGCCCTGCCCTCAGGGGCATTCTTACGTTTTTCAAGGGATGGGGCAGCTCCATGCATGTCAAAGGGTGTTGTTTGCTGGGTTTGCCAAAAATGCAAATAACAGCAGGCATCTTGGCCGCAGTTTCTTGCCCCCTGATCTTTGCTTACCTTGAGCGCCACTCATAACACATAATGAGGACATCTTGCTTTGGCAGAAGAGGGGGACATTGGCAGGAGGAATTTGTATGCAGAGGCACGAGAGAATGGGGAACAGGAGTTGAAGATTTCAATACGTCTTTCACGTCAACCATTGTGGTTATTTCATTGCAGCCTCCTCTCTCTACGCTCTTGACTTTAGCATGAATAACTGCAACACATAAAGCAAAGGTAAACCACAATGCCGCTTAACCAACAGCCGATACTATATATGGTTACTCAGAATCCAGTCTCGCTAAGTTCCACTGCAAGCGGCACATTTGCTACAGAGTAAGTCCCACTGAATTGTGAGACTTGTTCCTGATTCAACAGACTTCGGATCTCTCGCTGCAAGCCTGCAAGTACCATCTCTGAATTTATAAAACCTTTTAAAAAACATCTCTAAAATATGAAACAGGAAGGGATATTTTTTGCTTTAGGCAAAAGCTGGTGGAAGTTGAGACGACACTTTATTTAGGCACATAAACACACACACACACACACACTTATTTTAATTTTCTTGCTTGCTTCTGCCCACAGCTCATTCTACTGATTTCAAATGATTACACCAATGAGAAAGAATAGGAGACTGATGTGCAAATGACTGGTTTTCAGTTCCTAAATGCCCTGTGCCTAGAATATTTGAGGGCTGCCTGCCTGAGTAGGATTCCTACCTTCCCTGAGAGCTGAGATCAAGCACTGAAGCCCTATTGTGAATCCCATTACCTAGGGAGACAAGGTTATCGTCAACCAGGAACAGGGCTTTCTCAGTGGTGGCTTCTCCTTTGTGGAATTGCCTTTGAAAAGAAGCCTACGAAATCCATTCTCAGGGATCTTTTAGAAGGTCAGCTTAAACACTGGGCTTTTATCTGGCCTTCTGTGCTCCATCCTGTCTCATGCTCGCCGTGCATTTACGGGTGGCATTGTACCAGAATGTGGAGATCCATGTTCATTCAAATCAATAGCAGCGTCTACCTTTGAGACATACATTCTGATGCATGCTTGGAGAAACACCAGACCTCCGGCCACCATTCCTGATCCAATAAGTGAGACATGTGATGAAGCCTGCTTACTCTTTGGAATCATCAAATCATAACACTGTAGATTTGGAAGGGACCATGTGGGTCATCTAGTCCAACCCCCTGAAATGCAGGAATATTTTGCTCACCATAGGGCTTGAACCTGTGACCCTGAGATTGAGAGTCTCTTGCTCTACTGACTGAGCTATCTGGGGCTCTTGAAGCTCTCCGTCACTGCATCAGGTAGCTGATGCTTTAGTATTCTATTCAGAATTACTGATAACCACTTTGGCGACCAACTGTGCAATCCTATACAGACCTTCCCAGGAGTGGGTCTCATTGGGCTTATTTTGAGTAGGCATACATAGGATTGCTCTTAATTGTTGAAAAGTGCCACAGGTATAGGAACAACAAATGATATAATTTTGTTAATCCAGTCCTTGCAATATCTCCTTTCTCATCCCATTCCTGTGCTTCCACAAAGAGTGTAAACACAAAGGCAGGTGATTTTTTTATTTTCCCACAGAACCTTGTATTCTGGATATTGTCAAAAACAATGGCTTTAAAAATCTGGATATTGGCACTAGTTTTGCATTGAAACACATTCCATTTACATTTCACAGGATCAATTTATAAGAGATTTCTAGCAAAACTTAAGATTTATCCAGTGTGTTTGTCCTGTGTATGGATTCATTTATTTTTACCCTCCGTAAAATAATGCCCTGCTAACTTAATCATCTGAATTTATAAAGCTGGTATTTGGCATTTTAACACAGGGGTTGCTTTTATCCTGCTGTTGATTTCAGCAGAACTCAGCTGAGTTTTCATCTATGCAAGATCATATCTGGACATAAGAGATATGATTATATTTTGGGTGGGGTGGGGTGGGGAGGTGGATTCTGCTGTCCTCAAACAACTTGCTTGAGAGTAAGCTCCAATCAATACTTTTTGCCCACAATTCTATGCATATTTTTTAGAAAGCTAATGTTTATTAAACATAGTTGCTATTGAGTTTTTTATTCCCTTCAAGGTGATGGGACTTACACCTTGAATCCGTGCATGTTTACTCAGAAGTAAATACCATTGAGTTCAGTGGGGCATACTCCCAACCACTGAGTTTTCCAGTATTAAACATGGAGCTGTAAAACGCATGGATTTCACTGGCACCTAGCTTATTCAGGAATGCACCCAAATAACGTTTCTCTTAGGTATTAAATCAGAAGTATTACTACTATTTGAGAAACATAGTGCCTTCTCCGGTTGTTGTTTTTAAAGCAATACTTTTGTCTCTTGTCCAACAGAGACCCTAAAGTCTGTTTCGTGGCAATCCCAAGTGATTCGGGTCTAAGAAATAAGTTATTTCATTCTCTCTCCTTTTTTCCCCTTTAAGAAGAAATAACATGCATTTCAGTAAATCTCAGTGTCTCCGAAAACCACTGAAGGCTGGTTCTGATGTGGGAGAAAACCCAAAGTTCTGGAGGAAAGAAGCAACGGTAAAATCCGCTGCCAGATTCGTTTTGAATCGTGTCTTATTTATATGTATATTTTCTGTGAACTCGGATAATTAAAGGGATCAGATTTCCCGAAGAACCGAAGTCCGCTGAACGAAAAGGACAAAAAAAAGGAGATCCCGATGATACGAAACCAGCCACGAGATGGGAGAGAGGATAACGCAGCAATTTTTCACTTTTTAAATAGAAATAAAGTGTTGCCGACTGACTCACCGTAAGAGTAGTTTTTGGACAGATACGTCGCCAGAGTGGGCTTGACCTTCTTGCACTTGCAGCGCTCTGCATTGAAAGCAAAACAGAAATATATATATATATAATGGAAATACACATATTCCGGCGAGCTGATCGTGCCCGGTCTTAGAAAGAGGCGCTCACCGTGGCTTGAGGTCTTGCACTCGGGAAACAGAGGCTTTTCGTGGACCATCACGTCGTCAGATAAATCGATCCACTTCACGTCTTCTTCAGGAGGGAACACACAAAATGAAAAATGAAAAAAAAAAAAAACAGAAAAAAATTTGAAATTTGATGGGGGGGAAAGGAGAGGGATTTCCCTTTAATTTTTAGAAAATATATCCTCATCGGAAAAAGATGGTCTGACAACTTCTCAAACCCCAGAAGAGCGCGCCCGTTGGCAAGCTGAACCCCAGCGCAGTTACTCTCAAGTCAGCCCCTTCGCTTTCCATGGGATTTACCCTCCGAGCAAATGCGCTCAGTCCACGGGTCGCACTGCGCAGAGCCAGCTCGCTTGAAGGGTTTCCTTGGGAAAAAATTCCTCTGAAACTGTAGTTACTTCTTGTATGTTTTTAATAGATCTTTTATATATACATATAGTTTTAATTCTATTAGTTTAATTGTTTGTTTTTAGCTGCACTTTTTAGCTGTTCTTATTTAATCTGTAAGCCGCCTTGAGTCTCTGTCGGGGGAAAAGACGGGGCATAAATAAATATTAGGCTATTAATAATAATGGCGCGCACCTGCTGCCCTTGTTTCCGAGGGAGGTTGAACTTGCGTCCAGGTGGGACCCCTTTGGCAAGGCGTCCAAACGTCGAGGGAAGAGCTGACCTGCCTCGTTTCCTCCTCTGCGGGGAGGCTTGCTTCCGAGGAAAGCTACCCAGGATCAGGCCGCCAAGGGGAAAGGCAAGTCCCACCGAAATCGCGGGGGCACCTTTCTTCGGCAAATAGGTTGGGGTGCGCGCCAGCCTCATTTGGGGGGTTTGCCTGGGGGTCTCACAGACCTAAGTGCCATCGAACGCACTCCCAGGTAGATTGTATATATACAATCGTAGAATGGTAGAGCGAGACGGGACCCCCGAGGCTCATCTAGCCCACCCCCCGCCCTGCAGAAATCTCGACTGAAGCATCCCTGGCAGACGGCTATCCAGCCTCTGCCTCAAAACCTCCAATGGACTCGTCCTTGTCCGGGGCGCAGAAGGGCGCCCCGGTGCCCTCCTGCCCGCCCCGCCCCTTGTAGCTCTCTTCTGCTCTCCTCACCTTCCGGCAGATCCGTGACGATGGCCTCGGGGGCGATGCAGACCCCTCGGTCGTAGACGGGCAAGTCTTGGCAGGCCAGGGCTTCGGGCCAGCTGTGGTTGTACCTCTTCATGAGGGGCTCGCAGCCGTCTCGGGCGCGCTCACACAGCGCCTTGCAGGGCTTGATGGGGTCGTGCAGGAACTCGACGGCGCAGATGGGCGCGTACATGGCGCACAGGAAGAAGCTGAGCACCGGGCTGCAGCCGGCGGCCACCAGCTCGTGGTACTGCTCGATGGCCAGCACGGCGTTCTCCTGGGTGCTGTGGTGCAAGTGGTTGGGCATTCGGGTCATGTTCCAGGGCATGTGGCGACACATGGGGATGCGCACCGGCTCGCAGGGAGAGCCGGGCAGCCCCGACGTGGCGCGCCCCAGCCACAGCCCGAGCCACGCCAAGAGGGTCACCGTCGCCATGACCGGAGAGCTTCGCGGAGGGCGCGCCGTCGGTTTTCCTCTGGAGAGGCAGCGAGAGAGAACCAAGTGCCTTTGCCCTGCGCGCAACTCGGAGCCAGGAGGTTGCAGGCAAAAGCAGACTTGGCGGGACCCTCTTTATAAGCGGTGCCGCCGATGACGCGCGAACGGGGTCGCTCGCTCGGGGCCGTCCGTCGGGCCGGGGGGGAGATGGGGGCGCGCGGGTGTGCGCGCTCTTCTCCCTAGGCACGCACGTTGACATCACTTTCCTCGGCTCACTTTAATCCCGGAGCGACATCATCGCCGGCTCCACGTTTCTCCCTGGGCGTCTCCAAGCGGCGATTTGTTTCACCCCAGCGAGAGGTTTGATGCGCGCAATAAATCCTGGAAAGAGATTTGGGGGAAAGGTGGGTGGCAGCAGGAAAGGGAGGAGGCGAGCTGGCTCTCTCCCTCTGAGCCACAGCCACAAATTCAGACGAAGGAGTCGTCGCGGAGCCCGACAAGAAGCTTAGCTACTGCTGCTGCTGCTGCTGCTTCTTATTCAAAGCCAGATTTAAATTTTCCCTCCTCCTGCGTTTGAAAGCCTCGAAATGTTACATTTCCCCATCCCATCGCCTATAGGGCGCTACGTGGTATAGAATCATAGTCTAGATGGAAGTGCAATGGAACTTACTCCCAGTTATAAATATATACGACCACACAATCAGAATTGTACAGTTGGAAGGGACCAGGAGGAATGCAGGAACCTTTTTCTTTGAACCCACAACCCTGAGATTAAGTCTCATGCTCCACCGACTGAGCTGTCCAGCCACAGCAAGTATATAGGGGAATGTACATACATTTATAGATAGGTATACCCCTAAGTATTCCTGCACTAATTATACACCATCGAGCACATTAGGTTGCCATGTGGCCTCTTTTTCCAGGACATGTCCTCTTTTTCATGAGTAGAGTCATAATAGCGACCCATAGTTAAAAGTAGAAGTTGGCAAATATGTCCTCTTTTTTGCTCTTCAAAATATGGCAACCCTAAGCACTTAAGCTGGATAATTCCTCATTTGAAATAGGATAGGGTGGAAGTGTTAACTGGCAGAAGGGAAGCATATTTTGATACACCAATTACTACATATGCTAAAAGACCTCTCTTCAGCTTTGTGGAAGGCAGGAAGTCTCCTCAAATTGTTCATACCCACCACATTAAATAAAGGCAGTGCACCACATACTTTGGGAGATATAGGCCCTATGGACAAATTGAAAATTAAATCACAGGATCCAGAGGGTATCAACCTGAGAGTTCCTAAAGAACTCTAATGTGAAATTGCTACTCTTCTAACAAAACTATGTAATTTGCCCTAAGATCATCATCCATACTTGAGGACACGTTCTAAAAACAGGAAAGATCTGGGAAATTTCAGACTAGTTAGTTTAATATCTGTTTTAGGAAAACTGGCTGGAAGTATATTTAAAGCTAGAATTCCAAACACGCAGAAGAACAAGCCTTGCTGAAGGACCAGCATGGCTTCCACAAGGGTAAATCTTGTCTAACTAACCTTTTAGAGTTCACTGAATGTGTCAACAAGCATATAGATGGGGGCCATACAATGGGTATTATGTACTTAGACTTTCAGAAAACTTTTAAGGAAGTCCTCTACTAAAGTTGCCTAATAAGCTTGGCTAGTCCTCTTATTTGTTGTTGTTGTTTAGTCGTTTAGTCGTGTCTGACTCTTCGTGACCCCATGGACCAGAGCATGCCAGGCACTCCTGTCTTCCACTACCTCCTGCAGTTTGGTCCTCTTATAGTGATGAGCAAATGGTTAAAGAACAGGAAGCAGAGCAGGAATAAATGCACAGTTCTCATACAGAGATATAAGAGGTGGGGTTCCCCAAATATTCGTATTGGGACCAGTACTTTTAAACTTGTTTATAAATGATATGAGTTATGAGGATAAGTTTGCTGATGACACTCAATTGTTCAGAGTGGTAAGAACAAAAAAGTATCTCTCCAAACACCTGAGACCATCCAATAAAGCTGAATGTTGGAAGAATCAGGGCAAAATGAAGAATGTCATGCAGCGCATGTAGGGAGTATACTCAGGTCCTGTTTGTGGACTTCTCATAGACATCCAGCAGAACTCTTCTTGTGTTCTGATATGAGTGAACAGGGATTAACAGTCAACTATATAGCAAATTAAGGCAACCACCACCATTTCAAAACCCACCATCTTAGCGAGTTTCTCCTCTTAGGGTTCCAATTTTGATAGTCAAGATCCTTAAACAGAGGATTGCAGTGAATGAATGAACCTTGAACTTTCTACATGCAAAACATGCGCTGAGTTATGCACGTTCCTTTGCTAACTTACCTCCTCGATATGCAAGGAGAGGGATGTTGCGCCAGCAGTGAGCAAAATCTAATAGTAAAATCTGTTCGTTTTTTTGATATTTTGGAGACATGAGCCTGAACAGCACCAGTGCACTGACAAAAGAAAACTTCTCACAGATATGGAGATGGTAGGGTTATTATAGTGGTCCAAAGTACATGTAATCATTTTTTCCAGTCTCACTGTGATCATTAGTCAAACCAGTTCTGCATATTTTCCATCTAAGCAAAGTCTAAGCTGGAGTTCGTTGTCATGACTGTTCATATACATGTGCGTATGGCTACTAATTGGGTGATTTCAGTGATGAGGACCACACTCCATTCCCACTGAACCTGGAAAGTCTTGATCTGATTCAAGAGGTCAGTTCTTGTGTTCTTAATAGGTATGAGCACCAGAGCTGACCTTATGAATTGGATCAAGATCTGCTTAGTCCAGAATTTGTTTCCCAACTGTAGCCAGCAATCAGTTTCTGGGATGTTCACAAACAGAGCATGAAGGTAACAATCTCAACAGGGAGCATTTATTTACAGTGGTACCTCAGGTTACATACGCTTCAGGTTACAGACTCCGCTAACCCAGAAATAACGCTTCAGGTTAAGAACTTTGCTTCAGGATAAGAACAGAAATCGTGCTCTGGTGGCGCAGCGGCTGTGGGAGGCCCCATTGGCTAAAGTGGTGCTTCAGGTTAAGAACGGACCTCCGGAACGAATTAAGTTCTTAACCCAAGGCACCACTGTATTTGATTTATTTCCCACCCTCTTCATAAACAACCTTGGGGCAGGTCACAAGTCCATCCAAAGGTTTTTTTTAAAAAAAATCAACAACAACAACAACAACAAACTTTAAAACATCAGTGAGCACAACTCCTCAACTGTCTGGCAAATGTAGTCCCTTAAAAATATACAATCAACCCTAGAGTCCATTTTTGATGAGATAAAAGTTTTCACCTGGCACTGCCAACATCGGTAACACTAGTTTAACCTCAGGGAAGACAGTATTCCACGGGCTGGGTACCACTGCCAAGAATACCTTGACAAGTTTGGGTAAGCTCTTGGCAATGATGAAACCAAAATGGCTGCACCAGTAGATCTCACTTATCACCCGGGACAATATGCTGCCACTCACATGGAAGTTTCTGGTCAGCTGTCATGACTAATAGCTGCTGGTAGACCTCTGCTCCATTAATTTGCCTCCTTTTGTAAGCTACCTAAGTTAGTGGACATCAATCGCTGCTTCTTGTCACACTGAATTTTATTGATTGATTGATTTGCTAAATTTATATCTCACCTCTCCTCCCAAAGGAGCCCAGGGTGGCAATCAAGAATTGATAGAACAATAAAAACACATTTAAAACACATTAGAAGCAATTCCAATAGAGATCCAGACTGGTAAAGATCTCAGCTTAATACGCTCGTTGAAGAGGAAGGTCTTCAGTATGTGCTGAAAAGACTAAAGAGACACTTGTCCAGTATTCAAGGCCCAATTCCTATGTGGGGTTGGAAAGACCTCCTGATAAGGTGGCATCTGTAGGAAGCCCTCACCTGCAAAGTGCAGTGATTTATTAGGTAGACATAAGGAGTCTTTCATCCTTCAGGCATCCTGGTCCCAAGCTGTGTTGGGCTTTATACATCAAAACCAGCACCTTGAACCTAGCACACTAGCTAATTGGCAGCCAGTGCAATTTTTTAAACCATGGGGCAGCATGTTGGCGACATCCTGCCCCAGAGGGTAGTTGAGCCATTGCATACTGCATTATTTACAGATTCTGGGCCACCATCACGGGCAGCCCCACACAGAGTGTATTGCAATACACCAGCTCGGAGGTTATCAGCACAATTATCAGGCAATTGGCCAATTACCCAGACTCAGGACAACCCACCAACAGCACCTCTACCTTGCGAGGGTTCAGATTTAGTTTCTTGGACGTCATCCAGCCCACCGTTGAGACCAGACACTGGTTCAGGGTTTGCACAGCCTCTCTTGATTCATATGTTCCAGACAAGTAGAGAATGGGTATCACCAGCGTTCTGACGACACCTTGCCCTCAGATATCATAATGACTCCTCTTAGAGGTTTCATATAGATATTAAACAGCTTTGGGAACAAGATGGCACCCTGCAGCACCACACAACACAACTGCCAGTGGGGCTGAAAGACAATCACCCAATGCTATTCACTGAAACCAACCCTGGAGGCGGGATTGGAAGCACTGTAAAACAGTGCTTCTAATACCTAACCCACCAAGTCATCTCAGAAGGGTACCATGGTGAATGGTATCAAAAGTCAAGTAAGAATAACAGGGTGACACTCTCTTTGCCCCTCACCCAAAGGTAACCATCCCTCAGGGTAACCAAGTCCAATTTAGTCCCATGACAAGGTAAGGATAATCCTCCTTCTGGAGCAAAAATCAACTTGCACCCAGCTGTGTCACAGACTGGAGGCCATGAAATCCTGAGCCAGAACAATAGAGGCAGCCTCAGCATGGATGTTGAAATCACCCAGGAATATTGTTCTGGGTTCCTCCAACACCACACTCAACAACACCTCCAGGGCATTGGTCAGAGAAGGTGCAGGATGGACAGCACACCAGCAGCAGTCCTAGTCTCCTTTCTCCTGGGCCCAATATCAGGCCCAGGATGTGCCCTCAAAGCCAGCTCCAAGACAGAAAAATTCCTTGGTGATAGAAATCCTGGGGGCCATGGCAACTCCTCCCTCCATCCCACCAGCCTGTGCTGATGCTGCACCAAGTATCCAGGTGGGCACAGTTGGGTCTGATCATTTTGTCCATGCTCGCCCACACAGGTCTCAGTAATACACACCAGACTGGCACTAAATCATGGATAACGGTGGTGTTATCTTACAAGTAACCAGGAACCTGTCCATGGGAGGAATGGGAGTGAAGAACAAGACATAAATAGCCTTCTCCTCCTCTTCCATGGTAACCTATCACTTCCCATGGCTGGATCTTCCTCTGTCCATGATCACAGAAACTGAGGTAACATCACACATGTCTCTTCCTATCTAAACTTATCCCAAACACATTATGAAAACAACACCAACAAAATCTACCACAACCAATCTGGGGCAATCAGAATAAGACCCACCATTTGACTATTGATTTGAAACCCCAAAATGTATTTTATATAATTGACTTTTTATTTCTAATCTTTGTATATTGTATTGTTGTTTTATTGCTATGACCGATGGCTGACACAAATAAAGATTCATTCAGTTACAGGTGGGTAGCCGTGTTGGTCTGCCATAGTCAAAACAAAATCAAAAATTCTTTCCAGTAGCACCTTAGAGACCAACTGAGTTTGTTCCTGGTATGAGCTTTCGTGTGCATGCACACTTCTTCAGATACATTCATTCATTCATTCATTCTCATTCCCTCATTCCACAACCAAATATTTCAGAAAGAATTTGGATGGAACAGTGTTACTAAACACTGGGTGTTCTTAAGCAGAGCTTGGATGCCCACCTGCCATGCATGCTTTAGCTGAGATTTCTGCATTGCAGAGGGTTGGACCAGATCCCTTCCAACTATAAAATTCTGTGGTTCTATGAAAGTCTACAAAACCCACCAAGTCACAATCACTTCTCCCCACCATCTCACACCCAAGGAGGGCCAGCCTTCTGCCAGAAACAGACTCTCACTCTGAAGGCACCCGCAGACTATCTTCGGACCCTGGGTCAGGCAAGGAGTCCCAATCCTTGCAGTACAGTTATCAGGGACCTCGGCAGAGCATCCATAAGTTCACAGTAGTGTTCTATGAAGATGTATCCTTTATTAATGCAGCTCTTTAGAAAGAAAGAAAGAAAGAAAGAAAGAAAGAAAGAAAGAAAGAAAGAAAGAAAGAAAGAAAGAAAGAAAGAATAGTGCTCCTGAGAGTAGTACTTGGGGGAAAGGAGAAACTGGCACTCCACAACACAAGCGCTGCTGGACTAGAAGGGTGTACTAGTTGCTATAGGCAGGCACCTATTGGATAATGCCAGTGACGTCACTAGTGATGTAAAACACAATTATTTCGGCCATGTCACATTTGATTTTTATTCATTTGTATTATTCAATATGGTGAGATAGATATGCTTATCAAATTGTCTGGATTCATATTCATATTTGTGGGATGTGAAACACAGAGCAGTCGAGTACAACATCCCTAGAGTGGACATAAAAAGAGGATGTATGGACCAGCCAGTCGGAACTTCCTGTTTCCTCCTAGGCTGGGACAGACTTCCTCTACATGTGACCAGAAGTGGGGTTTGGTCAAGAGGTTATATTCATGTGTGACCCTTTAGATATTGCTAGGGTCTAGCACCCATTTGCTGTCACTGGTTATGCTGGCTGAGGCTGATGGGAGTTGAAGTCCAACAACACACCTGGGGACTACAGGTACTCCATTGCTGCACTAGTACTTCCCATATGTCATTGTACTGTCAAGTACTATGAGTACAAAGTACTAGCTGTAGTAAGAATAGTATTGTATGGGTTAACAATGGCAGTACACCCGTTAACATTTTGTGGATTCCCACTGTTAATTGATGTAAATATCATCTATCTTTTCTTCTGACCTCACTTTTTAATATTCCCCACCCCTTCGATCTGTTTATATAGCTGCAACTTAGTACTGTATAACATTTCATGCATCTGACGAAGCACACTCTGGTCCAGGAAAGGTTATGCCATAATAAATGTCTTAGACTTGGTTGTGTTGGCTACAGTAGACTACTGCAAGCCCTCTGGGCTTGGTATTCATAGACTAGAGTCGGATCCCAAACACAGAGCACAGGAAACTGCTGTATATCATGGGTCCACCTAGCTAAGGATTATCTCTAGCAGTGGTTCTCAAAGGGTGTGGCATGCCACACTGGATGCACAACCATAAACTGTATCCACACCATTCTCCAAGAGTGGTTATTACTCTACAATTCTTCAAGACATATTGCTGAGAACAGGGATTTTCAATTCTGACAAATATGAGAGATCAGAAAAGAGAAAGACTTCTTTGTGTTGATGAGATGAGTTTGTCTCAAATTAGTTAGTACACATACTTAAGGTGCGTATGTTTATCATCATATATTGAGAAAGGTACATGTTCTTATATAGCTGCATTGTTTTATACTTTCTGGGTTTTCCCATGGTCATATTATAAAGCAGTTGTGTTCTGTGTTATAAATCAAGCACTGCTAGGAGTTGTTTCTTTTTGTTTTCCAATGTGTTTCTTGGAATAAAAAAATGGGGGAGCAAATTTTTATTCTCAAAATATGGCCGCAACAAGAAAGAAGTTTGGGAACCACAGGACTATAGTGGCAGAAAGTGGATTTCCAGAGTTTCAGACGGGGCATTCTCAGACTTACCTGCAAGTGCTGGGCACTGAAACCGGGACGTTCTGCAGGTAAAGCAGACATGCTATTGTTCTACTGAACCAGAACTCTTCCCTCAAAAAATATAAGCATGATCTCTGTTTATTTTGAAAGAAGTCCTAGGGGCTTTACTGCCAAAAAAAATATTGTTCAGTGGCAAAATTGAGTTTGGTTCCAGACAGTGCTTTTTTTCTTAAGAGATGCTTAGAGGTGCTCCCATTTTCCTACTCATATTGAAATACTGCCCCTCAATGAGGCCAAACTTAGATTCACAATATGTTTAGGGGTATGCGTACCCCTGTGCCCCCCCCCCCCAAAAGCACTGGTTCCAGGACTAGATTGTTTGGTAAACAGCCACCACCCATGTCCAACATCTATGTCATTTGAAACAGGTTTGTGGGAAGTGGGGTGTTTTGGTTCGTTTTTGTTCTAGTTTTTATTGTGTATTTTGTGTTCTCATTCTGTATTTTAATGTTGTGAACCACTCTGTGATGTTCGGATGAAGGGCCACATTCAAATTTAAGAAACAACAACATCATCATTTGGGTTTTGGTTCGGAAATATGCGGTTTCCAGATTATATAGGCTACTGTTGGGGTGTGTGTGTTTAAAATCGTTTAATTAGGAACGCCCCACTAATCGCAGAGACAGACAACACACTTCAGTTTCGTTAGGAATACTGCATCCGACGCAGTATCGGGACCCCTTTTGGTGCCAAAATAATGGTGCGCAGCGACGGAGCCTCTCTTGGCGAGATGTGCTTCTACTCCGCTGCCGTTAGGAAGCGCAATACGGTGGCAGCGACGTTTTGCTGCCTTTCCAAGCCGAGGAAGGAGAGTGGAAAGGGCGCTCTCTTCTTCCCTGGCGCAGAGGAAGCAGAGAGCTTGTTGGGTAAAGAGACGGTGCCCGTTTGGGCTGCCGCGGGCTCCCTCTGCAGTCGCCGTCCCTCGGCTGGTTGCAGCAGCAGGCTCGGCCCCGCGCTCGCTCCCAAGCCGACCCAACCCGCCGGCACCGCCGTCCGAAGGGGCACTTGGAGACCGACCCGTCTCTCCTCTCTGGCACAGCGGCCCGGCGCCCTTGCAAGAGAGCGCGGCGAGGGACATGGCTCCGCTGGCCGCCTTCCCGGGGAAGCTGCTGCTGACGCTGCTTCTCGGCGGCGCCTTAAGCCTGGCTGGCGGCACCCCGACGGCAGCGAGCGCGCCGCCGGCCGTGCCTTGCCAGGCCCCGCTGCAGTGGGAAGGGCGCACGGTGGTGTACGACCACAGCACCGGCAGGAACACCCGGGCGGCCGTGTCCTACGACGGCCAGAACCAGCGCCTGCGGATCCTGGAGGAGAAGAAGGGGCTCATCCCTTGCAAGAAGTAGGTGCAACGGACGGCCGCCCCCCTCTCCGCGGCGCCCCGTCGCAGGTTCCTCCGCGCGCTCTCGGGGGGCGCAGCAGCCTCGGCAACCGAGGCGTGGCTGCCGCGCCGAGCGGGCTCCGGGGAGGGCTGTTCCCCCCCTTGGCCGCGCCTTCCGTGGGGTGGGGATGGGGATCCTCTTGCGAGCAGCCAATCTCGGCTCCCCTGCCGCTGTCTTGCGTATGGGAGCGTGTGGATGATGCGTGATCTCCCGGCCAAGCAACGACGACACAAGCCCACCAAGTTCCCCGGCCACGCTGGGGGGTGGTGTGTGTGTGTGTGTGTGTTTTCTCAGGGGGGGGGGGTGCCCTTCTTCTCTGCAGGCTTTTTGAATTTGGGTGGATGTCGTTGGAATGTGGCTCGTGAAGACTCCCAAGTCGGGGAGGGCTTTGCGCAGGAGTTCCTGTGGAGCCCCCAAAACGCAGGCGGTGTTTTCATTGACAGGGGTCGCTGAGATCTTGCAGGGTGTGAAACAGGATGTTGACAAGCGCAGTTTGCAGCAAATCTTTTGTGTGTGTGTGTGTGTGTGTGTGTGTGTGTTTCTCCTGTTTTGGATTCCAGCCACCCACGCCCCTTTCCAGGACACTCCATTTCATCAACCCTTACCCATGCACCCAGTAGAGATCTAAGTGACTGGAAAGATTCTACACTTATTGGGCTTTTTGTTTAGTTACCCACAACCCCACTTAGATTTCTCCCAATTCTCCCACGCAAACCCTATTTATTATTATTATTATTATTATTATTATTATTATTATTATTTTCAAACTTAAGAGATTCCCGCAAGCCTCTGTGTGGATGGTTCCATTTTGGCCATGTTTGGATTTATGACGGTGACAGATATTTGTGTCATTACTTTTGACTAGAACCACAATAGTCCAAACAAAATAAAAAAAAATTATTTCCATTAGCACCTTAGAGACCAACTAAGTTTGTTTCGTGTGCATGCACACTTCTTCAGATACAATAGTCCACCTATTGTAGAGACAGAGTCAACACATTAAAATATTAACCAGCCCATTTCCCCCCTTCTGAGTTTGTATCTTTGGTACCCTAGGCAGCAAACAAGGAAGAGGCCTATAATTCTTGCAGGATAATCTGAAATATATTACTTGTCTTCCTTCCCCACATGTTTTCCTTCTACAGTTCTTCCATTCAGATTCCCCCCCCCCCCCGATAATTTAATAGATACTTAGAAATGCATTGGATGCAGAACTGAGTCCATCCAATCACACTTATTAATATATGACTATGGCATTTAGCACATTTCTCTGCTACTCAAAGCAGTTTGTTTTACGATATTTATATACTGCTTTCCAACAATAATGGTTCTCAAAGCAGTTCACAGTAAATCAGATTTAGAAGCAGAGTGTTATAAAAAATATATATCCATAATTAAATTTCATGGAATAATTAACTGCTGTATGTTGAACTTGGTGATTTGAGAATGGGATGCCTGGGCTGGTCAGAAGCAGGAAGGGTCAGGGCTAGGATTAGCCTCCCTCCCAGGCCTCCCCAGCATATTTGTGTCAGTCCTCCTTCAGATCTGATAAGGAAGCACCATATGGCAGAGTGAAAATATAACAGCAAATGCCTGGAGAGCAGGAGGTACCTCTCAAAACAAACAGTGTGTGAGCAGGTGCCTCTTAAGTTGCTTAAGTTTAAGGATGTGTTATAAAAGGTGCAAATAGTTTCTCCTCTATTAAAAGCACAGTAAAATAATAATAATTTATTTATACCCCGCCCATCACTCTGGGCGGCTCCCAACAGATTAAAAACAGTATAAAACATCAAATATTACAAACTTCCCTAAACAGGGCTACCTTCAGATGTCTTCTAAAAGCCGGATAGTTGTTTGTTTCCTTGACATTTATGGGAGGGCGTTCCAAAGGGTGGGTGCCACCACTGAGAAGGCCCTCTGCCTGGGTTCCTGTAACCTCACATCTCGTAGTGAGGGAACCGCCAGAAGGCCCTCGGAGCTGGACCTCAGTGTCCGGGCTGGACGAGGGAGGTGGAGACTCTCCTTCAGGTATACTGTTCTGGTTCAGAAAACGTCACATTAACTTCAGCCGCTTAGGATTACATCTGAAATATTGTTTGCTCAATTGTGCTTCGGCGGTTTTTGCCTCCGGGTAGCTGTCAAGAAGAAGCCCGTCCTTCCTACACTAGTAGCAATTCCTACCAGTTTCAACTGCTTTCCCTTGAGAGTTATCCATGGATCACAATATCGCTCTGCAGAAGTGTGACCACCACCCCCATCTCTGCTTACCAGAGACAATGCACTATTGTTTACACCAGGCCCGTCCAATTCCAAAGAGACTGTGATCTACTGGAAGTATAACAAAATGGGCCGTGATCTACCCATTGTCATTGAGGATTGACCAGAGTTGTTGTGCTTTTTTAAAGGGGAAATGATATAAATCGCTCACCAAAAACTCCGTCAATAACTTACGCATCCAGCGCTAAAAACACCCATCATATTCCCAAACGCCAAGAGAAGATGCCTAACGCCGCCCACTTGACACGACGGAGGGACAGAGTGAGGGGGCAGAGACATTCATTCCCCAGTTTTTTTTAATCCCACAATCAATAAGGATCCCGCGATCAACCAGGATCAACGGGGATCTACCTGTCGACCTTGGTCGACCGGTTGAACATGTCTGGTTTACACCAATCCAAGAATGAAATAGATGATTTAAGAGTGGCTGATCGTTCATTGGCACTCTTTCGACTTGCACCAGGTTCCCAAATTGTAGATCTGTAGTATGGTTGCTAGAAGTGGGCTACCCAAGGAGTCTCCATCGTTGGAGACCCAGAATGGCGGGGAAATCAAAGGGGGATTTGAAGTGAAGTGAACTGATGGCATAACTTCCTTCTTGACCTTTGCAAACAGTGATTGAAAGGTGGGTGGTAGATTTAATTCACTTCATTTTGGGAAAGGGTGGGAAAAAAGTAACTTGGTAAGTGCAGCATTATTGATCATTATACTAGTCAGTTCTGGAAAACTTTGATCTTGGGAGATGTTGAGTCATTCTGGCCATTGTCCAGCTAAGCACTCAAGGATGGGACGAGCTCTGCACAGTTTAATGGAAGATCTGCCAGCTCTCTGGCACTGCTTTCTCCAACGTCAGTCAATTTGGCTTGGCACATAATCTGGTAGAGATACATGAATTGGTTTGTGGCAAGGACGATGAAAGAGCAGGAAATGGAATACTAGCATCCCCGCTAGTGCAGAATTGAGGGAACCCAACTGTTTAAAACTGTTTGGCAGTTGAATAAAACATTATTCTTTAGCTCCAAGGGACAGTTTATACAATCAGCAGAATCATGGAAAAGATTACCAAGCTGTAGGTAGAGTTCCATGTTTGAAGGCTCTCCCATTTCCTTCACAGTATGTTGGGGAGAAGGGTTCAGCCTCTCCCTCTGCCTTGTCTTTATAGGTCTGAAGTGCAGTTTCTTTTGTCTGTGAGGTGGATTATTCAAACATACAGAGCTCTATCTGCAGCCTGAAGTGATAAAGTAAAAGGTAAAAGTAAAGGGACCCCTGACCGTTAGGTGCAGTCGCGAACGACTCTGGGGTTGCAGCTCTCATCTCGCTTTACTGGCTGAGGGATCCGGCGTACAGCTTCCGGGTCATGTGGCCAGCATGACTAAGTCGCTTCTGGCGAAACCAGAGCAGCGCACGGAAATGCCGTTTACCTTCCCGCCGGAGCGGTACCTATTTATCTACTTGCACTTCGTGCTTTTGAACTGCTAGGTGGGCAGGAGCTGGGACCGAGCAAAGGGAGCTCACCCCGTCGCGGGGATTCAAACCACCGACCTGATCGGCAAGCCCGAAGTGATACAGTCTTCATCAATTATTCTCCGGATCGAAAACTACCTGAAAATGCCAAGCGTGCCTTCCTCTTAGCACGTTTCTCCCTTGCGTCCTGAGTTCGAGTGTCTTCAAAGCCCATGACACCTTTGGTAAAGGCTGTTCTCCAATTGGAGCGCTCGCAGGCCAGTGTTTCCCAGTTGTCAGTCTTTATACTACATTTTTTAATATTTGCCTTGAGACGGTCTTTAAACCTCTTTTGTTGACCACCAGCATTACGCTTTCCATTTTTTAAGTTTGGAATAGAGTAGTTGCTTTGGAAGATGATCATCAGGCACCCGCACAACATGACCAGTCCAACGTAGCTGATGTTGAAGAATCATTGCTTTGACACTGGTGATCTTTGCTTCTTCCAGTACACTGATATTAGTTTGCCTGTCTTCCCAAGTGATGTGTAAAAAAGGTCGGAGACACCGTTAATGGAATCTTTCGAGGGGTTGGAGATGGCATTTATAAGTGCTCCATGTTTCACAAGCATACAGTAAGGTTGGTAGTACAGTAGCTTTGTAAACAAGCATTTTGGTTTCCCTTCGAATGTCCCGGTCCTCAAACACTGCAATTCAATCGGGAGAAAGCCACACTAGCAGAGCTCAGGCGATGCTGGATTTCAGCATCAGTGTTGGCCCTTGTGGAAAGATAACTGCCTAGGTAGGAGAAGTGATTGGCACAATGCATGGAAGAATGTAGCAGTACCCACTGCTGGCATGCAGCCCTCCGAAGGAGAATGCAACTTTCAGGCCAAACAAGTTAGCCACCCCAAGCTACGCTCAGGACACACTGCGTATTGGGAGTCTGGGCTTTTGGATTGTTGGAAAAGCCCCAAAACCAACTTCGCACACAAATGGAGTCCAGTAAGCTTCCTTCTGCGTTTTCCTGCTGTACATTCTCACTTGCTTCTCCTGTGCCATCCACAGAGCATCTTCTCGTGCAACGGTGTGTGTGCATGCCAGCAATTACAAACAACAGAGTCCAGCTTCTTTTCTAATCTAGAAGCTTTATTTACAAGGCATAAATTACATCCCAGGAGAGACACAAGACATTTTGCCTTCTCCTTTCTCCGGCCAAAAACGAAAGAAAAAGATACAGAAACAACAAGTATCACATTACACAGAGTCTTCCTCTTGTGGGTGGGACGACCTGGTTGAGCTTGTTAACCATGAAAGCTCCAAACCTCTACAGAGAGCTGCACTCTTCATGATTTTTAAAAATAGATTGATCTTATTTCCGGCACTCTTAACTTTTAACTCTGTTTAATAACAGCATAATCCAAAATCGATTGAACCAATTGATTCAAATTACCTAGTCTTCAGATTTGCATTTTGCTTTAGGATGGTTTGATTGGTGGGATTATAGTCAATGGTCTTCGCCTTACATTTGGAGAGGGAGCACAGTAAATATAGATTTTTGAACGCTCCCTGGAAAGGGTGGTGAACTGGAGGCGGTAAATAGTAGCAGGTGTTGGAAGACCTAGAGTGAGATCCTTAAAGGTTGCCTGCGGTCTTTTGATTGAAGTGGGAAATATGGGAGATAGGAGGAATGTGTCTGAAATTGAATCTGGAGTGAGGATTCCGAAGGCGCCAGGTTCTCCGAAAAGAGCTCAAGAGAAAGATACAGAGATGGCCTTTCCCGTAGTATCTGTTAGAAAGAAACCTCAAAAGAGGTGCTCAACTCTTCAGGCAGAGGTGGAAAAATAATATTGATGATTATCAGAAAACCTAGTCTGCAGCTGAGGCCCATGAAGTGTATTGTGTATTGTGTGGTACACATGAATGAGTAAAACTGTTAAGTATCACTGGATGGAAACCATTAAATCTGGTATTCAACAACCTTCACTTGCTCAAAATAGGCTTTCTAGAGTTACACACTCTGGTGGGGCTGTATCAGATTTGACTGTACCTTGTTGGGTAGGACTGGACAATAGAAGTCTCCCTTGCTTTTCCTCACCCTGTAGCTCTGTCTACAGCCCAATTTCCTCTACTTGACTTGTTGTTTAATTCCCCAACTCTCCATTTTACCATTTATCTTGCTTATGAAGTTGGCTTGAAGGTAGTTAGAGGATTCTGTGCTATGGGGGCCTAACAGCTGTGCTTCAACCCTTTTCTCTTGAACCTGAGAATATGGCTGCCTCTGAGCTGAAGCAGGGCACATGTGTAGCCAATCTGTGACAATAGGAATGGAGATGGTGGAAGGGGCATTGAGAACAATGTACGGTGAAACCCCCACTTCTTCTGCTTCTTCTACCACAAAAATTCTGATATTTGTGGAAGATCCGGAATGGATCATCAATATTTTCATTTGTCTGGCATGTGCACAAACATAGGTCATGGTTTATGTGGGGACTCTGTTGCACCATTTCCCTGCCAATTTGCAAGCCCAGTTCAGAGGAGATGAGTGGCAGGTGAAGGCAATGGCACTGAATCCAAATATTGCCCACGATAGCAGTCTCTAGCTGAAGACAAAATTTCAGCACAGTAACCAGGTTTACCATAACTTGGGTGGGCACAGAGTTATCCTCATCTCCTATGCTCCCACAAGATTAGAATTCTGCAACACTAAGTATTCATAATGCTGTGGTACCTTGATCCCCAAATTTAATCCGTTCTGGGAGTCCGTTCGATTCCCGACATAGTTCGGAAACCAAGGCGCAGCTTCCGATTGGCTGCAGGAGTTTCCTGCACTCAATCGGAAGCCACGTCTGACGTTTGGCTTCCAGAAAACATTCACAAACCGGAACACTCACTTCTGGGTTTGCGGTGTTCAGGAACCAATTTGTTCAGGAGCTAAGCTGTTTGATTACCAAAGTAAAGGGACCCCTGACAATTAAGTCCAGTCGTGAACGACTCTGGGGTTGCGGCACTCATCTCGCTTTAAAGGCCGAGGGAACCAGCGTTTGTCCGCTTCCACAGACAGTTTTCCCAGGTCATGTGGCCAGCATGACTAAGCCGCTTTTGGCGAACCAGAGCAGTGCATGGAAACACCGTTTACCTTCCCGCTGGAGCGGTACCTATTTATCTACTTGCACTGTGTGCTTTTGAACTGCTAGGTTGGCAGGAGCTGGGACTGAGCAACGGGAGCTCACCCCATCGCGGGGATTCGAACCGCCAACCTTCCGATCGGCAAGCCCAAGCGGCACAGTGGCTTAACCCACAGCGCCGTCCGCGTCCCAAGGTACCACTGTACAACCAAGGTACCACTGTAATAAAAAAAAGAAATGAAAGTCTTATTTCCATGGACATGCTTATAACTCGGACATTTGTGGACTAAAGGAGCACGAAGGCATGTAAGGGAAAACACCACACTCTAATAACAGCAGACTGCTACAAAAGGGGCAGGCAATCAGCTGCAAATTCGCTCTTTCGAATGTTGGCTCAAACAGCAACTGTACCACAATAAAACGGTAAGTGTGGAAAGAGTACTGCCACAGAAAACTACATTTATTAAATCTGCCGTTGTGAGCACTTCCATGGAACAGAGTGGGGCACTCAGGATGCATGGCTGTTTGTTACATCGAAGTCCAAGAGCAAAGAATCAGAGTGAGCTCCAAATCTTTTCTTTCTTTCTGATTTTCTCCAAGCCTAAATACACGTTGTTAGAGTGGGGAGGCAATTTTCTTTATTAGGAGATACTAAAAAGTAGCCAAAAGAGCAGTCTTAAAATATACTGGGTTTTTGCAACCGGATATTCCAAGAGCAGGTCTTTGAACTTTTCCTTCATTGTGCCCCACTGTACTGACAATTCCTTCTAGTTTCCTGCTACTATTTAGGCTTAAAATTGCATCTGTCCAATTCATGTCCCACTCTTTAGGTTTCACCTGACTTGCTTTTGAATTCATGTCATCTAGAAACTAATAAAAGTGTGCTTTAAATCTGCTTAGGGTTATCTAAACACGCTCAGTAGGTTCACTGACCTTTTCCTGACCAAGAGAGAACTTGTAACAGTGACAGGCTATATTTGTAAACCAATATTATTTACAGGTCTTGTCCCCCTTGCTATTATATCTTGGGCCTGTCCTTGGGTGAAAAATAAATGTGTCATTCTTGATTTTTACTCACACCTGCTTCCTTAATACAATTAAAACTAGACTTTTTGTTTCTTTGAAATAGAAATGTATTTTTAGCCAGTCTATAATAGGAAAGGAAGTCCGCGTGTTTAGGCAGCAGTTGCCTTTGAATATTTTTGGAAGCGTTATTAACAGATAATGTTATGTATATATTGAAAGCAGTTATGTACTTCTTTTCAGGTGAATCTCACAGAGCATTTTACATTAATTTGATATTTATACCACACCCATCTGGCTGGTCCATGGGTTTACCCAAGACTCCTTGGATTTGTAGTTTGTCAATGGTGTTTAAACTCTCCTATTTCAAATCCCTTTCCTCCCAAGAACTACAGTCCTAAGGGCTCCCATGAGCCAGTTTAAACCTCTGGGGTTGAGATGCACAATCTGTCGCATAGTGATGTACACCCAAGAATTCACAGATATTACCTTTGCTCTTGGTCTGCCCCTTTCAGATTTTTTGAATATATCTACCTCTATAAAGACATGGTGATGTTCCAGATTGAGCAAGTGACAAAGCTGTGTTCCAAGATTGCCTTGACTGAGCCTTGGGATCCTTACGATATTCCCGACAACTCAACCTACGAAGATCAGAACTACATTGGAGGGCCTGGGGACCAAATTATGGTACAGGAATGGTCTGACAGAAAACCAGCTAGGAAATGTAAGCATGCTTTGGTTAATAAATTAATTGGGAGGGGCCTTTTCTCTTTTTTTGAGAGAGAGAGAGGCTGGCTGATGGAAATGGATCACAGAAGGGAAATTTGTTGTTGTTGTTGTTGTTGTTATTGGTGTATTGTTTGACATTTGATATGGTTTAAAATGATTTTATATGTTGTAAGTAGCCAACATGAGGCTACCAACATGAGTCTGACCAAACTGCGGGTGGCAGTGAAAGACAGGCATGCCTGGCGTGCTCTGGTCCATGGTGTCACGAAGAGTCAGACACGACTAAACAACAACACAACAAGTAGCCATGAGAAGATAGCATTTTGGGGCACACCCGAATCTCTGAGCGCCAATGCCTGCGTGTAACCAGGGTTTTGGTTGTCCTGGTTAAGCAATTTAAGTGGATAATCCTCAGCAGATCCAAGAAGAGCTGAATTAGCATTGACTTTTAAGTTGAAAAACAGCTTGAATTTAAAGCAAGTCTCTATCTTTTGGGACTAAAGTCCTCCCAAGGATTACTGCAAAGCAATCCCACAGAAACTGATGGGAGTTATTTCCAGACCAAATGGGCTTGACGATTGTAGTATTAACTCTTCATTGGGGGGAAATGACTTCTTCTTGCTGGCCTAATGAAAACTTGAAAATTATCTATGCTACTTTACCTACTTTACCCGAAAGTAGGAATTAATGGGGATATTATTATGAAGGCTGACTACGGTACTCTGACACCAGAGGGAAAACGGTTTATGAGAATGGAAGAAATATTTAGGTATTTGTTAAGATGCAATGTTTTTTATATATCTGAAATTGGAATCAGGAAAGTATAGGTTACAGCATAACAAAGTTAAGTGAAAAGAGGATATAAGAAGTTAAGATGTGGAATCTGATGTTTTATTAGATAAGAATAAGATTTAAAACTTAAGATATTTTGACTATGATTGTTAAATTAAGATTAGATGTAAGAAAGTAGATTTTACAATGTTACAAAGTTACTAAAGAAGATTAGAAATGAACGCAAAAGAGAGGATGCGAGGAAGTCCCAAGCTTAGGATTATAAAGAAGATGAGGAGAAGTAAATAATTGTTTTGTTTGTGTCTATTTTGTGTAGTTTATGTAGTGTCTGTATTTGTTTTTTGTGTATTTTTACTGTTAAAACCCAATAAATTCTTACTAAAGAAAAAAGAAAAAAAAGAAAATTATCTATGCTTTCCCCATAGAAACTCATACTTTGTGTGCTTTGTTGCAGTTGAAACCTGGGTTGGCGTATACACTGTCAAGGACTGTTACCCAGTGCAGGAGACCTACACCAGGAACTACAGCGTGACAACCTCCACCCGATTTTTTGATCTAAAGCTTGGGATAAGTGATCCATCTGTATTCACGCCTCCCAGCACCTGCCAGACAGCACAACCAAACAAGATGAGCGATGGGTGCTAATCATGGAGATGGGCTTTTACATGCAAACATATGTAATATAGATTATTATCATTCATTAATCCTCAGCTGCTGATGTCAAACATGGTGGTTGCGCTTTGCAGAATGGAGGGCTTTGGGAATGAGATCTCTCGTTGACTAGAAAAAGCGAGAACACCCATCTCTCCACCAGAGTCTCATTTAATATTGTCCTCACATTGTACACTTACCCGTGAAGCATTTCTTTCAGCTGCTGCAGTTTTGTTTGAAGAACCTGTTGGCTTATATTTCCCAAGAGACACATTGTGCTCTTTAAAGCATATTAAAATATCACGTGCATTTGCTCGTTTTGGAGAAATGAGCAGACTTTAAGACATGTAGCAGAGAAGGCATTTCCATAACATGCCACCATTAACCGATTATGTAGAGAGATTTCCTTAACGTCTTGAAAGTCGTTACAGTGAATGAATTTGCTTTTTTTGGGGGGGGGAGGAAATCAAGAATAACTATTCCTATAATAAGTGACTGGTGTGATGCTACAAATACTACAATGATGCCCAAGTGTTCTACTTAATACTGCTTTCATGGGATCTGATGGGATTTCCCTCTTTTATGCACCCCCATATTAAATATGCTTTGTTAAAGCAATGTTCCTTTGAATTTATGCAAAAAAAGGATTGCTTTACTTGTTTAACAGTCTCTCATTGAAAACCTATAGAGCTGGTGTCTTGTCAGAAATATATATTTGGCAACATTAGATATATTTAGGATTCAAGTGCACTGCACCCAATGAATATATACCGGTATATATACACTATAGTATTTATTGTATTTATTTGTAGTTAACCTCTGCCAACAAACTTCAACTGTTCAACAGTCCCTTGCACTGAAGTCTGCTGCTATTCATGAGCTTTGTTCTATTTTTAGGATTGTTTTAATTTTGTTGGCATTTGTTTGTAAGGCATGTGTGAGTTTGGTTTTCGTCAGAGAAAGTATGGCGCGAATAAGTCAGTGGGGGGCGCTCTTGGAATTGCAGGGGCCTCTGTGTGCTTGGCAGTCAATCTGCAGAGCTCTGGACTAAGCTGAGCATTGGTATTATTTTAGGCGTCTCAATGAAATTGGGGGTCATTTACCCTTAAAGGTAAAGGGACCCCTGACCATTAGCTCCAGTCGTGTCCGACTCTGGGGTTGCGGCGCTCATCTCGCGTTACTGGCCAAGGGAGCCGGTGTACAGCTTCCGGGTCATGTGGCCAGCATGACAAAGCCGCTTCTGGCGAACCAGAGCAGCACACGGAAGCGCCGTTTACCTTCCCACCGGAGTGGTACCTATTTATCTACTTGCACTTTGACGTGCTTTCAAACTGCTAGGTTGGCAGGAGCTGGGACCGAGCAACGGGAGCTCACCCCGCCGTGGGGATTTGAACCGCTGACCTTCTGATCAGCAAGCCCTAGGCTCTGTGGTTTAGGCCACAGCTCCACCCGCATCCCATTTAACCTTACTGGCTAGGAAAAGAAGACGATCATCCTTTGTCAAGAAAGCAGGAAGGCCCTGCTCCTTTAGTACATATAAGAACTAGACACCCACCAGTGGTGACGTAGGATCTTCTGTAGATGTTCCCTCTGTATGTTCAGTGATTGGGCAAGGCCTGCTTTCTCCCAGTCTCCGCATGTTCACTGGAAGCATGAAGGAAACATAGCACCTATCACTACTTTTGCTCAACACATCAAGGTTGGAAATGGGGCTTTAGGTGCAATCCTGTACCCTAGTTACGCACTGACTGAAGTCGTGGAAAGGGAGGGGAGAAAGGGCCCATTTCTTGCACCAGACAGGGTCAAAACAAGAGTGCTTATAAGTGCCTTTAAATATGACGCTTGTGTGTATTACTATATAACAACATTGCACTTTATGGAGTCACAAAGACAGGTCCTCGGCCTGGGCAGTTAGCAATCTAAAGTTTGAAACGTGGAAAAGAGGGGGTAAAGATGGCGGATGAGGGTAATTGGGAGTGTTAACACTCACTTTGGTCACACATACTTGGCTTTGCCACCGAAGGTGATTTTGAGGAAAGATTTGAAGGAGGAGAAAAGCACAGATAAGTGTTCGAGGAGGGAGGTTTGGCTGTGAGAAGCAGCAAGGAGAAAGCGCAGAGTTATTTGAGATAGCAGGAGACCTTCAGGCAACTGAGAACAGCGACATTGGCGGCTTTTGTGGTAAAGGAAAAGGAGCTTGTGCTGGATCCATGAGGATTTCAGGAAGGCTGAAGGTGAAAAGAGACGAGTGGTTTTGGTGGCAGAATTCTGGGTGGAGGTGAGAAGGCCAAGGTGTGGTACTAGAAAGTCGGATAGGAGGTTGTGACAGTAGAAAAGGAGGGAGATAAAACAGGTACCATATAAAACAAGGGTGAGGAACAGCCAGCTTGCAGTATGGGGCTTCTGTTTCTGGATTGTGAAATCCTTCTGTTTGAGGCCACACATACCCACCCACCCACCCCGCCAATTAGGTTTGTAAAAAGCCATCTGTTGGGGTTAGCCTTTCCTGTGTGCTGTGCCTACTTGCCGAAAAGGCTGTCCTGCCACAATTTGATAGTGGTTGGTGGCAGGGGGAAGCCTGCAGTGGAAGCCTGTTTTGCAAAGGGGTTATGGAGGTGGGGAGGATCTTCCTGGAGATTGCAGTAGGAGAGGCTGGGGGTGATGGGAGGGGGAGACCAGAACATACCGGAGGGCATCAGGTTAGCATCGGCTGCAATACAGAAATAGTTTTACAAGTTAGTGGCTTGCCCTAAACAACTTAAGCAGCACAGCATATATAATAAACTGTCAAGAGTTATTGACACATAAATTCAGGTAGTCTTTGCTGAAAGCAGATGGGTAATAAACATACTCAAATGTTTATCATTTCTCAGATGTTACTACTAATAATTTCCTCATACATGAGCCAATGTGTTAATGTTTGTTGTTGTTGTTGTTGTTGTTGTTGTTGTTTGTATTTAACCTATGTGGCCAATGTATTTTTGAACCGCCTTGTGTGTAGCAATACAGGAAGACGGTATACAAATTAAAAGTGAAACACAATTAAATGAACAAATAGCACATTCTGGCGAGACAGAAAACATCTCCCCTTCATTAAAGTGGCAAAATGTACTGATAATCTTGATTAAAAGCTATGGAACTGAGTTTTTTTTAATGGTTTTCATATAATACACTACATATTGTAAATTAGGGTGACGGTGGTTCCTGTCTATTGATGATAATTGTTCTTAAAGGTAAAGGACCCCTCACAGTTAAGTCCAGTCGCGGACAACTCTGGGGTTGCGACGCTCATCTCACTAGGCTGGCCGAGGGACCCAGCATTTGTCCGCAGACAGTTTTTCTGGGTCATGTGGCCAGCATGACAAAGCCACTTCTGGTGAACCAGAGCAGCGCACGGAAACGCCGTTTACCTTCCCACCAGAGCGGTACCTATTTATCTACTTGCACTTTGATGTGCTTTTGAACTGGCAGGAGCAGGGACCGAGCAACGGGAGCTCGCCCCATCGCGGGGATTCGAACCGCCGACCTTCCGATCGGCAAGCCCAAGGCTCTGTGGGTTAGACCACAGCGCCACCCACGTCCCTATAATTGTTCTTAGTTTGTCATAATAATCATTCTAGCTAGTTTATTTTATGCACCTTTGAATAAAACACCTTTGAATAGTGCAAACACCTTTGAGAAATGTTGCAGTGGGAGCTGGGTAAGATCAATATAGACTCTCACCTAGGGAATTAAGTCATTTCTCAGTTCTGTTCTGCCAACTAAATAAAGGTGTGTGTGTGTGTGTGTGTGTGTGTGTGAGAGAGAGAGAGAGAGAGAGAGAGAGAGAGAGAGAGAGAGAGAGAGAGAGAGAGAATGGAGAGGGTTGGACTTATCCTTCGTCCAGATTTCTGATGATTGTATTTGTCTGGGTCTTTGGAAACCAAGACCCAAGTCTGAGGAAAGCACTCTTTGGTGAGAGAACCCCAGCAGATACTTCATGTTGCATAACACGTAGCAAAGGTAAGTATGGAAATATACGCTGTAAAGCCTTTAAAATGTGCCCTTTCTATTGTACTAAAAAATGCCTAGTTTGAATAATTCCTTCCAAAGTATCCCAATACCCTAGAACAGAAAATGACCACGCATTCAGTAAGTTATCAAGTAGTTTACTTACAAAATTCTTCAAAGGTAAAGGTCAGAATAAAGGGGCACAGGAAGTAAAATGTTGGTTGGTTACAAAAGGTAAAAGTGCCTAAACTATTTGTAAATATAAATATAAATATATTAGTATTGCCCATGCTCTTCAATATTAGTAAATAAAAAATTGAACCACTCCACAGTCAAGCTTGCAACATATGTCCAATAAGCTTCTTACTGTAGTTCTGCGCTGCCTTCTGTAAAAATACCCTGTAAAGTCAACTGTGGTGTTGCCTCATTTGCCACACTGACCATTTGAAAATCCTTTGAGACAGCGTGAGGCTAACCAGCTTCACCATGTGTCTGTATTCTGTACCTGATGGGCGAATTCTACTTGATTATTTGTTTAATTTATATGAGCAGCCTGGGGTGAGGGAGTTCACCCCAGGATTATCACAGCGCTTTGGGTCTCAGTGTGGGGCTAGAGCACGGGAACACCAGCTAGCCTAGCCCTACGCAAGACGAGGCGCTCCAATGAAATCAGGATTTTGCTGGAACATTGCCTTGGCAGCAAATGATCCCGACTGCTTTTAACTAAGGGCTGGATAATTTTAGTGCAGAGCATGAAATTCAAACCCCTCGCCTTTTGAAAGTGACGCGAACTGTAACGCAGAGTGTCAAATGAGCCAGGGAGGGCTTCCAGGGCGTCAGGACTGTTTGTTTGTTAGAGCTGGCCAAAGCCACCCGGTGCGAGGCCCTTGCGCAACCCTTGCCAAGTTTGCCCAGCCCAGCTCAAACCCAGGATGAGTTCAGTGAAAGCGCACAGACTCTTTTATAAAGCCCTGCAGACAAACACACACACATACACACACACACACCTTCTCCAAAGCACCTTTGAGGCTGCAATCCCATGCATGCTTCTCTGGGAATAAGACCCACTGAAGTTCTGTTGAAACACACATAGGTTTGCGCTATAGAGATGGAACAATAATACACAACTGTGCAAAGATGGTATTGTGTTTGGTGTCATCTAGACCTTTGTAGACAGCCCACACTTGCTTATAAAAATGTTACTAGTACATTAATACAAAGCGTGCTCTCTCTCTCCCCCCCCCTCTCTCTCTCTATATATATTTATCAGGGGTGGCCAACTCCTAAGAGGCTGCAATCTACTCAGAGTTAAAAACTGGCAGTGATCTACCCCCTTTTTGGGGGTTCAGGTCAAAGTTGTTGAGTTTTTTCAGGGAGGAGGTAAAATGTTGAGCTTTTTTAGGGGAGCCACAGTTGTTCAGCTTCTCCCCCCCCCCAAGAAATTTATTTATCTTTAATGAAGTTACATAAACAATGAAACAAAGAAAAGAAAAAAGAAAGAAAATTATTTCTCAGTCCATATAATATTTTAATTTTATACCCAACCCATCCCCTCCCCCTCCCCCCTCTGCTTCCCCTCACCCAAGTGTGATTTGGTTCCTAAATTTTCCGTTTCTGTTACTTTCCCAGTTGCTTTGTTACAAAAATAAATAAATCAATTTTATTTCACATTGTTTCTTGTCATTTTTTACCCGTGCACTTTTTCAGCTCCTTTTTACCACATCGTTATTTCAGAACAGTACCTTTCCATGTATTCTTTAAGCCCTTCCCACTCTGTAATTATCTCTCGATTTGAGCGACCCCTGATGTTAGCTGTCAACTTAGCCAATTCAACAAATTCTTGTTCAGCTTCTTTGGGGGAGCCAATGATCTACCAGTGATCTACTGCAGACGTCCAGTGATCTACCATTAGATCACGATCTACCTGTTGGACATGCCTGATATATATAAAAGGTAAAGGGACCCCTGACCATTAGGTCCAGTCGTGTCCGACTCTGGGGTTGCGGCACTCATCTCGCTTTACTGGTACAGCTTCCGGGTCATGTGGCCAGCATGACAAAGCCGCTTCTGGCGAACTAGAGCAGCGCACGGAAACGTCGTTTACCTTCCCGCCAGAGCGGTACCTATTTATCTACTTACACTTTGAAGTGCTTTTGAACTGCTAGGTGGGCAGGAGGTGGGATCGAACAACGGGAGCTCACCCCGTCGTGGGGATTCGAACCGCTGACCTTCTGATCAGCAAGCCCTAGGCTCTGTGGTTTAACCCACAGCGCCACCCGCATCCCCCCCCTCTATATACACCTCAATATCAATTCATTTTCCTTCTCACACACCTCAGTCTCCGGGTTCTCACATACAAACTCAGCTCACCTACAAAATTCCAGTTACAGGTGGGTAGCCGTGTTGGTCTGCCATAGTCAAAACAAAATCGAAAATTCTTTCTAAGGTGCTACTAGAAAGAATCACCTACAAAAGTCTCACAACGAGGAGACTTCCTGGAAATAGCAGGCCTCACCCTGCTCTCTCACTCTAGACTTGCTTTTTATGGGCAGGCCCAAGTGGATGGTACTTCTTCAAGCTGCCCACAGCCATCCCATTCATCTGGGTTCTCCACACCCAACTCCAGATACAGCAGGTTTGTTGAGTATCCAAGGGGTCTAGAGGATGGCAAAAGGGCCCCCTTCCACCCGAATAGCTACATGGGAAGAGAAATAAAATCAAAATTAGTAAGTTGTTTTGAACACGTTACATAGAATTGTGGCTTTAAATGAAGTTTTTTTTCCTTTGATTGTCTTCCATGAATATGGTCTTAACAGTGATTCCGTAAGTGACTGTGGAGGCCAATTCTGGATCCTCACGTCCTTCCACAGTGGGGACATGGGTTTCCAGGTGGGAGTTGATCATGGTGTGGGTTTGCCAAGTGTGCCGTCCTCTTAGCACGAATCTCCCTTTCATCCTGAGTTCGAGCGTTTTCAAAGTCTCTAAGGTGCTACTGGACAATTTTTTAATTTTATTTTTTTATTTTGACTGCGTCAGACCAACATGGCTACCTACCTGAATTCAGAGTCCATGACACCTTTGGTAAAGGCTGTTCTCCAATTGGAGTGCTCACAGGCCAGTGTTTCCCAGTTGTCAGTGTTTATACTACATTCCCAGTGTTTCCCAGTGTCAGTGTCAGTGTTTATACTACATTCTTACAGTGTTTATACTACAGTTGTCAGTGTTTATACTACAAGCTCAACATCAAAAAAACTAAGATCATGGCCACTGGTCCCATCACCTCCTGGCAAATAGAAGGGGAAGAAATGGAGGCAGTGAGAGATTTCACTTTCTTGGGTTCCATGATCACTGCAGATGGTGACAGCAGTCACGAAATCAGAAGACGCCTGCTTCTTGGGAGAAAAGCAATGACAAACCTAGACAGCATCTTAAAAAGCAAAGACATCACCTTGCCGACAAAGGTCCGTATAGTTAAAGCTATGGTTTTCCCAGTAGTAATGTACGGAAGTGAGAGCTGGACCATAAAGAAGGCTGATCGCCGTAGAATTGATGCTTTTGAATTATGGTGCTGGAGGAGACTCTTGAGAGTCCCGTGGACTGCAAGAAGATCAAACCTATCCATTCTCAAAGAAATCAGCCCTGAGTACTCACTAGAAGGACAGATCCTGAAGTTGAGGCTCCAGTACTTTGGCCATCTCATGAGAAGAGAAGAATCCCTAGAAAAGACCCTGATGTTGGGAAAGATGGAGGGCACAAGGAGAAGGGGACGACAGAGGATGAGATGGTTGGACAGTGTTCTTGAAGCTACTAACATGAGTTTGGCCAAACTGCGAGAGGCAGTGAAGGATAGGCATGCCTGGCGTACTCTGGTCCATGGGGTCACGAAGAGTCGGACACGACTGAACGACTGAACAACAACATACTACATTTTTAAAGATTTACCGGTACCTTGAGGGAGTCTTTAAACCTCTTTTGTTGACCACTAGGATTAAACTTTCCATTTTTAAGTCTGGAATAGAGTTGTTGCTTTGGAAGACAATAATCAGGCATCCGCACATGACCAGTCCAACAAAGTTTATGTTGAAGAATCATTGCTTCGACACTGGTGATCTTTGCTTCTTCCAGTACAGTGGCATTAGTTTACCTGTCTTCCCAAGTGATGTGTAAAATTTTTCGGAGACACCACTGATGGAATCTTTCGAGGAGTTGGAGATGGCGTTTATAAGTGGTCCATGTTTCAAAAGCATACAGTAAGGTTGGTAGTACAATAGCTTTGTAAACAAGCATTTTGGTTTCCCTGTGAATGTCCTGGTCCTCAAACACTCTGCACTTCAGACGGGTAGCTCCAATCTAACAACTGGAGCATCCATTATTTCTGAATCTTACTTGCCTTTTAAGGATGCCAAAAACCCCAGCAGGATCTTTGTGGTGTTTGTTTTCATTCATTTACTCCAGGCCTTGCACTTTTAAGCAAAAGTCATGATAGAACTTGCATTTTCTCTTGTATGTCATTTGTTTAGTTTTACACACCTCCAGACTCTGCTGTTTTTATGGTTGTTCACAGCATCTTGTAATAGACCACCTTTCCCTTTTCTAAACCAATGCATCTTTAAAAGTCTGGCATCTGCTAGTGAAGCTAGTTCTATTTTAACTTTTCGTTGTAATCAATCCTGGAAAGAGTTATCTGCATAAAAAGACCTCCTGCCTTCAAGGCCTGTTTGATGGCACCCTGCTATCCTGGTGAGGTTTTCCTCTTAAGCACAGAGGTCTTTGCAGATGGTGTGAGCTCATCATTCCCATTTCTTGCGCAGTTTGGGTGTTTGCTGCTGGTTCCAGATGATAAAGATGAACTAATAGCAAGTTTTAAATGTGATACTTAACTAGCATGGAGATGGGAAAGAGAAATTCACAACCATTAAATTACAAATCTCCCATATACCGTATTTTCCGGCATATAAGACGACTGGGCGTATAAGACGACCCCCAACTTTTCCAGTTAAAATGTAGAGTTTGAGATATACTCGACCGCAGATTCTCCACCCGGCGGCGTATAAGACGACCCCCAACTTTTGAGAAGATTTTCCTGGATTAAAAAGTAGTCTTATACGCCAGAATATACAGTAGGTTCTGAGATGGCAAAAATACTCGTCTTGATTATTTTTTTTGCAGCCAGCTATGTTTTCCATCCTATTCTGAGTAGATCAGGAAACAGAGTGCCATCAAGTGAGTTGCATCACAGCAGAAAAGAGTGCGAAAATGATTCTTTCCTGGAGAAACCCAGGCTTTTTTGAGCTTGAGGCTCAAAAGCATGGTCAATGAAACATTTATAGTGATGCAAAGGTTGCCCCTCCAATCCCGTGTTTCATGTGATGTGTGATTATTCCTCCAGAATATCTAAAGCTCCCTACTACAACTCCCATCATCCCTAGCTAAGAGGACCAGTGGTCAGGGATGATGGGAATTGTAGCCCCCAAAAATCTGGAGGGCCAAGTTTGCTATGCCTGATCTAAAGCTCTGGGCAAGTTTCCATTTCTACACATGGAGTGACCAATGCTATAAGCCAGGGTTCAGCAACCTTTTTCAGCCGTGGGCCGGTCCACCGTCCATCAGACCATGTGGGGGGCCAGACTATATTTTGAAAAAAAATATGAACGAATTCCTATGCTCTACACATAACCCAGAGATGCATTTTAAATAAAAGGACACATTCTACTCATGTAAAAACACGCTGATTCCCGGACCATCCGTGGGCCGGATTAAGAAGACGATTGGGCCACATCCAGCCCATGGGCCTTAGGTTGCCCACCCCTGCTATAAACAATAAAATTTGCCTTACACCAAGTCATTGCTCCATCTTACCCAGAATTTCCTACACTAACTGGTAGTGACTCCCCAGGGTTTCGGGCAGGAGCCTCTCCTATTTTGAACTCTACCTGGTGCTGTGGGATCCAGACTGAGCCCACAGCCCTGGAGAAAAGTGGTCAACCTTAACCCCCCTCCCCACCATCAGGGTTTATGTCAAAATCTCTGCTCTTTACCCTCAAAGGGGAAGGTCCCATCAGCACCATCAACTTGGGCTCTTAATACTTAGCGGTCCTAGAGGAGTGGTGGGTTACATGAGGTGTTAGGGGAGTGGTATGACCTCTGGTGGGGGACATGTGCTTCTGGAGTAGTTTGCACACCTTTGGTCCCCACACTGCACTCAGCTCTCACCTGTGGCTCCAAGAAGCTGCATGGATGCAACAGTGGCCACATCCCAGGAGTGGCTACAAGTGGCTGGCTAAACCAGCTGAGGGGAACCGATGGGTCGGAAACCCTCGGTGAGTTAGGGACTTCCCTGCATGTGAGGACAGGCTCTGGCGGAATGAGCAGACAAGACCAATATTGGGTCCAACAGTCAAGAAGGTGGTTTCTGCACGTGATGTAGAGGGAAGCGAGGGGACGATCGGGCTCGCCAACCTGGGAAGGTAGCCTATGTAGGAGAAGGAAAATGCTGATCCAACATCTCCACTGCCTTGTGGGGGTATCTTCGGGAGAAGAAAAGGTTAAGGGGTAAATCCTACACAAATCTGGAGTAGATTTGTGTTGGACGGTGGTTGGATGGTGGTTGTACGCCTCCTTCCAGCCAAACTAGTGCCAAATGTCTTGCTCTGATTTCCTTTGGACTCCATCAGCCAGGCCCGCAGAGGTCACTTTGGAGCAGTGTTTTGCCTTCACCTGCAGAGGCGCACATCAGTGAGGTCAAGAGTCTTGTTGGCTGGGGCAGCCCAGGACCTCCATACACTCCAACCAGGCCTGCACCCCAGAGAGATCACTTTGGTGCTGCTACTGCAGCAGTTTGACTTCACACCCGGAGATGCCCTGCATTGTCACTTAAGACAGATGGATGCTGACAGAAACTAAGCAGGCCTGGGTCTGGTCAGTGCCTGGATAGAAGATTGTACACCAACTTGAGTTCCATGGTGGAAGAAATCTGGAAATAAATGAAAGAAATAAAAATTAAATAAATTGAGCTGAAATCTGAATTGGTGGCACCCATGACAACAAGGACTAGTTTTACTGCTCTTTAGGAAATCCTTTCCTCCCTCTTTTGCAAATTCACCAACATCATTCACGGAGGCTCCACATATGCAAGATCTGGTAGGTCAATTAGGATTTAATCTAACTGAGTCGAAGAAGTATCTTCGTCAGTTCCCCTTTGAGAACTGGATAGATCCCATTGTTCTAGGATGGAAAGCCATAACCTCCCCTCACCCCCACAAGGGGCAATGACTGTCGAATGGGAAAAATGGGTGCTTTTTACCTCATAATTCCTGTGGTGTCCGCTGGTTCTTCTCTGGTATTAGGAAAGCAGAACAATTTAGCATCACTGATGGACGAGGGTACCCTGGAAGCTACGGCCGGCTCCCTTTCATCCTGCAAGGCACAGTGCGTGCTGGAATTCTCCAAGTCTGCATAAACATACGCCATTGAAGCGTTGAGAGCAACATACTGGTGTGCGACAGGGGCAGCACTTCCAGTCTTGTAATTAATGGAAGCTTAGCAGGAGGCTGTCAGGAATTAAGTATCGCATAAAGCTGGCATGCGGCACCAATCAGAGGTGGCAGCATTTCTCGCAACATTTCTTTCTTTCTTTCTTTTTAACAGTCTGCTATTTCGATTCCTGGTACACTGAGCCTGTGCACATTGTTATTGTTGGGATACCTGGCTGCATATAGGCTCACCTAGGCAGACTAGGAATTTTAGGAACGTGACACGGATGATTACAGATGCAAACTCTGCAAACTCTTACCCCTGGCTCCTCTCAATCTTCATATGTTGGAAAAACACCCAGAGCAACAAGGAGAAGAGTGGTGCCATCTTCCAGTGCAAGATGAAAGGGAAAGATGGAGCAGGGGAAATGTGATTCTGTTTTTTTTTTTTAAGATTTTATTATTTTCTACATTAAACAGCAAATACACAATACATCATACAAAAAACAATTGACAAAAAACAAAAAGCATAACAAACACATTAAAACAACGAAAAATAACAAAAGAAAACTTATACATACCTACACAGGAACACTAAATGAATAATTATTTAATTCTAATTTCAAATCTTATCTGGGGACTTCCCCCGTTCTCTCGACTGCGTTCAGTACTAATATACTTTGGTAACTTTGTAACTATTTTCTTATCATTCACCATTATTCTTAATAAACTTTCAAAATACTAACTAATCATATATATTTCATTACTTAAACAACATAACCTTAAACATTTCTAAACCATTCATAACATTACTTCTAATAGACTATTTTTGTCTAACATCATCTAGCTAAAGCCACTTAAACAAACTGATTCTGCTTCAGATATCTAACTTTTCACGATTTTTTAAATAGTCCTTAAATTTCTTCCATTCATCTTGCACCTTCTCCTCCCTCTGGTCTCGGAGTCTCGCGGTCAGTTCAGCGAGTTCCATAAAGTCCATGGACTTTAGGGGAAATGTGATTCTGATATGGGGGTAAGCCTGATCCAGTCAAAGCACATTGGCCTAAGACCACCTGCAAAGGCCTTTTGCACCCCTTGTAGCTGTAATAAACACCAGTTGCTTCAGAGGAAAAGGAGGCCTTTCCGCACTGATTCCTTTTGCACACCTGTGCTGGTGTGTTGTTGTTTTTTACAGTATATTACGGTACAGATTAATGGCTGGTCACATTTTATGCTTGCTTCGAGGACTTAATTTTTTTGACATTTGTTTTAATTGACCGTCCTCCTTGTTCTTGCTGGGATTAACTGCTGGTCCACCCCTGTTAAACTGGCTCCGCTCTTTCACTTGTTCCTTGCATCATGCCCATTTTCACAGCCAGCGGCCCAATTATTCTTAGCCAGAGGCCCCTCCAGCTTCGAGCTTTCGACACACACCTTGGCGGCGGGATCATGTCAGCTACGCTTTCCAGACACCTCTTTGTCACTGGAGAATTGGTGACTGTGGGGCGGAAGAATTTTAATTTGTGGTGTTACAGTAATGACTGGCTTTGCGTCGGAGTAACCTCAGGGCAGAGGGTTTGGCAAGCTGTCATCGGTCGGTCCTGCTGACAAAGTGACAGAAGCAGCTTCAGCCTGAGTGGCGGGGAGAGGGACACACTGAGACGGAGGAACAAGCAAACACAACACACACTTTGCAGTGGGGCAGGGAGAGGAAGGGAGAGATCAGGCTGCAGGAGATCCATTAGCAAGAAGGTGGCAGAACAAGGTTAGTCAGTGATCATGTTTACTGTAGCGAGGTGCTTTCTCTGTGCAAGAGGAACCTTAAATAATACAGTATACTGGGTATACAGTCGTACCTCGGGTTACGTACGCTTTGGGTTGCGTACTTTTCAGGTTACGAACTCCCGTAACCTGGAAGTGTAACCCACCGCGCTCGCGATCCACGCATGTGCAGAAGCATTCTGCGCACTTTGCGCATGCACAAAATGCATTGTTAGGGTTACGTACAGCGACCCGGAACCAATTACTGGTAAGTACGTAACCCAAGGTACGACTGTATTAATCTATCATACAGCTGGATCCAGATGCAATCCTACTTTGAGAAGGCCAGCTGAAATCCAAAGGTCTTATGTTGATTTCATGTCCACTCACTTCAATGGGTCAGACCCAAAGCAAACCCTCCAGATGTCCCTATTTTCCAGGGACAATCCTGGATTTACAGAAGCCGCCCCATTTTCTGATTTGAACCCAGAATGTCCTGCTTTTCCTTAGGATGTCCCTATTTTCACTGGAGAAATGTTGGAGGGTATAGAGTTATGTAACCCCCCCCCCCAAGCCAAGGAGACAAGTAATTATACAACTGTTCAAAGACATCTGAAGGTAGCCCTGCATAGGAAAGTTTTTTTTTTAATGTTTAATGCTTCATTTGTTTGTATACATGTTGGAAGCTGTCCAGAGTAGCAGGGGCAACCCAGTCAGATGGGCGGGGTATAAATAATAAAATGATGATAATGATGGAATAGGAAGCCCCTATTTTCATCAGGGAAATGGTGGTGGGTATGCCAAAGTGAGAGCTGGACCATGAAGAAGGCTGATCGCCGAAGAATTGATGCTTTTGAATTATGGTGCTGGAGGAGACTCTTGAGAGTCCCATGGACTGCAAGAAGATCAAACCTATCCATTCTCAAGGAAATCGGCCCTGAGTGCTCACTAGAAGGACAGATCCTGAAGTTGAGGCTCCAGTTCTTTGGCCACCTCATGAGAAGAGAACACTCCCTGGAAAAGACCCAGATGTTGGGAAAGATGGAGGGCACAAGGAGAAGGGGACGACAGAGGATGAGATGGTTGGACAGTGTTCCTGAAGCGACTAGCGTGAGTTTGGCCAAACTGCGAGAGGCAGTGGAGGATAGGGGTGCCTGGCGTGCTCTGGTCCATGGGGTCACAAAGAGTCGGACACGACTGAACGACTGAACAACAAAATGCCAAAGTCTGGATCCAACCATATTTTGTTGTTGTTGTTGTTTGTGTGTGTGTTGTTTTCCTATGGAAACCCCAACTCTCATCTCTATGCAAGTCCCTTTTTTCATATTCTGTAAAAACAAACAGAGGCTCACCATTATCGATTCCAAAGGCTGGTGTTAGGCTGTGCCTCTCCATCCAAGCTCAACCTCTATGCAGGTTTGTAAATAAATGCAAATACTACAAAATGCCGAGCTCCTCCTGTGACTGCCTACCAGGAAGGCAACAGAACCCTTTGACATTCTCCTCAATCAGAGAACTGGTTTGCCCTTGAGACTATTCATTGGCTGCATGTGACTGGATCATGTAGTTTATAACTGGATTCAGTTGTTTATAACTCAAATTATTGCATCTTGCACTCAGATTCTCCCCACCAATCCCCTCCGCAAACCCGTATAGACTGCGTCTCGGTAGGTATGCTGCAAATCTGTCACCAGACCCCAGCTTCACAGCAACCTCTGGTGGCTAACAGGAGGAACTGAAGCCTTTTCAACCACTCATATCAAATGTACAGGGACTTAGGAGGCTGCCTTATGCTGGGGCAAACTCCTGACCCACCCAGATCATTGTCAGCGGCTCTTCAGGGTTTCAAATGAGAGTTCCCCCCAGCTATACTAGAGATGTCAGGGACTGAACATGGAGTATGGCTGCTGATGTTGGCATCCTTCTGTACTGAGAGTCAATGGAGTGCACCTTCGGGGGTGAACTCAAAACGCTGCTGCAAAGTGACTTATCCCGGATGCAAGTCCTGGGCTAACCAGATGACAACCCCCACCATCACGGCCTCACTGAGGTGGCCCAAAGGAAAGCAGAGCAATATGTTTGGTACCAGCTTGGCTGCATGAGTTGCAGGAAGGAGACTTACAAGATGCCATCCAACTGCCTTAGGGACTTCACTACAGATTTGTGTAGTTTTCACAAAGAGCCAGTGTGGTGTAGTGGTTAAGAGCGGTAGACTCGTAATCTGGGGAACCGGGTTCGCGTCCCCGCTCCTCCACTTGCAGCTGCTGGGTGACCTTGGGCTAGTCATACTTCTTTGAAGTCTCTCAGCCCCACTCACTTCACAGAGTGTTTGTTGTGGGGGAGGAAGGGAAAGGAGAATGTTTGCCGCTTTGAGACTCCTTCGGGTAGTGATAAAGCAGGATATCAAATCCAAACTCTTCTTCTTCTTCATGTACTCTAGCACCGAGCTACAGACACTTTCCTGTGCTTTTTCCTAATGGGGAATTGAAAGCGAATAGGCCAGGATACAATATTGCTTATCAGCCATAAACTTTCAGAGGTAGCCAACATGGTGCCTGCAGACATTGTTGACTACAACTCCCATCAGCCCCAGACAGCATGTCCAGGGGTCAGGGATGATGGAAGGTGTAGTCCAAAAAATATTTTATTTTATTTATTTATTGCATTTATAGCTCACATTTTTTTTCCAAGCAGCTCAAGCTGGCACGCACACTTCTCTTTATCATCACAGCAACCCTGTAGGTCAGGGTGAGAGGCCGTCATTGGCCCAAGGTCACCCAGGGAGTTTCAAGGCGAAGTGGGGATCCAAACTCTGGTCTGCCCCATGTCCTAGTCTGACACACTAACCATTACACCCCCACATCCGGAGGACACCACATTGACTACTCTTGGACAAAGCTAGAATTGCCCAGCGCACACAGATACATGTACAGTGGTACCTCAGGTTACAAACTTAATTAGTTCCGGAGGTCCGTTCTTAACCCAAAACCGTTCTTAACCTGAGGCGCGCTTTCGCTAATGGGGCCTCCGCACCGCTAGTGCGTGATTTCCGTTCTCATCCCGGGGCAAAGTTCGCAACCCGGAACAACCACTTCTGGGTTAGCGGAGTTTGTAACCCGAAGCGTTTGTAACCCAAGGTACCACTGCAAAGAAGAAAAAAGAGATCTTTATGCAGGTAACAGTATAGGCTTAGCAGCAGACAGAGTCCAGGAGTCACGATTCAGGAGTTCAAGCATCAAGCATGACGTTCAGAAGTGGATCAAGGCAACAAATACCTCCCAACTGTTTGGGTGCCCTGCTCACCAAGCTTTTTAAAGGTAAGGCATGAAATGCTCACTCCCAAGGCTCACTCGCTTCGAAAGAACGTTGGGATGGCACATTGGATGGATCATCTAATCTGTGGAGGCAGATCCTGGTTCTGTGGGATGTAAACACAGAGCAGTCAAACATAACATTGCTAGAGTGGACATGAAGGGTGTCTCAGTCCTCCAGCCGTAACTTTCTGTTTACCTGGACTGAGACAACTTCCTGTGGGTAACTAGAGGTGGGTGTGGTCTCACCTGTGTACAAAACTCTTGGGACCAGACGCCACCTCTCTCTTTCTGACAACATTCTCAAAGGGACCACGTCGGTATGAGGGTCTCTTGGCTCCCAGCCAAGAGAACAAAGGAGCTATCCTCCCCTATGGAAATAGTCTCCACATGTAACTTCTATTAAGCTTAAATCTGCCTTCTTCTGGGATCTTATTGTGATCAATTGATGATTGTAAGTAAACTCTTTTTATATCTTTTATAGAAGACTGTGTAGCGTCTTATTTTGAAAGGGGAAAAGGGGGAAATACCAGGATATTATTTTAAGGAGATTCAAACGAATCTAAGCAAAGCTTTCGCTGTGTGTGACTTTAAAAGGGGAATGTTAGCTCTGCTAATTTCTGGGACTTGTAAACACAAGTCGGAATAGGATATGTTAAACAATATATCCTATCCCACATTCCTTAACATTCCCACAGGTTCCAGGGGACAATCCTGCACCCACTTGTTCAGGCTCCCGATCAGCTGGAAATGCAGTCTCTATCTGGCAGTATTCCAGCGCTGGCAACGCTGATAATGCAACTGACCGAAAACAAAGACAGAACAGCCAACAAAACTTTGCTGACTCACAAATGTTAGAGGCACAGGAAACTTAGCTGGCTTTTGTATTTGTTTTAAAGCTGCAGACATGGTGAATGACTCCTGCAGTTTATTCTGGGCAAAACCTCCTTTCTCCTGCAGTGGTTACCGTTAAAGGCAATAAAGCATTCTCCTTTTCATTCTGTCTAAATACTAGCCTAGAGACAGCATTCATCGTCTACTACAACAATTAATAAATACTCCTTAATTTGAGAGGCCCTGGATTTTGTAAGCCCACATCAATGGGCTGCCAGAAGAAAAAGTTCATCTGCTGAAGAGACGAGAGGGCTAGATTTCCTGAAGGAAATCTGGGGTGATGAATGTATTTTAGTGCAATATCTTGTCTGCTGTGTGATATTGGCTTCTGTCCGTTTGCCGGACTGATTTATCTTAATTTGCAACACGCCAATATCTGCACGGCAAAGTGGCTCATGAAGCTAAAGCGGCATTGGAACCGGGATCCTGTGAAGAAATTACTATCCCCAGTGGAATTGCAGAAATATATGTATTTACCTAAACACTATAAAAAAGCTGCAGTTCAATATCCCTGTAGCAGAGCTATCGGAAGGGACCATAAAAGCGTCATGTTCATTCCACAGGGAATTTGATCAGGATAAGCTATTCCTGCAGAATGACGTAAGAATTGTGAGCCAAGAGAAGCTCTTCTTATTTCTGTTTCTGGATATTGGGTGTCCAACATCCCACTCCCCACACCTCATACGTGCTAACAAGAAACTCGCTCTCTGTATAAACTGTTGGTGCATTGCAGAAGAATCAGCTGCAGCGCTAAGAGTGAACTTTGAAAAAGAATATTAGAAGAAGAAGAAGAAGAAGAAGAAGAAGAAGAAGAAGAAGAAGAAGAAGAAGAGGAGGAGGAGGAGGAGGAGGAGGAGGAGTTTGGATTTGATATCCCGCTTTATCACTACCCGAAGGAGTCTCAAAGCGGCTAACATTCTCCTTTCCCTTCCTCCCCCACAACAAACACTCTGTGAGGTGAGTGGGGCTGAGAGACTTCAGAGAAGTGTGACTAGCCCAAGGTCACCCAGCAGCTGCATGTGGAAGAGGGGAGACGCAAACCCGGTTCCCCAGATTATGAGTCTACCGCTTTTAACCACTACACCACACTGGCGGTAGGGGGAAGTGAAGAGAGGAAGGAAGGAGCCAAGGCAGAAAATGAGTACATAACACACATAGGCTGTAGATTAGGTATCAGAAACTGGATGGACCAGCAGTTTGGCCAGTGGAGTTAGCAGGACAAGGAGGTTGTGGAGGAAAGGCAACAGGAGTGGGCAGGAGACAACAGGAAAAGGTTGGGGACCTTTGCGGTGCTCCCACTCCCTCTCCAAAGCCAGAATCTGCAAAAACTAGCTGCTGTTGACCAGTGCTGCTTGTCAGTGCTTCTTCTGATCCTCTGTGATTGTTACAGTATTTGAATAGGTAAAGGTAAAGGGACCCCTGACCATTAGGTCCAGTCGTGAACGACTCTGGGGTTGCGGCACTCATCTCGCTTTACTGGCCAAGGGAGCCGGTGTATAGCTTCCGGGTCATGTGGCCAGCATGACTAAGCCGCTTCTGGTGAACCAGAGCAGCGCACGGAAACACTGTTTACCTTTCCGCCGGAGTGGTACCTATTTATCTACTTGCACTTTGACGTGCTTTTGAACTGCTAGGTTGGCAGGAGCAGGGACCGAGCAATGGGAGCTCACCCCGTCGCAGGGATTCGAACCACCGACCTTCTGATCAGCAAGCCCTAGGCTCTGTGGTTTAACCCACAGCGCCACCCGCGTCCCTTTGTACAATATTTGTATAGTGATGGCTAAATGCACTTAACCGTCTGCAGATTGTGGGATGGACACCTGCCAAAACATTTGCAAGATTTCTGGTAACCCCAGTTCTGGTAACAGCCATGCTAACCGGGGCAGCCGTGTGCAGACAGCCTCACAGCACTTTGAGCTATTTTAGGCCTTGCTCTCCCTTCTCTTGAATAGCAAAAGAAAGAAGACAGTGGGCTGCGTTAATAATTTTCCAGTTGGCTGGTCTCCGTGTGACATGGAATGCGGGTTGGAGCTCTTTAAGTCACATCCCATTACCGGACATCCAATGATAATAGGGATGGACCCACCCTGCTATGAGTAATCAAACGATGTCTGAAAAGGCAGTCTTCTGTACAGCCTTCAATTAGGGAAACCACATTTTCCAGAAACAGCAGCAACTCTTAAAAAGTTATATACCGGTACCTTTCCAAAAAAACTCAAAACAACTCTTTGCTGCCCACCAAAATAATTTAGGGTGTGTTTGTGATAAAACCAACAGTGATTCAGTGTGAATCATCTAACTTTAGTCTGTCCTATGACTATAATTCAAGACAGGTAAAGTGCTCTAGATCAAGGGTGAACCACGTGCGATGGTCAATCATGTTTGCTTTGCCTCAGAGTTTTATTGTTTTACAAGATACAGCCATGCAGGATGCAAGCACAAGTGGAAAGAGAGGGAGGAGGTTTTTTTTTTTAAAAAAAATCCTTTCATTTCATGCTATTCCCCCTTATAAAAACCATCCACTATTTCATGTGTAAGGTGCATAAGGAGGCAACATCACATACCAAAGAACTGCTTCAGCAAACCTGCTCACTACAGCAGTTGTATTGACCAATGGATCCTGTGAATGAGCCATAAGATCAAACAAGATTGTCAGTGGAGGCCCATCCTGTTTTGCCACCTGAGGCAAAATAAGAAGGATTCCCTGCCGCGACCCCGCCAAAGCCTCGCTTACCAGGGTAGAGGCAGCTATTGGCGAGATCCTGCAAGATCTTGTGGAACTCTTGTGATAGGATTCCATCACCTGAGGTAGCTGCCTCAGTCTGCCTCATGGGTGGGTCGGCCCTGGAGATCACTGTCAGATTATGTCTGTCTGCATGCCTGCAGCAATGCTTTCCAGTGGAGTCCCTTCACATTTTCAGCTGTAAATTATCAAGTGTTGAGTAACCAACTGATGAGAAATGAAGTAACTCGCATGCGTGTATGACCAGGTCGTATGTTTTCACAGAAATTAGGGCTGCCCAATAGCCTACATTTTTATGCCTGAGGCAGAGCACCAAATTCCCTCTGTCCTATCATGGTGCATAGCACTCAACACCGATGAAGCTATTTGGACTTCTGAGGCACAAAATCCCTGTAAAGTAAAGTAAATTAAATAACTAACAGTTGGCTTCCCTTTCATGATACCCCAAATCAACTGACTGAGGCTGCCACCTCACTTTCCCTAATGATAGGACTGGCTGTGGCAACCTAGTTTAAAAAATGTCAGTTAGTAGCCTAATCATATGAATGCTCATCCTCCTTTTAGAAATTTAGCACTGCCTCTGTCTCCCCTGATAGAATTGAGAGAAGGCAAACAGGGCTGGCCCAAGACGTTTTGGCACCTGAGGTGAACCACAAAATGGCACCTCCCCCCAAAATGGCACCCTTCATTCAAGAAGGGTTGAATGAAGATTTAGCAATGCCTTCCTTGGAGGCCGAATCCGCTGCCTCTGTGGATTCTCCCACCTGAGGCCGTAGTCCTCACCTTGCCTCATAAGTGGGCCGGCACTGAACACAAGCCAATTTCTTCTCAACACCATGAAATTTTATGGGTTATGGTGGTACGTCTGCTAAACTTTGTACCTGTATTCCCTCTCACTGAACTTATCTGTTCAGCTTTTGCTTGCTTCGTATCAGCTTTGAATTGTTGTACTACCACACTTCAAAGTATGAACCGGGAGCAGTTCAGAATATTACAACAGAGTTTCATGAGCTGACACACTTAGTGGTTGAGTCATCATCTGTTAATGTCAAGAAAGGAAACAGTTATTTTTCTCACCATCTTCAGAGAAGATTCATTTTAGGCTTCACCTCTCAAAATCAAAATGCTGGTTCCCACGTGTGTGTGTTTATCTGAGCATGTAGCCTGGGAGTCCAGAATGCCTGTAGGATCAAGTATATCATTCTGGCTGCTGGAAGAATAATTTAAAAGATTGATAACAGGTGGGAAGCCTGCAATGTTTCCTGGATTTCATGGGCTGTTATTTGCAATGAGCAATAACTCAGCTCTGCAGTTTTGCAGCCCCTTCTACCCGTAAATCTGTTTTAACTGAGATGGGAGTCCGGTTTTCTACCTCAGTTCCATGCATATGGATGGATGCCCAGCAATGTTGGTGGCAGGGAATATTGAAAAGGACAATGGCAGAAATGCCCATTTTACCAACTTCTGCAGTAACTGCAAACTCCTTTGGTGAAAATTCAGATAGTATTGTTTCCACTATTGCTATGCCTTGTTCTCGTAAGAATACTCAATACATATATTTTCAGAATCATCTATCTTTAGCAGACATATTTTGCTTGGGCCCTGTTTTATTGGACATAACATTGTTTTTAAAGCATGGCTTTGCTTTGGCAATGTTTTATATATTTAATTCAAAAGTTATACACCATCTCTCTCTTTCTCTCTCTTTTTAAGCACCCGCAACGGAGTACAATAAAAACAACAGCCACCTAAAAATAAAAATAAAAACCTATCAAAATTACAAAACCAGGCAAAAAGCCACTCAATGAAACACATTTTAAAAAGTATAACAATGAGGTATGGTCAAGGTATTAATGTTGGGGTATAGCTACAGTCCTAAACAGCCTAGGACAAAATTACCTGAAGGACCACTGTCCCTCGTACTCTGGCCAGATCACAACAATAATCTGGGCCTACCCTACTGACTGACTCCAGGTTATCTTATATTTGTTAATTTCTACACAAGCTAAGGTGGTCAGTGTAGAGGCACCTTGAACACTGTTCTTGTTGGAATCATATAAAGGTAAAGGTACCCCTGACCGTTAGGTCCAGTCGCATACAACTCAGGGGTTGCGACGCTCATCTCGGTTTACTGGCCGAGGGAGCCAGCGTTTGTTCGCAGACAGTTTTTCCGGGTCATGTGGCCAGCATGACTAAGCCGCTTCTGGCGAACCAGAGCAGCGCATGGAAATGCCGTTTACCTTCCCGCCGGAGCGGTACCTATTTATCTACTTGCACTTTGAGGTGCTTTTGATCTGCTAGGTTGGCAGGAGCAGGGACCGAGCAACAGGAGCTCACCCCGTCGCGGGGATTCGAACCGCCGACCTTCTGATCAGCAAGCCCAAGGCTCAGTGGTTTATTAGACCACAGCGCCACCTGCATCCCATATATGAAATCATTTAGGCACCTACAATTTGCATATTTTATCAGCAACTGGAAATGTTTTTGTTTCACCAAGCGTTTCTCATGTGTTCTGCATTTTATGGTTTTCTGATGTTTAAATTACTTAACTTTACATCACCATGATTTTTTTGGCAGTTTATAAGCATTAAAAAAATAAAATAAAATAAGCCACATGGCAAACATCATCTTGTGTTTTGCCCTAACTTTAGCGAGAATGGGACTTTTGCCCTATTATCCCGAAAAGAAGATGGGGACTTCAGTGTTACGTCTTGGTTGCAGACTATGACACCAATGATTTCTGTGGGAAGTGATGGCCATACTTGGTGACAGAAGCAGACGCAGATATTTTAAGCTGCGCAAAGATAACATTTGGCTATTTTTGCCTTCTGAAGGCACCTAACTGCTACTGAGACTGATTACTTTTCTGTTCACAGCAATGAAGAAATTCTCTAAATAGATTGATGCATTGCCCACAAAGTCCAAGTGACCATTAGCGTGTCTGGAGCAACTCTTGTCTTCAACCCACAAACCAATTTTAAGATTAGTGGTAAGATTATTTCCTTTGTAATGTCAGCTGAGCTAACAACTAGACATTCTAGTAAATTACTTCCTATGACTTCTCTTAAAAGTCAGCATCAAGTTCAGTAAGTTATTTTTTTTTAAATCAGAAAGGAAGATTGATGATTTTATTTTCAGATTTATATCATTCTTGTGGTTCATATTTTATAACGGAACTTTTGTGCAATTTTTACCTGGTGTTCCTGGCCATAACAACAGCTGCAACAAACATCATGGTTCCATGGGTTGCTATTGAAAAGGACCTATTGGTGGCAAGTTCTCCACATAGTGGAACCAGTAACTAGGGCTTGCTGATCAGAAGGTCGGCGGTTCGAATCCCCTTGACGGGGTGAGCTCCCATTGCTCGGTCCCTGCTCCTGCCCACCTAGCAGTTTGAAAGCACGTCAAAGTGCAAGTAGATAAATAGGTACCGCTCCAGCAGGAAGGTAAACGCCGTTTCCGTGCGCTGCTCTGGTTCACCAGAAACAGCTTTGTCATGCTGGCTACACGACCCAGAAGCTGTACACTGGCTCCCTCGGCCAGTAGCGCGAGATGAGCGCTGCAACCCCATTCGTTCATGACTGGACCTAATGGCCAGGGGTCCCTTTACCTTTACCACGTGAAAAGTTGACACAACATGGGAGACCTCCTCACCCGCCACTAATTCTTCAGTGGAGGGCACCCATGGAAAATATATTCTAGCTGCCTAGTGGAGAATGAAAAGGCAAGATGCATTCTTAAATAGTGCCACAAGCAAATCAAATTCAATAGCACCCGTTTCTGGGACTCTCCTGTTTACTTCTAAAAGCTGATCCCTTTGGCATTCTTAACCAGAGGCAGTGAATTGTGACCAAATTGTGACCTTCCACTTGCTCACTCATTTTTGTTGGCATCCTTAACTCCGTCCTCCTCCTCTTCCTCTTCCTCCTCCTCTTTTTTTTTTTTTTTTTTTTTGCAACTTTAAGCCAATCTTTCAGGATGTTGTGTCCAGGAACACAGAAACCCTACAAGCCATTTGTTGAGTTCTGTCCACAGGGAAATGCCTTCATGGCTTCAAAATACCGCATCTTTGAAACATGTTTCAAACTTCACCACAATTATATGGCAGACAGAATGGGAAAGAATAGCAACAGGGTAGTTTTTGTAGGTCAGAGAGAACTTGATATTTAGAGACAGGGGTGTATCTCCCTTCCCGTCAGTTGTACAAGCTGTCTAATTGAATGCAGCAGAAAACAAGGGACTCTTTCCTTCTCTTCTACTGCCCTCTTCCACTCGAGAGAGTCAGTCTCCATATGTATTTTGGGCATGAGTCAAAAAGCGACTGACCACCAGCCATAACTGATCCCAAAACACCACGAGCCACTATGTTGCAGTCCGTAGAATGGTGGTCTTGGGGTGGAGAAGGAGACCTGAGTTCACCCAGGGCAGCCCTTAAAAATACCGGATGACTTTGGCCAGGTCATTATATCTCAGCATAACCTAACAACTTTGCAAGGTCGTTGTGAGGAGCAAAAAAAAATGGGATTATCCAAATATATTCCTTCTGAACGAAGGTCAGGATGGGGGGTGTGGCGGGGAACGATAAATGTCCCCAAAATTATAATGACAGCTCGGCCAAGTACATACTGAATCATTACCAAACATATTTGATGACAAGGTTATTTGGGGGGTTCCCCCCCACATGGAATTGTTTTTTATTGCCAATGTTTTTACTGCACAATTGCTTTGAGGTCTTTTTATGGAAAATAATTCATAAATTGAAATAAATAAATAAATAAATAAATAAAATCCAGAAAAATCTTTCAGGATGAGAAGCCATCTCTGAGCCTCTTCTTAAAACTGAAGTAAATCCCTTCGCCACACAAATGCAAATTTATGGTTGTTGTTTTATTAGCTTACAAAGTCCTAAACAATTTCAGACCAGGCTACCTGAAAGAATGCCTTGTCCATTGCAGACCTGTCTGCCCACTGTTTAAATCTACAAATTTTTATTTAACTCCTCGTGAAAATTCATTAACATATTAATGCTAATTCCTCTTAAGAGACACATTTTCGTATTGCAGTTCCTGCACATTTTTTTGCAAGCAATTTCCCCTAATATGATGCATCTTAATCTTATTTTGACTAATATACCAACTTTCCACTAATACACACATTTATGTACACATTATTTTGTCGAAGAACTGCATTTCAAAAATTGTCGTAGTGTGCATTTAGAAGGATTGTTGTGTTTCATTTTGCGTCTTGGTTCAAGAAGTGCAAATTCGGTAGTTCCTCATTCACATGCAAACACAGTTTGCTATCTTCAACAAAGCAGGTTCCCTCATTGTGGGGAGGGTTTTTAGTCACGTTCAAGCAAAAATCCCCCTTCCACCCTTCCCCATTCAATGGGGGAAGCAGATGGAGTGGGGCTGCAGATGTTGAGGGCTGGACTGGTGTGAGCAGCCCCAGAAGGAGGCTCCCTGCTCAGGCATAATGCCATTGCCTCAACAGGAATTGGATCAGCAGAACACACTTGTTTATCGCATTTTAGATTTTTAAAAAAAGAGTCCAAATTGTTTGTAAACCTGCTCATCAGGGCTCCCCCACCCCCCCACCCCGCCGGAACTCAGTTTGGCACCTTTCAGGTGGGCTCCGTTGCCATTATAAGAGAACAAGGGAGGAGTTCATGGTGAATTCTGGCACCTCTTTTTCTCGGAAAATAGCACTGCTGCAACATAACACAGGATGAACTGGAGGAAGACGGGGAGGCATGAGAGCCGAGTGCAAATCAACTGTTTTATTTGATTTTTTTAAATTTGAATTTCTAATCAGGTGACCTCATGCAATTACAAAGCTGTTTGGTACCCAGAGGGAAACGAATTCATGGTCGTTAGGTCTGAATTCATTATAAGATGCTTTACAATGCTATCTGTCTCAAGAGTCAATACGGAAAGGACTTGCATGTGTCTCTAGATAGCTGAGGTAATGTGCCAACAGTTTATTCATTACAGCATGACTTCAGAAGCATGTTAGTGTCTCAACCTCAGTTTATGCTTTTCATACAAAATGTTCAGCTTTATTTTATTTTTATGTTGATATTATCACTGGTTGTACACTGCTTGTTTGGGTATCTTCCATGAAATGTCCTTACAATGCAAGGGTATATTACTTTATTAAATATTGTTGTACGCCACCCCAATCTCCAAGCTGTGCGAGATTCTAGGGGTTCTAGGTGTTTACCCAGGGCTCATGTTTCCTTTGGAATGAGGCACAGCAGAGACTGTGGTGTCTTTAGCATATATGGTTTGTTTACACATGTATAAACCTGAGCCTATGATGGAGGGGTTCACGGCATTAACAGCCCAGGAAGGTCTTACTTCTCTCATATGCTCAGAGAAGTTGAGATAACACCGTATGATGTTATTAAGGAGCTGTGGCAAACGATGGTGTCTTACAGAAGTGTAGCAGAAGCAAACACAAACACGGGGAGATCTCTGGGGGCTTATTTGTCCATGACAGACTTAAACTGGGAAGTATATTCTCCAGGGGTGATGGGTAGGCGTCCTATATACAAATAGCAGACTCATTCTTTGAGCGTGGATCCTATGGAGTCATGTAAAAAGGTAAAAGTGTATTGGGAAATTATTTACAGTGGTACCTCGGGTTACATACGCTTCAGGTTACATACTCCGCTAACCCACAAATAACGCTTCAGGTTAAGAACTTTGCTTCAGGATAAGAACAGAAATCGTGCTCTGGCGGTGCAGCGGCAGCGGGAAGTCCCATTAGCTAAAGTGGTGCTTCAGGTTAAGAACAGTTTCGGGTTAAAAACGGACCTCCGGAACGAATTAAGTACGTAACCAGAGGTACCACTATATAATGAATTGGGAGGGAAATGTTCAAAACTACTTCCCCCCCAAAAACCAGAGTCCTTTTTGTTGGGTATATCCCAGACTGAAATTCCCAGGTGTCAGAAAAGTTTATTTATGTATGCAACAACTGCGGCCCGTGTTTCGATAGCCCCCAAATAGAAAGCAAGTGAGGTCCCAACTAAAGAAGATTGGCAACTTAAGCTGACTGAATATGTACAACTTGCAGATTTAACAAATAGAATAAGGGAGCAAGAAGAACATACATCTAAAGAAACAATTGTTTAATATATGGAAAACAACTGTACACACCTGAAAATGCTGGCAGCATTAAGACAAATTCAACAGAGTAAATAATTTTTGATGGATGTAAAAGTGGAGAACTGATTTCAGACTCTTGACTGATTTGAACGGTTATAGTAAAATATCCTGGGTCGTAGGATATGTAAAATGAACCATGGAAAGAGAAGGGAAATCATTGGATATTTTAAAGTTTGTAAAATGTTTATTTGGAATTGTAAAACTGTAAAATTAATTTTAAAAAATATCAAAACAAAAACAAAATAGCATTACCTACAAGAGGGAGATATCAGCAAGTTCAGTGGAATCCCAATGTTTGCAGAAGTTTGGTCTTTTTCAACAGTTTGTGGGGGGAACTAAATGGTGTGTTCCAAAAACAGCCCCATGGAATGTTGATTAACTAAATATTAAAAGGAGGGAAATTGGAAATTGGGTATTGGTGGAATAGAACAGAACAGAATATCCTGTTCTTTGGTAGCAATGGTGGCTAGCTGGCAGACAAAAGAACAGGAATGCTGTATATTGCCACATTTTGCTGCACTTTCTGCCTGTTTCAACCAGAAGTCTCAACCCTGCCAGCAGTCTACAGTTGCAAGGATTTCCCAGCGGAAGACACAACAACCACACTGGTAGAAAACTGCTATAAGTTTGTAATATAAATCTACTATCTGTTGCCACAAAAATTTCCAGTGCTGTGCTATCTACACAGTTTCCATTGCATGTGTGAAAACTCTATCAAATTATCACCTATTGGTGGCTAGAAAAGCAAAACGATTGGGAACTTGGCTGTCCTAAATATGCGCAACTGCCCATCAAAACAGTTGGTACATTTACCAACTCTGAGATGCAAATGATATGATGTGTGTACTTCTGAGGCCAAAACTCTGTTTATAGAGGTTTTGAGCTGACATGGGAATCATGTGCCACTTTTCACTTACCTTCTGTTTTTAAGCTGGAGCAAGTGAAACGAAATGCACTGAAGAACTGTCCTAACCACAAGCAGAACTGAAAGCATTTTTTTGTAGCCCAGTGCTACACCACCACAAGGGAGTGATGTGGCCAGAATCGCATATGACTGCCTTTGACTTCTCTGACCACTTTTCACTTCCTTAGTCTGTGGTGATACCAATTAGTAGAGCAGGCTTTTTAAAAAAAGAAAAGAAGAAGAAGAAAGCAGATGAGCAAACTATTCCCATCTTTCTCAACACAGCAGAGTCAGCAGCAATCTGGTGTCTTCGATTCTTTACTGCAGCTTGTGAGAATCAGGACTCAAAGGTCAAAGCTCAGAGGTGGGTTAGCCAAACACAGTACTTCACTAGGTGCCTCATTATTAATAACTGCTTTGATGATAACAAATAGACTATTAGTTTTCCTTAAACTGTAGCTCAAATTTATAGCAAATCCACTCAGGTGGGATATTTGTGTCCATGTTTTTGGTGCCATCTGCATGAAATAATAATAATAATAATAATAATAATAATAATAATAATAATAATTTATATCCCGCCCATCTGGCTGGGTTTCCCCAGCCACTCTGGGCGGCGTCCAACAGAATATTAAAATACAGTAGTCTATTAAACAGTAAGAGCTTCCCTAAACAGGGCTGCCTTCAGATGTCTTCTAAAAGTCTGGTAGTTGTTTTTCTCTTTGACATCTGATGGGAGGATGTTCCACAGGGCAGGTGCCACTACCGAGAAGGCCCTCTGCCTGGTTCCCTGTAACTTGGCTTCTCACAGCGAGGGAACCGCCAGAAGGCTCTCAGCACAGTGAAATGTTAACTATTATTATTTATTACTTATTAAATGTGTTACTTGCTTTCTCTTGCCCAAGGCAACCCAAAGCAACTTACAACCAACTAACCAACCAACCAACCAACCAACCAACCAACCAACCAACCAAATAAAAACCCCCATAGATACATTAAACACTGCAAGAGGGGGTTAATATATTAAAAACATCTTATGTGCTTCTAAAAGGCCACAAATACTTAAAGGCTATAGAGGAGAGTTTTTGTCTGGCACCTAAACATTACTTTCACTGTAGGAATGTACTGTGCAGATTCTTTAGAGAAAAATGGACGAGTTTGCCTCATTTCATTATGCCATTTTGGAGTTGATTGGCCCTGTGATGAAACAAATAAAATTTGAGGTGGGTGACTTCCTCAAAGTTCCCCTCTTTTCAACTGGGAGCATGCTGCACACAAGCCACCCAGCGGCACCATTACCAGTGGACTTCTGAGCAGGAGTCTAGGGGGCACTCAAGCAATTGTGAGACGGGAAGCAGCATCCATTCTGCTTTTGTTAAAGCGCTTCACTGTGACAGGCCTGCTGCCATGGACCTGCTAGAAGAAGAGGGATGAAGCACGTACCTTCTGGTGGTTGCCTGGTTAAGTGGTCAGCAGTTCACAGCAGAGCTGCCCCAGCAGTAGAAGAAGAGTTTGGATTTGATATCCTGCTTTATCACTACCCGAAGGAGTCTCAAAGCGGCTAACATTCTCCTTTCCCTTCCTCCCCCACAACAAACACTCTGTGAAGTGAGTGGGGCTGAGAGACTTCAAAGAAGTATGACTAGCCCAAGGTCACCCAGCAGCTGCATGTGGAGGAGCAGGGAAGCGAACCTGGTTCACCAGATTACGAGTCTACCGCTCTTAACCACTACACCACACTGGCTCTCAGCACTTTCCAATCTTTTGTCTCCATCTTTCCCCACTTACCAAGCCGCATCATGAGTGGTTGGCCAGGGTTCATTTTTCTTATTGAAAAATAAAACAACAGTTGCAAGGGGTTTGCTAAGCAGCACCATCAACATGCAACTAGTTTAAGCATTTACCTCCCTCTCGCCCTCCCCTGGATGGCACCAGGAAGGGAACGGGTTCTAATTCTGCAGGAGACAGCAGCGCAGAGAGAAGAAACACCATTGTGCACATGCAGCAGCGAAACCTGGCGCCTTCATCTGCCCCAGCTACAACAAAGCATGTCTCTCCTGTATTGGTCTCTACAGCCACAGCAGAAACTGTAACTCTCCAACAGTTTGACTTCACCAGCAAAGGTGCACACTTCTATTGTCTCCAGTGACAGATGGATTGCAGTAGCGCTGCTTGTCCCTGCAACTGCAGGTGCCTGGGGCTAATCAACATCACTGTGGTGCATGTGATGTCACCATGACACGCCCCCCCGGGCCCCCTCATTTAAAATGTTGTGGGAGCAACAGCACCCAGGGCCCTTGGGACCTGGCGCCTATGGATGGATGCCAGCAATATCTGTTCCTGGTGATACTAGGCAAGTTTGGGGAGAGAGCAAGGAGAGCAGAGTTGCCAGAGAAGAAGGGGAAGGATGCTAAGCAGTGACACCATGGCAGGAGACTCACTGGCGGGGAAGAGGCAGAAGAAGGAGGAACGGAAAGGTTGTAGCACAGCTGGGACTCAGCAGCAGCAGTGTGTGTATCCCACGAAACCCACCAGGAAGCAGGAACGATAAGTGTCCCTGGTCTGGGTAGGTAGGTAGCTGTGTTGTATCTGAAGAAGTGTGCATGCACACGAAAGCTTATACTTAGTTGGTCTCTAAGGTGCTACTGCTAAGGTGCTATAAAAAAACTTTTTTATATATTTCGACTGCTCTGGGTAGCTCTGTCCTTATTTTGCCATGGGACATCATTGTGATGGGTTTGGTTTTTTGAATTTTTAAAATTAACCAGGCAGGATCAATGTCATCCATTATTATTGCTGCTAAATCACACAGGGGGTGGGGGTGGGGGTGGGTTTGTGTGGACTGTGCCTGAGAGCACAAGTGGCCTACAGGAGCCCTGCGGTGTAGTCCAGTCCACACCCCAACATTGGGAATGCTGGATAATGTGTGTGTTTTAATACAAAAGGCAAATGCAGTCTTGTAAGTTGGCAGGGGTGTGGGTAGCTTCCTTAAGGTGTTTAGAGCAGGGGGGGCTTAAGCTTTTTTCCTGACAGGCTATTTTGTTGTTCCAATAATGCCCCCCCCCCCGGCTTTCCCAGCTGGGGGAGCCTCCTGACTGCACTCGCCTTTTCCTTATAAGGAAAGCAGCTGGCACTGTGTAAGTTTTTAAAAGATCCTCCTAGCAATTATGTTGATAATATTATTAGGAGCCAATCGTTGGCTGCACACTCTTGATTGGCACAAGGCAAAGCCCCCTCTGGCAACAGAAGCTCATCATTACAGTATCGGATCACAAGCATCCTGAGTGCTCTTTGTCATCGGAAGCCGACTGTAGAGATCCAAAGATTTCCTGGCAGGAGAATCTCTAATACCATTTAAAAGGGTGGCCAGGCTCTTGAAATAAAAAGAAAATCTGGTGCCTGGTCAGAGCCTAGGAATGGATTCTGAAATGGCTTCAGCTGTGTAAACTGAAGCAGAGCTCAGTGATTTTGAGGAGGTCCAGAAATATGTCCAAGAAAAAGCTGTCTATTCACCTAACATTTATTGGGGGAGGGAGCTAAAGGGGGCATCCGTGTCCATCACTCCTCTAATACTCAATGTAAATGCAACATGCTTGGCTAGGCCAAGATGTGTGTTTTTTCTATCCATTTGGCAAGGTTAGCACCCAACACGATTTTCACTACCTGGTAGTCTCAAATACACCACCTTTTTCCTCCTCAAAGAAAAAAACTCCTTCTCCTCGATAAGAGTAAAGGGTTCACTCAACTCTCCATGCAAGATAACCTCAGCCACCCAGAACCAGGGCTTCCCCACTGCCAACTGACCAGATATGCTTCCAAGATGACAGCTCAGTAAGCAGCTGGTCAGGCCTTGGACGTTCAACAGCAGCACAGAGGAAGCGTTGGTGCCAACAAGACTAGGCCAGGCTCACTGTTATTTAAGGCCCTGGCTAGTGTTGGTCCACTGCTGATGTTTGACTCCTGGTGATCTGAGAGCTATGCTCAGCATGTGGCACAATAATAGAGGCTGCAAGAGTGATACACACATCTTCTACAAAGCAGATCCATGTCTCTTTGCGGTGGGGAGATGTGAGTGCTCCCAGTGGCAGTGCAGACTTCCCATGAAATACTTGAAGAGCAGAAAGAAGATCCACGACTAATTTGCATTCGCCATCTTTTGGTGTTCCAATATTAGACAACCCTAAGCCTTGTCTGTTTGCAGACTACCTTTGGTAACCTATGAACCCATTCTGGCTGTTAGCCATAGTGTCCTTAACCCTGACCAGTTCTCAAGGCTTAACAGTGACTTGATAGGGAAAGAGCTTCCAGATCAGACAGCTGTGTTCCCACACAGATCTAAGCTGTGACATTTATTTTATCTAGAAACTGGGCACTGCCAGTTCTGGTGACTGTCTTGCCTCTGGCCATGGAATCAGCCATGAAATAGACTTGAGACTTGAGTTTTACTGCTGAAGCTAGGTAGGTTTTGCCTCATGAGATACCTAAAAGGGGTCCATATATGAAGTTGTTTAGAGTTCCTTGGTGGCAGAGCAGTGTACTAACAAAATAAAAACACAATTTCATGAAGACAGAGTAGGATGTATTGTATATGATGCTCAGTGTCTTGTGAGATTTGGTCTAGTCTGAATATCCTACACAAGGGAAGATGTTTAGCAGCAGCTTCATATGTACTGTACTTTGGGTGAACTTGTTCTGCTATTTTGATGCCAGAGATGTTCCTTGGGTGTCTTCCAGTGTGGTGAAATCCTCTGAGTGTTGCTGACAAGACATTTATGTACAGTGGTCAAGGAATTTTTCCCTTTGCCTTACCCCTCTTGGCAAAAGAGTGTTTCTCTGAGCTGTGATTGAAAACATCGGCTGATTCTCATACTACATTTTAAAATGTATGCCTAAAATAATTTAAGCGTACAGCTGAAGATGCTCCTTAAACCAATTAAATAGGTTTCTAAAATGTCTCAAGATATTCCGTTTGCTTGTTTTAGAATGAAGAACTGCTACATATATTCTGTTCTACTCCTTTTTCTTCTTCCCCCCTCAATTACTTCCATTAGGTGGTGCAAGATACAGATACTATTTTTCTTTTTCTTTTTACTACACGCTTCTCCAGGACTTTGATGATGATGATGATGATGATAATAATAATAATAATAATAATAAATTATTATTATTATTATTATTATTATTATTATTATTATTATTATTATTATTATTATTATTATTATTATTATTATTTGTACCCCGCCCATCTGGCTGGATTTCCCCAGCCACTCTGGGCGGCTTCCAAAAGAAATCAAATACAAAAATATCACACATTAAAAACTTCCCTAAAAAGGGCTGCCTTCAGGTATTTTCTGAATGTCAGGTAGTTGTTTATTTCCTTGACCTGTGATGGGAGGGCATTCTACAGGGCAGGCGCCACTACCGAGAAGGCCCTCTGACTGGTTCCCTGTAGCTTTGCTTCTCGCAGTGAGGGAACCGCCAGAAGGCCCTTGGTGCTGGATCTCAGTGTCCAGGCTGAATGATGGGGGTGGAGACGCTCCTTCAGATATCCTTCAGGTATTAATCCTATATTCTTTTGTAGTTGGTTCATGCATCCTTGCACATGCCTGTGCTTGTTTCAGATACAAAAATCAAAATATAATTTTCAGGATTTTGTCACAGGAACATTACAAGAGTTTTGCATGAATCCTTAAAGCATTCTTAAATCTCTGCATTTTTGTTTACCTCGTGCTTACACTCATTAGGGGATGTGTCTGAACCCACATGTGTGTCCAGCAATCACGTGTATTCGTAAACACGCTATCAGGAGGCTTGCGATATTTTCCTAGAGTTATGATGTGTGTTCATTATGAATATGTGTTTACCTTATGTGACAGAATATAAAAATTCTGCTTCAGACAGCAAAATTACAAATTTAAGCGGGCAGCAAATCCTATAGTACATATGCATCTAGATCTAAAAAGTGAAAGAATCCCTAACTATTCTCAAAAGCCTACAGAAAGTGAGCGTGACATTTTGCCCCAAACCCATACTAATAGCAATGCAAGAAATGGAAGCAGAAGGGTTTACTTGTCCTGAAGTGAAGCATGGTGTCAAATTGGTCCTTGAGAGCATAGAGTGAAAAGGGGTCCATGTTGGAGCTTTGAGAACTAACCAACCATTGAAAATCCATGGTTTGTCCTGTTTTGAGCCACTACATTCTAATGAAAAGAGGTGGATGAACAGTTCTTACAATTCCAATATTTCTATTGTTCTATTGTCTCTTCCTAGAGTTTCCTGCCTATTTCCAATTTTGTTTACTCTGCTTAATTGAAAGTTGAAAGAACATAACCCTAGTGAGCAACGAATAAACTGGTTATCCTTGTTTTCTGTTTTAGAGTTATCCTACTAGTTGCTGGGTCCCTGCTCCTGCCCACCTAGCAGTTCGAAAGCACATCAAAGTGCAAGTAGATAAATAGGTACCGCTCTGGCAGGAAGGTAAACGGCGTTTCCGTGCGCTGCTCTGGTTCGCCAGAAGCGGCTTAGTCATGCTGGCCACATGACCCGGAAGCTGTACGCCGGCTCCCTCGGCCAATAAAGTGAGATGAGCGCCACAACCCTAGAGTCGGACACGACTGGACCTAATGGCCAGGGGTCCCTTTACTAGTTGTCTGTGTGGCAACCATTCTTTCACAGGTGTTGATTAGATTCTACTGGCAATTACATGTGCTGATCTTTACACAAAGCATCACGAGCGCAGGATATCTCCCCAGTGCCTTCCAGGGCACATTTGACATAAGACTGGTACCAGGGTCAAGGAAAGTTCATAATGGGGATCTCTTTTCATGTTAAGTTAGGCCAGCTGATGCCATGATCTACAGTAATAAATCATAGAAAAAGTTCAGATGCGCACATCGCCCCTGGGATAGAAAACCATGAGCCACGGCCATCCCTCACTGTATTCCATCAATAGCTGGTATTCAGAGGGATTTTGCCTAAGTATACACACAGCTGGTGCTGCAGGAGACTCTTGAGAGTCCCGTGGACTGCAAGAAGATCAAACCTATCCATTCTTAAAGAAATCAGCCCTGAGTGCTCACTAGAAGGACAGATCCTGAAGTTGAGGCTCCAGTACTTTGGCCACCTCATGAGAAGAGAAGACTCCCTAGAAAAGACCCCGATGTTGGGAAAGATGGAGGGCACAAGGAGAAGGGGACGACAGAGGATGAGATGGTTGGACAGTGTTCTCGAAGCTACTAACATGAGTTTGGCCAAACTGCGAGAGGCAGTGAAGGATAGGGGTGCCTGGCGTGCTCTGTTCCACGGGGTCACGAAGAGTCGGACACAACTGAACGACTGAACAACAACAACATACACACAGCACACACATCAGGGCCAGCCCATCTATGAGTCAAGGTGTAGTGACTGCCTCAGGCAGCAGGTTCCACATGGGCAGCAGATCTGAATGTAGATCTTTATTCCCCCTTTGTTCCTGATCTAGATCTTCACTCAACCCTTCTTCCTTAGTGGGGAGGGGAGCACCATTTTGTGGTTTGCCTTAGGTGCCAAAATGTATTGGGCTGGCCCTGACACCTATCCCTCCTTAGGCAGAGATCTTGCAGTGCTGTTCAGACCCTTGGGGAGGGGTCAGGAGGGGGCGCAGGAGGTAAACTCATCCCCTCCTCTCCCCTCCCCCAAGGCCTTCCTCTCCTGGACTCAGGTTTAGGAGCTAAATGCCAACCTCAGATTAAGTATTTTATTGCTGGCTGTGCATGTATGCATTGCACTGTGGGAAAGGGAAATGGTTTCCTATCACCTTTCCTTCCTCCTGAAACAACCCTATAGTTGGTTTTTTTGTTTTTGTTTTGGTAACTTCACATCACAGAAACCCCACCCTGTATTCCAACATAAAATTGCTTGGGGTGGTATTGATGTGTCTCCAGCTGCACTGCGACTTTGGACTTGGGCTGGCATAGAATCATATTTTCTCCTCCGCTCTCATTTTCTTCTCCTTTTCTGTGATATTGCACGAAATCTTAACAAGCAACTCCAACTTGAAATGATGCCAGAGCTTGGCTCCCCCCAAGGCTAGGTTCGCTTGTTACAACAAAATGTTAGTTTTGCCTATTTGCCAGCTCACACAAGTTGTCTGGACTTTGTTCCCATTAGTAATTTAACCTGTGTACTGAAAGCTCATAAAATAATATTGCTGCAACAACTCCTAGGGTAAGATATCCCTTTGCCAGATCTCTGACATGGTGTTAGTTTATAGTTCACATGTTTAGGGGGCAACCCAGACAATGCCCCCCAGCCACTCCTGCAGAAAGTGCCAGACCTATTCAGCAGGGAGAGGAGCAGAAGGATGAGTATGGGGCTGAGGAACCCATCCAGCCCTATTCAGGCAGCCCTCCCTCATGTGGTGGTGGGGTTGGGGTTGGGTGGAAGCTGTATGTTTCTGGCAGAATGCATACCCTGTGGATTTATGCCGGGTGTACCTTCCACGTCTTCTGTCCACACGCCACTCTTCACAGGCAGGACGACTGGAACACCTTCACAGCATAATCCAGAAGACCTGGACTCATAACTTCTAGCTATGAGCACCAACAACAGCTCCAATAAACAGATGGCAGTTCTGCTCCAGAGGTTTTAGAAGTAATCCTTCTTTATTTCTACAAGCTAAATCATATTTACAGAATATACAGTGTGAGTTTGCAGCTTCTCACTCAGCCATCTAATCAGAGATAACTATACACTTCATTAGAGCTCAGAGGATCAAAGGACAGTTCCTCCCCCTTCTCTCTCCACTGAATCATCCGATTCTCAGAATGGGAGGGGTGAAAATGCTAACATACCCTACATTGTTGTTTTTGGGGAGGTGTTGACACTATTGTGGGCAGTGGAGGCAACCATGCAGTGTGCCCGGGGCGCTTTTGATGGGGACATGGCTTCCATCCTTGGCCGGTCCACCAGATCGTCCTTCCAGATCTGCCACGACATGGTTGCAGTGCCAGCAGGGATCCAGGAGTTGACCCTGTCCTCCGCAACTTGATCCTGGTGATGCGGCCAGAGGCTAACCCTCATGCCACTGCTTAGATGACAGTGTGCTGGAATTCCTGGAAGCTAAGACCCAAGTTTTTGGCAAGTATTCTTTGGTGAGAGAACCCAAGCAGAGATTTAACATCACAAAACATGTGGCAAAGAAAAGCATGGAAATATAGGCTACAAAACCATTAAAATGTGCCCCTTCGGGGGATCCCAAACTGGCCCCCTATTTCAACCCATGGCCTAATAGTTGTTGAGTATTTATCCTTCTAGACTCAAATTATAAGTTGCTTAGTGATCATAAAGGTAAAGGGACCCCTGACCGTTAGATCAGTCACGGATGACTCTGGGGTTGTGTGCTCATTTCGCTCTATAGGCCGAGGGAGCTGGCGTTTGTCCGCAGACAGCTTCTGGGTCATGTGACCAGCATGACTAAGCCGCTTCTGGTGAACCACAGCAGTGCACGGAAACGCCGTTTACCTTCCTGCCGTAGCGGTACCTATTTATCTACTTGCACTGACATGCTTTCGAACTGCTAGGTGGGCAGGAGCAGGGACCGAACAACGGGAGCTCACACTGTCATGGGGATTCGAACCTCCGACCTTCAGATTGGCAAGCCCTAGGCTCTGTGGTTTAACCCACAGCACCACCCGTGTCCCTTTAGTTATCATAAGGGCTCATAAAATCTATTATTGTCATCTTGCTATATTACAAAGAAATAATTTAAAAGTACATAAACACCCACAAATATAAAGGATTTTGCCAGTATAAGGTTAATATGGACAGCAACTTCAGATCAAAAAGGAGATATCACTGGACCCGTCATATGCCTCAATAAGACAGACAACACTTTCTTGTTGAAACATTGTGGAGTCCAATACGCGTGAAACATCAGTTTCTGATGAATCGATTTCAATTTCAAATCTAAAGAAACGTTCTATAAATATTTTAAAGCAATTTCCCATGGTTTAGGATGTATAGGACTTTCTAATTCCCTTTTCCATTCTAACCTAAGTTGCTGACCATGTACTTTACAAGTTTCCAATAAACATTTATAATCAATAGTGATCACTTTGATGTTTTAGAAGGCCCAATTATTCCTTCCAGAAATTTTGCAGATGCTGAAGCACACAAAGTAAATGGACTATAAATGTACACCAGCAGGTGTTGTACTTGAAAATACTGCCATTCAGAATTCATTGGTAAATGATATATTGCCCTCAATTAAAAAACTGTAAAAATTATCAATTTGTTCATATCAGCTAATCTGATATATAAACTCCACAGTTTGCCCACTTCTTCCATAAAAAGGATTGCCTTGCTACCTTTAATTCAGGGTTACCCCGAAAGTCAATTTATCATGATCCTATGGATCAAATTACAGCTGAAAAGCCAATATACACCTAGGTGGAATCTACACACATATAAAAAATGGTGTGAAAATGCTTTTTTAAATGTTTTGTAAAATACATTGAATTTTGCATAGCTCACTGTTGCCAGCTAGTTTCTTATTTGTATATTGCAATTTACAACATATTAAAAACATTTTATTTGCAGCTATACAGCTGAGTAACATGTCTCTCTAGTTGCTGTAACTGAAGGTGCCATTGGTCCTTTCTTTCTTTCTGTTTTACATACCTAGATCCCAGTGCCGCCCACATTATTTGTGGCAGCACATTCACCTGAAGTTTGTAAACCTTACCCCAAGTACTAAGTTTAAGTAGTGTCGACCTTTCCATATCAATGAAGATTTCTTTTATTAACCTATTTAAATTTAATTTAATCATCTGAGAAATATCTGTAGGAAACAAAATCCCTAGATATTTTATAACTTCTGGGCACCAGTGAAAATGTCAATTAGTTGAATACAAGCAATTTCCACTTGCCTGCCAACATTAATTCAGATGCATCTTAACATGAGAGATTCTAATCATGACTCTCTCACATTATGTAAGGTGCTCCCATTGATTCACAATCCTAAACACACCTATTTGAGAGTAAGTCTATACAGAGAGAATCAGACTTCACATACACAATTATATGGACTGAGTTGAAAGTTGTCTATGGCCAGGGAGGAATATGTACATTTGAGAAGGAACAGAAAGCGCAACTGGACCTTTACTTCATTTTCAATGCTGTTGAAGAGATAAGCCACTGTTCAGTTCAAAAAACAAACACAAAACAGCATCAGTGCCAGGACATAGGATTTGTACCAGAAACAGGCCATATTTCATCCTGTAACACAGACATGACTGAGGACAAAGCAGTCTCTTGTCATAGCTTTGCATTGTGACATCACAAACAATCACTATGAAATCATATGTGAAGTCAGCATAGGCTTGTGCTGAAGATGAAAATCCCAGTAGGACTGTTCAGTTGAGATGTTGCTGCACAGAGGTCTGGTTCCTAATTTCAAGACTATGCAGCCAGAGGAGGAAAGAGGAAGTGGGGAGTTTTATGTTCAAGGTTTACAGGAAAGTTTAAGGGCTAAATTTAAACAAGTTGCAAAGAGGTAGGTGTCATTTTGGCGAACTGAAATGAGTGTAGATAGAGAAGGAATTTAAATATCTATGCTCTAGACCAGGCATGACCAAACTTGGCCCTCCAGATGTTTTGGGACTACAACGCCCATCATCCCTAGCTAACAGGACCAGTGGTCAGGGATGATTGGAGCTGTAGTCCCAAAACATCTGGAGGGCCAAGTTTGGCCATGCCTGCTCTAGACTAACTTAAACAGGGTTGACATGTAATTTACTCTGCCTAAGGAAGTCTGGCAAATTTCCATTGGATGCTTCTTGGTACCCCTGACAAAACTTCCAAAATTGGAAAGTCATGGTAGTTAAATTGGTATAAAACTGATAAACGTGTAGCTATATATCCATGTTTGAAAATTCCAAAATGCAATGTTTCTGAGAAACTTCTTTTTTAAGGAATAAATTAAATGTCCTCTACATGAGCTACTTGTTTTTCCCAATATTAATTAGACAAAGAGGTCTAATTTCTGACATTTATCTTAGTCTCTTTTTGTAAATTTTGCCACTACTGCACAATCCTATAATAACCAATTCATTAACTTTGGTACTTAATGTTTCTAGTATTTGGCATTTGATAAATGGGCAGCTGTTACCACATATAGTGTGCCAGTTCTGCATGTTCTTTTTTAATTGCAACCTTTGTGAATGTTAATGAAAAAAATAATGAGTTATTATTAGATATTCCATATTTTCATTATCCGCTTAAGTTTTTTCCTTTTATGAGAAGGCAAGTCCACTACAGATGACAGAAATCTCAAGTTATTTAACTTAAAATAGTTAAAACTATATTGATATCGATATATCATATGACCTCATCATAATTTTATAGGTTTTTTCCCCTAACAGTCATACTTAACAAATTTCCTTACTGCCCAAATATATTCTGTTTGGATTTGAAAATTCTTCCCTATAGCCTGTGCCTACTTTCCTACTTTACCATAAACTCCTTAAAATCCAGAAAAAAGAGTTGTTGCCCAATGCTTGATGCTTTATGAATTGTAGTTATTCCTTAAAACAAACTTACATGTAAATATTGTATATAGATATGTACCTTTTGGTGCTTGTAATTATAATGATAAAAATATGATTAGAAAATAACAATCGTGCCAATCTACAAGAGGAAAAATGGAAATTGCACCCAATGCATAATTGGAACAATGGAAATTAATCAGAAGTGTCATTCATTGGTGTTTAATAGACCTAGTTCACACAGCTTTATGTGCTGTATTTTTGACTGAATATAATTATGAAATGATGAAATGAAAACTAGCCCGTTAGAAGGGTGCTCAAAAATCCTTCCTGCACACCTTCCAGCTTGTCAATATCCTTTGTGGCACCCACAGTATTCCAGGTGTGGTCTGACACATGTTGACTTATGTTAAGCTTGTGGTCCACTAAGACCCAAAGATCCTTTTCACATGTGCTATTGGCAAACCAGGTGCCCCCCCATCTTATATTTGTGCAGGTGGTTCTCCCTGCCTAAGTGCAGAACCTTGCATTTGTCCCCACTGAATTTCATTCTATTAGTTTGTGCCCAATCTGTTAAGGTCATGTTCTCCAATCTGTTAAGGTCATGTTGAATCCTAATTCTGTCTTCTGTAGGATTGGGTACCAGTTACAGCTTTCGTTTCTGTTACAGGTTTATGGTCTTGTTCTGCATTTTTATTATGTACTTTTATGCTGTGAGCCTAGAGATCTTCCTATGAAGGCTGGTATACAAATTCAAATACAGACACAGTCTGATGCCAAAAAGGCTGGTGGAGAAAAGCTGCGGCCTTCCTCCAGATGCTGTTGGGACTCCAACTCCCGTCAGCCCCCGCCAGGAAAGTCCACGCGGAGGGCATGCTGGGAGTCTGTCAACATTCAAAGCCATCAGGCGGCCCCGCCCTGAGGCTGCATTTTTCCGAAGTAGCCACCTGCGTCACACAGGCCCTTTGTAGGCCCCACCCACCCCGGCTGTTGCCAACCAACCGGCTCCCACCCATCCTCTGAGAGCGACCGTTGGCGGCACCTGCTCCGCGAAGGCCCCGCCTCTCTCCGCGACAACTGACACGGCCCCGCCCCCTGCCTCGCAGGGCGGAACAGAGGCGCGAGCCCCCGCCCACTTCCCTCGGCTGCTCGGCATGAGGTAAATTCGCCGCTGCGCGCGCGCATGCGCCTTTCCGCCTCCTCGCCCCTCTCCTCCTCAGAATCCAGGCCCGCTTTGCCGTTGCTATGCGAAGTCGCCGCTAGTCGCCTCGCCTCTGCCCGCCCTCTGGAGCGGCCGGGGCGGGGCGGGAGGACCCGCCCGAGGCGGGGCTTCCTCCGCGAGCCCGACCCTGCCCACCACGGCGAGGAGCGAGAGCGGCGCGTCCCGGTAAGGAGCCCTCAGCAACGCCGGAGTCCCCTCACCGCCTCCAGGCGTCGGCGGATAAGGCCCTTTCGCCCCGCCCGCCCTTCGCGGTCGCTTTAGTGTCCTTTCTTCACCCCCCACCCCCCGCGATACCGAAGTTAAATTTAACGGGTCACGTCCTTTCTCCCTTTCCCTGTTTCGGTTTCCCTTCCTGTCGCCAATGGACCCACGGACCCCGCCCCATGTTTAACCTCTCCCGGCGTCGCTCGTCCTCTTGCCTCCCGCTGCCCCCCTCCCTCCACAGCCCTCCCCCCCCGTCTCTCCTTCCCCCTCCTTCCGTGGGAAGGGGCTTGGATGGATCGATTGGCTTTGCTTGTACACCGCTGTAGGTGAGCTTGTGCCCAAAGCAGTTTACAGGAAACGTTCGAAATACAGGGCACTGGAAGTGCAATACAGAATGTGTCGTTAAAATCCCGCTGCTTTAAGGATCTGGGTTTTATGAGTTGTCACAATTAATGGGGTTGAGGGAATAATAGCGGAATTGCCTCTGTGTCTTGAATTCAGCCGGCAGACGCTGGGGAAATTAGCCATTTGTAACTTGGCTGAGAGATGTTTTGCTTGCGTTCTCTTCAAGTGGGCTGCTCTCCGGATGATGGTTTTTAACTGCCTATTTTAAAACTTTGTATAATCCAAACGTGATTATCTTGATGATTTGGATCTTTTCTAAGGGCTGTTTGACACATTGAATGGAGTGTAGAAACCACCAATCTAATGCAGATCACTGATGCGGATTCCTGTATGAAACTTGAGTTTGATGTGCTCGTACTTTGTGTTTTTGGATTGCATCTTAAAATATAACTGTCTTACAAATGAGGTTGCCCTTCACGCTTTACAGAGCAATCCTGATCCCCAGCTAGGAAGGTGCGTGGTGAAGTAGGAGATTGACCTGTGCATCTGAAGCCCATGCATCACTTGCACCAACCATGGCAGAAAGTGGGGACTGGGTTTATTTTACATTGTGCTATGCTACCTCCAGGCTGCTGCAGTTGAGGGTCCCCAAGGATCCAATGCCACGGGTGCCCCCCACCAAAATACCACATTTTGAGGCTTTCCTCAGGCTACCATCAGTGGGAGAACCACTGGTAGTAGCTTCCTGCATGCTGGTGGCTTCTGCAATGGTGTCCCTCGCCCCCCCACCCATGCCAGGGCAGACGACAGCAGAAATTGACAGAGGGGTTATTACGATGTCACCTCCATCATAATAACCCCCACCAACAGCAAGAATTAGGGTTTAGAACTGTGCTGTCAATCTGCCTAATTTTATATATTTTAATCCCCGGAGGAGTAAGTTGCTTCCAAGTAGTGTCAAAAGTAAAATTGCACAGTAAATTATTCTGTTGCTTAAGGGCATGAAAGATGTATTAGACAATGTTTTTATCTTTCAAGGCACTCCCAACCCTAATAGTCCATGACTCATCTGTCCTCAGTAGTGTACATGAACATGTATATCTGCTTAGTGAAATAAGTAGGCCAATGAATCTGAAAAATTTCCACATATTTATAAATAGATAAGATCATGTCTAAAGTATGATGTTCTGAGGTTGCGAGATGGAGAGAGATGCGCAATTACTTCATGGTGATGGACTGTTAACTTCTCTGAATGGAAGAATTGTTGCAGTAGCATGTGATGCAATATGGCGATGTGGCAGCAAGTGTTTTCTGAGACCTACCATAGTTAATTTGGGAGGAGACCAATACCTAGCTAAAGTTGGGAGGAGAGTGGAGCAGAATCTGATGCTGAAAAAGTACAGGCTCTTAACTGTCTTCATTGTAAAACTATGTACCAAATTATGTATGACTGAATTTTATATCACAGCCTCAGTAGCCTGGTTTGCATGTAATGTAACCAATATTTAATGTTTAACTATAGTTTAACATGAATTAGCACTATCCACTGAAAGTCCCCACTTTGCTCCTCCCCCTTTGTGTACTGAGAGCAGCAAACTGAAGGGCTTGGTTTGTCATTTACGTGCAAACCTGGACTTGTGACTTACTTCCCCCGCCCCCGGCAAACAAATGATGTGGGTAAGCCAAGGACAAACATTTTATTCAGTTTGTAGTTTGTCTAAACAGACACTCTAAATAGATGACGCTTGAGGTGGTTCTTTAGACTGCTGAAGAACACTTGCCAAACATTTTGTACTGATCGCAGAACATTTAATGGTTGCAGAACAGAGTGCAGGGTCATAAATGTTGACCTCGGAACATGATCAGTTTTATATGGGAGACTTCAGGAGAAAATTGTTTTTTTTTTAAAAAAAAAAAAACCTGTTGTGTGTGTATTAATGTGCTGCTCTTTTATTTGGTTGAATGTGGTGTTTTATAGATAATATAAATGTGCATAGGATTGTAGCTGTAACCTATCAAGGTACCTTAAGCTGGAATTCAGTAGCTGAACACCTACATGGCACCACCATGTCTTACTCAACTTGTAAATATTTTTGATTGTCACAAATAGATTTTTATTTTTATTTTTTAAATGGAGGGAGGAAATTGGGACATTGTATTATGAGTACTACAGTGGTACCTTGGTTCTTGAACTGCTTCGTTGTCAAACAAATCGGCTCCTGAAGGCGGCAAACCCAGAAGTAAATGCTCTGGTTTGCAAACATTTTTCAAAAGCCAAACATCTGACTCTGCTTTTAAGTGCAAGAAGCTCCTGCAGCCAATCGGAATCTGTGCCTTGGTTTTCGTACAGTTTCAGGAGTCAAGCGGACTCACGGAACAGATTAAGTTTGAGAACCAAGGTACCGCTGTAGTTGGAAAGCTGTAATTTATGCCAAAGCAGGTTTTGAAAAGGGATTTGAAGGAAGAGAGAGGTGGTGCCATGTAGGTGTTCAGCTACTGAATTCCAGCTTAAGGGCTGAATAGAGAATTGGCAGAAGGTGGTAGAAAAAGTACCTTGATAGGTTACAGCGACAATCCTATGCACATTTTCCTGAGGGTAAGTCTCAGGATTTACTTTGAATTTGAGTAAACATGCAAATCACTCCTCCACCTTTGCCATACTTGTAGAAACAAAGATAGGCCACTAATTTCCATTCTATATGTGGAAAACAGACTGAGATAAATGGCATGCCCAGTAAGATTATGAGTGAGTTTGGATATTAATGTTAGTGACATTAAGAAATCTTAAAATAAGTAATTCATGTCAGCAAGCAAAATATAGGCACAACATTTCTTTTTTTAAATAAATTTATTATTCATTTTCAAAAAGAAATGCAAACATAATACAACAAACACAAATACAAGTAAAAATACAAAAACAAACACATAACAAAAATTTTCCTTCTCTATTCTTAACATGAGTCCTCTCTTATTTTAAAGGTGACTTCTTCCCTCAATCTCCTCCCTCTGGATTTCATTCTCCTTTTTAGTTGGCAGTTCCATACAATCTGTCACCTCCTATATATTTTATCTTGTCATTCAATTTTATATAATTCATCTCACTAATGAAAACCTATAACTAACTCACTAAGGTTGTGTAAATTTAAATAAAACAATATTTTTTCAGATAACATCTATTTTTTTCCCAATCTTCCTGCACCGATTCTTCTCCTTGGTCACGTAGTCTCGCCGTCAGGTCAGCAAGTTCCATAAAGTCCATCATTTTCATTTGCGATTCTTCTACTGTGGGGATGTCTTCAGTACAACATTTCAGTATGTTAGAAGATTCCTAAATACTTGAAGTTGTTTTCTTTACATTTGGGATTAGTGATGAGTTGACAGTGCAAATGTACTCTGTAAACAGCATACTTCATTACACAAGTACCTTGCTGGCTCTCCAGTATTTGACTTGATGATGCTGTAAGCATTCTTGATAATAGAAATTAGTTGTATTTTCCATCTTTTCCAATGTATATCTTTAATAATTAGGGATGCGGGTGGTGCTGTGGTCTAAACCACAGAGCCTCTAGGGCTTGCGGATCAGAAGGTCGGCGGTTCGAATCCCCGTGATGGGGTGAGCTCCCGTTGCTCGGTCCCAGCTCCCACCAACCTAGCAGTTCAAAAGCAAGTCAAAGTGCAAGTAGATAAATAGGTACCGCTCCGGTGGGAAGGTAAATGGCGTTTCCGTGCGCTGCTCTGGTTCGCCAGAAGCGGCTTTGTCATGCTGGCCACATGACCTGGAAGCTGTACGCCGGCTCCCTCAGCCAGTAAAGCGAGATGAGCGCTGCAACCCCAGAGTCATCCGCAACTGGACCTAATTGTCAGGGGCATCTTTACCTTTACCTTTATATCTCTAATAATGGTATGTATTGTTGTTTTTATTTAACACAATGAGATCTGCAGCTAAATAGTTGCCTGGTTAGTAAAAATGTTTGTGTATAAAAATCTTTTTGATTCCACATCCTGACCTATAGTTTACTTCTCTCTCCATTTACTTCCCACCAGCATTGGAAGCATTCTCTTTAATTCATTAACACTCTAAACTATTACCACCCACCTCTGGCTTCATTCTGTTTTATTTTTAAATTGTAGAAAACCCTTAGATACCTAGAGAATCAGGCACCTGAATTTTTTCTAGTCTGGTATATAGTAAAATCTGTTTAGTGACTTGACAGTATTTTAAAAATAATTTTTATTGCATAATTTTGATTTACAGAAGAAAAGTTAAAAATAAAATAAAAATAAAAATAAATATCTAATCCAACCGTTTGCCAATACATTTACAAAGATGAATAAAGTTACATACAATAATATTTCAGTTGTTTGTGTTTTGGTTTCACAATTCTGCATAGATTACATTTATACACAAGCTAAAGTAATAAATGACAAAAGACAAAAGAAAAAAATGTTCTGTTTATTCTTCACACACTTTACTTCTAGGTCCTCTGAACCGACTTCCTGTCAAATCCCTTTGCTTCGACTAAACTTAATTTGAATGTTTATAACGCAGCAAACTCTCATATACATACTCTCCAGTACATTCTTAGAAAAATTATTACTCCACATTCTTTCCTCCATCTTATTTCTTTTCCCTTTATCCCTCAAATGCTGGCATAGAAACAAAACTTTTGTTATATTTTAACACATATCTTTTATAGACATCCCATTTTCCAACGAATTTTTGCTTTGTATTTGAATTTTTGCTTTAATGACTTGACAGTAAGCAGTAAAGGTAAAGGGACCCCTGACCATTAGGTCCAGTCGTGTCCAACTCTGGAGTTGTGGCGCTCATCTCGCTTTACTGGCTGAGGGAGCCAGCGTACAGCTTCCGGGTCATGTGGCCAGCATGACTAAGCCGCTTCTGGTGAACCAGAGCAGCGCACGGAAACGCTGTTTACCTTCCTGCCGGAATGGTACCTATTTTTCTACTTGCACTTTGACATGCTTTTGAACTGCTAGGTGGGCAGGAGACTTGACAGTAACTACTGCTTTGATTTTCGTCCTTCTGTATGCTTCCATTTTCATAGTAAGAAATTAAAACACTGTTACCTTATTTAGGTATTATGCTTAGGTATCAAGCTTTGGGCAATTAATTTTCCAGTGCTTTATTTTTGTGTGGAAAGTTTTCTATTTGCTAGTTATTTAATAAGAATGAATGTATGGCAACTGCAAATACAATAATAGGCAAGGTTGGCATTCAGCGTTTTTAGCTTTGTTTATAAATACAGGTGAAATAAACATGCTAAATTAGATCACTCTCTAGTGCATCTGAAAATTTCCCAATGCTAACTGAATTTTTAAAATATAAATTAGTGAGAAAATCCACATGGCCACATTTTTTCGAACAGTTAATATGTAGCTTGCCAAACGTAGTTGCATGTGGAAAGTAGTGTTTGTTCTGTAGTCTTTTTATTAGTGGTGTTTAAGTCTCTTTCAATAAGAAGGAAATAATTAATTTTTGGTTCCCTCAGGTCTGTTTATATATGATGGTTGCATTAATACAATAAACATGAAATAATATTGAACTTCAAGACTGAATTAATCTCCACTCATTTTCAAATGTGAAAATACATAATGAACTGGAAAATGCTATGCTCATATCTCACTTAGCTACAAGTGAGCCACCAGGAAAGGTATGCGACTTAGTATCAAGACACATCCCAGTAGCTATGGTATGTCATGAATCTAGGCAATGAGGCTTAGCTACCCCCTTGGTAACTCTGCTGTCCTTTAATACTTATCATCTGCACTATATTGGTATTTCCACATGAATGATGAAGTTAGTGCAAAATATTGAATAGTCCTTCCTTGAATAGGAAATTGTATACCTGAGGCCCGTCCTTTACCTGCCTTTCTCCATGCGCAGCACTTCAAAATACTCTAGCACTGGCTTGCCAAAACATGCTATTGTTTCACTCTTGTTTTGGCTTCATTGCTATTTCTTCCACCTTTATTCTTATCCATCAGGATGCCAAGATTCCACATTGCAGGCAGCAAAATCTAGCACAAAGTTCCAACCAGTTTACACCAAAATGTCACAAAGTTGTACATTTCGTCTATTGTGATCTATTATGGCTGCTCCACCAAGTGCTTTCAGATTGCTGTAGTTTCTGGTTCTGCAGGCCTGGCAAGGTCCAGATTAACAGAAGGTTCTATCTTCAGTTGGAAAATATATTTAAAAAATAGGCTTCCAGTATTGTACAGGCTGGATATGAGAAACAATGTCATTGAGCGGTTATGTCAGAGGATCAGTTATTTTGTCTGTTCTTACACTATGTATGAAAAATTAAATATTGTTTCCCTGAAGTTGTAATGATCGCACTGGGGAGAAAAGCATAAAAATAATACTTTGTTCCATAAATGTAGGAACACAAGAATACCAAGTTGTCCTGTAACAAAATGTTGCAGTGCACTGCCAGCTCCTAACAGGAATCCTGTTTACTGTATTTCAGTTGCCAACCCTGAACCTGGGAGTGTTTTGTTTTTTTAAAAACCTTTTGGTGCACAGCTTTCTGTTACTAATGCATACTTCCAGGATACTGTGAACTGGTATAGGGAGTAAAAAATCCCCCCCCCCGTTTGTTGCTTTTTAAATAGTTTTTTGATCCATCTCTTATCTGCAATAAAACAGTGCACTACAGTCATACCTCACGATACGTCCGCTTCAGGTTACGTCTTTTCAAGTTGCGTCCCGTGGCAACCCAGAAGTACCGGAACAGTCACTTCCAGGTTTCGCCACTTTTGCATGCGCAGAAGCGCTAAATTGCGCCGCCCATGCAGACACAGCATTTCTGGATGCGAACGCTTCGAGTTACAGACATGCCTCCGGGACGGATTACGTCCGCAACTCGAGGTTCCACTGTACATTGGGCTGTTGTCAGTTACTCTTTCATAGCCAAGTTTCCCGGCCTGCGCTATGAGTGTAATATAAATGGTATTGGAGTGGCATTTTAAAAAAGTTTTAAAACTTTTAATAATTATTTTGGGAGATTAAATAAAACTTGAGTTAGAAATGGCTGCTACTTTTGGGTGTGTGAGAGGGGGAATGTGAACACAGTGATGTACACTAGAATCCTTGATTTCTCTAGGCAACGATATTTCTATCCTGGAGGAGGCAAAACCACTCGGTTTGGATCAAGACGTTACTTCTCTGGTTAATAAATTACTTTAGCATTTTCTTCCGTGCTCTCCAATGTTCTGTAGGTTGTAGGAGTTCATGGTGCCATTTTTCCAGCATTTTTTTTCTAATTTGCAGTCTTACGGGCTTCTTCATACTTAGGTTGTCCCCCAAGAATGCAGAACTTCCCACCTTATGCCTGGCAACATGTCACTTATAAACTCAGTGATTTGAGCTCACTTTTACTAAGTCATGATGTGTTTACATGATCAAGTAGGGCTTTATTAATAATGGTCATGTTGACATGACTAATTGTGGAATTTTCTTTTCTAGAGAAATCTTGTATATGGATAAGTGATGTTGAAGCTGGAAAAAAGCTGCTGTAACCAAAGACAGGATGAGTCGGCTGTTAGACGATCAAGAAAATGCCCATGGCAGCAGTCTGAGCTCTCATCCTTCTTTACGGGATGTTCATTCCATCAACCCAGCACAGCTAATGGCAAGAATTGAGTCTTATGAAAGCAGAGAGAAAAAAGGCATATCTGATGTCCGAAGGACTTTCTGTTTGTTTGTCACCTTTGACCTCTTGTTTATAACCTTGCTGTGGATAATAGAGTTAAATGTGAGTGTCTTTCAAACTGTGCTTCTGACAAAAGGTTGGATCCAGAATAGTGAACTTCTCTAGTCTTTGCTAAATTAGTATCTTGAAACTGAATTTTATTTATGAGTTGTAACCACAAAATGAACCAGTTCAGCAGTGTAAGATTGCATTAAGATTTTTTCAACCATTTCTGTATGGTATTTCACTCTCAGTTCAGATGAATAAGAGTGTCCTGAACAGAATAATAAATGAGAACATTTTGCATTTGACTATGAAGTATAATTGAAACAGTAATATTAAGATGCAGATTACATCATGTCTTACCAGTGCTGTGCCCAGTGCTTTTTTTCTAAAAAAATGTTTAGGGGTACTCTCATTTTTGTACTCATATTGAAATACTGCTCCTCCATGAGGCCAAACTTGGGTTCACAAAATGTTTAGGGGTATGTGTACCCCGGCATCTCCCCAGAAAAAAGCACTGGTTGTGCCCAAAGACGTCTTCCCTGGCAACCACAGGATCCCTCCCCTGAAATTATGCTTGAACAAAGTATTCTATTCTAGCCAATTGAAGGGCTTCCTTCATGTGTACTGTGGGGTGTAAAGCTGGGGATTTGTGTGGTGACTGGGACTGATGGGAATTGAAGTCCCAAACAGCTGGGGGTAACAGGTTGGGGAAGGCTTGTCTGAACTGTAGAAGAAACATTTTCTAGCAGCCTTTGATGTTGACAAAATGGCATGGATCCAACAAATTGTGAGCAGAAAAAGGCTTTTGCACCCTGCCCCTGAAAAGTCAGGCTGGAAGGTTGGAGGGACTTATGGGAAAAGAGTGACCAGGAGGAGGTTGGCATGAATTGCAGCTACAGACCACCTGCGTAAGCAGAGATGGCTTCAGTTTGTTCTAGGTTCTGTTAGGGTACAACCTGCATTACTACCTCCTGTATAAGTGCTCAAGTAGGCTGGTACTGCAATCCATCCATGTTCCTACATATCAGTTTTCATCAAGAAGCCACCATGATGCCAGAATTTTATGAATTCTTTTTATGAATTTCTGTTCTGTAAACTCTCTTGGATTATAGATTCAGGTAGGGTAGCCGTGTTGGTCTGACGCAGTCGAAATAAATAAATAATAATAATTGTCCAGTAGCACCTTAGAGACCAACTAAGTTTTTTCTGGGTATAAACTTTTGTGTGCATCTGAAGAAGTGCATGCACACGAAAGCTTATACCCAGAACAAACGTAGTTGGTCTCTAAGGTGCTACTGGACAATTTTTTATTTTTTATTTATTTCTCTTGGATTAGTTGGCTATAAATCTGCAGCCTTTATAGCCAGTGCTGCTTTGTAAGATCCAAGTAATTTAAATGTTGGGTATGCAGTAGGCCAACTGCTCATACAAGGGCATGGTGTGTTTGTGAATAATTGAAAATTTGGCTTCATAACCAGCCTATTCATTTGATAAAAATATGCAAGGAGTATTGTAAAAGGCTCTTTATTTATTTACTTGGATAAGAAAGAGGTGTGGAAGAAGTTTGTCTGTGAACAACACTAGGGGTTTTTTATATGTGAACTTTCAGCCAGTTAGCTTGTTATACCTGTAAATGTATTAAAGCAAATATGCTAAGGGAACATTGAATCTTTCTACATAGTTTGTATAAGCTGTCTGTAGCCAGCAGCAATTAAGCCAATCCATACTTCGTTATTTGATCTAAACAGGGGCCAATCTGTGGGTTTGGGGCACTTTGAAGTAGGAATGCATTGCAGGGTGGGGGAGTTCAGTTTTTCCCTCTCTGCTGTTTTCCTGATTAAAAATGCTCTCCTTTCTCTAGGGAGAACTTATTTGGGCACACATACATTTTCTCTAATGGAGCAAAAAGCAGGAGAAATGTTAAAAGAATGAATGACATCTGGTACCCCCCTTCCAGTCTAATAAATTCTGATCATAGAACTCCAGCATCTCATCTAACATTTGGTTCTGGATTAAAACAGTTTAGCAAAGTATTTATAGTGAATATAAAGTTCCAGGAATGCATTTCCCTGCTAGCAATCTTACTTAGCATTTCTGTAGTGTTTTAGAGTACAGGTTATACATTCTCTGTCACCTTAATAACGACCAAACTGACAGGGCTATGGTGTTATCATTGTTTGGTGGAAGTGGCTGAGGCTGAGAAAGTGGCTCACCTAAAGCCACCTCCTGAGTTGCTGGCTGAGGGGAAATTGTAATGTGGAATTCTGCTTGCATGGTTAGCACTGTATTTACACTGGCTCAGGACTGGATATATCTTGGTGGGATGCTTCAGCATGTATGATTGCATTGTAATTCCCCCCCCCCCTTTTAACAAATTGGAAAATGGTATTGCTTGGTTTAAACTTTACTTTTTACCTAATTCATAAATTCTTAAAGACAAAACACTTTTCTGCTAAAATTGGAATAAATTGGACAGATACAAAGTTAAAAATCCTTAGGTCCATTTCCTGTTAATGACTTCTAATTGCATGTTCAAGTGGTAGCTGGCAAGTGATCTTTATTTTACATTATAAGTTTCTGTTCACAGTAGTTGATTTTTGGTGAAAGTCTTAAACTGCTTTGTTAATGAATCTGGTTACAAGTCTGTGTTCACTTGCATGGCTGTAAATTGCCATAATTAAGAGGTGGTGGTGGAAGTGGTGAATTGTGTGTACACATGGCAGGCCTTTCCTTCTTTCTGATAAGCAAAGCACTAATGTTTGTGAACCTTGCATATGAGATTCAGCCTTGGATCTCTAGTATTATTGAAGTTAAAATGCCAGGGTGGGGGTATTCAGGGGGTAATAGTCTGCTTGAGCAAACAGGGTAATGGAACTGTGAACTTGTATTCACATTTGCAGCTCTTATTCCATGGAAGTAAAAATCCCTTTGCAGATTTTCTTTCCATGGAAATGGAGCTGTGACTCATGTGTTTGTGGCTCCCATCTTACATTGCTCCTGTGAGTAGACTGCTTGCAGTTTTATTCTCAACTCAGTTCTGCTATATTGTTAGAACCCAAGTGATTTCTTGTATGTATGTTTTAAATTGCTTTGTACCATGTGGTTTTTGTTTTTGAGGAGGAGAACCACAGAACTCTGCTGAAGTGCTTTCAAAATCTGAAAATTAATTATGTTAATAGCTAGATCAATTGTGTTTTCTGTAGGTAAATGGGGGCATTGAGAAAACATTAGAAAAAGAAGTCCTCCAGTATGACTACCATTCTTCGTACTTTGATATCTTCGTAAGTATTTGCTTTCTGTATCTTAATTCTGTTTTATTAGTAATTATAATGTAAAGTAGTCTTGTGAAACTTGCCTTAATTGGATACCTAAAATTGTTTCTAAGAGTGGACAGGATATTTGTCAATTACACTCCCAGAATTTTCTTATTCTTAATGAAGTTTCTATCCGCTTGAAGAAGAAACTCTGTTCAGCAGTATTGCTCAAATGCAATTCCAGTGACTTCATGAAAACAAAAGGAGGAGAACTGTAAAATCAGCGTGTCACATAGAAAATGTTTGTTGTCGTCTAGATTGTGAAGAAATCACTTATATAATTTTAGTTTCTGGTTATTATTATTTTGCTGCTTTAAAAATGGCTTTAATGCCCCTTTCTCTCCCTCCTCCTTCCTCTATAGCTCCTGGCAGTCTTTCGGTTTATGATTTTGATACTTGCATATGCATTGTGTAGACTTCAACACTGGTGGGCAATAGCTGTAAGTAGTGGACTTCAAATTAAGTTTAAAAGTTGGAAGATGTTGAAAAATGGTATTTAGATGATACGGTGTGTGAGATGTAGCTCTAGTGTTCTGCTTGCATTTGCACTAGATAACAAAAATATTTCCTCTTGCATAGCTCTTATAATATGCAAATTCATGTCAGTGGAGAAGGGACTTACTTGCACCAGTTATGTGCAAGATAGGCAACAACTTTGCCCAACTCTCTATGTTACAGATTTGTTTTCTGAGGGATTTGAAGAGATATTGTATGCTTGTGTTGTTTGGATTGGTTCCATTTACTTTCACAAGGTGGGAATGCATATAGTATATTGCAGATTACGCGTGCTTTCAAATGGTGAGCAAAGTTCTGTGGGTGTCCTGTGGATGCAAATTCCTCTGTTGGGAAACTCAGAAGTATGGAAAGTATTTTTTTTAATCTTTGGCATTTACAACACAATCCAAACCCAAGATCTGCCAGAATGAGCAAGTTTAGAGTAGGGAGCTCTTGTGCTGAGCTGGGACTCAGTTGGGGCTATGCTTACTTAATTCCCACATCCTGGCTCAGTTGGGGCGCAGCTGTTAGAACTTAAACTGGAGGAAGTTGCAAAAAAGTGACACTGGGGGTGCAACGAGGAGAGACTTTTCTAAAACTTTCAGCTCAGTCATTTGACATAGCAACCTGGCGGAGCTTAACACTGGCAAAAATGATGTTGTAATTCAAACTATTTTAAAGGCCTGTTTCTCTTCTGCCAGGCTTAGGCTGGCTCAGCTGGCAGTAGTCCTGCCCTTGAACGGAGCTTGTAGTAGGGTAATTTACACCGTCTTAATTTAAGTCTGAGTAAATTCTACCAGCTTCCTATACTTAGTAGGATTGCTCTGCCCATTTATTAAACACCCTGTGGCCACAACATTAGCAAACAGTGAGATTGCTAGGTATTGCTTAGAGCTTAATGAGGACAATTGTAGTTATGTGGTTAACTGTTATGGTGTCGTGCTATGGATTGCAAAAGTAATTTGTTGCTTTCATAACTCTTAATATTTCTTTCAGTTTACAACAGCAGTAACCAGTGCCTTTTTATTAGCAAAAGTAATTCTGTCCAAGGTATGAATTATAACAGTGAATGCTAATTTATATCACGTAACTGTTTTGTTGTGAGATGTTTTGACATAACTTGTTCTCTCATGTATCTCCTTTAAGCTATTAACTCAAGGGGCTTTTGGCTATGTGTTGCCCATCATATCTTTCATTCTTGCCTGGATTGAAACCTGGTTCCTAGACTTCAAAGTTTTACCACAAGAAGCAGAAGAAGGAAACAGTAAGTTTCTTTGAAGTGCGGTTAGCAGTTGCCCCAGGAAGCGTATTTATTGTATAAACAGAAGGAACTTCAAATACACAGTATTCTTACGTAGAGAGAGTCATGCTGTGGTATCCACAGAATAAAATTGTTTTAATGACTTTCCCTGAAATGCATTCATACAAGGACATTTAAAGATTACGGCTGTTACTGCTTTTTTTAAGGGCTGTGCACTGAATTCAGGTGAGACCCAAATCCCAAACCAAATTGGACCTATCCAAATGGATTCAGGCCTTGGATGAGTTGGGTTGAGACAGCCACATATCACTGTGAGTCAGATTAGATGATTTAGGGATCCAGCGCTGTCACGGTATCAGGTTATCAGACGAGGCATGGCATTTTCCATGAAAAGGCTGAGATCTACCTGACCTCCAATTGTGTCTTCCCAGGAGAAGGTAGGAGCTTGACGCCACCTGACTCTCCTTCCTGCCGTACACCCTACCCTGAAGGGATTGATGCCCCCACTCAACGGCTTTTGTGTGGCAGCAACAATCTTGTGCAGTGCAGGGTGTTCCTTTGCAGGGGGGCTTCCCTGCAGATAACTAACTTGCAAAGCTGCACCTCACAGGATTGAAGCATCATTCCTGTGTGCTCCTTTGGAATCAGAAGCTGCTTACAAAGGGCCACCCTGTAGAATTAATCCCCCATTGAAATAACCAAGGCCCTAATTAAACATTAGCCATGCCCCCAAACTAATTTGGGACCCGTATCTCAGGGTGGGTTGGCCTGATTCCCCACCCCCATTGGAGCCATGGAGAAATTGGAGGACTGTGCACAGCCCTAGCTTTTAAAAGCTGGACACTTCCTTTGAAAGATACTGTAGTCATGGAATGCTTTCATTTTCTTTCAGGACTACTGTTGGTGCAGGATGCCTCTGAACGAGCTGCTCTTATTCACTCAGGACTCCCCTCTGATGGGCAGTTCTATTCCCCACCTGAATCTGAAGCAGGTACTGTGGTTTTTCATCAGATCAAGATAATGCATGGCACTTTGGGGATTGATTTTATTCAGATTACAATTGTCTCATTCTTTTTGACTACCTTGGTTTACGAACTTTTTGACTACCTTGGTTTACGAAGTCCGTCCTTAAACCAAAGCATTCTTAAACCAAGGCGTGCTTTCTCATAGCAGCGGGAGACTCAGTTTACAAATGGAACACACTCAGCAGGAAGCGAAACATAATCTTCTTCCAAGGCAAAGTTCACAAACCAAAACACCTACTTCTGGGTTTGTAGCATTTTAAATCCAAGTTGTTCATAAACTAAGCTGTTCTTAAACCAAGGTACCACTGTATAAATATTAAAAATTGTAGTCAAAAAAGCTTGAAGGCCTGCAGTCAGAACAAGTTAATTTGAAAGTTGGCACCTGCATTTATTTATATTTGTACAGTATCCTGTATTTCATCCAGCCATTACAATGATAGTGGAGGAGCGGGGAATCGAACCTGGTTCACCAGATTACGAGTCCACTGCTCTTAACCACTACACCATACTGGTGTAGTGTCAGTTGGCAGGGAGCTCCAAAGTGTGGGTGCTGGAAGGCCGGGGGGGGGGAGGGAGAGAAAAATGGTGGGGGGACACAGGACAAGTTTTTTTTTCCAGAGCCATTTTTTTTCCAGGAAAAATTGGGGGAAAATAGTGTGTGGAATACAGTGGTGCCTCGCAAGACGAAATTAATTCATTCTGCAAGACTTTTCGTCTTGCGGTAATTTCGTTTTGCGAGGCACTGTTTCCCATAGGAACGCATTAAAATTTAATTAATGCGCTCCTATGGGAAAAAAGTCCTGGGGCGCCGGTTGGAAGGGGCGCCGGCTGATCGCGCCTGCCATCTTGGGAGGACTGCGCATGTCTGTACATGTGCAGTCGACGCATGTCTGTACATGCGCAGTCGACCCAAGATGGTGGGCGTGATCGGCCGGCACCCCTTCTGACCGGCACCGGACCGCACCGCGCCGCATTTTAAGGCTGCAGCGGGCGAACAGCAGTGCTGCTGTTCGCTCGCTGCAGCTTTAAAACGTGGCGCGGCGCAGTCCAGTGCTGGCTTACAGTGGTACTGCGCAAGACGAATTCGTCTGGCGAAGCACGGCCATAGACGAATTCGTCTCGCGAGTCAACTAAAAAATCGCAAAACCCTTTCGTTTTGCGAGTTTTTCGTTGTGCGAGGCATTCGTCTTGCGGGGTACCACTTCAAAGTATATCAAACTATTTTTTCCAATTTTTCTGGGAAAAAAACCCGCCCCCCCATTTTTCCATTTCCCCCCCAGGCCTTCCCATCTCTATTCCTGCCCTGAGGGGCTTACAATCTTTAATTTGACTCAGGGAGGGAACAGAGGAAGGTTGAGGTCCAGGGTGTACCCTGAGTCCTGCTGCGAGACATAAGCCAGGGTCTGTGAGTTTAGACTTTGGGATTCCCAGACATTTCCCATCTGTAACCTCTTCCTCTCTTTTTGCAATAGGGTAATTAAGGTGATTCTATTAGTATTCCCAAGTGAATGTCAAGCAGGGAGGGAGGGGGGAAGAGAGAGAGAGTGGAATTCTGGTGGAGACGGAAGGTTGGAGGAGGCTTAGAAAGGGAGAGTGAATGTTGGGAGGGGGGAGGTGGTTGAGCGTCGGTTGAGAGCAGTGGGTTCTAGAAGGGGGGCACTTGGTGGGGGACATGAAGCTGGGCTGGGCAGCTCTTCAGGATCAGCAGTCCAGTAGTAGGATCAAGTGTGCCCATCAGTGACCACGAGAAGGAACTCTGAAGGTAGGAGCAGCTCTGAGGCCCAGAGGAGATGAGTGGCATAGAATTATTATTATTATTATTATTATTATTATTATTATTATTATTATTATTACCATTATTATTACCCGTCACTGGTGCATGATGGCTTGGCTCCCTGGCTTGACTTGTCCACAAATATTGAAAGCTTGGCAGGTCCTCAGCTGTGGTCCCCCGATTATATTTTCTGTTGTGAATATCTGGTTGTTTACAAGGTTGAACCATATGGCCTTTCCATGCCTCTATTCTCTTTACTCTAAGGCTGTGTTCACAACACACCTTGAAATAAATCACGGGGTCATTCCATTAAAATGGCAACATACACACTCATTAATCCTAAACACGTTCTAGATCTTTTTAAAGAGAATTTCCCATAGTTTCAGGATCTTGCCCCTGTGTGGAATGGATTTTAACAGGAAGGAGAGTATACATTAATTGAAATTTATCCTTCCAGATACCCACAAATGTGAGCTGAGCAGAGTTTTAAAATCCCCTCCTTAGCAGCAAAACCAAAAGCTTAGGAATTAGGCTGCGAAACCTTGTTTGGAGCAAGTCCACTTCAGAAAGACCACATCAGAAAGAATCAGGCAGCAAGCTGAGAAGTTTAAAAATAACCCTTATTTTATTATCATGCATTGATTCACAGCAACAGTAGCAGTAAAAACTATGCAGGCAAAATTCTGCTCTGGATTTGCAGGGGCCACCCCTAAACCTGAAGATTAATAAATGGTAGGATTTTGAGGATTTGAAGTATTGATGGGAAGATTGGAAGTCAGTGGGAAAGTGCAGGCTCCAGTTTCTTTCCAAGCCAGGGCCTCACCTGGGATAGAGACAGGAACATGCCAAAAGAGGTTGATGGCCCATCAGAGAGCCAGAGAGAGATGCCTTGGATTCCAGGGCTGCCCTGCTGTGGAGGACAAGCCCCTCTTGACAGGACCCTGCTGTCAGATGCAGACTCCCTCCATGCAGACGGAAAGTGACAATAGGAGAATAAAGCATATTTTTTGGAGCTACAACCGTCTCTGCCGTGTCTCCGTTCTCCCAAGGAACACAGACCCTGGGTGAGTGCCTGGACCCCCCTTCGTTGGTTATGTAAATATCAGTTTTGTTACAAAAGTTGGGGGTGACACCCAACTTTTGTAACAAAACTGACATTTACATGACCAATGCCAGGCACATGCGGAAGAGGCATGTCTGCATCCAACACAGGTCCAAGGAAGAGAGAGGGGAACATGAAGTGCAATATTCTCCTTTCTCTCCAGAAGAGCAGGGAAAAGGACCTCACACAGAGCCCTCTCTGCCAATTGCATTTCTAAGGTCCAAGCCTCTGCCTGTCAGCAATGCAGCTCTGCGGACTTAGTCCCTTTTCATGCTGCAGGAGCCCCAAATGGACAGCTTTGGTTTTAAGGGAAATGCCTCTAGTGGGCTTCAGCTTGCACAGGGCAGGAGCGTGGCAAGATTTATTTTGTGTTATTTCTTTGCACCATCGCTGCGTGTGACCCTTGAGAAAGAGGTTCCTGCCCCGAGGGGGCTTACAATCTTTAATTTGACACAGGGAGGGAACAGAGGAATTTTGCGGTCCAGGGTGTACCCTGAGTCCTGGTACGAGACATAAGCCAGGGTCTCTGAGTTTAGACTTTGGGATTCCCAGACACTTCCTATCTGTATCCTCTTCCTCTGCTTTTATTTTCCTTTCTGTGTCATAGCTCCTAAGACAGGTAGGCCACAAAGGCTCCTGTGGCTCCGCGAAATGAAAGAAGGGGAGGACGGCACGTGTAAAAATGGTATTTTGGAAGTTGTGGTATGTTAATTCCATGGGGAATCGTGTGCCAGGAGGTCGTGGTGCCAACCTGAGCGAAACAGGACTGGGATGGAGGGAGCAGGCCTGTCTCGCCTCAGCCCCTCGTCCCCCTCCTTTCGAGCCAGGGGTCAGGCCACCGTGTGCCCAGGCAGGAGCAGCAAGCATCATCAGCCAGTGGTGATGTGGGCATGGGCAGCAGGGCAGGGGTGCTTGTTCCAAGTCATGAGGGCTATCTATTTTACTTTCAATATTAAGAGCAGCATGCCTCTGAAACAAGAGCAGGAAAGAATCATGTCTTGCTCATGGGCTTCCTATAGCCACCTGATTTGTTGCAATGGGAAACAGGACGCTGGACTGGATAGGTTTTGGAATAACACTGTCAGGTACGTTTTCAAATCCTTTAGTCTGCAGAGTGAGCAGCATTTAGCTAGTGAATCTTGGTTAGAGAGTAAATTTTACCTGTTGCAAGGGCACACACACACACACACACAGATGCTTGTAGGTAAGAAAATAAAGTTGTTTATTGTTGCATCAAACAATTTCTGGTTCTAGTCTAACTAGTCTAGGGAAGAACAAGGCAGCCATGTGTGCCCCTTTGTTCTCTTAGAGCAGGTCTGTCCAGCTGGTCGATCGCGATCTACTGGTCGATCGCAGGCTGCTCCTGGTTGACCCTGGTCAATTGCGTGATCTTCAGCAATCAACCAAAAAACAAACAAAACAAAACAAACAGCTCAACAATTCTGGTCAATCCAGTGGGTAGATCACTGCCAGTTTATTTATAGTGGGAGTAGATTGCAGTCTCTTGGAAGTTGGACACCCCTGTCTTAGAGGATAGGTTAAAGATGACCTCTCATCTTGATGTCCAAGAGAAAAGTGTGAGAAGGAAGTTAACCGGGTGCAAGTCTAAACAAGTTTTAAAAGGTTTGTAAAGCAGTCTGCTACCTCTGTGTTCTGCCTTATTCATATGTATGTTTGTTAAATAGGTGATATTGGTTGTATGACTGTCAGTAGTGAATGTCAGTAATACAGTGAACTTTGGATTGCTTTGGGGAATTGTGAGGAAATAGAATTGGAATTAATTTTCTTTCAGCTCCATCTAGTGGTGAGCAAAGACATTAGTGGTGAGCATTAAGATCTTGGGAGCTTCAGTTACTGCAGGGGTAGGGGAGGCAGTTACGCTGAAACAAATCACAGATCATTATTTTGTAGCTGTGATACTGACTTTGAAGAAACAATCCTTTTTCTGAACGCTGTTTGGTGTACAGAAGGACTGGAGCTGATTTTCTCTGTAAGACAATAAAATTATTGCAGATACATAACTTGATGCTTCCATAGATTTTAAAGGAATTACTTAACCACTCTCCCGCAAGAGAGATCATTGTTTCATTCTTGGGGGCTGGAAGTGGATCCCTATTATCATTCTGAAGATATAGTCAGTTCAGTATTCTGCCTTGTACTGAGTTTAGCCATTGGTCCATCTATCTCATGAATGTCAGTGACACTGCAAGGTCTCAAGCTGAGTTCCCGTTACTCTTTTACTGTAGATGTCAGTAGTCGGCATGTAAAACGTGTATTATACTGCTGAGCTATGTCCTTTCCTCATCTACTAGTAGAAAAATCATCCAGTATATTAGGGATATTTTAAAAACCATGTTTGCCCTATTCCAAAAACTAGAATGCCTTTACCATGTCGATCTTAATTTATATGTTCATAATTCTAGGAAACCCAAATACTCACATGACCTGCCTTATAAAAATCTAAACTTTTGCATTTGAAAATCAGTTACGCTACTGCAAGGGCAGCTTTTGATTTAGGGTGCTGCAGGTACAATATATATCAGTCCAACTCTCTTGCTTTTTTATTTCACCATATATTTCATGAGAATTGTGTCTTGGTTTCAAATGAGAGGCCGGTGCCAGGATATGTTTTTGAGGCTTCATAAAGTTTGTGCCAGTGATGTTTTCAGAGAGCTGCTGTTTATGCATTCAGAGATTTGCTTTCAAACCAATCATAGTGGTGAGCACTTTCGCTGTCTGGTAGGGATAAGGAAAGAATCCTTAACACAATACCAGGGTTTTTGCTGTAGTGGGCTTCTGCAGTATCTCACTAATACGTTCTTTTTCTTTGTTGTGCATATTCCGTAAGGAAGGGGGAAGGGTGGGGAGGCTGCCAGCAAAGCAGCGCAGCTCCCCCTCCCCAGAGAGTACCCCGGGAGCGCGGGGGAATGGTACCCATAGCATTTCCTTCTACATTTGCCATTTACGGGAGTGAGTGCCTGCGGTCTTTTTTTTCTTTTTTCCTCTTGAATTTTAAAGGTGCGGCTGATATTCGGGCCAATACGGTATTTCCATATGTTCATTGATATATAATGTAAAAAAAATTATCATTATGAGCTTCATTTTGCATTATAACTTTTTATTTGGGTTTTTAAGGATCTGATGAAGAATCTGAAGAAAAACAGGACAGTGAAAAACCTGTTGTATAGCAAATATAACAAAAAATGATAGGTAAGTTCTTACATTTGAAGTACTGGGTCAACAGTTTGTCCACAATTTAGCTGCTGTAACCTGCATGTTCTCCTGCCCCATGCTGTATTATTTATACAATTGGCTTGAAGATTAGACTATAGATTATATAGACTATAAATTTTCACTGTAGCATTTTGTTTGTGTGTGCTTTACTTGCCCTGTTGAGTAAGAAAATAAAATTGTCTTATATTGAAGACATAGATACAGGTTGTGAGGTTAGGTTCAAGATAAAGTTGGGTATCATGTATCTGCATAATTAAGCAGCACATAAACCTGCTCTTGGCTGCACAATTTCAGCCAGTGGTTGAATGTTCCTCCATCCAGAAAGCCCCTGTGCAGAGAAAACAGGTGTGGCTGGGAAAAGGTTCCCTGCTCCTTAACTCCAGTTTCTAAGTGTGAGGGTGTTTCAGTTTTGCTGGCTGTCTTGCATTTGAATGTTTGGCTTTCTATTTCAGAGTGAAAACCAGACTGTGGAATTACTCAGAATTTGCTACTCTTGGAACTGTAATGATGATGATGACTATGTTTCACTTATTATTGGAACTCATAGCAGAAACATTTATTTATTTATTTATCAAGGGAAACTCTCCCTGGGCTCTGTTAATACCTCACCATTCTGTATCTCATATGAGAGAATGACTGAATCATGCCTAATAGGAAAAAAGTGCTTGTGTGTAATGTATCAATGATGCTTGATGATGCTCATTTTCTAATGACCAGGAAGCCACTGGAAAGTGGCGTACTTGTGAATCTAACCTATAGATGTAATAGTGTATGAAGTAATACTTTACGATGAAAGTCTTGTCTAATGAAGAATTGGATTCATAAAATTGTTAATGTTGTCCATTTTACTTATTATTTTTTAACTTTTTTTTAAAAAAAAGATGGAGATAAGTGCTCCCTGTAAATTAAAAGAACACATTAATAAGATGTGTTTGTGTGGTGTACGTTCCCAACATGTGAGAGAAAGCCAAAATAGAACTATAAACTATTATGTTAATGTAAGGTTTTGATCTCTTGTGCCTGCTGATAAAATGGAAACAGCAGGCTTAGTGCTGCCAATTTCTAAGCCATATGGATTGCTTTGGTCTCGTTTTTTAAAATGTTAAATGCCAGCTGATGCAGTTAACATTCTGAAAATTAGAGACTTGTGGTAAAACTTTATCAATATGTCTTCCAAGTAGGGCTGGTTATTTGGAACAGTGGGTCACATGAGTGGCTGTGTACATTGTTCAGTACAAAAGACTTTCTAGTTAGAGCAGACACTGGGCTATATAGCGTCTCTGCTTGGTTGGTGTGGGATTCAGCATCTTGCCTAGAGCTTGTGGATTAAAGAAGCCAAGGGGGGAAGTGTATTGCCAAGGCCTGTTTGATTTTCAGTAGGAGCTGGTCTTGTGATTTTCTTCCCCCATGTTCTGGAAGTAGCCCAGAATACAACTATAACAGAGCAACACCCTTCAGATAAGGTGGGAATTAAGCTAAAGGTAGCCATTACATATTAAGTGTGTAGATGCCATGAAGCAGAACTCTTGGGGAAGTGAGACTTGATAAACAAGCAAGGTAGATAAATCACAAGGCTGCAAGGACAGTCATGATTGTGCCAAATGAATATGGGACAGTGACTTGCTCATTCCTGCTTACTAAACCTCACATCCAATGGCTTCATGCCATATCCCTGTGCCTCTGATTATAGATTTTTGTCTGCAGAGCAAGTACTAGTTGTGTAGCCACTTGCTTTGTTTTCATCAAGATGCATAATGATGCCACTAGGACAGTGTTTTTCAACCTTTTTTGGGCAAAGGCACACTTGTTTCATGAAAAAAATCACGAGGCACACCACCATTAGAAAATGTTAAAAAAATTAACTCTGTGCCTATATTGACTATATATAAAGTAATTTTCCCACGGCACACCAGGCAACATCTCGCGGCACACTAGTGTGCCGCGGAACAGTGGTTGAAAAACACTGCACTAGGAGGATATTTATACACACAAGCAAATGAAAAAGTACAAGTGAGGAGAAGCAACTGAGCTGCCTCTGGAGCTGATCAAAGGTTTATTTTGAATGACACAACACTGGAAAACATAATAGTTACATAAGACTTATTGATACAGAATACATTTTTTTAAACTTTCAAGGGATTGTTGAAGGTGTGCTGCATAAATACATATAGTGAAAATATATTGTGTTTTATCTTTTCCTTAGATTAGCATCTTATTTAGTCATACAACCCATTCAATTTTTAAAGTAAGAAAATTAGCATTATGACACCCTTCATCATAATTATCTTATCCCTAGGTATAGCAGGTGGTAATATATAGGCGATTGAGCCATGCCTTCCCTGGTGTTTTAGCAGGTTTGAGTTTGATAACATTTTGGTCATTTTGGAATGATGATTTTGCATCACAAATGCAGATATTACTGTCTTAATATTTTGGCAATGGAGCAGCTAGTTTCCAGTTGGAACATTATTATTATTTTTTTACTGTAATGCCAGACAATCGGAGCAAATGCCTGTATGAACAAATACTACATCAAGGAACTACAATGTTGGGTAAGATATGTGCAAATGCATATAATCAGTGGTGGTCAACCTTTTGGGGAGCATGCCATAAATCAAGGCCAAAGTATGATAGTATTGCTTTAGGGCACATTATAGTACATAAGCAACTCATACTCATGGTGGCATTTCCTTCTAGTCTAACCTAGGCAGCAAGCAGGCGCACATAGCCTTACTGTCATAACCAGATGTGTGCACCCTCAAATTCCTGTCCAGCTTTACCTCAAATCCTTCCTGCTGTCAATATAACTGGCACATATGCTTCTAGTTGGCCACCTATGATTCTTATGCTCTATATACACATACAATGCATCTTCATGTGTCTGTATGTATGTATGTTTGAAAATAACATTGAAAAACTTTGCAGTTTTTTTTTTTAAAAAACACACTCAAATTAAAATAGCTTGACCTCAGTACTACAGGATTACTTACTAATCAAGTCTTCTGCAGTGCAGCAACTCAATACAATACAATTAGTGCAGAGAAGTTAAGGTTCTGGTATTGAGGAGGCTAATCAAGATTTGCATGGGAAAGGATCAGGTCACAGGATCACCATAGCTCTGACAAAGTACAAACAAACCTGTTGCCACGTAAAAGTGAACAAATAAGGACATTTTTTTCCACATACTGTTTCAGAATATGCTAGCTTTAACTTCTTGCAGTCATGCTCATTTGATATGTGTCACCAAGTTTTCGTCTGGCACCAGCCTGTAAACCATGACAGCTCGACTATAAAGGTGGGCTCCTGTGTATTGGAGAAATTCAGAATGCAAGGACCGAGCTTCCTACCGCGTGTATTATGCCTGAGCTGAGAACTACTCCAAACAACGGGTGAAGTTTTCAGGGAAGAGTCCTTTATAAGTAGCTACATCCTTGTATTGAAGCCAATCAGATTCCTTAATCCCTGTTAACCATCCTGCTTCCTGCAAGGAGAGAGAGAAACATTTCCAGTTTTCAAATGCCTCTATTATAAAAGTCACATTTATATGTATTGCTTAAACACGTCAAAAAGCTTTGCCTGGCAGAGAGAAGTCCACCATTTGAAAAGCAGTGGTTTTTTTCAGCATATTCACATTATTTCTGAGCCAAAATAAGCGAATTATTTATGGTAGATCTCCAATCAGTTTAAGCGGCTATCATTCACTGTAAAGGAGCTTCCAGACAACCACTCTTTTCAGGTGGGGCTCAATCATATACCAGCAAATTCAGGAATTTGAATTAAAGTTGGTTTGGTGCTGTTGCAGAACAAAACAAGCCCCCCCCCCCGATTTTTTTGTTATAGGGAAAGTGATGGGAACATGCACTGATAAACAAATTAAATAAATGTACACAAAGATGTATGCTCAATAAACAGGCAATCTGGAAGCAACCTAAGTGACCCCCTTATATTTTATTTCTTACAGCATTTCCATTTCCAAACAATGCACACTTCTATTGGCAGGCACAGTTTTATAGCTGAAAATTTGTTCAAAATATCTGGCCATAAAGATTCATTGTTTTAAAAAATGATACTTTAAAATGCAGAGAAGCAAAAGTCCCTTTGCTGTTTACCTGATCAGCTTCTGCCGCAGATTGAATTACTAATACAATATCTCCCCGGAGCAAGTTCAGCTCATCACTATTGGCTGCCTCAAAATCATGCAGGGTTTCAACCTGTGAAGCAGAAAAAGGAGAGAGATGCTGGGGGTTAGGGCATATTCTGAAAATATTTATATTTATTTTGCTAGGTATGATGAGAGACAAGGAGTTACAAAGGGTGCTGAAGCTGCAGGCCTAGCTATTGCATATCTTCAGCTAACCCTCTGGTTTTTGACATTTCAGCAGGTGCTGGCCACAAATGAAAAAGTGTAAAAAGGACCTCGAGACTCTTTGTATTCTTTTGGTGAATGAAAGTTGAGAAAGTCAAACGCTGCAACCTGTGTCAGAGTTGGAACTTATTTGGTGGGGGAAGGGACTGCTAAGGAACCATGCCATATTCACAAGCCCTGAGCCCTAGTCAAATATTTTGCACACTGCATGAGTAGCCATTCCTCCAAAGTTGCATGTGAATTAGCTGCAGCCCCTGCCATCCGCACCTACAGCCTGAATGTCAGCAGGGACAGAGCTTTTCAGATGATTGGGAAACCTGATTGTGCAACGGTTAGGGCTAGCTGGTCCACATGCTCTTGGGAACATAACTACTTGGCATGGGCCTGCTCACCTATTAGTAGAATGTGAAAGTCAAACTTCCACAAAGGGGTCTGGATATAACTGTATTTTTTTAATGTCCTCTGCATATAAGGAAGGTTCAAATGGCCCCTGCATACAGTATCTTGGACCACAATTGAGTCATGAAGCAGTATCAAAGGAAACTGGAATAAATAAACGCTCAATTAAACCTTAAAGCGGAAGCCCGGTGGCATGGAGTCATCTGCTGATACAGGCTGTTCCTCAGAAGATGTGGATTGGGTGGTTTGGTGCTCACTTGCAGCCTCTGAAGTTTCACCAGCTGGGCCTTCGGTGCCCTGAGCGCCGCCAACATCTTCCACAGCATCTTTAGATTCGTTCACTAGAACCTCATGATCTTCTCCATCCGCTTCGTTGTTTGATGCGGGTTCTATTACTACTGAAGGGATGCTGCTGAGGTTTTCCTTAGAGGGGAAGGGTGCCAGGGAAAACAGTTTGAACAACAACATCTACACTAAAAATTATTCCAGCCCTATAGGGTGGGGGCAAATGGTTTTTTTCCCCTTCCCTTTTTTACAAAACTGCTAGAAGGATTAAAACAAAACAAAATAATTCATCTGCAATTCCTGTGCTTTCAAGGAGATGTAAAGCTTAGTATACTAAAGATGACAAAAACCAATGGCTCATGCCAGTTTCAGAGGGCTTTGGTAGCTTGCTGAAGAACTGCACCTGGAAAACTACAGCAAAATCCGATTAAAGGTAACATGGCTTTCTCTTTTCCACTTAAGCAAAGCTTTCGCTTGGGCTGGATCATGCCCATAATCGGCAACGTTTATTTTTGATGTGGGCTTCTTCATTCACTTCAAGGAGCATGGAGTAAATGAGGAAGGCCTTTGACATAGTCTATAAGTCCATAGTCTATAAGCTAGGGACGCGGGTGGCGCTGTGGGTTAAACCACAGCCTAGGGCCTGCTGACCAGAAGGTTGGCAGTTTGAATCCCTGCAACAGGGTGAGCTCCGGTTGCTGGGTCCCAGCTCCTGCCCACCTAGCAGTTTGAAAGCACGTCAAAGTGCAAGTAGATAAATAGGGACTGCTCCGGCGGGAAGGTAAACGGCATTTCCGTGCACTGCTCTGGTTCACCAGAAGCGGCTTAGTCATGCTGATCACATGACCCGGAAGCTGTACGCCGGCTCCCTTGGCCAGTAATGCAAGATGAGCACCGCAACCCCAGAGTCGGACACAACTGGACCTAATGGTCAGAGGTCCCTTTACCTTTACCTTATAAGGCCAAAAAGTAAGAGAGGAATGAGGTACCAGGGAAATGAGCTATATAGGACATGTGAACAGACAATATTTGCTCATATTTTCAATTCTGCATTTCTTTTTGTTTGCTGTCTTTAACTTTATTTAAAAAGGTGTTATAGAAGCATGACAGTAACATTAAAGCTTTCTGGTTCATGACCCTAGAAAAATAGGCACCACCTCTTCTTTCTGAATCTTAAGAAATGTGCCCTTGTTGCATAATATTTCTTCCACAATTATGAGAACTAAAAGCTTGTGCAATTAGACATCTAATGTTGCAGAAATCTCCCCCTTTATAATTTCAGTTCAACATATAACCCATATTGCAAAAAACAACTTTAGCAGGCTTGCCAAAGGCTTATAGAATCAAAATATACAACTTAGAAATTAGACAAAATAAAAGTAATATATTTTTTAAAAATCTGTATCATCTCAAACTATTTACAAGAATGGTTACAAGAATAGTTTTAGAACTGGTCTCAAACCAAACGTATAATTACAGTGCAAAGAATATACTCCAGATTTAAACCTGTGTAATAGACACGCCTTCCCAGGAAACCCTGGGCATTGTGGAGGAAGGGTGGTGAGGGATCTTGAAAAGAACTCTCTCCATCACATTCAGTTACGATTCTCAGAATTATTTGAAGCAACCTGTGTCCACTGAAGTACTATGAAATTGGTTAGAGTTTTGGAATGTAGGTAGGATGATGGAATTCCTAAAACCACACAAAAAGAAGCCAAGGGGAGAAGCACCTGTATGTTGACTACCTGAGATTCCCCTGCTTTTCCTTCAGTGCCTGCTATGTCATTTTCCCCAACTCCTCCTTCAGCAAGAGCAGCAACGTCACCAGCCTCAGTTCCAGGAGCAGCAGCAACACCCTCAGTTCCAGCAGGACCTTGTATTACAGAATCCATCTGTAACTACAACAAGAGCAAAGAAGTTCAAAGATGATTCCTACAGATCTCCTGTAACATCTACACAATATGGTTTGTAAAGTTGCAGTAGGTCCCTGCAGCAAGCAACAGAATGTTAGCCCAGACCTGACAATTCTTCTGGTTCGGACCGATGACAGCCCAAACACCCACTGGCCATAAAATCACATACGGATATAAAATATTAAGACACTAACACAAAGCAACGTGATTAGATATAACCAAAGGGTGCAGCCAGCCAAAGTGAAGCTCTCTTCTCAAGAGAAAGGAAAAACGTGATCAACTGTCCGAGTCTTAAATGCTTCCCTTTGGGCTGGATAGTGCTGCAAATCTAGCCTTTATCCAGAAACAACCACCCATTCTTTCTGCTGTTCATACATACCTCACACTCTTTCTCAGCAAGTTCTGGTGACTCCTTTGTCCCTTCCTCCACAGCAGCCTTCATAAAACCAGAGACATGTTTATAGCACCAATGTCAGAAATATTAGCATTGAGCACTGCATGAAAATGGAGTGGGGTGCACCCAAAGCATTTATAATATTAGGCAATGGCACTGAGTGGTAGGATGTTACGAAGCATGTTTGGAAGATCAGGCGGCAAGTAGAGGAATGGAGGTTGGGGGCAGGTGATGGAGGAGAAGCATGGATTTCAGCCTTGTAATGATGAGAATGGTGATGCAAGGATAATCCAAGCCACTACTATTTCACAATATTCTCAGAGTTGTTATCAATATATTAAAATGCTGATAATCATGAACTCTATATGGAACTAGTCACTATAATTGGTGCTCAAAGGATGCACCCTTTGCACCCAGAATCCAAATGCGTACCAAATTGGACCCCCAGAATCGCAAACCACCACTTTTTTCAAATGTAGAAACATGAATAATGTTGTATAGTCGTGTCTGACTCTTCGTGACCCCATGGACCAGAGCACGCCAGTCTTTAAAATGAACAGTAATGGGCCTCCCTGTACTCCACCGCCAGCCCTCGGCCTTTGGTGCCACTGGAACTTTTACTGCTTCTCTAAGAAGTGGAAGAATCACTTGTCAAAATGCAGTCTACGATTTAAGAGAGCTTTGGAGCCAAGGTGCGGGGCTGGGTAAATCAGTTTGTCAAAATATTGGCTGGGTTCTTTCTCAAGCAGGCCTGGGATCTGTGGATGCATTTAAATCCCGTGCTTCTTTGAAGATGATCATTAAATCCTGTGATCAATGGAGTGAGTCATTTGCTTATTTATTGAACTAGAGAGTGCCAGGTATATATTTCAACTTCCCCACTGAAATAATGGGATTTAAAATAGACTGTATTTTGGTTGAACTGTGGATTTTGGAAGAATTCTTAAAATAGCTGGTCAGCAAACAATTACAGTGCTCTTGAAGTACAGCTGTACAAGAGCCTGTAAAAGTGTTGTGTGTGAATGGCAAATATATTGTGTGGCTTATGAATTGTAGCGCCTATCAAAATCTAAACCTGGGGAGGGGGGGGAATTAAACCTGGATCGTGTTATTCCAAATCTCTACACCTTGGAAATGTGGCTTCGTAGACTTCAGTTAAAGCTAACTTAAGCTAATTTTCTCATAAAGGATTTCATATCCTAGCCAGAATATTCTATCCAGTCTTTATCATTTCAAAAAAACAATTTTTTTTCTAGCATTGCTTGTAGTTGCATCACAAACTCCAAACATGTCCAGATGCCAGGACAAATCAGCGGCTGAAAGCTGCATTTGTTGCTATGGAAACCTCTCACAGCATTATCCTGTTAAAATTTTAGTGTTATATAACCTTTTTCATATAATTAATTCTTTTGGCGCTGTCGCAGCTGAGGTTGGAATATCCTTATTTGCTTCCCAAGTGTGAGTTAGTTGCACAAATATATTTGTGAAAAGCTTTATAGTACAAGTGGCAACATCACATGCATGTATGAGCACATATATTTGAATAATGATCTACAGTGAGCAGGGCAAGGAAGCCCTCATTTCCTATGAAGAACAGAAAAGCATCTTTCTGAGACTGGAATTAGGTGTCATAGAAGCAAACGGATATAACTCCATTCCGGCACCTCTCAGGTGGGCACCATTGCCATTCTAAGAGAACAAGGGAGGTGTTCACAGTGAGTTCCAGCTCCTCTTTTTCTAGAAAAAATTGCACTGGTTCCTGGAAAGCTGCTGCTGGTCAGTGTAGACAATACTGAGGTAGATGGACCACTAGTCTGGCTTGGAACAAAGGCAACTTCCCATTAACCCACACGTGGCTGCCACAGAAAGCACCAACCCCGGAACTCATTTTCCTCTTCGAAATTAACCCATACAAAACACAGAATGCATCGCCTATCCAAGTCCTACTGCATTGGGTGGGAAATTAAGCAGTGCAGCAACACCACACCATCAGCCGTACTAACATTACTGGAGGAGAAAGGAGGGCACAGGGCTGCTGCTTTTGAAGGACACCATGTGGTCTCTATACATACCAAATTTTATCAAAGCCTGAACTATCCCCGCAAAGAGACCTTTCAGGCTCTCTGTTTAAAACTTCTGGAGACACTTGAATAGCCTTAAACTTAGCAACAAGTACAATTGCTGTATTTCAACAGTGTACTTACTTTCTAACCTCCTAAAACTACTCCCTGATCTTAATAGCTATACCAAATGAGCACTTTAAGGCTGGCAGGTTTGGGCTGGGTTTCTGTTTTCCAGAGAGAGAAACCGCTAGTTTCCTGGAAACACAAAAGAGTGCCACTGAGGCAACTGGGGATATAATGAAACACACCAGATGGACACTATGGAGTTCTGGTTCAGAGGTGCCCTTAAAAAAAACTTCCTCTGGTCCAGAGGTTTAGATTGTTCACATTTTAGGGGGGGACACACACAAGAAAACTTATATTTAGAGGGTAACAAGCTTTGTGGGATTGAAATAATCACATATTCTTTCCCTGCCTGCCCATGTCTCTATTTCTCCCCTTTCTCGGCTGTTTCTCTGGGTCTATCTTAGATTTTGTCTACCTTGGAGTAAGTACTGGGTATCTCTGTTTTCTGAAATGTGCCTTGCACATAAAAAAGGTAAAGGTAAAGGACCCCTGACAGTTAAGTCCAGTCGCGAACGACTCTGGGGTTGCGGCGCTCATCTCGCTTTACTGGCTGAGGGAGCCGACATTTGTCTGCAGACAGTTTTTCCGGGTCATGTGGCCAGCATGACTAAGCTGCTTCTGGTAAAACCAGAGCAGCGCACAGAAACACCATTTACCTTCCCGCCGGAGCGGTACCTATTTATCTACTTGCACTTTGACGTGCTTTTGAACTGCTAGGTTGGCAGGAGCAGGGACCGAGCAACGGGAGCTCACCCCATCGCAGGGATTCGAACCTCTGCCTTTCCGATCGGCAAGCCCTAGGCTCAGTGGTTTAGACCACAGCACCACCCGCGTCCCATGCACATAGATGGTGCTAAATAAATATATATCACTTATATTTCAGTCACTGTGTGATCCATAGGTGAACATGGAAGCTGTTAACACTGCAAAACTGTATCAGCTGATTATGCATTTTCTTTCTGTTCTATGTTTGGGAGTGTGCCATCTCTGATGGTGCAATGATCACATCATGAACATTTATGTGTGCACCAGCCCTGTGTGTGAGCAGCACCCATACGAAAGTTGTGTCGTGAGAGAATGCCAAGAAAAAACAATCGCATGGGGCTTTCTAGCATAAATTCATCCTCACAGCAGTGGTTTCCTCTTGCAGCAAAGCCAAGTGGAGGCATTGCAGCCCCCATATGAAATCTCCCCAAATGTCCATGCTGCAGTGCTCAGGTGGTTGATGCAACACCTGAAATCTCCTCATGACATGCAATGGTTCAAATCATGTATATGGTCTCCATATTAGCCACTGCCCAAGATGTACAGATGGGGATGCAGACAAGCATCTGGATCTGCACAGTGACACAAAGGCATCCAACGCCATCAATCCGGACACCTGGGGGCCACGTTCCTGCCTCTCTCCACCTGGCCCAGGGTGGGGCCTGACGGACTTCATAAGAACTGCTGCTGCTACTACTGCTGCCCAGCAAGGACTAGGGTATTTTGGGGGAATTTTGTCGGGAGTTTTTGCTGTTATTGACATTAATTTTTTGTATCTTTATTTTTATGTGGAAATTGTTCAACTTGGTTGTGTAGTTTTTGACGTGTTCTATTTATTTTTATGACTGCTTTGCTATGTTTGTAACTATGTAAATCTTTTTCATATTGTAAGCCACCTTGAGCATTGTTTTTTAATGCCAAATGCAAACAATATATACAACACCTATCTATCTTATGCCGCAGATATGAAAGCGCACCCTCTCTCTGGGACCCCTAGCCACATACAACCCTCTCAGATTCAAGTCACCCATTTTACAAGTCACTTGCCCAAGAGGAGATCCACTGAGAGCCCAAACTGAGGATGGGATTTGAACTTTGGTCTCCCCGAGTCCAGGGCCCCGGTGGAAACTGCCCCTTCTGTCGAACCTAGACTCTTGCATTAAGCAGCTCTAAAGCCCAAGAAAGGTGAAAATGGAGAAGGCGGGATGAAATGTGATGCGTACACACGTGGCAGTGCTCTTTGGGCGAGTGTGAGGGCACCTGAAGTACCGGTCACTCACCACAGCGTCAGCCGCTGGCTCAGCAGCCTCTGCAGGCTGGGCTTCTGCCTCCGGTTCAGAGGCAGCCACCTCTGGGGCACTCGGGGCTTCCTCTGCTTGGGGCTGTGAAGGTGGAGTTTCTTCTTCTGTCTCAGCCTTCAGTTATTGAATTCGGGATTTGATGGGGAGTTTTGTTTTTTGAAAGGTAGATAACAAACGACACGCATTAAAGAATGCCGGGCATTGTGGGACCGGGATCAGTACAGTACCAGAAATCCTCATTACGGTAAGATGCCCCAAAAGTCTGAGAACGAACGGGAAGGAATAACTTGCGCTTCATTTCCCCATAAGTCTGGCTCTCTTCCAAAGGCAGGAGGAGATGCACACTGTTCACCTGTTCTCTCCCCACGTTGGTTGAGCAGAGAGACAAGCTTTAAAAGAGGATTTGACAAGTTCGTGGAGGGAAAGGCTACTAACCCTGCTGGCTCATAATTTGTTGTTGCACATTTTACCTATATTGTGTTTGGGCACACAGAGTCCAGCACACCATGTGCTTCTTCCGAAAGCAGGACCTGCCAAGACTCTTTCCACAAGCCACGCAACAAAGTCTGCTTGGTTAGCCCATGTTCTTCATGTTCCATACTCCAGGAGGAGGGAACGAAAATGGGAAAAGACCAACATGTTTTTTTTAAAAAAAAAACAACAACCAGTGAATGCGAGTCAATGGAGCAGAAGGCCTCACAAGTAACAGAGGAGAACAAAAAGAACTGAAACGCCCATTTTAACAAACGACACAAAACCAACAACTTACCAAGTTGTCCATCACATTCTGGCTTGCTTGCATTGAGAATAGGGAAGTATCCTAAGGATATAGGCAGGAAAAGGGTACACAGAGAATTAAGGATAAGCTTGTAAATTGTACCAGAATCCAATTGTGTATGACAAAATGATCATCTTACATTAATTTGTTTGTTTATAACTGCTTAGTATGCCACTCTTCTATCCAAAGGTCCCCAAAGCAGAACACAGTTTTCTTTTGCCTATCTGTTTTATTTAATTTTTTTTCCACTCCACAGCCTTCAGACTGAATTTTAGAAGTCCACTTGATTTCCCCCCACGTTGCATGTTGTAAGATGGCCATTGTTTAAAGATGGAAGTCAAAACAGCTTTGGGATCAAGTAGCCTTTCTAAGATTGAATTGGGACTGTAATCTGCAAAAACCTTTGCTTCATCAGTCTATATAAAATCAAGTGGGTTTTTATGACCAAATGTTTCATTCTTAGACTTGCAAATTATTAGACTCCATTAAAAATTATTTCTATCCAGAACATTTATATTATTAACCTGATGGGTTTCATTCAATTCCTTTTGTATGTTGGATATGAATATGGATGCCATATAAAATAGATTATATTTTGTTTACTAGCATTTGTAAGTTGCTTTTTTTCATTTTACAGGGTGTTTGTGAAACCATTTCCCTGTCAAAACCCACCATATAGGATCCCACATGACATTTGCTATTGATTTCAATAGAGCCATATATCATCCTTGGCTGGATTTAATCAAGTTTTGTTTGTTATCAACTTCAATTAATACTGAGACAATACTAAATGCTCCTGAAGATTTTATATTACTTCTGGGTAATAGGGGTTTTCTTCAATAGCTACTTCCTTATATGAATGCAAGGAGTATATTTCAGTTCTGTTATTGCACTCATCTTTGATGCATATTTGTATGTTCAGGATAGCTCCATTCACAGACAAGTTCTGATATGAAAAGACACAACGACATCATAGCAAGAGGAAAGCTAGCCTGGCCTTGTGTTTCATCTGTTGCAAGCCTCTTTGAAGATGGTGTGGTTGAAAAGTAGGTTATAAAACTTTACTAGCTGGTAAAAAATGAGAGGAGGAGCAGCAGTTTGGATTTGATATCCCGCTTTTCACTACCCGAAGGAGTCTCAAAGCGGCTAACATTCTCCTTTCCCTTCCTCCACCACCACAAACACTCTGTGAGGTGAGTGGGGCTGAGAGACTTCAAAGAAGTGTGACTAGCCCAAGGTCACCCAGCAGCTGCATGTGGAGGAGTGGAGATGCGAACCTGGTTCCCCAGATTATGAGACTACCGCTCTTAACCACTACACCACACTGATAAAAAATGAGACTCGGTAGTTTAGTGGATTTGATGCGAGATGGCAAACTTCAAACCACTTTTCTTTTGCAAGCAGTTTTATGACCATAGCCGTGCTAATTAACATTCCTACAGCAAAGAAGGTGTGGGAAAACTGATGAAAATGTTAAATACCTGCCTTTTGAATGTGATTTAATCCAGTAATTACTAGATTTTTAGATTGCTGTTCAGACAAAAAATGGATTCCATGGCATTGTATTAGAGGCATAAATAAAAAATTATTCGTGCTGAATGCAATACAGTAAAACAACAAGCTCCATACAAACAGCACAGAACCAACAAAGCTCTGAAACTAAAGCAGGCCACATGCCAGGCGGAAGCAAGTTTGAAAGGAAGCTACTAGCCAAACACATTTTCAAACAAATACCCAAGCCAACTGCCAGAAGCGAGGTCCAACAGCAGGTCAGTAATAACTCAGATGGTATCAGTGAAGTTAACTCTTTATTCAAGAAAGAAAACAGCTCAGGAGGCCAGGCCTTGTGAGCACAGCAACTCTTCCTGGTCGATATTCCCCAATGAGGCAGTTGTGGGGACCAAAGGTCTTCCCACATTTCCCCGTGTCTCCTCCTCCACCGGGTCCTTCCCAAGCAATCTGAGACACCATCACCTTGTCTGTCTCTGCTCCGCCCTCTTCATATTTCTCCTGGGCCTGGGAGACCAGTGGGGAAGGGAGCTGGTCACAGCAGGAGGGAGAGACTCCCTGGCTTCTTCAGCAGCCTGTCTCAACTCTGCCTCTTGTCTCCCCTCCTCTCCAGTCTCTGCTCCTGCACTGCTCTCTGCCCCAGCCTCTTCCTGCTCACTCAACCCTGTTGCCTCTTCAGCTTCCGACGCTTCCTCCTCCCAGTCTGCTCTCTCTTCTCCCTCTGACCCCTCCTCGTCATCCCACCACCAATCCCTGGCTCTGAGCCTTCTTCCCTTGGGGGGGCTCCCCAACTGGTGCCTCCCACCACCCCTCAGCATCCAGCCAGTCCATGACCAACCTATTTACAATCTATATTTGCATTAGCTTTATGGCACTGAGCATGATATTGCTAACCTGAAAATAGTACATTATACATCTTTCATCCCATTGCTCCCAAATTCCAGTCCTCTTTCTGGTCTCAAGAGGACATGCTCTCTTTTAAACTATGTGACTTCTTACCTGTGTGAATCCATTAAAGGCGCTGCTGGATGCCTGAGCAGAATTGGAAATCAGAACAAAACGGTTGTTAGTCTTGCATTCAGATCAAAAAGGAGTAAATAATGTTTTACAAACTCTTGCTTGCACATTACAAAAAGCACAATTTAAAAAAAAATCAAAAACATAAAAAGTGACGGGAAAGAGTGACACTTCTGACAAGCAGTATGAAGCTATGTTAAATGGCATAAAAAATAAGAAAAAGAAAAGAATAGTGATTCACATTAAAGAGTTTGAAAAGACTGGAGGTTCATGTATCATATTAGAAAACACACAATTCAGAAATAACGAGACATGGTAAAATCAGATGGTGTGTTCAAGAGCCAACCTCTTTCTGGTCAGCCTAGTAGAACTATGTGGTTGAACTTTGCCAAATTTGGCATGTTCATATGATCATTAAGTTAGCAAAAGAGGGCAAGCGGGGGGGAACATAAAAGAAGGACTGTCCATAAAACACAAGGTTATATATATGTATATATGACCTAAGGAACTCTCATTTCTAGACTATGCTACACACTGGGGTAGGTACCTCTTCTTTATCAGCCTCTATTTCCTGGTACAACAATCCATATCTCCGGTTAGCAATTTCATCTTCAGATAAATCTGAGCTGTTGGTCTCATTTTCTTTGGGACTAGTTGAGCTCTCGGTGCTAGCATTTCTGGAATTTCCCATTTGGAACAGGACCATAGGCCTACCTATCTCCTTGCTTGTTCCACAGCTGCTAACATTTGCCTGTTCCCCAGATGTTCCTTGCTTTAAAGGTGCCTCCTGATTCTGATGACTTGGTGTTACACCCACAGCTCCCCAGGAGTTATCTATACCTCCCAAATCTTGCGTAGACCACTTATCATTAAAACTTGGCCAGGAAATCTCCACATTTCCATCCACGGTGTCTTGTTTGGGAGGAAAGGGCCAGTCATCAAACCCATTTGTCTCGCTAGAAAACCCCCAGGAATCAGTATTAACTGTTGGATCCCAATTGGCTTGCCAGGGATCTGTTTCCAATGCTTCAGGGCAACTAACATTACTATTAAGTTCTTCAGCCACACAAAATGCTTCCCTGTCTACAAATTTATCTTCCACATCACCTAGCCAAGAATTATCGAGGTTTGCACCAGCTGCGTCAGCAGAGCCAGGCTGCAGAACCATCTCCTTCTCAGAGGGCATCAGGGTAGCTTGACATTCACCAGTCATATGACTCTTTTGAGGGCTGCTGCTATGGTCTTCAATCTCTTTATTGGGCTCTTCTGCACCATATAACTCATCACCACATACAGGATTTCCAACCTCTGCAGTAGATTTGTCTCTGACTTCTAGGTCAGCCAATCCCGTAATACCTGCCATTTCTCTTTCCTGTGTGCATTTGGTGGCTGTATTCCCAGAAAGTGGTAAGCCATCCACACACTCTCTTCCCTGATCCCGATTCCAGGGACCGAAACCATTTTCAGGTTCAGACCCACTATATTCTACAGATTTACCGTCACTCACCTCACATCCCAACCCTAAGTTCACTACATCCTTAGCATCTCCTTTTCTTGTCCCTGGAAGCAGAGCATCCCCATTAAATTCTAGGCCAAATTCCTGAAGGTAACTACCAGCGCTTGTCTCTCCTTGCCCATTATTATGTTCTGAACCCCCGATAGACTCTATCTCAGTGCCTTTTAGGGTTTCATGGTCTCCTAAGGCCTCATGATGTCCTATTTCAGTGTAGCCTTTATCTCTCTCTTCAAACTCCTCTGTGTAGTCTAGTTTCTTGAGGCTAACATCTCCGGTTTCTACCTTTTCACATGGCTCCACATTTGCCCACAAAGACTCTTCCGTTTCCTGCTTCTCTTCTTCTGACTTTGCCACATTAAACGGGTCTCCATCCAAAAAGCTACCAGTTCCCACTGCAGGCCTCTCAGCCAAAGTTTCGCTCACTAAGGGCTTGTTAGGCTCCACCAAATCTGCGCCACTGTCTGCAACGTTACTAGTGTCCAAGTACGGTTCCGGGAAAGTGGTTTGGTTTTCATCTACGGAAGCCGTCCAAGATGCACCATCCTCTTGCTCGCCTACTGCAGGCCAAGTAGTAGTAGCCAGTGCAACAGATGATGCTGTTGAGGTTTGCTCTGCCTCAGGGAAAGGCAAAGGAAGACCTGCAGCTCTTTCCTGGCTCTCACTGGCTGTACTACCATCTAGGCCCAAGTTGAGCGAACCTAGATCAGTTTGGGGTTTGTTAACATCTTCTGTTGACCAACTGTTTGGGTTTTCCTCCATGACCAGGTTACACAAGGAAAGACTTTTTGAAGAATCAGGCTTTAGGCAGACAAAAGCAAAGAAAAAAAACAAGATGAAAAAGATAACGGTGGTCTTGATGAGAAAACACAAAATTCAGTATTTTACTACGGCAACTTTAGTTTAGAAATGAAATGCGACTACTAAATTAAGGAATTTAAGCACAGCTTGCAATGTTTGTGGGAGAAACATATATTTGGAGACAGTAGCTATCTATCTAAAGAGAAGCTTTGGCAGGTGAAAGAGAGAAGTTCTGCTTACCGGCTGCACCAGTTCATTGCTTGTCTGTACAGAAGAAAACCAAATCAATAAAACTAGGACTGAGTGACTGTCCTTCTGGTTCTGTGTTATGCCACACTTCCCATGGCAGCCATTTTGTGTTATGCCATGCCCACTGCATGGTAGCCATTTTATGAGTGACACCCCCAGCACTGTCTCAAAATTCAAAATGTGCCCACTAATCCAAATTGTTTGCCAGCCCCTGCCACATGGCATAGCAATGATAGGAACTGCTGCCATGCACCTGATGCAGCCTATTTGTAGGTGATCAGGGTCCTCAACAATATTGGGGGTTCCCTAGAAGGAGTTCGGCAACTTTTTGGGTATCCAACTTTTTACTTTTTGAAATATGGCACCCCTAATATAGCAGAGCACACCTGGTTTGAGTCAAGCCCCATTCCATCCCGAATCTCACTGGGTAACCCAAACCAATTTTTATATCTCAGCCTCACAGGACTTTTTTTTTTTTTTTTTTTGGAGGATAAAATGAAATCATTCTGAGTATTTTCTCACGAGAAGCTTCAAGAGAAAAATTTCACTTCCCACGATGTACACCACATTTCATGCCACATTCCATGCCAGTAATTACCATCCTAACCATATAAAGAGACCAGTTTTATACAGTCATATCCATGCACTACAACTAAATTTGAATAGGTCCACATGGTTGTGATTTGTAACACTAGAGAAACTAAGACAAATTTTCCTTGGTAAAGAAGGTTCATTCAGAATTGTTCAAAGCCAAGACTTAAATAAGTCCAAGAAAATAATCAGACTGAGTTTCAGATTCTACAGCACTCATATGGCCAAAGTAATCCCTGCATTTACTGCAACTGAAGAGAAAGTCCCCGGGGGGAGGGGGGGAGATGACACACAAAATGGTAGGGAGCCTCAGTTCCCGCCCACCACCTAGTTTTTCTGGTCCCCCTCCTATTTGTTTCTGAAAAATTGGGGAGAGGGAGGAATGGGAGGAAAATGAGAAAAAAACAGGATTTTCTCTCGGTCCCAGTCCCCCCCTTAACATCACTGGAAAGTTATTAACCTTTCCAAAACAATTCTGGAGAAATGGTTTCCTTTTTTAAGCAGGTGAACACACAGGGATGCTTTCCTTTCCCTAGTAAAGAATACTACACGTTTGCTACCATAGACCAATTACAGACATCTCATCCCACTATGGAAAGAAAATTTCAAAGCTTCTGGGTATATAAAAATGCGGGCACAGAAAACCTCTCGGGAAGATCCAACATCACATCAGCAGGTCTAGAAGAACTCTTCCTTCCTCCCTTCCTCCTGCCCTTCAGTCTCCTCCAAAGGCCCCCCCAAAGTCCTCTGGAGAAGATTTGGGGTGCAAACAAGGAGGCGGAGGCAGCAGTGGGGAGGGGGAAAGGTAAGTGCTATTTGTGCAAGCAAAAGTCCATTGTTCAAGCAGGACACCACAGCAGGATGTCACCCTTGGTCTTTCCTCCTCAAATCTAACAACATTCTTATTTCAGATAACTGCATTTTCGCCCAGTCATCCTGGTACTCGTTTATTTCCCCTCCTCTGTCTCCCTCTACTGTCAAAATTTAGACTACAAACTCCTCAGGGCTGAAGCCCATCCTTTCTTCTCATGCCGATACATCAAACGCCTTGCATACTAATGGCGCCATAGAAAACGAACAACAATAAAAAGACAACATACAAAGATAAAGAAAACACCTTACCGTCCATAAATCCCAGGGTAGCGTCTGAGAACAGGGGAAAGAAGGACAGTGTTGAAAACCTCATTTGTACACCCTGTTATGTGCTGCAAAGCATAATTAGACAGTAGCATGGTTATTCATGTGCTCCATAGAGTTCGGCACAGCATTCTCTTATGGGAGGGGGCAGTGTGTTTGTAAGGCATTTCACAAATTTCTATTTGCTTGGGTCACAGAGTTCAGAGCACCAGGGAAAACAGATTCAGACTCTACTTTTAAGGAATAATTCTGCGCAAGTGAACCTGCTCAAAGCCCTACGGGAATAGTCACCGCTCAAGAGGTCAACTGCAGAACTTAGTGCCAGTTCATAATGTTACATTTTAAGGTGTACGCCAAGATGTTTCAAGCATTGACCAAAAATGTAATACAATTAGCACCCCATTACCACATGCTGGAGCACACAGACACACCACAGGAGCTATGATCAACAGCAGGGCAGCTGTACAATAATGCTGTATTGTGTTATGTGCGAAATGATCCTCAATCCTTAGTATACGGGGCTTCTCAAAGATCAAAAACAGGATTTCAACAGGGAACAACATATTGCCACAGCAAATTATTTATGCCTGATTGATTGATTGATTGATTGTCTATTTCCAAATTTGCAGGACTGCATAGGTATGTTGAGACGCACAAGGGAAGCACAAGCAAATCCTGTAATTGATTGGCAGAATTGCCAACTACTAGAGGTGCCACGTAAGACCCGTTCTGCAATTGTTAAGACCTCAGTTGTTTAGTGTGGCAGCTCCTACACTTTGGGGACTCCTTGCCTACTGAGATCAAGCAGGTGCCATCACTCTATTCTTTTTGGTGCCTGCTAAAAACATTCCTGTTTAGACAAGCCTACCCAGATGCTTCAAAAGCTGGGGCAATTTTAATCTGTTTTTAGTAGTATTTCAACTTTTGTATTCTTAAAGTAGGGTTGTCAGTTTTTCTCAATATTACTGTTTTTATCTTTTTGTAAACTGCTTTGAGGGTTTTTTTTTTTACAATCCAGAGGTGTATAAAACGTTATGAAATAAACAAATAAATTATGATATAGTCTATTCCATTTCCTTTATGTACTAAAAACCTGCCTGCCTACACAACTGTACTATCAGGCAGAAGCTTCTCTTTGCAGTTTGTTGCAAAGCATCCCAAGTTGATTTTCAGTTTCTTAAAATAGTCCTTCACTGACTCACAAGCAAAACGGCAACTTGGATCACGTCAAACAATTTTCTGATGTGCAAAAAAGGGCAATACAGTACAATAAATTTTGACTTGTTCAGGCTTCTCAAGTTCAAGGCCTTCGATTTCTCCTCCTCTGCTCATGCATCTTATGTAAATAGCTCCTCTATATAGCCTGAGCCTGCCTAGGATTCTCTTAAGGACAGTCTCTTCCTGTCTGCTCCTTAAGATCTTCAGGGGAGATTCTTCTCCTCTGCGTCCCAATGGAAGTGGAGGAGCCGGTGATCGTTTTGTAGGAGAGCGGGCCTTCTTTGTGACTTTGTCTAAACTACAGGTAACAAATTTGTTCTTCAGGAATTTCGGTAACTGTTTTCCAAAGCCATCTCCATGCGCAGAGATTTACATCTTTTAAAATACAATGCATCATGTCCATCCTCTGCACTTCATAAGGATGAAAATGTGTTTGAAAAATATGAGGCACTCAGCTGTCAAATGCACTTTAATCAATATCTGTCTGTCAACTCCTGTGAATGTCCAACTGTTTGAGGAGGAGTTCTAATGCTCCAATAACAGACAAGATTATTAGGGGAACTGGAAAATCAGCACTGGAGTTTACTTCAAACTCTCTGTCAAAGACTAAAGACATACTGGAAAACAGGAGAAATTTTTTTTTTTTTGGTCAGGAGAAGGGAACAGCGGCAAAATAGCAAGCAAAATAGCACATTCCTGTCTCAGGAATATGAAGTTCTGGTATTGTAAAGCTGTTTAAATACAGAAGAGTATTAAACACAGAAGAGTTTTGTAGAAAATCAGATGGATCATTTTTACTAGGAATAATATAGACCTATCCACACGGACAGAGAAATACAGTAGTAACACTCATTTCATTTCAATTATTCTTCATCGTGAGATCTGCAAAGTAGCTACGGCAAATTGACGTTGTCATGAAGTACAGTCAGAAAGATCTGCGAACATGCAGTCTGCATATTCCTTTAGAGATCATTCTAAGACGCAGTTTATATGCTATCCAGAGGAGCACAATTGCTCCCACATCATTGCTGCTCCCTTGCCACACCCGGTCTCTGCCCATAAGTTTGGGGCAGATTGCATGGTTGCATATTTCCTGAATTCCACACTTTCTTGGTGCCTTCATGGAACTGTAGTGCATGTACAACCCTGATTATGGGGTGGGTGACTTCATAACTGTACATATTTTAAAAACATTTCACACAAAAAACCTACCTGAGACATTGGTGAATGGGTTACCACAGTAGCTGCCGCATCTGGTTTAAACGGATCAAAGTCTAGGTCTAACAAAGACTCTTCTTTTTTAGCTTCAGGAACTTCATTCTGTTAGGGAGGGGGAAAACACTGAACAACCACATCTTTACAAAAAAATTTTTTAATTAAAACACATTTATTCAAAAGTTACACTTCAGCTTTGTCCACTGCCATAATACGACAGAACAATTACCGAAGCATCAAACCCTCAACCACCTCTTTATTAACTATGCTTTATTGCCACCTCTCCCTCAAATGCAAGTTTATCACTTGCATTTACAAACTGCTTTTCTATGAAAAGTATCCACAATAATGAAGATTATGTAAAACAGAACTGACAATATAAGGAACTTAGCATGTTTGACTGTGGGCTGATCCACACTTGCCTTTCCTCCGCTCTTTCCACACTTTAAAGCTCCGTGTCCAAGTGCCCCATTTTTCACCCCAGAGCTTTCTCTGCAAAAACCTGCTCTTTAGTGCTCTATTGGAGCAAACAGCAGTCTGTGGAAAAACAGAATTGATGTTTGCTCCAGTTGAGCACTAAAGAGCAGATTTTCATGGGGAAAGCTCTGGGGCAACAAATAACATGCTCAGATACGGAGCTTGTGCCTGGAAAGAGCAGAGTAAAAAGTAAGTGTGGCTAAGTCCTGAGGTCAAATACTTTTTTTGAGCGCCTGAAGAGGCTCTTGGGGGCTTTTAATCAATACTTATCTTTCCTGTTACACAGATGCTATGAAATCAACTCTGCAACCACTCCCAATCAGATCTAGAGGGCCCACAGGTTCTCCATCAGCCAAGAAACACACAGATCAACTCATTAACTCACAGCCTCAGGATTGTTGTAGGGATAAACAGGGACTATCCCAGAGACTATAACTGGGAGAGGTGTCCTGAAGCTGTTAAGGAACAGCTTTTGTCAAAAGGCTGGAGCAACCTATTGAGGCCCTGACTCACCTGTGAAGGAGTTGTCACATTTATTTCTGGAACAAAATTGTCATCAAATAAGCTGATGATATTCTCCTGCTGCAGTTCTTTTGTTGGTGTGAGTTTAGGTAGCGGTGGAACTGGGGGTCCTTTCCTCAGCTAAATAAAAAAAACAATCACTTTAGGAAGTGTAATCTTTAAGGCAAAGATTCAGATAATTTGTGGCAGGGATAAAATATACACAAATCTGTCAACATTTCAAGCCTGGGACTGATCAGCCCTGCATCACTTTGACTTTAAGACACCACCAAATATTCTAAAACCAAGTAGGCAAGGGGGCACCAAATTTTTGAATTGCACAGGGCACTGCTGAAACTTGATAGTTCCAAGCCCACCACTGGGAAGTAGTACTGTAGGCAGAATCAATGAAAATCACCTCCCACTTTCCATTTGCAGAAGGCCCTGCAAAACTGAAGGCCTTTGCATTCATGGAATGGGCCCTTCCACAGACAAGAGGGCACTGTTGGAGCCCACTTCTTGATTTTCTACATCAGGAATGAATTGCCCATGGCCCCTCCAAATGCCATTGGAATCTCCAACCAAGGTGGTCAGTGGTCAGAAATGATGGAAGTTGCAGTCCAGCAACATCTGGAGGACCCATTCTCATCGCTGTTCTACACGCCACCCAGTATGATCATTCAGTGTAGAAAAATACACTAATCTCCAAGTAACTGAACACATGACGTGACAATATACTTCTTTAAAGCGTATCTAAAGGCATCAAAATCCTGCAAAAATATTAATGCTTGAGGGTGACAGCCTCTAAACTGTAAAATAATGACCAATCAAAGTCAATGGAAATGTTTGACGCTAGGAGACGAAAACAACGCTAGCATATTTTGCATACTCTCTAGATCTGTGCAGGTCAGAACACTATTATAAATTCCAGCTGGTTGTCCGTGCTCGAGCCAGCATCTCTCCAGCTGCAGTGAGCATGCTGTGCTGACACATTTCTTACAAAGTAGCGGAGAGCCACTGACAAAAGAAATCAAATCACATTTACCCTGCAGGAAAGGAAATTATATTCTTTTTATACCAGGAGGATAAAAATAGACATTGTAAATCCACTGTTTGGATTGAAGCCAGATGGAGTTGGCAGCCTTCAGACGTTTCACCATAGTAATTGTAATGGGCTAACAGCCCTTTTCTTTGTACTGCGATTGAAACGTTTTAGATTTCCTTTGATTTAAGAAAATGAATAAATACCCCCCCAAAAGTAACCAGATGTCAGTTGGCACATTGCAGTATGGAGGGCTAAGAAAGAGGTGGGCAGATCTCACTATCTCCTCTCCTTTTGACCATCCCTCACTGCTGCCAGCACAACCATGCCAACTTCTTTTCCTTCCTGTTTAGGCAGGGCAATTTTTCCCAAAATGGTGCCGGTGTCATCATGAGGCTTCTCTGGAGCACCAACACCAGCACCTTGCTCCAGATGGTGCTGTCCCAGAGAAACCTTATCTGGTCATCTAGGAACACTGGTCCCATCCAAAAGGTTCTTCCCTGACCAGCAAAGGAAGTGGAAGAGCAAAGGGTCAACAAAAATAGCTACCACCAGTTGGGGGCTGAGGATGGGGGAAAAATGGAGGACAAAGGTGGGTAGGTGATGGGAGTCAGATTTCTAACTCTCATTTAAGGAAGGGATAAGAAGACAAGGGCTGCTTCTGGATCCTCCTCTCCACACCAATATTTAGGTTCTAGTCATTCTGATGGAAATTAGGTAAAGGTAAAGGGACCCCTGACCATTAGGTCCAGTCGTGTCCGACTCTGGGATTGCAGCACTCATCTCGCGTTACTGGCCAAGGGAGCCGGTGTACAGCTTCCGGGTCATGTGGCCAGCATGACTAAGCCGCTTCTGGCGAACCAGAGCAGCGCACGGAAACGCCGTTTACCTTCTTGCCAGAGTGGTACCTATTTAACTACATGCACTTTGACGTGCTTTTGAACTGCTAGGTGGGCAGGAGCTGGGACCGAGCAACGGGAGCTCACCCCGTCGCGGGGATTCGAACTGCCGACCTTCTGGTCAGCAAGCCCTAGGCTCGGTGGTTTAACCCACAGCGCCACCCGCGTCCTTCTGATGGAAATTAGCTGGTTGCTAACACCAAGCTTTTAGAAGAACTGGCTAACTTCATTGCTTTTGGCTGGGTTATTCCCCTCCCCCCACTTTTTGGTATTTTCATCTTGATTCTGTTCATACTACCTGTGAGGGAGATTTAGGCCGTGCTGGTGCTGGAGAAGGAGGAGCAGCCAATGTATGGTTGGGGCTTGCTTCAGGGCTGTGCAGAGGGGACTCCTCTTCAGGCGGCGATGGAGTATTTGCAATGCGGAGAGGACCTGAATCGCTAATAGAATGCAAACCAATATTTTATAAAACATACAAAACGGTCATTTCAACATACTGAAAAGCTTTTTGGCTTTCCATGTACAATGTGCACATTTGGTTTATTATGTGATAGTACAATGGATTAAATCCTGGGATACCAATCCTATATTTGTCTAGAGATGTAGAAGATCTGTTTTCCGGAAATCTGAAAATTCTCATTTGTTAGAATTTTTGTGTGTGTTCTCCCAGCTCATTCGTTATCTCTTTGATAATGAGAATTAAAGTTATTTCCGAATGTCTTCAACTATCACCACCCTCACTACTAATTCCATCCACACTCATCTAGCAAGCGAAGGGCTTGGGAATGCAAGAGTGTGGCCTGAGAGCCTTGCACAGAGGTGTGCTAACTAAGAGAGGAGACAGAGGGAGAAATTGGTCTTCTTCCCTTTCACAAGTGAGAGACAAAAAATCCTCACATCTTTTCCAGGCCCTCTGTGCTTCCGAGAGGACTGGAGGGAGAGGTGGCCGCCTTGTTTCCTTTGCAGGAAGCACTGACAACGGAAACAGGAAACACACAGGTGTTTCTTCCACTGTATCTGCCCTTTGTCAAAGCTTCATGCAAGTATGGCAAGGCCTTGTCTCCTTCAACCCCAGGGCTGGATGGAGTTGGGGTCTTTTCTCACTTACAGGGCCTTTTGCAGAGATCATGCCTCTCCCTCCAGTCTTCTAGGAAGCATGGGGGGGGGGGTTGAGGGAGGGACAGGATCTCATGTCACTTCTGCAGATGCCATCATGTCTCAACAAGGGACATCTTTCAATATAAAAGCTATTTAAACCGTTGAGCCAGATCCTCTGTGACTACAGTTCTGCTTTCTAAATAGATGCTGCTGAAGAACAGAAATTATGGAACCCAACATCTAAGAAACATTGTGCAATCTAAGAACATCTAAGATCTATGATTTGTGAAAACTATGATGTATTTTGAAGAAGCATACAGCTAATGCATTCTATAGGCATCCTACTCAGTAAGCTGACACATGGGCTTCAGCACTTTTGTGGAAAACTAAAGTAACACATGATTGACTAGGCCTCAATCATGTTCTCTATACTAAATCAAAGTAAGATTATTCATAAGCTACGAGACACCTTAAGTGTTCACTCACCACCTCTTTCTGTGGAAATATTTTTTCAAAAAGAAAGGATGAGATATTAAAACATTCTTTCCTTTCTATTCTATTTCTCTACAAGTTTTTTCAATGAAGCTACAATTCTGTAGGGCTATGCTGAATGTTCTTCAGAGAACATTGTTGGTGCAAAAGCTGGCTTTGGGAGGCAAGTGCAGCAACTACCTGAATCTACTCATCCACCCTCCAATTTACATTTATTCATGCCTTTTTGCTGTGATTCACATCGCTACACAACTGCTGCTCTGGCACAATCTATCTTGTTTAATCAACCTTCTTCCTGGCTATTTGATCCCATCCAATCAGGACTCATGAAGCTGGTGCCATGGTATCGCGTCAACAACATGCAGAAAATCAGATGTCGTTGCAACCATTTCACAAAGCCAGTTCAGAACGAGGGCAGAAAGCCTTCGAAGGGAGCTGCACTGTAAATACTCAGGTGCCCTTTCACACCTTGAAAAAAAATCAGAGGAGAGATGCTTTTCACGGTGTGAAACATATTTATGATATGCTCTCTCCTCATTTTGGCTCAACTTGAACATTTTCTAGTAGTCTGCAGCTGCCTGTGCCACAGTTAATACTAACATAGTAAACTTGTGTAGATACAGAAAGTACTTATCGGGTTTGTACAGCCATGGTTCAGAGGTTGCATGAAACGATACAGGGATGTGCAAAGAACTGAGCATTGGGACAAAACTTAGAATCATAGAATCATAGAGTTGGAAGAGACCACAAGGGCCATCCAGTCCAACCCCCTGCCAAACTTGCAAACACAGAGGACACCAAAAGGTTTCCCCTCATCTTATAAAGTGCAAGGAGTTGCGCCAAGCTCTGACTACAGCATCCAGCATGGGCAATGGCCAGGGATAATGGGAGTTGTCATCCATCAGCAGCTGGAGGGCCACAGGTTCCTTGTTTGTTACCCACGCATTCTTTGAATGCCTCAGTAGGACTAAGGACTCCCTTCAGCCAAGGAACATGGTGGGTGAAAAAGGTTGCCTTACTGAAGGTGAACACCTGTTCTGTTTCTGATGTAACACTATGTAACTGACTGCAGCCATAGCTCTGCCAACAACTAAAGTCTGCTTCCAACATAAAATAGGGGTTGAGGCAAAACCAGGGGAAACACTCGTGTTCAACTGAAAAAAAAGAAGTTATCTATTCACAAACTTTGATTAATTTTGTACTGTCAAAAGTTACTGGTTGTGTTATTGGATGAATGTGGCTCAGGTCATGCGGAATGCAGTTTGTTTGTTTTTTAACATAAATTTTTATTATTTTTCCAAATATACCAAATTATTACCAATTCAACATCAAATACACATTACATTAAACATTGCTCTGCCGAGCTATGACTCCCCTCCCCCTCGTCAGCAGGTTTTCTAGTCCGAATCTTGTCGCGCAGTTTATATTACGTCCATGTTAAACTATGTCAAAGGTTTATTCCAGTCCTACTAGTGTTTTTAAACTTCCTCTGTTCAATCTTAAGTACTCCACAAATTTACTCCAATCTCTTTGAAACCTCGAGTCCCCCATGATTTCTGACCCTGCCAGTCAGTTTTGCAAGTTCAGCATATTCCACCATCTTCGTCTGCCACTCATCAATCGTTGGTAACTCCTGTAATTTCCACTTTTGGGCAAGCAATATTCTCGGAATGCAGTTTGATAGACAATATTTTACCTGGGTGCTCCGAGAATGGTGAAGGCCTTGTCAGCATGTTGCTCTCCCAACTTTGACATCACCTCATAGAGTTTGTGGCATAGCTGAAGGGACAAAAACAGTTGTCATTTTATAACAGCTACTGTAGGTAGGGTGGGGAGAATAAACTAAAAATCGCATATTTGTTCCACTATGGAACTAAGCTTAGTCACCTTTAAAAAAAAGAAAAGAAAAGGATGTTATCACAGTGACACACAACACACATAGAGTGAAAGGTTTCGCACTTAATAGTGAAGATGTGTGTTGCAAATAGTCTTGGGATTACCCCAGGGCCAATTATCCCCAATCCTTGCTGCTGGAAGCTCTTATCATTTCATTACCACAAGTCTATCAGGGGGCTCTCAACTGAGCACAGCAAACTTAAGCAGTAGACAGTGGGAAGCCATTAAAAATAATTACTGCATTATGCTAGTTTCATTCACTAATGTTAATCATAGTAAAAAGCCATCATTTCTTGTAACAGAAAGGAAAGAGGAAGCAGGAAAAAGATTCTGTGTGTGCATCTTGGCACCTGTATTTTTAACCTACTTCAAAGGTGTCTGTTGCTTCTCTTCCACAGCGCATTCATTATTACTCACCAAAGATATTTCTTTGTGAAATTTGGCTTCAAGGCTGGAGATATTTTTGAATGTGTTCACATAAAAGCCAACTCGTCTAAAAGGAGATGACAAGGTAAAAATGAAAAGGTTGTAAAGAGAAAGAAAAAATAATGAAATGTATTTATTTATTTATTTATTTGCCCAATGCTGTTTCCTCCTATGGCTTTGAAAGTTTCCTACGCCTTTGCAAAAGTATGCTCTATTCTCATATGTACAGTATCCAATTTGGAAATGTAAAAAGGGACCATCTAGATATAACATATACATGGCAACAGATCTCCCCCGTCCCCAAATTTCCAGTGTGATGTGACTTAAGGTAAGCTCCTTTAAATACAACCCCAGCACCACTTATCAATGGTGAACCCCACACCAGAGTCACAATGCACCATGGACTGAGTGTCAGTGATGGAAACATGCAAACCCAAAGTTGCCCATAGGCCCACTATTTGTAACATATGTATGCTGGATCAAAGAGGGAAATCAGGACTATGCTGTGGATTTGCATCTTTAGTAAATTTCCTCCAGGTTCTAGTGAGGAGCATATAAACATTCAATTTTGTCTAGGAGTTTCATTTTTGGATCAAACATACTGCATGTCTGCTAACTGGAAAAAAACCCACTGCTGCAATAACTGGTTGTGTTTACTGAAACTACACAAATCTCATTAAAGCAGGCATCCCCAACCTTCGGCCCTCCAGATGTTTTGGCCTACAACTCCCATGATCCCTAGCTAACAGGACCAGTGGTCAGGGATGATGGGAATTGTAGTCCAAAACATCTGGAGGGCCGAAGGTTGGGGATGCCTGCCTTAAAGCATTACAAAGAGAGGACAGCCTTAGTTCTCAAGGCTTCCGTGAAAAGTTGAAGGACACAAAGCATCATCTGCTATATCTACCTTGACCATAAAGATGGCAGCTCTTCTTGCAAATCAATGTTGAAATCTTCAAACACTTTCTGTGCTTTCTGAAACTCTTCCTCTGCCTAGAAAGAAAATCAAACAGATTGGCACAAATTGGTGCGAAAAACAAAAGGGCACTGGATGAAAAAGCCAACAAGTCAATTTCTGAGTGGGTTCTCCTCTGGGCTGGTAATCTTTTGAGGACAGCTGGGAAGATGGCAGGCAGGCAAGATATGCCTTCAACTGAGGAATCAGGTCAGAATCAGCAGCTTGACAGATGAGATGGAACTTTATTGGTCCCTTGTATCGTTTGACCTTTATATGGCAGCTGCAGTACAACTAGTGAAGTGCAGCAGAGAGGAAGCAACAGTTGCCTCTGTCAGCAAGGTGCCGTACAGATACGGAGAGTAATGGTCAAACTATAGGAGACATCAATTGTTACCACTGGGACCTTCTCTCCCAATGCATAGACCAGCTTTAGGGGGCCTGTGGGGGTGATGGAAGGTGACTGAACGTCACCTCATCACAGTCCTAATGTTGCTAAGTCCCACCAGCTACAAAAAATTGTGTTTAATATAACATTAAGTTGGGATCAATGGCAACTTGATCCTGACTGCTGCCAAGTCCCCAGCATGAGACACCTCCTGCCTATGGGCTGTATCCAACTCAGTTCTACTCAAAGTAGACTCACTGAAATTAACGGACCAATTACTTCCAATGGATCTACTCTGACAAACATTGAATGCAAGCCTACAAGTTTCTGCTTCAAGGATGTTAATTAGTTTAAACCTTATTGCCTTTGTCCACAAGCTATTAAAGATAGATGATAGATAGAAGATAGATAGATAGATAGATAGATAGATATGGCAATTTCACACATTCATATAATGAAGTGATGGCAGGATTTACCACACATGGCACATTATCAAGAGGTATGACATCTCAATAGTGAGAAAGGGTTGCCAGTGTCACTCCAGGAGATTATCCGTAGCCAATGAAGGGTCAGGAGAATCCCCCAAACCCTGCCACCCCTCGGGGCCACACGGTGCATAAAGCCATTTGCAGTGCACTGGAGAAGGGGAAAGGAGATAAGCCAACACTGGGAACACCAATCTGGCCAGCCTTGTCTCTCTAGGCGGGGCCTATGAAAAAGTCTTAGCTCTAGGTCATTACATGGTATGCCAACCATCCACAGCAGTCTAGCACATTCTAGATAAAGCCCATGTTTGTTTTTGCCTACCCTTTTGTTCTGTGGAGTTTGTAGCTTGGGCATTAAAAGAGAAAGAAAGAAGATTTAGCAAGCACTTCTCAAGGAGCAACTTCATACAGAAATTCTGCTGCTGGTTAGAATTTAAAGGCACGTCTTACCTTGGAAATCCTGCCTTCGTCTTTTCTCTTTGAGCTCTGCAAGGCTTCCAAATGATGTCTTGCACTGTCATAGTCCACTAGCTTTCTGCTCCGCTTTGCAATACGATTCTACAAACAGTGATACCCAATCAAAACTCGCAGTTCTCCTTATGCATCCCCGCACTTTAAGACGCAGCTTTGGCGATTTTGAAATGTTCAGTCTTTTTCAAAGGACATTTATATATTTTTTTCTCCTGTCACCGAAGAACTAAGCTTCCCCTACATTATTCTTGTTTTTAAACTCAAATACCGCTGGTAAAATAAAACGCATAGCTTTCTTTCGTCAACATTTTAAAGGCTGGATTTCTAAATTTCACATCAGATTCCCTCAAAGGCATTCTTGAACATACTGCCACAAAACTTATTTAAACCTTCAAAGAGCTACCCTGAGCCTAATCTTGCGCTATGTATATTAATCAACAAAGTGAATATTCTGTCAAAGTCAATAGATTTAGATGGCTCCTCTGCACTAAGCAATAACCATCAAATCCCATTTTGACATATGTTTGTGGCTTAGTTAATTAATACAGTAGCCTGACATCAGTCCCAGGTGGGCCTCACATTAAAGAGATCAGGATTGGAATCTGTTTTCCACAAATAGGCCATTACCTGCTACAATAATGTGTTATCAGTAGGACCCTTTCTACAGAGAGAGAGGAAATCAATACAGCAATACAGATAGGAATACACAAAAGTATAACGGAAAGAAGCAGAAGAAGAGATTAGAAAACAATTCTAAAAAATAATAAGCCCAAGAACCATATTGGGAGCAGGGGGAAGGCAGGTTTTCATCCGTCAGCAAACAGAGAGTAAAGGTCTTTAACTTGCAGCGTTTTCCACATTCTCTAAACTTGCAGTCTGGGTTCAATAAGGAGACTTCACAGGAAAGACAAGGCACTCAACAAGTGAAACAAAACTCCACGTATACCAATCCATACGGCAAATACTAACATTGATGTCACACAGATGTCAAACACACGAGAAATGTATTTTCTAGAACCAAAATTAGTTCCATTAAAGTCCTTCAGGAAAACTTTGAAAATGAAGGAAAAAAAATTCTAATCCAGATGGGCCTCTCACACTAGCCCTGCCTGCACTATGAGATGAAGTGTCCAAGAGTCCTACTCTACATAAGGCAGTGCTACATTTGAAGTCTTATTTGGAGGAGTTTTCCATTTGAAGGGCTGTCTGGCCCAAGTCTGGTTAAAAATAAGGAAGGCAGGAGATCAGGGGCCTTGAATTTCCTCTCAATAGTACTTGGAGAGTAGATGGAGTGTGCCCATAGCTCACCTGGTCACTGTCTTCCCTACTACAGGGAGATATAGTGTATTTCCATGTAAATTACAGCAATTAGTTTCAAATTTAATGAAAAAGGTTGCCCTTTTTTGGTGATATGTAAGCTGTCACCATACTTTGATATCAATTTCCAAGCCCCCATCCGTGGGCCCACTGGTGAGATCACTTAGGCTGGCAGGCCTGAAGGACAACATCTCTCAGAAGGGCCTCACACTTTTGCGAGTGCGGACATTCTACTCCAACTGAATTACATATAAAATCGAAAAATCCTTCCAGTAGCACCTTAGAGACCAACTATGTTTGTTCTTGGTATGAGCTTTCATGTGCATGCACACTTCTTCAGAAAAGCTTTCTTCACAAAAGCTCATACCAAGAACAAACTTAGTTGGTCTCTAAGGTGCTACTGGAAGGATTTTTTGATTTTATATTTTGTTTTGACTATGGCAGACCAACACGGCTACCTACCTGTAACTGAATTACATATGGCCTTTAAACAGGCTTAAAAGACCCATTTGTTAAGAACAGCCCCTGTTGTTGTTTTTTTAAAGAGTATTTGTTGGATAAAGAACGAGCATTTGTTGTACAGTGGTACCTCAGGTTACAGACGCTTCAGGTTACAGACTCCGCTAACCCAGAAATAGTACCTTGGGTTAAGAACTTTACCTCAGGATGAGAACAGAAATCACGCAGCAGCAGCAGGAGGCCCCATTAGCTAAGGTGGTACCTCAGGTTAAGAACGGTTTCAGGTTAAGAACAGACCTCCAGAACGCATTAAGTTATTAACCCGAGGTACCACTGTATTACGCTGCCTTGTGAGCTTTGACCCTTAAAAAAGCGCTGCCTAATAAAATACCTTAAATAAAACAAAAACAATGAACAAGCAGCATTTTAATGTATTTTAATATCTGTTGGAGGCCGCCCAGAGTGGCTGGGGGGACCCAGCCAGATGGGTGGGGTACAAATTAAATTATTATTAAAATTATTATTGATAGACCTAGATAACAGAAGAGATGGGGTGGGAGCTAATCGTGTTTAGTGCACCCCACTACACAAAAGAAGCACCCACCTTTCACAACAGCCTTCCAAAGATGAGCCTGTATGTAATCCAGATTACAGCATGCCACAAATACAGCAAAACTACCCCAGGTATCTATAGCTTTGACCCAGATCAATTTTTAGTTTTTATGGCTTGAATAACAACCGTGAGCTACTTAGAACTGGCTCACAGTGGCAGAAAGGTATGAATGCTGTTACACGTGTTGGATGCACAGTGTTTCCTTCCGCCCTTTTTTGACACGGAAGGGTCACAGGAAGGAAAAATGTACGTGGTTGCGGATATATGGGGATCTGACCGATGCTCATGTTATGTTGTATTTGTAGTGGTGGATATGCACAGAGCTGCGGACATTCCTTCCTCAGCTACAATATTGCTATTGTCAACCATGTGAACTAGCCCACGCCGAGACCTTACAGTACCTTTATATCAGGAAACTGTCCCAGATATGTATCCAAGGTCAACAACGACCCGTCTACGAGCTTTTGGTGGAAATCTTCCCAAAGTACATCACATTTCTGTAGAGAGGAAAGAAACAGGTGAGAATACAACAGAAAGCAATTGACACCAGTAACCAAAATAAGAATGTTAATATTGGGGGGGGGGCATTAAAAATCAAATACACGCTTAGTCTCGCTTTAGATTTCATGGAATGTACTTCTATGTCAGTGTATTTAAGATGCTCAAACTATACAGTAAACTTCACACACTGCTTTTTCCTACGTGTACTTGATGACAACATGGTCACAGAGGAGGCAAATCTTCAAACTTGGTATTTATCTTGACTGGAGGAAATCTGCCCCAACCAGAATTCAGACCGGAAAGCGAGGTTCCAGCTGAATGGGCCCAGGACCCACCACATTCCGGCAGGTTCTGGTTCTGTTCCAGAAGTAGCAGGCAAGGTGAAGCTTGAGGCCACCCCCAGACAGGCTGCAAAGTCACTATGCTTTGCCTGCATGCAATGGCTAGCCCAGAGATCTCCATGCTTGTGAAGAAAGACTAATTTAGCCTTCCCGAATCCAGAGCCATGCTAGGTCACCAGTCCTAGAACCACTAGACCTTACTGTGCATGTCCAACCTGCATTGCATTCTGACTTTCACAATCTATTCCATAGTTCAGGAGGAGCTATACAAACCTATTATTAGTAAAGGTAAAGGGACCCCTGACCATCAGGTCCAGTCGTGTCTGACTCTGGGGTTGCGCAGCTCATCTTGCTCTACAGGCCGAGGGAGCCGGCTTTTGTCCGTAGACAGCTTCCGGGTCATGTGGCCAGCATGACAAAGCCGCTTCTGGCGAACCAGAGCAGCGCGCGGAAGCGGCGTTTACCTTCCCGCCGGAGCGGTCCCTATTTATCTACTTGCACTTTGACGTGCTTTCGAACTGCTAGGTGGGCACGAGCTGGGACCGAGCAATGGGAGCTCACCCCGTGGCAGGGATTCGAACCGCCGACCTTCTGATCAGCAAGCCCTAGGCTCTGTGGTTTAACCTAGGACCTAGCTGTGGTCAAATATCTGGAGAACCAAATAGTTCATCCCTAGTGCTGAATGCAACAAACTGTATACATGCATCCGTCTCTGTCTTTCCCACTTCTAGGATCCGATTTAATTAGAAACTAGATGATATAAAGCATGGCAGACCGTTAATTTTCAACACTTACCTAAAAAAAAAAATCAAATGCAAGATTAAAATTGCACTTCAGAACATTCTCTTTATCTGTTTTTTCCCCATAAGCATGTAGACATTCTCTCCTGCACATGGAGTTTGGATCTGAGCCACTGCCACAACAGCAGATAAACAAGACGATTCTTTTGCATAAACTCTGCAGTTTAGTCCTTTGTGAAACCCTCAGGGGAAACACACACTGGCGCTCTCATGTCCACAAGCCTGTTAGCACTGATGTGATGCACCATAGACAACAGGGCTGTGACATGGCAGATAAAAAGAGCATTTTCAATTAAATTTAAAATTTGAAGATGCTGCTCAAATAAAAGGTCCTTTTCAAAATGCTGTCTCAAATCCAGCATGTGACCCTCCTGGATTGCAATTGGGGAAAGACAAAGGAACAAATGGGTAATGGAATGAGATTGTGAAGGGTGGACAGTTTGTGTGAAAGCGTAGCACCAGTAGGAAAGCAAGAGAACAGGTTTTGCTGCTGGCTGGATTGCAATGTGGGAGCGCAGGTGGCGCTGTGGTTTAAACCACTGTGCCGCTTGGGCTTGCCGATCAAAAGGTTGGCGGTTCGAATCCCTGCGACGGGGCGAGCTCCCGTTGCTCGGTCCCAGCTCCTGCCCACCTAGCAGTTCGAAAGCACGCAGTGCAAGTAGATCAATAGGTACCACTCCGGCGGGAAGGTAAACGGCGTTTCCGTGCGCTGCTCTGGTTTCGCCAGAAGCGGCTTAGTCATCCTGGTCACTTGACCCGGAAGCTGTCTGCGGACAAACTTTGGCCTGTAAAGTGAGATGAGTGCCACAACCCCAGAGTCATTCCCGACTGGATCTAACAGTCAGGGGTCCCTTTACCTTTTTTAGATTGCAATGTAAATTTACCCTATATACTCAAGTATAAGCCTACTTTTTCAGCACATTTTTAAATGGTGAAAAAGCCCCCCTCAGCTTATACTTGAGTGAGGCGGGCTGCGGCAGCAGCAGAGGGACAAGCAGCCTGAAAGCAGTCCTTTTGGGCCGCTCCTTCCTCCTCCGCCGGTTTGTGGTGTGGTGAACCGGCTTATACTCAAGTCAATAAGTTTTCCCAGTTTTGTGGGGTAAAATTAGGTGCCTCGGCTTATATTCGGGTCGGCTTATACTCGCGTATATATGGTGCAACCCCAAGTCAAAATGGATAGTTTTTGAGGTGGAACCGAAAGGGATCTGTAGCACTGAAGGTGTGCAAGGGGAAAAAATGTGTTTGGGAACAGTAGCCTTTGGGTATAGAGTCTCAGATCTAGGATTCGCAATCAAGCACCGTCAGAGTATAATATTTGGTGTTCATAAGTGGTGTGCCACTGCTCGCTCTATTTGCCAACCCCTGCCATTCCACCAACATGAACCCCTTCCCACCCCTTGCAAGTGTCTTCCTCCTGCCACACATTGCAACTTTTAAGCCCCCTTTTCATTTTCTGCCCAATTATGAATCCACCCCCTCCTCTGTCCTGATCCTTTCATACCCGTGCTTTCATTCATTCATCTTCGGACTCCGCCCATGCCTCCAGCTCCCTCCTTTCCTGCAACCCCCTTTGCACCCCCATTTTCACCTTCAATATTTGAGCACAAAGTGACTTGACAGCAGGCTGAATATGGGGAGCAAAGGAGAGGAAGGCAGGGGGTGATAAAACCAGGACTTTGTGCCCGTTCTACGGGATGGATGGTGATACTGAGAGGTCAATACAAGTAAGGAAAATATAAGGATTGTCCAGGAGACTCTGTAGGGTGTTTATGTGAGACCTTCCAAGTGACCTTGATATTTGTTGCAGGGAAGACTACTTGTTTATTCAGGAAAAGGCATCTAGTCCTGTTAATTTACAGGGAACTTCCAAGATTTTGATTTATGTAGAACTTGTCTCTGTAAAATGATGGAAAACCACAGAGATTGGTGTTAATGTGCTCTGATCTCGTAATCGGTGCCACTCTGAGCACCGCTGTGATTAAACATTGTACTGTAGTGGAATTTATTTCCTCAGCAACGATTAATAGATTGTAGTAATAACTCACGGCTGGCAATTAAAGCAGGAGACAAGCTCCAAATGAGCTGAACTCTGTGGCATCCGCCATCCACCATGGTCTTTGCTTATAGTACAAACCGCACCTCAGAGTTGCCAGAAAATAGACGTCAAGGTTACTGTTTGCATCGGGAATGCAGAGAGGGGAAATCAGCACTGCTGCACTGCAGTGCCTCTTAATCTTTTACACAGTGAAGTGGTTTTTTTCTCCTCCTTGTCTGCATAGGCCGGTTTTGGAAATTTAAGATTTGTTGCAGACCTTAGTGTGAATGTACTATAGTGGCCAAAAACTATAGTGTGGTGTAGTGGTTTGTGTTGGGCTAGGATAGGGGAGACCCAGGATCAAATCCCCGCTCAGCCAGGAAGCTCACTGGGTGAACTTGGGACAGTCACAATCTCTCAGCCTAGCCTACCTCACAGGGTTGTTGGGAGGATAAAATGGGGGAAAGGTAAGAACTGTGTATGGCGCATTGAGCTCATTGGAGGAAAGGTGGAGGAGTATAAATGTAATAAATTGAATGAATGAATGAATGTTGGGAAATCCCTTATTCACATTTCGTTCTTTTTAAAATAGCAATTAGATCCTGTCTTTACTACAACCAGCTCTGCCATTCATGGTTCTCCCTGACCCGTTTTATCCTCATCACAACCCCAGACTTAGTCTGATACTTTAACCATTACACAAACAGGCATCTACTTTGAACTCCTTGGCTGCCCTTAGGGCCCAAGCTAATCTATGCCTCCAGCCTAATGTCTACAATATGGGAATAATCAATTGACCTATTGACTTTGCCTCTGTCTTCACCCCAGGGAAAGCAATGCCCAACCTGTTGATAACTGAATAAATGGTGCAAGGAGGGAGCTGCGGTCCAAGATAGGAAAAGAGGTGGTAAGGGAAATTTAGCTACTTTAAATGAATTCAAATCTCCAAAGCCTGATGAGTTGTATCCAACGATACTAAAGGAGCTTTTGGATGTCATATCAGAGCCTCTTTCTATAATCTTTGAGAATTCTTAAACAACAAGTAAGGTCCCTGAAGACAGAAGGTGGGCAAATGTTGTCCCCATCTTCAAAAAGGAAGGAAAAGAAGACCCAGGTAACTACCAACAAGTCAGCTTGACGTCAATACGGGGAAAGGTCCTAAAAGAGTTAATTAAACAGTTGGCCCATGATCACTTATAAAAGGATGCTGTGATTACTAGGTCTCTCAAAAACAAGTCACACCAAACAAATCTCTTTCTTCTTCTTCTTCTTTTTGATAGCACTACAAACTTGGTGGATCAGGGGAATGCTGTGGACATAGTGTATCTTGATTTCAGTAAGGTTTTTGACGAAGTCTCCCATGGACAAGTTTACTGTTAAATGGATTTGTAACTGGTTGACTGACCAAATCCAAAGAGTGCTTGCTAATGGTTCCTCATCATCTGACCAAACATCAGGAAGGACTTTCTGATGATATGAGCTGTTTGCCAGTGGGATGGACTCCTTCAGAAGGTGATGGACTCTCCCTCATTTGAGGTTTTTAAGCAGAGGTTGGATGGCCATCTGTCATGGGTGCTTTAGTTGAGATTCCTACATTGTACGGCATTGGACTAGAGGACCCTCAGGGTCCCTTCCAACTCTAGGATTCTATGAAAATGATTTTGCCCAACTGCAACTAGCTAGATCAGGGGTCGGCAAGGTTTACCTCACCTGGGCCGGTTCACTCCAGTGGAGATCCCTCCATGGACCGATTGTGTGTGTAAGCGCCTGCGATTTCCAGCATCTGCGTCTGCGCAAACGTTATTTCCGGCACCGCAGAAGCGAATCCCCACACCACGCTACGCCGGTTTAGAGTAGCACATGGGACATGCCAAGGGGGCGCCTTGGTTCGGGGGCAACTTGTGGGCCCATTAAACAACCCCCGTGGGCTGCTTGTGGCCCATGGGCCTTAGGCTGCCGATCCCTGAGCTAGATGTTGGGTTCATAGAATCATAGAGTTGGAAGAGACCACAAGGGCCATCCAGTCCAACCCCCTGCCAAGCAGGAAACACCATCAAAGCATTCCTGACAGATGGCTGTCAAGCCTCTGCTTAAAGACCTCCAAAGAAGGAGACTCCACCACACTCCTTGGCAGCAAATTTCACTGCCGAACAGCTCTTACTGTCAGGAAGTTCTTCCTAATGTTTAGGTGGAATCTTCTTTCTTGTAGTTTGAATCCATTGCCCCGTGTCCGCTTCTCTGGAGCAGCAGAAAACAACCTTTCACCCTCCTCTATATGACATCCTTTGATATATTTGAACATGGCTATCATATCACCCCTTAACCTTCTCTTCTCCAGGCTAAACATACCCAGCTCCCTAAGCTGTTCCTCATAAGGCATCGTTTCCAGGCCTTTGACCATTTTGGTTGCCCTCTTCTGGACACGTTCCAGCTTGTCAGTATCCTTCTTGAACTGTGTTGCCCAGAACTGGACACAGTATTCCAGGTGAGGTCTGACCAGAGCAGAATATAGTGGTACTATTACCTCCCTTGATCTAGACGCTATACTCCTATTGATGCAGCCCAGAATTGCATTGGCTTTTTTAGCTGCTGCATCACACTGTTGACTCATGTCAAGTTTGTGGTCTACCAAGACTCCTAGATCCTTTTCACATGTACTGCTCTCAAGCCAGGTGTCACCCATCCTGTATTTGTGCCTTTCATTTTTTTATTTTTTTTTGCCCAAGTGTAGTACTTTGCATTTCTCCCTGTTAAAATTCATCTTGTTTGCTCTGGCCCAGTTCTCTAATCTGTTAAGGTCATTTTGAAGTGTGATCCTGTCCTCTGGGGTATTAGCCACCCCTCCTAATTTGGTGTCATTTGCAAACTTGATCAGGATGCCCTCAAGCCCATCATCCAAGTCATTAAAACAGTTATTTTGGAAATGGGTGGGATCAATGATAACCAACTATCATCTTGATTTCATTCATCATTAGGGGTATTTTTTCCCTGGTATTTTATTATGTTGTTAGCCACCTTGGGGCTTCTCCTTAGACAGAACAGTGGAACTATAAGGTTAAATAAATAAATTCTTACCTCTCCAACCACTTTTACATCTTCCCGGCCATACCAGTCAGGCTCGTATACTTCATGTAGAGACTCTGTAAGTTTCTTTGAAGCCTCTTGCATGCCTGAAATTTATGAGCACAGAGAACCCATTGTTGACAACCGCTGATGTCACAAATGGACTATGATGTCATCTAGCTTAGCAACTGCCATTGCTGAAGTCAGTAAGTATGTGAATTTTGTATATATGGAATAAGGTTAAAGATCAACCTCTGACTATCATTCATTTATTTAAATCATCACCATTATCACAGTTGAACATAAATTTCTACTAAAATTAGCAATATTTTAGTAAAAAATAAACTGATGTGAATTTTTTTGTTTGTTCCCTCCCTAATCTTTAACATTTCTAGTATATCTCTTTTGTCTTAAAAATGTCTCAAGAGAAAACGAGTCAGCTTTGATTTTAAAAAAATCACTTATTTTAAACAATCCCCCTCCCCCGTTTTTACAGGAAACTTTACTGAATTTGATGTTTTGTGGGCCACAAGTGTGGAGACTTCAGGTGATCTCCTCAAGACCTGGTTATAATCAGGGAGCAGAAATAGGGAACCAGGGTAAAACCAATAGCTCTCCTTTTTTCTACCAGTAACAGAGCACTAGAAAAGAATAGTTGGAGAAAGTATCTCAAAACCAACCCACTTCACCCCATAGGGTGAAGCCTTTGCCAAACTTGTGTCTTCCAGAGGTTTACAGCTTCCCTCAGCTCTAGGCACTGGCAGATGGGAGTTGTAGTCCAAAACACCTGCGAGGCACTTGGTTGGAAAAAGATGCCATAAGGTATTGTAGGGATAATGGCTGGCACAGAACAGAACTTGGGATGGAGCTACATCTTACAAGGGATATAGCAGGCACAGGCAAACTCGGCCCTCCAGGTGTTTTGGGACTACAACTCCCATCATCCCCACCTAACAGGACCAGTGGTCAGGGATGATGGGAGTTGTAGTCCCAAAACAGCTGGAGGGCCGAGTTTGCCTGTGCCTGGGATAGAGGCTTGGGCTTGGGAATCAGAGGTGGAAACACTGTTTCTCTTTTAGTGCTAATTTGGAGAAGGGGGGTGGCACATGCTGGGGGGGAAACCAGCAGCTTGAAGGGGCTGCTTTACCCTTCCCTAGGGTGCCCAGGTGCAAAAGAGGGCAGGGCTCCGGCACCCCTGTAGTTCAACAGAAGAGGGAATGTCAGCAGCTACAGCTTGCATGAGGGACGCGGGTGGCGCTGTGGTCTAAACCACTGAGCCTTGGGCTTGCTGATCAGAAGGTCGGTGGTTCGAATCCCCGCGACGGTGTGAGCTCCCGTTGTTCGGTCCCAGCTCCTGCCAACCTAGCAGTTCAAAAGCCCGTCAAAGTGCAAGTAGATAAATAGGCACCACTCCGGCAGGAAGGTAACTGTCGTTTCCATGCGCTGTTCTGGTTTGCCAGAAGCGGCTTTGTCATGCTGGCCACATGACCCGGAAGCTGTACGCCGGCTCCCTCGGCCAGTAAAGCGAGATGAGCGCCGCAACCCCAGAGTCCTCCGTGACTGGACCTAACGGTCAGGGGTCCCTTTACCTTTTTATAGCTTGCACGACCTGCTGCACCTGCTGATATTTGCTCTCCTACACAGCTATTAAAGGTGCAGAAAGCCTTGTCTTCTTTTTACTGGGTCTTGCACAGACTCCTTGAGGCTATGTCAAAATAGGTTTGTTCCCCATCCAGGTTCTAAACAAGTAATAAGGTAGGTGGTGGAGAAAAGGCCTTGAACAGTGTCGTTTGCGTGGGGAAACTGGCAAGCATAGGATTCTTTCCCATACAAGGATTTGGGAACACATGGTTGCTGAGTTAATGCATAGTTCCATCCTCACACGGTAAAATTCAAAGAAGGTTTAAGGAGAAAATTTGGCATGTGCCCCAATTGCCCCCACTAGTTACAACATTTCACTACTTAGCATGGGGATGGGCTAAAACGCTACCAATCAGAGTGTCTTTTTTATTCAGTTACAGGTAGGTAGCCATGTTGGTCTGCCATAGTCAAAACAAAATAAAAAATAAAAAAATTCCTTCCAGTAGCACCTTAGAGACCAACTAAGTTTGTTCTTGGTATGAGCTTTTGTGTGCATGCACACTTCTTCAGATACACGGAAACAGAAGTCACCAGACCCTTATATATAGTGAGAGAGTGAGGAGGGGTATTACTCAGAAGGGTGGTGGGAATGGGTGATTGGCTGATAGGTGTAGAAAACCTGTTGACAACTGTTAACGACTGCAATTGGTCTTACAGGAAAAAGCAAGTAGCTTTGTCATGTATAATGAGATAAGAATCCAATGTCTTCTCTTTCCAGTCTATTTCTGAAATTCCTTTGTAGTAAGACAGCTACCTTACAGTAAGATTGCTGAATTACAACTAATTACTAAACTTAAAACCATGGAGAGACCTGGTCTGAACAAAGACATTGTATTCTTATCTCATTATACACGACAAAGCTATCTTTAGCCATGTAAGACCAATTGCAGTCGTTAACAGTCACTATATATAAGGGTCTGTTGACTTCTCTTTCAGTGTATCCGAAGAAGTGTGCATGCACACGAAAGCTCATACCAAGAACAAACTTAGTTGGTCTCTAAGGTGCTACTGGAAGGAATTTTTTTATTTTTTTATTTATTTTTATTCAGTTCACCCTCACCTGCCCCTCCAACACAGACTGGGGGCTCAAAGAATAAGCGCAATGTAAACTGGCATTAATGATTGGCTCCTGTCCCCTAGGAATCCTGGGAATTAAACTGCAATCAGGGCAGGCAGCACAAACAGAAATTATAAAGCATGACTGAGCATAAATGACCTATAGTTGAGCTCTTCAGTTGCTTAAAACACACACACAATCAAACACAAACACACACACACACGCATGACAAAAGCAATGTTCATCCTGACCTATTCTGAGCAAGTGCTCTTCAACCCTGAGCAGAATGAACCATGAAATGGAAAATGTATTGACTTTTATAGGTTTACAATATGGGCGGTCCTCCTGCAATGGTCTCTAGCAGTGACGGACTTTGGGCTTTAAAATTTTAGTAGTGCCCTCTGTGACGCTAAAATTTGGTGGCGACTCGCACCTTCTGTTGTTTGTCATTGTTGCAGCATCCCATACAGCTGATCACGCACACACCCCAAAAGTGCCTCTGTCTCTGGGATGGGATGGAGCTTCTAATGTGGAGACTGCACACATCATTGCTAAGATTTGTGTAGGTAGGGCAGGCTTTTTCAAGCTACGGTGACCATGTATTGAGAACCTCGTTGCAATCCTCAGTGCAAAGGCATCATTCATCCAGGCTGGAGTTCCCACACTCTCCCAAAGGGCAGTGGCTCTACACAATCCTGGAGCTAACTGCACCAGGGCCCCCAGCTGTACCACCAGACCTTGTAAATCCACCACATTTTATTACGAAGCTCATTTCCTGGCTCACTACCATAAAGTCTTGGGACAGTGGATGAATAGCAGGAGGGGAATACTGAAGGGGGAAGGGGACATGAATGGCGTGTCTGAAAGTTATCCGTGGATTATAGGAATTTTATTACAGAGAATGGGGAACTGCATCTACTGGTCTAAGGCTAAAGACAGTCATATGACACTTCGAGACAAGTCAAGAAAACCACCATGCTTTGTGTGAATGTATAAACAAGAGTGCAGGGTGAGGTCAAGTGTTTTTAAAAGTGTCATTAATTTAAGTGGGTACGAAACTGCCTTATTAGTGTCAGCATCAACAACAACACCACACAGAGATACCACTCTTCTAGTACTCAATGGCCATCATAGCAGCTTACAGTCAAGAAGAAAAAACGCAAACCAACAAGTTAATTAATAGAATTATAGAGCATTTGTAATAAAATAGCAACCAGAGATGATAAAAATCAAATGTGAACTCATTAAATTATATGTCTCATATTGCAAATGAACTTACAGAGAGCATGCCCTCTTATTATCTAGAACAACACTGAGACAAGGGGGCACATTATCAAATATTGAGCAGATTAGTTAAATTAGGTTCTTTGCTCTGAGGTTGTTTTTCCCCCATTACTGCCACAGTAGTAGATAAATTAAATGAAACAAGTTCAGAGATAAGTCAGTACCAGACATGAAATAATAAGCAATTAATATGTAGAACCAATTTCTGAAACATTATCATTTGCTGCTAGTTAGCTGAATCATTCCATTTAATAAGCAGATACTAGAAATATTTATGGCCAGATCTCAAGGCAGCAAGAAAAAAATATAAAGCTGTTTCACTCCAAGTCAGACCATTGACTCATTAAGCCCAGAATTATTACTCAGACTGGCGGCAATTATCCAGGATGCATTGCTGTTGCTCCAAAAGCAGATCAAACAAAATAAAACATAGATTAAAAGCCAGGCAACCAAACAATAGTTATTTGGGCACATCCAATTATATATTTACATATTCACACCTCTCCCAAATCAAAACTAGAGGCTGCAACAGTTTCTACACCTCATTTAGTTTCTCTTGACAAAACTGCACAGGGAAAGGGTGTGAACAAGAGGATGGAAGCATCTCATCAAAGATGGGATCTAAAGAAGGCCATTCTTTGGAGCGCTTTCAGGCATTAAATAGAACAAGTGTGTTATGTTTGCCCTTAAAAGTATTGGAGCTGTTCATTTCATCCATTTATAAACCTGTCCTTCATCTTGCATTTAAAAGCAAACATAAAACTTATCAAATGCAAGTTAACAAACTAGGACACTTGTGAAGCAGACACTGCCAAGCTTCTTCTAGTTCCTCCGGTTCTAGTTTGGGGGAAGCCAACATGGTACCCTGCAAAGGTATGGATGACAACTCTCTAATTCTCCCCACTACCCTATTAGGAGAAAAGTCTTCCTGAAATTTGGGCTGTTCATACTTGACCTATGTGTTGAAAAAGAATCTGGCTGCAGTGTGCACGCACTCTATTCTAAAGTAGGATTCAGCTACCTGGTTGATTAAAAGTGCATTTCTTCTTATCCTAAACCTAGAGTAGATTCCAGTTTTTATTTGGTCAGATAGCACAGACACAACTGACGTTGGGGGAGGGGAGCACTGCACTAAAAAGTTATGGATGCTCAGCTGTTTAGTAACAAGATTGGCGTTTCTCATTATGCTGATCAAGGCAGCCCATGTAGGCTAGCAGCTGCATTCTTCCAAGTGAATGAGTTTAGCAGGGCCGGCCCACCCATGAGGTTGGCTGAAGCAGCTGCCTCGGGCGGTAGAATCCCATGGGGCAGTGCCACCCACCTGCCCCTGCTGCCAGGGTTGTGTGGCTGTGGCAGCTGCAGTGGCTTCTTCCAGCGAGACCTTGCCAAAAATTTCACAGTATCTCGCAATAACTCGCCAGGAGAAGGTGCTGCTGCTGTGAAACCCCAGTAAGTGAGGCTTCAGCGGAGGGGCAGCACCTCCTCACTTCGCCTCAGGTGGTGAAACAGGATGGGAAGGGCAACTTTTCCAGCAGGGGGCCGCTCCACTGTCCCTCAGACCTTGTGGGGGGCCGGACTATATTTCGAAGGGGGAAAAAATTGAATGAATTCCTATGCCCCACAAATAACCCAGAGATGCATTTTAAATAAAAGCACACATTCTACTCATGTAAAAACATGCTTATTCCAGAACCGTCCGCGGGCCGGATTTAGAAGGCGATTGGGCCGGATCCAGTCCCCAGACCTTAGTTTGCCTACCCATGGTCCAGAAGCAACCTAACTGTACATTATAAGATCCACAAAAGAAACGATTCATTTGAACTTTTAAAATTTGCAGAGAAAAAGAAAATAAAAATTAAAAGATGCATTTTAATTGCAATTACCTTTAATTGCAGCTAAATATCCCCGGAGCTCTTTCTGGAGTCTGGAACCTTCTGCCTGGAAAGCAATTAAAGAAGCAACGTCATATCACATACGCAACACGGTGGAACAAATGTGGATCTATCGGAGAGAAGAATTGTGTTCCTATATCTCTAAATAATTAGCTATCCGCATACAGCATTTTCTTTAAATAAGAACACTAAGAAAAAAAACCACCAATGCCATTCTTCCACTTTAAGTACAAACAGAATTTCAGAAGGTATCTACTGAGCAAAATAGTAGTATGGCTGGTGTCTACAATTAAGAAAGAATTCTATACTGTTGAAACAAACAGCATATAACATGGCTGTTGTCCGAAAGGAAAGCTGGCTCAGCACACAATGCAAGACTAAATGAACTTCTGACCTCCTACCAGCCTCACAGCTCCATGACTCTAATGCGCCAATCCACATCTTACTGAGTCGAATTTTCAGGGAAGCTTTGAGGAGCTGGAATCTGAAGAAGTGTCCACAGCCACAGAGCCAGAACTATTAAATTTCAGCTCAGAACGTGCCTGCTCCGTGTGACAAGCCACAAGGGAGGCAATCTGTGTGTCATCCTGGCCACTAGGGCTTTCTGGGCAGGTAGAGCTACAAAAGGCTTCCTGTCTGCCCTGGTTCTTTGCCTGGGGAGCGACGGTCTCCCTGGCTCTGGTGTGCCTGCCTTGATCTCCTGACACAACGCCTCCGGCAGCTGCTCCCAGCTCAGCGCTGACAAAAAGCAATCCAGAAAAAAATGTGGGAGTGCATATTGCAACTTCTGCAAAAAGCAGAGAAAGGGATGGGAATCCACTGAAACTTATTATGTGCTGCAAGCTACCTCTATTATGAATTCCATCTGCCTATATCAAAGGAGTATTAACAAAAGAAAGAGGCTCTTGTCTAAAGTCCTTAAGGATATCTTTAGAGTCAGAAAGCTCTTCTTCATGATACGCTGAATATACTGTGTAATTATGAAAGGCCTACAGACCCATTGCTGCCTGCCTGATAACCTTTAAATTATTCCTTTGAAGGTACTGTAAAGGTGTCAGCTTGTAGTCAGAATTTTGCCCGAGGATCTTACCTACGCTACAAAAACATACTCTTTAATCAGCATGAAAAGAAAAAAAAACTTTGTTAGCACAAGCAAACACACACACACACACTGAGGGGTGTCCATCTGTAAACTGGGAAATCAGACACGTGTTCATTAAGATGGCTGTAATGAAGATTGAACAGGTTTATATTCCACATAAATGGGGCACCTCAGCATACAGCAACACACCATCAAAGAATAAAAATTCACAATTTAGTTTGCAATTTACCAAGATAGGACCTAACTCTGCTTTCATATCTATGGGGCAATGGGTCATTCCCTTCCATGACCCCAAACGGGTGTTCCCCAAGTGGATCCCACACAAACAGTGGATCTATCAGATTTTTTAACTTGATGCCTCCTAGTAAAAGAGGAAACCTTGGGGACAGTCTGAGCTACACAGTCCTGATTTATTACCACTGCTTCTCTTGTCAGTCTTAAGAACTGCTGATTTGGGAGCGTTTTATGTGAGGGTAAGACTAATTTCATAAAAAAACCTGAGCACTATCCACCCCAACTTGTTCTTTAAAAAAAATTGTACACATCTTTGTGCCCCAACACAATGCATTCTTGCTATTTTCACTAAAAAGCATGCATTTTTTTTCACGCGTTCAGCTTGCAGAACTGTGCTGCGAAATCAGAGAAGTTCAATTGTCCGTAGACAGCTGTGTTTTGGTTTACATATTGAGCCTCAGCAGCACACTGATACCTATGGTGGCATATTCTCTTCCATGTTCCTGTTCAGAGTCGGAGGACAGAGGGCAGCTGTTGCTTCTAGCAGTGCTGCTACCATGCACTTAATTCTCCAAAACAAAATAAAAAATAAAAAAATTCCTTCCAGTAGCACCTTAGAGACCAACTAAGTTTGTTCTTAATATGAGCTTTCATGTGCAGGCACACTTCTTCAGATATCTGGTGTGGAATTTTTGGCGTGGTGGTGGAATTTTTGCCCTGAGAGACTAGGGTGGATAAGCTTCCCTGAAACACAGGACTACTCCTAACAGCCCTTACAGGGGAGTGTTGTGTTTTAGGGTACAGTCCATGTGGGGTCACAAGGAAGTCAAAGAGGCTTGGCCTGTATCTCCCATGAAGCTTAGAGGGCATTGTGGGTGACATGTAGGCATTCCATAGCAAATAGGTAAAGAATCCAGTGTGGTGTAGTGGTTAAGAGTGGTGGACTCGTAATCTGGTGAACCAGGTTCACGTCCCCGCTCCTCCACATGCAGCTGCTAGGTGACCTTGGGCTAGTCACACTTCTCTGAAGTCTCTCAGCCTCACTCACCTCACAGAGTGTTGTGGGGGAGAAAGGGAAAGGACATTGTTGGCCGCTTTGAGACTCCTTCGGGTATTGATAAAGCGGGATATCAAATACAAACTCTTCTTCATCCATGACAGACAAACTGACAGAGCGAAGTCTGAAAGCTTTAGCTCCTACAATTCCCTCCAGCATTGGTTTCCCATGTTGCCTTACAACAAGGATGGGGGGAACCTCTGGCTCTCCAGATGTTGCTGGATCACAAATCTTATCAGCTCCAGCTAGCATGGCCAACAGTCAAGGGCATTGGGTGTTACAGCACAGCAACTACCCAAAGGGCCACAGGCTCCCCACTCCTGCCTTACAACATTACATGCAAACGGAATAAAAAGCTTATAAAATCCAACCGTCAGCAACATCAAAGAATCTCACCTCTTGCCTTTTGAAGTTCAGAACATACTCTTCAAACTGTTCATCTTTTGTTTCATCAGCTTTCCCCAGCTTCTGAAGCACCTACGAGAGAGAAGGAAAGAGCGAAGTCTTACCTCGAGCAGAGCACTCAAAATCTCAGCAGAACAATGACATTACTTTAACCCCCTCCATTCGTTATTTGCTCGTAACATTTATTATTCTTATATTTTAAGCCTGCTGCGCACCACAATGCAACACTGATCCCGAATGCACGTCCTTGAGTCTGCCGTTTGAAAACCTAAACCCTAAGTGGGGAATAGCGATTCCAAATCACAGGGCCATTTTCTGTACCTCTGTGTGGGTGGCTAGAAATGCTTTCAGAGCCAGCAAGGGTCTTGTCCTGCTTTTATGAAACGATAGATCTTCCTGTCGATGAACAATCCCAGAGGCTCCATTGCAGCAAAGTGTGGGAGAGATTCGGAACAATAACCTCTGTCTCGGCGCATGGTGTTAAAACCCAGAGTTGATTAGGCCTCCCCCCACATGTTAAGGTTCATTATACATGGCAGTGATCAGCATTATTCTAATTTGTATGGAATTTTAAACACACAGTAATGGAGAAAGTGAGATGTTTGAAATTGTCTGACTTCTAATGTGGCATGAAATCATCTTCAGCTTAGTTTAGAGCTAGCAGTACATAACATTGGTGTGTGGACATAAAATAGTGTTATGAAAAAGCTTTATTAATAATAATAATAAATAAGGTAGAAAGGAACAAGAGGGACTTTTAACAAAATACTGAGATCTTGCCCTAGGAAGAGACTAATGAATAAGACAACCTTTTGTGAAAGTTAAGAGATGTGGTTATACCGATAGATTATTCTGCAGGTCTCATGAGAATGCACTGAGGAGATTTACATATGTATAGACACAAGCAGCACAAAATTAAAGCATGAGTTTCCTACATGATGGATTCATTTGGGTACAGAATTATCTACTCCATGTTTCCATCAAAACAGAGGATCATTTAAGCCAGGGCTGGAGATACCTCCTCCCTCCAGATATTGCTTGACTACAGTTCCCAGCATTCTTGATCCCCAGCCGGCAGATGAGAGTTGGAGTCCAACAGCTCAGTCAGTAGCAGCACAAGACTCAATTTCAGGGTTGTGGGTTTGAGCCTCACATTGGGCAAAAGATTCCTGCATTGCAGGAGGTTGGACTCTCGTTGTCCTTTCCAAATCTACAGTTCTATGATTCAATGAACTTTTGGAGCACTGCAGATTCTCTACCCTTGATCATTGGTCCCCAACTGGTGGGTCATGACTCACAACTTCATTTTGCCCCAACCAATGGTAGGCCTCATCAATGGTGCTACCACTATTTTCTGTTTCTTGCTTTAGGGTTGCTTATGAGAAGGAGAAGAGGGTTGGGGGAGAGAGAGAAAGGAGATAGCCAGGTTGTTGTTGTTGTTCAGTTGTTCAGTCGTGACCGATTCTTTGTGACCCCATGGACCAGAGCATGCCAGGCACGCCTATCTTTCACTGCTTCCCACAGTTTGGCCAAACTCATGCTAGTCGCTTCGAGAACACTGTCCAACCATCTCATCCTCTGTCATCCCCTTCTCCTTGTGCCTTCCATCTTTCCCAACATCAGGGTCTTTTCTAGGGAGTCTTCTCTTCTCATGAGGTGGCCAAAGTACTGGAGCCTCAACTTCAGGATCTTTCCTTCCAATGAGCACTCAGGGCTGATTTCTTTAAGGATGGATAAGTTTGATCTTCTTGCAGTCCATGGGACTCTCAAAAGTCTCCTCCAGCACCATAATTCAAAAGCATCAATTCTTCGGCTCTCACTTCCATACATGACTACTGGGAAAACCATAGCTTTAAATATATGGACCTTTGTCGGCAAGGTGATGTATCTGCTTTATAAGATGCTGTCTAGGTTTGTCATTGCTTTCCTCCCAAGAAGCAGGCGTCTTTTAATTTCGTGACTGCTGTCACCATCTGCAGTGATCATGGAACCCAAGGTATATCTGAACATTTAAAAGGTGGCTCCCTAAAAGGTCACAATCTGAAAATGGGGAAGACTACAGATTAATCATCTAAATTGCATTAGACATGCTGCTGAAGGCCGTTCAACATTTGATGAGAACATATGCCATTTAAGAGCATTTCTGCATTAAATCAATGTAAAATATGTATGCTCTTAAAGGCTCTATGTGTTGTCAGTGTTTGGGCTAAGTGCACTTAAGTCTCACCACAGCAGACTCTGGCTTGATCCCTAGTCAAGCTACATGGGCAACAGATGCCCTTGTGAAGTCTAATGGGATTAAGGATAGGGTGGCAGCAACCTGCTAATGTGATCACAAACAGTCTGGGAGCAAAACCTCGTTCTCTTGGCAACAGATGCAAGAGCAGGAATAAAGGAGAATGCAGTTGGGTGCAAATGGCAATGTATTTCCATAGCTTACTCCTCCATATACAAGCAGCTGCCAATAAGGTGGGAGCGGAGATGGGAAAAGTCATACCATCAATGTCATGTTATGCTTTCTGCATTACTAGGCATTACAGAGGAGAGAAAAAGCAGACTTGGGGTGGGCGTGGAGCCATACATCTGTTACAACATCTGGCTTTGCCTCACTCGGAGAAGTGATTATTATTTGATTTTGGATGGTTTGACGTACTACTGGGCAGGCCGAGTAAACTGAATCCTTGTTTTGAGCATCTTGAATAAACTTGGAATAGGGATGTGACATGTTCTTCCTTCAGAAACACCACACGCAAGTGAGTCTCCAATTACAGGCCTTGTCCAGTGCCTTTCCTCATTAAGAGTAAATATAAAACCACCACGTTCCTATATAGTAGCCTTTTCGTTTTCCCAGTTTGCAACCAAGCAGAATTTTCCCAAGATGGCTCTGGAAATCAACCAGGTCGCATGGACATGGAGAGCATCCCACTTCCTTTGTTCTCCAGGCTCCAAATTCCTGCATCAGCAGAAACTTGGCAAGGTGGATTTGCGTTACCAGCTTTCTTAGGGTGTCTACTTTGGAAAGGATGGGGTTTTCTAAACAATGGAAAATTGGTGGCAAGCAAGTCATCCTTTTAGGTTTGAAGTGCTTTCATTAAAGAGTATGGACACAATCCCATCCCAGTCTGAAGGTTCCTATAGGATGCTGGGCCAATAGAGATCCAGGCAGGTGCCTTCTGTTTTAACCTTTAAGCACCTACTAGAATCTCTCTTTACGACCATTGCTCTATAAGCTTAGAGCTGTTGTGCATGAAACCCACCCAGCACAAAAGTTGGCGTATCAATAGCACTGTGTTGCTGGACAATGTTATACCCTCTCACAGACTTGAGAGCCCCGCTAGTTACTCTGAATTACCGGTAGGCTGTTCGCACTAGATGCAATCAGATTCTCTCTAAATCCATTGATTATTTTCTGCCAGTCTTAATGCAAATCACTGCCAATGTTGTCTTGAGATGTACTAAATTTAATTGCATACTCGCAAATATAATAGAATATTAATCGCAAGGTTAGCAGAACATATTAGGAAAAGAAATGTGTATATTAAGAATAAAAGTAAATAACACAGCAGAATAGTATATGATTAAACCGACAAAATCGCACATAGGTGAGGGAGGTAGGGAGGGGGGAGGAAGAGAGATGGGGGAGCATGATAACATTTGAAGGAATTCTAAAGATTAATGTAATATATGATATTGATCTGTGGTATCCTTTTTCCCCTTTTATGTTATTTTCTTGTTATTATGTTTTCTTTGTTTATTAGATTTGTGTATGTATTGGTATAATTTTTCAATAAAGATTAAAAAATAATAATTGCGTATTTTTTTCTACAAGCAAGTTTATTTAGAATATAAATTTGATGGACCCAAACATGGTTTTTCTTTGTTCCAGAGGGAAAATATTCATAGTTAACATTTGAATTAGAAAGTCGACAGTTTGGTGTAAATGAAAAAGCCACAGGAAAATATCAAACAATCCAATCCAAGCCCATCCTGTCCTATATTAGGGGAGGGGGAGGAAAGAGAACAGGGCCACTAACAAAACTCACCTCTTTTCATATCTTTGGGAAAACAGTAAAATAGAATACTGCTCTAGTGAAACCATATGTTCAGTTGGGCTGTCCATATTACTATGTACGTTTTTAGCAGCTCATTAACAAACTAATTGCCAATGAATCTGCTCTAATGATAGCTATCAAAGATTCCAGTTCACATTGATCACCAGGAAAGAGGGTGTGTGAGTATTTAAAAACTTCAGGGTGCCAATGTTATCACACTTTCCAATGCCTTTCTAAAAAATCTGAAGAAGTGTGCATGGACACGAAAGCTCATACCAAGAACAAACTCAGTTGGTCTCTAAGGTGCTACTGGAAAGAATTTTCTATTTTGTTTTAAAAAATCTTTGATAGTCCAAAAGAGACTTGGCAAAGCCATTTATATTTCTGTTATTTATTTCACATATAAACTTCCCTATTTCTTCTTAATCTGGATATTTGACTTATCTAACTTAGAATACTATATTTTTTAAATGTGCTGATATAAAGAGATTTAGCCATGTCATTTCCCTTCATTATTGGGAGAATTTGTTCCATCTGTTGCTTTTTCTTTAAATGATCTGCAAGTAAATTCCTCTCATCGAAGGATCTTGTGTTTACTGAAGTAAATTGGTTGGTATAATTTGTTTGCTTCTTCAAATTCTAATTACTGGATAAACCCATTTGAAATAAATGCATATTGGAATCCATTAAGTCTTTAAGAGGAGATCAAAGCCCCAGGTCCTGAGTGTTTAATATAATAGTATTATAAAACCCTTTCAAACTTACTATAAATAAAACCTATTCAACCCCCCCATTGAAAAGCTATATCCTGATGGAAAATAGGTTGGCATAATCAAGGCAAGAAGCATAACTGTAAAGGTAAAGGGACCCCTGAGCATTAGGTCCAGTCGTGTCCGACTCTGGGGTTGCGGCACTCATCTCGCTTTATTGGCCGAGGCAGCCGGCGTACAACTTCCGGGCCATGTGGCCAGCATGACTAAGCCGCTTCTGGCAAACCAGAGCAGCGCATGGAAACGCCGTTTACCTTCCTGCCGGAGTGGTACCTATTCATCTACTTGCACTTTGACATGCTTTCGAACTGCTAGGTTGGCAGGAGCAGGGACCGAGCAACGGGAGCTCACCCTGTCGCGGGGATTCAAACCACCGACCTTCTGATCAACAAGCCCTAGGCTCTGTGGTTTAACCCACAGCACTACCTGCTGATACCTTTTAAAAAATGATTCCTTAAAAAAAGTATAGGTCTGGTATTACAATCTTTTTATACAAGTCTATCTTACTTTTAAAGGATGACTAAAAATATTTACCAGTATCTTAGCAAGGATGTTGAATAGTATTCTATATAAATAAAATAATTATAATTATAATTATAATTATACCCCGTCCATCTGGCTGGGTTTCCCCAGCCACTCTGGGCGGCTTCCAACAGAATGTTAAAATACACGTTAATATACACATTAAGCTCAACCAGGGTTTTCATAGAAGAGAAAAATAAGCAACAACATAGGAAAATATAACATACCATCATAGATTATAAATCCAAAACTTTAAAGGAAACCTTGGTTGTCGGGGTTTGGGTGCTGGAGCTCCTCGTGCACAAACTTGGACTGCTCATGCACGAGGTACCAGTGGCGGGGAAAGCGGCCAGCGTTCCGCGTGCCTGTGAGCACGGGCGCCGGCCAAGTCTCACAATCCGAAGGAAGCTGAGTAAGCCGGGTGATGACTCCGAAGGTGCATGAGTTCTTAATTGCCTTCTAACTAAAATATTGCCTCGAGAAATAGAGGATACCCTGACTCTGAATAGATAGATCAACTCAAGGAAATTAAAAAATTTACCTTAAACCTTTTACTCCCCTTTTTTACCCCAAAGAAAGACAGACACCGGTTATAACTTTAGTGGCTTTGGCAGAACCCGCGTAGGCTCGCCCCCTAAGCTAAGTTCTCCTAAGCTCAAAGTCCCTGCGCGCCCAATCTTCCGCGAGGCTAACTAAATAATACTAAAACCGAAATATCTTCCGCAAGCCTAGCCCTAGGCTAAACCTAGAAGAAACCTAACCAAAGCTAAACCGAATGATCTTCCGCGATCTAACTCTAACTAAAGGAAAAACCCATCCAACCCATCCAGCCCGCTCCCAATACCCTTAAACTAAACTTGACTTCAACTAAAACCCAACTAAAACGAAAAAACGTGCCCAAGCGGGGAGCCTCAGCCTTTTATTAGGGAACAGATGTGACATCACGATCGATGCCTCAACCAATAAAACCACTGTTGCTGCCCTCCAAAAAGGCGGGAAGCAAGTTTAACGCTCATTAATAACTTTGAACATGACCGGGACTACAGAATAAAGGCGGATTAATCTCATTGGTGAACCAAACTATTCATTCTTACTTTCACTTTTGCTTTTGTGCGTAGTAATACCAAAAGTAGTTCCCGAAAACCTCATTAAACAAATAAATAAATGTGGATCCTATGGCGGATCCGTGCAACGTATTCCGACACTTGGTGACATTATAGATGCAGAAAAGGCCTTTGACATTTTAGAATGGCCTTTCTTTTCTATTTTGAAACTCTTGAACCTTTTGATTTCTGAATGGCCTATAGACAAAAGCAATTATTTATTAAAAATTATCGACTGACCAAAAGGTAGATGATGTTGTTTTGTTAGTTTTGTTGTTTATCTTCCCTTTAGAATGCCTGCCAAATTAAAAGGAAAAGGAAAAGAAAAGGGAAATGAAACAATAAGTGAAAATGAAACTAAATAAAAATGAAATTGAAAAGGAAGAAGAAAAATGAATAGGAGAAAATGGGGCAAAACATCTGCAAAAACATTGAAAAAATAAGCTTGTATATGGGTGACATTGTCCAGATGCTAACAAAACCAGTGTAGTTCCTACCTGAAGTGGAATTAATAACAACAGAGTATGGTCTATTAGCTGGATAAAGGCAAGTAAGAGGGAAAACATCAGGAAAAAAAATGATAAAATTGCAGAGAACTAGTGCCACAAGGTGCCAGAGCTGGTCACTCTTGCTATATGTATGAGTCACGGCATGTTGCACTGCAGAGAGATGTGACACCATCAGCAGATCTTTATCCGCAGATATACCGTACTTTCCCATGTATAAGACCAGGGGTTTTTTTTACTCAAAAATAAGCTTTAAAAACTGTGGGCATCTTATACATGTGGGTGACGGGTGATTGATTGCAGCCACAAGCTGCAGATTGCCATTTGCAATTTGCAGTGTGATTGGTGGCTGCGGAAAGGGTTTGTAGCAGACGCAAGAAGCAATTGTTAGTGAGCAAAAAAAGCTCAACAATTCCGGGCCATTTTCTGAAATTGGAGTCGCCAAAAAAACAGGGGGGGGGGGGAGTCTTATACCAGGGGGCGTGTTATACATGGAAAAGTACGGTAAGTGACCTGGGAAATATGTACAATGCCATTTTTACTGTGGACATCCTGTCTAGCAAAGACAAAAGTAGTTTTCCAGTTACAGGAGCAGATTACTAAATTCATGGCATAGACGCTCAATAATTATTTTTGTTCAGGTCTCCTATTTTACTGGTTATTTTTACTCCCAAATATCTATTGGCTCCACTCGCACAACTATATCCCATTCTCTTCCCAATGAAGTGAAACAATCCCCAGTTTTGTACGGAGAAATTTCAGCTGTTTTAATTGTTTGAGGGTAGAATTTTAGCTGTGACCTGCAGTTTCCACTCCTTCCATAGCTGCATAGAACAAACGGGCCCCTTGGAATCAGGATTCTGGTTCTTCTGCCCCTCGTCACACCTCTGCTTTTAATTGTTACTGCAGTCACGCCTGAACCAAAGGCTGGGAGGTCTGCCAAGATTCTGCTGCATTACTACTTCATGAAATTCAAATGCACACTGCCAAAAGCCCGAGGGAATGTTGCTACCTGTATTCCTTCAAAAATGGCCTGCTTGAAAAATATAAAAAATGAAGCAGGAATTATTCCAAAGTCAGAGACATGGAAACTCAGCAACCTGAGGGTGTGAAATCCTATTAAGCACAGGTTAAATCTTTTTAATTTGTGGTGATCAAGCAGGTTTACGCGAGGGGAGAGGTTACACTGAACTTACTCGGAGAGCATTAGATGCCACCCAAAATATGCATGCAGCCAAATCACCATCAATTTGCACAATTTTCCTCCTTCCAGTTCTTCTCCATAACACTCATTTTGGTAACATGACAGATTGGAAGCCATTTCTAATACACACCTACATTTTGCTGCCTCGCAGCTGATTGTGTGATCTGACTCCATGGGAAAGAATCTCATTCCAAAATTCTGCCTGCGGCATTTTTCCTCTGATGGCTTGTTCATACACACAGACAAACACACAAAGCTGCCACCTGTTACTGCAGTAATTGAAAGAGAACGTGCATGTGTGAATCAGTAGCTCTGCTTACGGGGTTTGAGTCAATGAGAACCAATAGCTCTGTGCATGCTATCTCAGCTCTAGCAGCTCTTGAGATACTAGTAAAGAACTCACAGTCAGGTGTAAGCTGGATGTTACTGCATTTAATAATGGCCTCAACACAGGGGCGTAGCACAGAGGGCGTAGGGGGCGGTCTGCCCCATGTTGCATAATGGAGGGGTGACAAATTATCAAGGGACAATTACTGCCCTACTAGGGCGGTTCATAAATTTTTTTTTTTTAAAAAAAATGCCCACTCCGAAGGTCTTATCTTACTATACTAGGGATTATATAGCTATATATGAAATTTCATGCATATCGGTTAATATCTTGACCCTCCTCCACCCAAATAGCTGTTTACTTGGCTGTTTTCCTATGTCATGAAGGCTGACATTTCAGTTCAGAGAACACTTACTGTTCCCAACCCTAACCCTGTGGAAAGCCATCTAATTAGACTTTAATTTGATTTCGAGATGTTTTTAGGAGGTAATTTAATTCTTGTTTGATTTTATACCAATGTTATGTATCTGATGTTAGCCACCCTGAGCCCGACTTCGGCCGGGGAGGGCGGGATATAAATAAAAGTTTTTTATTATGATTACTTGTTATTATTCCTTTGTAAGAAAATATGAAATAACGTAAAACCATTTTTGCAGGGGGGGATCAATGGGGGGGCCAAGAAATTTTCCGCACCGGGTACCACCTGACCTTCCTACGCCTCTGCCTCAACAGTTGATAGGTGAGCCAATAAAGTAGCTTAGATAAAATAGAAACATTTACTGATGGACACCAGCCTTTTCCAACATGGTACCCTCCATATCAGCAGCATGATGCAGGAGCTGTAGTCCAAAACATATGGAGGGCACCAAGTTAGTGAAGGCTGGTGCACAATATCAACATCCTACTAATAATGAGCACCTTCAAAAGTTAACAGCATGCTCACTATTGCTACTACTACTACTACTACTACTGCAGGGGTCAGCAAACGTTTTCAGGAGGGGGCCGGTCAACTGTCCCTCAGACCTTGTGGGGGCCGGACTATATTTTTTTTGGGGGGGGGTGAATTCCTATGCCCCACAAATAACCCAGAGATGCGTTTTAAACAAAAGCACACATTCTACTCATGTAAAAACACTCTGATTCCCGGACCGTCCACAGGCAGGATTGGGAAGGCGATTGGGCCGCATCCGGCCCCCGGGCCTTAGTTTGCCTACGCATGTACTACTGCCTCAAGCACTGGGGGATGGGAAGTAGCTGTCAGCCTCCACTTGAGCAACACCTGAGCCCACAGTTTGAATCCTGACATAAACATACCCTCCAACATTTCTCGGATGAAGATAGGGACATTCAAGTGTATGTCTGTTTTATTCTGTGAATTTGTTGAGTACAGAACACATTGTTGCTTTTTAAAGAAAAATTAAGGGACTGGTGATTTATCACTGCTGCAGAAGCTCTGGGAAAGCATTTACATGCTGTTAGCTCCGTTAGCCCACAAGGCAATATTTGCTTATGGATTTCCTCTCCAAACCTTATCCAGGTCAAGCAGAAATTGATTATTTAACCCAGTGTTTTTCAACCTTTTTTGGGCAAAGGCACACTTGTTTCATGAAAAAAATCACGAGGCACACCACCATTAGAAAATGTTAAAAAATTTAACTCTGTGCCTATATTGACTATATATAAAGTAATTCTCTTGAATTTTTCAATTTTTCCCATGGCACACCAGGCAACATCTCGCGGCACACTAGTGTGCCGCGGAACAGTGGTTGAAAAACACTGATTTAACCACACACACAAGCAGAAGATAATGTGCATTAAATTCCATGAGCAAGTGTCATGTTCCATCTGTACCAAATGGCTGGAGTTGTTGTTGTTTTATTATTGAGCTGGTTTTTAAAATATACTTCAGATTTTATTAAATAAAATATAGATATAAATAAACTATGCAATCCAAACACAAAAGAGAAACACACAAAAGAGCAGGTGCATAATATTACTGGACATTAAAAAAATTTCCACTCAGTTTCAAACCTATTAATACTCCAGACCTTGATCAATCCAAATAAATCATGCTAATTGTATCTTTCTTTATTTTCAATGGGTTTTTTTTTAAGCAACTGCAGTTGCTCATTCTACCTGGGTCTGTTGGGAAATTCCATTCCACCTTAAGTTGCAGACATGGAACTGTTGTGTGTCACATGTCTGTTTACACACCAGCACAGATTGCTGGGAACTTCCGTTGTGTATAGCGTTTGCTTTTGAGACTCTCTGAGGAGACATAAGAGAGACGACATGTTTTTCTTTGCTTAATAAATCTGATTGGTAATATGCTTTCACAAGCCTCTTCACACCACTTCTGTTGCGCAGCGCGCTCTGCTAATATAGTGTACCCAGGCTTTTGAAGTTTGGTTCGCTGGTTTATGTCGCACCAGAGTTCGGGGATCATCCAGCAGGTCAGCTGGAAGGGCATGATCCAGCTGGGGGCTAGCCAGCTGGCCTCCTGACTCCCTCTGGATGCCGACAGGGTCAACATCCATCTCTGTCTCTCTGGCTGATGAGCTTGGCAAGTCCAGGTATGGCTGGGAAGGATACCTGCCTGAAACTTTGGACAGCTGCTTTGGACAGTACAGTGGTACCTCGGTTTATTAACTTAATCCGTTCCGGAGGTCCGGTCTTAAACTGAAACCGTTCTTAAACCAAGGCACGCTTTCCCTAATGAGGCCTCCCACCACTGGTGCCCTTCCACCATTCGGCATTCATTCTTAGACCGAGGTAAATTTCGCAAACCGGGACACTTCTTCAGGTTTTGCGGAGTTTGTAAACTGAATAGTTTGTTAACAGGGCTGTTCGTAAACCAAGGTACCACTGTACTGAGCTACATGGACCAAGAGTGTGACTCAAAACAAGGCAACTTCTTATATTCCAACTTGAAAAGTGAGAGCCAACCTGTGGCCATGTGGACTAGAGCTGATGAGAGCTCAGGTCCAACATGTCAAGGGCCAAATGGTAGCCACCTCTGTTCTAACAGCACTAAAGCTTGTGCCACAATCCTAGTAACATATACTGACTGGTTTTACGACATGCACTTTAGGTTCCAAGCATTCAACAGCACCTGTGTTAAAAATAAAACTACCATGCTGCTTCATGGATTTTTAAATATTTAATTCAGCATTTGCAAAACTCAGCAATTTAACACCTGGTAGCTATGTCAGTCCCTGTGTATCCACTGTGTGTCAAATTATAAAATGGACAGGTTTTTATGTATTGTCTGGGGTGTACTTTGTAGCTAGCTTTGGAACTGTATTTCTCATTTGAAACTGAGTGGATTATCAAAAAAGGATTGTGAGGTAACACGTCTGCTGTTCAAAAAATAAAACAGCAAGGAAAAAAACGGCTCTGGAAGTCCCAGGAATAAGAGCACTCACTCAATGACTTTTCTTCCAGATCCCAAAGCATTATACAATTAACACGGCAATAGCAGTAGCAGAGGAAAAGTGAGGTGAAAGAATGTTGTCTGAATGAGGTAAAGAAAAGATTAAAATGCCTAATCGACAAGTAAAAATACTCCCTTTGCAAGCAACGCCACCCCAGACCATCATCTGAACTGCCGCTCTCAGAAACATTGCAAAGTGTGTGTGTCATGACTTGGCACCATACATATTGTTGGACGCAGTGCTATTTTTCTAGAAAAAAGGAGTGCTGGGGCTCACCATGAACTTCTCCCTTGTTCTCTTGGAATGGCAAAGGTGCCTGTGGCGTTCACACATGGTCCCCGGTCATTTAACCGACTATTGATCCCTGTGCCACCACTGTCCCGCTGCCACCAACCAGGTCCTCCCTGGTAATCGCTGTGTCCAGTCAGGTTTTTAAAATTGAACCAAGAAGATCAAATTTATTTCTCACACAGTAACAAGCTTGTGGTTTCGAATACAGTGCTTCACTTAAGTTCTCAGATAATATCCTGTCAATATCTCATCGCTAGTTCCTATACCTTCCTATACCTTCCACCCACAAGATCCCAATCGAACCAACCACCTCCCAGTTCCCAACCGAACTGTCTAGGTTCTCAACTCAGACTCTCACAGACTGACTAAAACTCTCACACTGACTCAGACTCTGACTCTCTGACCAAACTGACACAGACTCTTCAACTCAACTCAGACTACTCAACTGACTGACTGCCTCAAAACCCCTGTGCTTCATTCTTCTCACAGTTGACTCCGCCCCCTGGGTTTTCATTGGACAGTTATTTAACCCTTTCATTCCCATCCCGGTATGACATCACTAGCACACACGCCACAGCGCCCACTTGAGAGGTGCCGGAGCTGAGCTCTGGTGAGCTCTGGCTGCAGGGGGGAAAGAGACCCAGTTGCACGCCACCCCAATCTCTGAGCGCTGCGAGGGGTTCCATGCACTTACTCTGGGTTCATGTTTCCTTTTGGGAATGAGGCACAGCAGAGGCTGTGAAGTCTTTATATGCAACCTGAGCCTACAGTGGTTCGCAGCATTCACACGCCAAAAGGGGTTTCACCCATAGCCACAGCTTGGGAATCAAACAGAAATCAAACATTGCTCTCAGACATTGCTCTCCCTTTCTCTCTCCAGCTTGCTGCTTTCCTTCCTATGTCACATCACTGCTCCTCACATCTCTGAACTCTGGCTTGACCCATTTGCTGTCTCACACCAAGGCCCTTAACCCCCCTTAATGGCTCACCACCCTCTACCTCCTCACCAGGAGGCTAGCCTGGTTATTCCAAGAATTAGAAGCCTTGATTAAATTCTAACATTTGTCGGATCCAAGGATTAGAGGGGTCTGGCACCCAGCTTAACACCCAAAACCCAAAACACTGTCCTCTCCACGGGGAAAAACTAGATATTTTCTTTTCTCTGGTCAAAGAGTTCCTTTTTCCTTCTACTTGGCTGGCTGTATGCCTTTGATGTTTGGCTCTGAAAGGTGGAATCTGATCCATAACATTTTGATGATCTTTTTACTTTTGAAGCTGGGTATGTGCCTGGAAGTACAGATAAGTTTCCAAGCCTCAAATTCTTTTTATAGCACACAGGCAAATATATGCTTTCCCAGGCTTCCATAAAACACAGGTAAGACTGCATGCATTCCTTCCATAGCCTGTGATTATAAATCACTACTAAGGATACAGCACAAAGATTCACTTTGCCTTTGTTCTGAAGACACGAGTTAGCCTTTTGTGCAGAGCTGACTTGTGTTAAACCTAGGGCTTGCTGATTGGAAGGTCGGTGGTTCGAATCCCCGCGAAGGGGTGAGCTCCCTTTGCTCGGTCCCTGCTCCTGCCCACCTAGCAGTTTGAAAGCCCGTCAAAGTGCAAGTAGATAAATAGGTACCACTCCGGCGGGAAGGTAAACAGCGTTTCCGTGCGCTGCTCACCAGAAGCGGCTTAGTCATGCTGGCCACATGACCCGGAAGCTGTACGCCGGCTCCTTCGGCCGATAAAGGGAGATGAGCGCCGCAACCCCAGAGTTGTCTGCGATTGGACCTAATGGTCAGGGGTCCCTTTACCTTTTGTTCTAATTTACGCTGTATAGTTTTTAAACCATCAAAATTAAAAGTGAGGGTTAAGGACCCATCAAGCTTCCTTATCTTGTTCCTGACAACTCTTTAGGAATATCCAGAACCTGACCTTAGGGAAGAAAAAGTTGGGGTTTGGAAATTTTGTTTTGAAACAAACTAGTTCTAGTTCATTCTGTCCAATCAGGGACCAGTTCAACTTTGTCCTTCTGCAAAATGAACTCGTTCAGTTCACATTCACCCACATTAACCTTTTCATTCATAAAACGTTTGCCCACGACGAACAAGTCGGCATTCAGAATGCTGCTGTGCTGAAGTATTGCTTCTATCAGAGCTTGTTTTGCTTCCTGCAGGGTGGTTCCTCAAAGACATGGGGTGGAATTCAGCTAGCAAGTGCTATCAGTGGAAACCCCTCCACAAAAACTTTGCAATGGGGGCTTTCCCCCACTCAACTCCCCTCTTCGTGCACCCGTCTCCTCACAATTGGCTTGGGAATAAAAAAATTTTTTTTTAAAAAATCCAGTAGCACCTTAGAGACCAACTAAGTTTGTTCTGGGTATAAGCTTTCATGTGCATGCACACTTCTTCAGATACCTCTTCTTCACAATAGGCTGGGTGTGTGTGTGTAAGGAGAACCCCCAAGAACATCACATGGGAGGAGAGGAGGCAACTGTTCCCCCTGGCAAGCTGCAGTGTTTGTGCAGAAGAATCGTTCATTGTAGCGCAGCACTGAATTCCACCCATAACTGTTTAGGGAAGCTTTTAATGTTTAACAGACTATTGTATTTTAGTATTTTGTTGGAAGCCGCCCAGAGTGACTGAGGAAACCCAGCCTGATGGGCGGGGTATAAATAAATAATTATTATTATTATTATTATTATTATTATTATTATTATTATTATTATCATCATCATCACATTGAAAATCCAACAATCCTAAGGGAAAAAATTAACTATTTTCCATCTTTGCCAAAATAGTTCATATTACACAAATTAGAGGCAAGGGATTCTGGGGAATATCTTTGTTCCCCTCCCAAATGCCAGTACTAGTTTGACACTTTGCACTTGTAGTTTACAGATTAGAAGAGGTTCAAGCCTGTTTTCATTATATGTAATAGACAGTTTTCTATTTAGCTGGAAGCAACATCAGCACCAGAAACTATTCCCAGCTCATTCGTTTAAAACTCTGTTGAGTTTGAGTCTGAGCATAATGCAATTATATAACAATATAAACGGTTGCACTATTTGAGAGTTATTTTTAAAAAATCTAGTTATTTGTCGTAAAGGCCTTGGCCTTAAAAATAATAATTCAAATCTATCCTTTATACTGAAATACATTTCCATCCACCCCTGAATTTTAATTTATAGTCAAATACATCAATAACAACCACACGGGAATGCTCTAGGAACTGTTCCCCTTGGTGGTTGGTGAAGGATTATTTAAACAGTCCAATATGCATTGGCTAGCAGCACAATCCTATGCCTATTTACACAGAAGCAAGGTCACTATCTTCAGTGAGGCCCAACTGCATTAGCTGTGAGGAGAATGAGCCAACAAAAGTCTCCAGAAATCCCCACATAGTTTGATTCACTTTATGTCACCAGTTTCCAACCTCGGATCCAGCTTGAGCCCTAACACCTTTCTTAAATTTCCACCATCTATTTGAGTGTGCTGTTGTTGCGATCCACTTTTGATGTGGCTGTGACCCCGTATTGCCAGTTGAAGGTACCTAAATCAAGCCATGAACTTACCAAGATCAAAGGAGGCTTTTTCCAAGTATGGAAAGGGAAGAACAGGGAGAGCCGACAAGGGAAGACGCCACAATACCATCTCTTACAGGAGCACTTTAGTGTGTCCTCCATAAAAGAGGGCACGTGTTGCAGTGCGACCGGCTATCCGACCCAGTGTTGTGGGTGGTTAATTTGAAGACAGCCACGACCTCCCGATAGGTCGGTCCCGTGTTGCTGGGGTGCAATCTGGCCAATAGGGTGCTCCAAAGAAGCAGCACTGCGGGACCTATTTAAGCCCATGCGAGGCTACTGAGCCTCCTCCTTTTTGGGGTTTTCACATCGGAACACCTGCCCACCAGTCCCTATATTTAGGGTTTGCGCTTGACCTTGCTATGCTGCCGTGTGTCGTCTGCCATTGGGGCAGGGGCACGGCAGGAATTTCCCCCATTTGGCTGATTGGCTGGTGCCACTTGGGTTTCGCCTGCCGCGTAGCAAATCGTAACAACTTGTAAGTTGCGGATAGGCTCTGGTTCAGGTGATAGGCATGGCATGTGATGTGGCCACGCCTATGCAAATGCAAGATATTCCGGTAAAGGAATCCAGGGACTCATTGGTTTGGCGTTCCCCAAATGGGGTTCTGCCCGCTCCTGAGTCCAGGGGACATCAGGGCGGCTGATTGGTACTCCTCCCAGCAGCTGTCCCTGGTGTTCATCCTTGGCTGTCCTACGAACGTGGCTCTGGGACAGCTAGTGGAACTAGAACCTATGCAACCACTCACTTGATTGTAATCAATAACGTTGTGGCCTAAATTCTGCCAAAAACCAAACCAAATATCTGTCTCCCGTATGAATTTATTTGGGGAGGGTAAAAGGTCTAAACACGCAACTACTACTTCGCTGTGTAATAGGTGTGGAGGAAGCAGGAGACCAGTTTAAGCGCCACTACAGGCCATGACAGGAACAAGGCTTCGCTCATTTTTTGAATGCCTAGTCAGAGACCGTCATGCCCAAAGCAGAGAAAGTTGCCAAAATCCAAATCTACATTGCGTACTCCACAGAGTGGCTTCCTGCACGCCCAGCCAGCTGTAGGAGATGCTATTCATCAGAGAAGAGCCCACAGACCCAGTCAAAGACGTTGACCAAATCTGCGTAAGGAACCCCGGGCCAAATCTATGGGGCAGCTCAAATCTGGCATGCAGACCTCACATTCAAGTTTCATATGTAACTTCCTCTGGAAAAGGCTCTCACATAATATACACACACATGAGGGAGCGTGGTGCTTAAGCAATTCAGGAAGCGTACTGCATGGGTCAGTAAGCCTGGTTCCAACATAGTCCTCCTAGTCCTTTCAGCCCGCCCTTAGCCCTGCAAGCTCACTTTCCTACCATGATGGCTTTCAGGGAAGTTTGGGCTTGAGGAGAAAAATGTAGAAGGAGTTTCACAAGGATGAGGATTATGCAGGATCCTGCACTGCCAAGCTTGGGTTGGGGCAAAGTACTCAAAGCAATCTCATGCCGTGTCAGCTTTGAATTCAACAACACTCAGGTATGCATTTTGGATAGATAAACTTATCAAGAGTCACAAAAGGACAGGATCTATAAACAGCAAATGTTTCTGGTATCACCTGTCTATCTTGGTCACTAGAAGCTTTGCAGGAATAAAATGATATCCCTACCTGTGCAGGAATCTAGTTCATGCTCCTATCTTATCAGCAGATCAGATTCTCATTACACTAAGGTTCAACCTTGGAAGAAAGTCTATCAATACCACACACATTTCATGTTCACCCTTTGCAGTACAGTCCTTAGAATGCTTCCCATCAGATGGAGTATTATTATTAATTTAAAAAAAGAAATCTTCCATGGTTCTGATGTACTTAAGAGGCTATTTAATAGTAACAGCCATGTTCCAGCAAAACATAGCATCCTTGACCCTGGGCCATTTTGGCTGGGGGTGATGGAAGCTGGGAGCCCAACTATATCCAAACAGTACGATGTTGACTCTGCTGGTCTATACAGCCGGTTTCAGTACAGAGTAGTGGTTCTCAAACTTTTTTCTCTCTGGGTCATACTTTCAGAATGAAGATTTGTTCGCACCACACCATTTTTTTTTTAAATTGAGAAGAAATACATTGGAAAACAAAAGGAAACAGATTAGCACTCCGCAAAATTCAAAGCATGGGAAGTCACCCAAAGATATATAATTTGGCAATATATTCAGCCTTTTTTTATTTATTATTGTACTGTAACTCGGAATATAATGTGTTCTTATTGGATAATTAAATTGGAAAGCTCAATAAAATATTATGAAAAAAAGGAAAACAAAAGGAAACACCTAGCAGTGCTTGATTTAAAATCTAGAACACAACTACTTTATTTTATGATCATAGGACATCCAGAAAGTATAAAACAATGCAGCTACATTAGAACATGAATAGTTCCAAAATATTATTATAGATGTTTGAACAGTGATTCTGAATCACATCTAGCATTGTCCTCAGTATCACTTGATGTTCTTGCTCTCATTTGGAAAAGATACCTGTCCATATTTTGCAAGGGGAGGACCACACATTTTGATACTACACTACACTGAAATGTTTAAATCTTCCTTTGATTGTCCTTGAATCTTCCTGCCACACTTGCCATCCTCACCTCTCACACTAGTGTGGGACACCGAACCCTTGCAGAACCACTGGTATAGAGGGACCAACCGCCCTTCTTCGGTGATTTCAGTCATTCAATATACGCTACAGTCAAAGTGGTTCACAGCAAAGCATGAAGAACCAACAAGACATCTTCCACTAGGGTTGCCATATCATGAAGAGCAAAAAAGAGGACAGCCCGAGCTGGCGAAATGGCATGCGGAGGCACAGCAGCAGCCGCTCTGGTGTGCAGAACAAACCGAGCCTGAGCCACCCAAGCTGCCCAAGCCCGAAAAAAACCAGACATTTCCTTTAAAAGGTAAAAATCTGCCTGGATTGGAATGTTGCCCCCCCAAAACATTGACAGATGAATAAAAAGAGAATACACACACACACACACACACACACACACACACACCCCAAACTGTACTTGGCATATGAAAAGACACATGGCTTTTTAACATGAGGAGAATCAATCAACCAGGGACTGAGGACTTTTGAGTTTAAGATCGGAATGTGGAAAATATGAGAACAACAAGAAGAAAGCAGAAATATATAATTGTGTGAGGTGATTCTTCAGAGGTCCAGAATATGGGAAGTCTGTTTGAAATTTAATAATTAATAATTTGGATTGTAATTTGGTCTTCTTTTTTCTTGAATTGGATTATGATTTGATTTGATTTGTTATTGATTGATTGGATGCTTTTAATGGAAAATTAATAAAATTAATAAAAATTATTTAACAACAACAACAAAAAGGGATATTGGCCCCCCAAAAGAGGACATGTCCAGGTTTTCCCGGACATATGGCAACCCTATCTTCCACAGCATCACTGCGCAAAAGGCCACGATTTTGTAATAAATATCTAATTTACTAAGAAGAGCACAAGGCAGCCGTTGATGGAGAAGCTGTCAGTTGCCGAAGGAGTCCTTTTTCAAGAGCTGGAAAGTGAGGCGCAGCCAGTCTTCAGTCCCAGGGGTTACAGGAGCAGGCTTAAACACCTTCAGGTGCCAGTGCCATGTCCAGTTTTTGGAGGGTCCTTGGGCAAGGCCCCCTTCACAGCCGCCACCCCTCTTGCAACAAATCATGTTCCTCACCGCCATTTTTCTCTTCTTCATCATTGCCTGGTGAGCTAGTAGTACCAAAGATCCCATGAGGAAGCAGACAGCAACATCCACTAACCCCCCTTGGCCTACTGCTCTGTTTGGGCTAGAAGACAAAGGTCTGTGAACAAGCAGGTTGAAAATGGTAGATGGAGATCATGACCAAGGGGCTCTTGTCAGGGGGGCTTCCTGCTGAGATGTGGGCCCTTAGCATATGTCCATTTGTGCCAGCCTTTAGCGCCAAGCTTGGCAAAAGCTCTTTCTTCTGGCATGATGATTTCCAAATGCTCCCCACATATGTCAATAATATCCAGTTTCCTCTATAGCCAAGCTCTGCTAAGCTGCTTTTGCTTTGGCAGCCAATTCTATTAACTGAAAAGTGCACGTTCTCTAGTTTGCAGGGAACTGAAGCTGAGCTCTCTCTCTCACTGGTGTGAGACCTCCCTGTTAGTTACTGGTACTGCTCTCCTGATTCGTATCCCTTGGGAATCTACCCTAAATCTAACAAAAAAAATTCCAAACCACTCCCAGTACCTTCTTTCCTTCAACTTCCATAAATATTCCCAGCATAAAAGTGCCAGGTATTTATTTTTATTTTATTTTATTTTTTTACTGGATACTGACTTACATGACAAATAACACCTGCTGGAATTTCCTCTTTGACACAACTCTTAAGGTTGCAGCTTTCATTTTCCCAGCACCTTCAAACTGAAGACCACAGATCTAGAGTACTGCTGTGTTTTAAAAATCACAAGCTTGCTGAAACAGAACTAGGAGAAGATAATTTCCCATAGGCATTCCAGGGCAGTGACATTACTTCTGGTAGTACAATTCGCTTATTTGGATTGATGCCGGTTGACTGCTTTCGACAGTGTCCTCCTCCCCGGAGGAGAACAAACGGCCTTCCAGTGCTGGCTGCACAGAAGTATGAAAAGGGAACAGCTCAGTCCCTTATCCTCAATTTGATTGTTTCATTTCCTCTTAGCGATATATTAAAAAAGACAAATAATAATAATAATCAGACTAATGGTTTTGAGGATGTTTTTGCTACTGCAATGGGATTTCCAATGTATGTTGGAGATTTTAGACCCCAGAAAATAGTTCACGTCTGTGGTGTGAGATGAAGTGCACATTTAATAAATTGTAATAATAATAATAATAATAATAATAAGCCTCCTTGACAAAACCAAAGCACCCAGAGCCAGAAAACAAGGTAGAACTGTTCTGTAGTCCCTGCACATGGGAGTAAGCAACACAATTTGCCCTTTTAACAAGCAACGAAAACTATCTTTGAAGGTGAAAATATTGAAAATACCATAAAATCTTAAGAAGAGAAATACCTTTCAGCTGAAAACTAACATTAACAGTTTTTTGAAGTGTGTTTGTCACCCCATTCAGAAACCTGCAAGACAACCACCCCAGACAACACCATATGCTTTGTGCCAACCTTCTGACTCACACACCCCAGACCATTTTCTTATGGAAAAATGATGGGCAACTTTAGTATCCTAATCTTCTAGCATAGGCTACAGTAATAAACACACCCCAATGGCAAAACTCAATGCATTTCTGGGGTATTTTATGCCCCAGGTGGGTTTTTTTTTATTTCCAGAAGGAAAATGGTAAGTCACTATTGTCTGAAATTAGGAGACACTGTACAGATGACAATGTCACAGAAGGACTACCATGTACACTTATGTGTAAACTGCACATTGAAAAGTGCAAACGGAGCATGTTTTTCACCCCAGAATACTGGGCGAAGGCTAAGTTGTTGTTGTTGTTGTTGTTCAGTCGTTCAGTCGTGTCCGACTCTTCGTGACCCCATGGACCAGCGCACGCCAGGCACGCCTATCCTTCACTGCCTCCCGCAGTTTGGCCAAACTCATGTTAGTAGCTTCGAGAATACTGTCCAACCATCTCATCCTTTGTCGTCCCCTTCTCCTTGTGCCCTCCATCTTTCCCAACATCAGGGTCTTTTCCAGGGAGTCTTCTCTTCTCATGAGGTGGCCAAAGTACTGGAGCCTCAACTTCAGGATCTGTCCTTCTAGTGAGCACTCAGGGCCGATTTCCTTGAGAATGGATAGGTTTGATCTTCTTGCAGTCCATGGGACTCTCAAGAGTTTCCTCCAGCACCATAATTCAAAAGCATCAATTCTTCGGCGAAGTAATTTTCATTTATTTTATCTGAAGTCCCATCAACCAGTATCCGATCATATTTTGTAATCTTTGGGTATTTTGCTTTGAATTACCTGCTTTTGATTAAACTGAAATAGAGTGGTTTAAGAAAAGCTCCCCAAATATCATAAACCACAGGAAATGGCGCCAGCATTTAATCCTCCAAGAAGCAGAGAGATCATTTTTTTGAGGAAGATTTTGGAACAAAGAACTCGCAAAGAAAGTCAGCTGCAAGCAAGAACTGGAATGTTTCAAAGACCATTAATTGCAGTAGATAATTCAAGCTGATTGTTGCTATATATAAACTACTGTCTTGCACAAATAGCGGTCTTAAAGATGTTTGCTCCTTAGCTGGCCTCCTGATTAAAAGAAAATATAACTAAAATATTTTAGTCCACTGTCAAGAAGAGTACAATGTTGGGTGAAGTAGGTCATTTTGTCTGGTCCAACCTGATCTTTCTGGATTAGACAGTCCATCTGAGTACATTAATCCACTGTAAATCAAATATTTGCCCTAAAAATATGGCAATGCAGTTTTCAACACAGGGGTTTTTCCTTTCCTTCACTTTTTTGCAGCAATGATCTCCTATTATATAAGACCTTACATAAAGACTGGCCAGTGAAGACGTTGCAGGGGAGTGAGGGATTGGGTGAGTAGGACTGCCATATTTCAAAAAGTAAAATTCCTGGCACCCACAATGTTGTTGAGCTTTTTTTTCGGAAACCTACCCCCAAAAGAGTACTTTTAAGCTTTTTGAGCTGTTTCCGCTGCTTCTCCCATCGCGTTGCCATGCATCCCTGACATTTCACCAATTTTACGTTATTTCATATTTTCTTACAAAGGAATAGTAACAAGTAATAAAAATAAAAAACTTTTATTTATATCCCGCCCCGCCCCCCCGGCCGAAGTCGGGCTCAGGGTGGCTAACATCAGATACATAACATTGGTATAAAATCAAACAATCATTAAATTACCTCCTAAAAACATCTCAAAATCAAATTAAAGTCTAATTAGATGGCTTTCCACAGGGTTGGTGTTGGGAACAGTAAGTGCTCCACTGAACTGAAATTTCAGCCTTCATGACATAGGAAAACAGCCAAGTAAACAGCTATTTTGGTGGAGGAGGGTCAAGATATTAACCCATATGCATGCAATTTCATATATAGCTATATAATCCCTAGTATAGTAAGAGAAGACCTTCGGAGCAGGCAGTTAAAAAAAAGTTTTTAATGAACCTCCCTAGCAGGGAAGTAATTGTTCCTTGGTAATTTGTCACCCCCTCCATTATTGAACATGGGGCAGTCCACCCCCTCCGCCCCGCCCCTTGCTACGCCCCTGCTGAAGGGAACCAGCTATGGCAAAAGCATCCTAAACAGTGTCCCAAACAGAGACTACAATTCAGAATACAAGTTGTGTGATAATGTTCAGAACTTGCTTCCCCTTCTCCCCCAGCTTACACATTGCAGTCTCAAGAAAGAACCTATCACAACAGCCTGGTGGGTCATAGTTTCTTGTCACCAGCCATGCCCAGCCCAGATGACTACTTTGAGTGGAGGAATAGTGGTGAGGAAGATGATGTTTGTCTTGGTAAATGTACAGTCTGCTAAGAAACAGCCTCCCTCCCTCTCTTTCTGCCTCTGCTCTGGGTTTAGAAAAGGCAGAGAAGCATTCCTTCAGGCAGCAAAGATGCTTGAAGGAATAACTTCCTAGGGCTACAGCAGGGGTGGTTAATATGAATCCCTTCAGATATCATTAGACTCCAATTCCAGCAGCCACAGCCAATAAAATCAATGGCCAGGGATGTTGTGAGTTGTAGCCCAACAACATCTGAAGGACCACAGATTAGCCAGTCCTGCCTAGAGGATGCACTAACCAAGAGGCAAAGGTGCCGTTATTTTTTGGAGTGGCCGAATGCCCAACTGTTGTGTACTGAGCTGAATCCTAGAACAATAGGATCCAGAATGCAGCAGTCTGATTGGTCTGCAGGAGCCACCCAATCCAGCTCCAGGTGGAAGTGAATCAGCATCCTGATTGGCCTGCAGGAGCAGCCAATCAGACTCCTGGATGAAGTGAGTCAGCAACCTGATTGGCCTGCAGGAGCAGCCAATCAGGCTTCTGGAGGAAGTGAATTCACAACCTGATTGGCCTACAGGCGCAGCCCAGAAGTAGCCAATCACACAAGGCCCATTGTGTAAATAATGTATACATAGCAGACATTTTGGGGAAACAGACATTCTTCTTTTGCTACTACAAGCTGAATAAAAAGCATGAAATTCACACTCAACTCCGAGTATATTTCACCAACACAGGCAAGTTATGTGTGGAGGGGCTGCTTGCATGCAACTTGCAGAGTAATGAGCTCAGCAAATTTCCAGTCAATGAGGACCAGACTACAGAGTGTCAGAGACGGAAGGCAGGTTTTGCCAGCGAAGCAACATTGTCCCTTCTTCACCCCTCAAAGCTGGGTAACACAAAGACAGGTCCTCCCAGAGTCTCAGCCATAGCTGTCAACCTTTTCCCTTTTTTGCAGGAAATTCCCTTATTATAGCATTGGGTAACAGCAGGGAGGGTTGACAGCTATGGTCCCAGCAGGATATCTTTCCCTGACTGGGATGGGACTGGGACTACCTGTTCCAGAATCCCCAGTGGAAAAATAAAACTATTTGAATTATTCCTGCATGGGTGCAAGGAGGCCCTTTGATAATATTCTCCTTGGTGGGAATAATGCAAATAGCAAAGTTTTCTGTCCAGGGATTCTGGAACTGGTAGTCTCAGCCTCATCCCTGATGCGGAAAGACACTCAACTGGGATTCTGTGAGTATTTGCTGCAGCCTGCCTCTCTCGGGGCACGGATACTTGATCTTGGTGGGGCCATGCTGATGTTTCCAGGACTCAGAGAAAGAAAATGTCTGCCGAGGTGTGTATGAAAGAAGGGGGAAATATGTCCTGCAAAAGAGACTAAACAAGCAGGCCTGTCCCTATGAAGAAGAATGTGGGACCATATCTCTTCACCAGGCATCATCCAGACCACTATGGAGCTTCTGTACCTAACTTAAGTAACAGCCAGCAAACCTGAGACCGTAAATATCCAAAGGAAGACACAAAGAGCTATTCAAAAAGTGAACCAAAATAAGAGGACCAAGAATGTCTAACAAGAGGCGAGGGTCAACCTGTCAATATCCAAAAGAGAGGGCAAAGCAACTGTGTCTGGACTGGAGAACGGTCAAGTGTTTTCCAGATGACGAACACCAGCTCCTTGATAACTTTTGAATTCTAGTAACGTCATGATTTACATAGGAGATGCCAGGCCATAGTTGATGAGTATGTTCTTAGTAATCCTTCATATGCAAATTGTTATGTACTGAGTTGAATAGGATCCAAAATGCAACAGTCTGATTGGTCCTAGAACAATAGGATTGAGATTGCAGCAGTCTGATTAGTCTGCAGGAGCCACCCAATCCAGCTCCAGGTGGAAGTGAATCCGCACTCCGATTGGCATACAGGATTATCCCGCAATTAGCCAATCACGTGGGGCCCATTGTGTAAATAGTGTATATAAAGCAAACGTGTTGGGGGAACTGCATTTCCTCACTACCATGAGCTGAATAAAGAGCATGAAATTCACACTTGACTCAGAGTATATTTCACAAATCCTCAAGCGTCCTCCTCAAAACATATTGATAAAAGAATACGGGCTTCGCCCGCTTTTAATTTTCCTTCTCCTTTCCCAAGTTCTTGCACATAGAGCTATCATACTTTCTAACTGAACCTCTGTCTCCATAAGGACTAGAGGCTTTGTTCCCTCAAATGAACATCAGGCTTTCCTGGTTACTGACAACAATTAAAAGCCAGTTGTCCAAAGTGGGTTTGTAAGAAGCGCCTGTGGTCCTGTATGGTGCTCTCTGATTTATAGCAGCTGTAGGAAAACACCCCCTGGCTAAAAAGATCCTCTGTGACCTTTGCTTTTCCCGTTAATTTAGGAATGACAATGGCTCACGCTGCACACATTTTTGCTCATCAGCAGACGTACATTTTGCTGATGCACCACAAGGTACTCAACGGACTGCCTCTGTGCCAAAATAGCTGTCCCTTCACTGCAAAACCGTTGCGGGGAAATGCCCATGCCAGGCTTTCTGCTAAAATATTTACAAGGACTGCATGCAGGTCCACTCGCCTCATCCCGCGGCTTGCTCTTCCCCAAGCAGACACCCACGCACACATCCAGAGGACTTAATACATCCGTTTCAGGCTGTCTGTTGCTGCTGCATTTAATCTTGCTCACTGGGCTCCCCCCCCCCCCACTTGCTGCCTGCAGTACGCACGGTGTTCGGCTGCTCCTTTTCTTCTTTTGATTTCTTCTCTTTTCAGCAAAGGGAGGACTTTGTTAAAGTCCTTCCACCACAAGCATTCAACGCATAAACAGAGCCTCAAAGTTCAAATGACGTTTTCTCATCAAACTGACACCTCGTGGCGATCTCAATGTGCAAAACATTGAGGGAGACCCCAAATTAGTGTTAGGTCACATGCTTTGCTTACAGGAAGCCCCGGGCTCAGTGTGGCATCACCAGTTAAAAATACCTAGGAGAGCAATCTCTACCTGAGGCCCTAGAAAATCTCTACCTGAGGCCCTAGAAAACTATGTCAGAATAGACAATACTGGGTTTGATCTGGTATAAGGCAGCTTTCTATGTTCCCTATTACAGCAAATGATTGTGCATATATCATATCTGAAGCTTAAATATTGAATAATTTTATTGGATGTTGAAAAGCCATTTCATAACTTTCTGTCACACTCGTGTGTGACCAAGAAACAGAACCCAGGGTGGGTCTCACACAGAACTCAGTGAAGTCCTAACTGGTACCCTCCTTTACTTTTTCCCAACCCTCGGGTTGGTGGTGGTAACAGCGGAGCTTGCCTAGAGATGAGAGTGATTCCAATGACCATTTGGGGGCAAGGTCAACCATGATGTTGACCTTGCCCCCCAAATGGTCGTAGTACCAAGCAAAGATACAGCTCATGGGTGGATTAGAGACTTACAATAACCCAGTGCAAAGAATGATCTTGGAGAACAAATGTTTATTTAGAGAAAGCATAACAGGATATACCGTATTTTCCGGCGTATAAGACGACCCCCAACTTTTCCAGTTAAAATACAGAGTTTGATATATACTTGACCGCAGATTCTCCACCCAGCGTATAAGACGACCCCCAACTTTTGAGAAGATTTTCATGGATTAAAAAGTAGTCTTATACGCCAGAATATACAGTAAATTGGGCAGGAAACACCCCAAATAATACTCATAAAGCGCCCCACCATAGTAATTTTTTAAAATAATAATAATAATAATAATAATAATAATAATAATAATAATAATAATAATAATCTTTAGCCATGGCAGGGAAAGATTTTTAGTTATCCAAGGTCCTTACATTTTCTGTGTGCAGGCAAACATTGGTATCTCCCATCAGAGAACACAAGCCTTCCCTGTCAAGGCATTCAACAAAGTGGGTTCCAAAAAACCTCGCCCAATCTTTATAACGGTTTTCTGCTACAAGAAAACCATTCAGTCCAACTATTCCATATTCTATACAATGAAAAACTGCAAGTTTGGAAACATTAATCTGCAGCACATTCGTCATTAACATCTCACTAGGCCGGACGACTGTTTAGCCATCGGATTGCCATGCTAGGTAAATTGCACCAACCCAAAGGGAGGCAACTTTGATCTTTGTGGCACTCTCAAGTTTTATCCCCCTTTACTATGAAGTATTCATCTGAAAAAAGATGTAAATGCATTGACATTTTATTAATCACATTTTACAATACCCTTATCAACTTCATTCATAATACTAACTCTGATCACAAACCATTACCATTTCCATTTCCATCACCACAGAAACATCTCTGCTAAGAAATTATTTCCAAAATATATGGACAGTTACAACAGGGGTTGCTAGACTTTTTGGACCAGCAAGCACATTTTGAATTTTGAGAAAGTGTTGCAAGGGCATGGCATAATAGAAAGTGAGTGCAGTGATTTCTGCTTCCCCCCAGCTCCAGCCCCAGCCCCCAGGACAACCTCAGGTTTACACATGGGAGGTCATCTATGAAGAAGAAGAAGAAGAAGAAGAAGAAGAAGAGGAGGAGGAGGAGGAGTTTGGACTTGATATCCCACTTTATCACTACCCGAAGGAGTCTCAAAGCGGCTCACATTCTCCTTTCCCTTCCTCCCCCACAACAAACACTCTGTGAGGTGAGTGGGGCTGAGAGACTTCAAAGAAGTCTGACTAGCCCAAGGTCACCCAGCAGCTGCATGTGGAGGAGCGGAGATGCGAACCCGGTTCCCCAGATTACGAGTCTGCTGCTCTTAACCACTACACCACACTGGCTCTCGGAAAGAAGAAAAGGGGTTTGCATGGCCCAGCTTTTGGTGCAGCAGGGAGAAGCAGAAAATGGCAGAAGGCTGCACCCTCTTGGTAATACACCTGAAAGCCCTTCAGAACTATGGGTATCATTAGTCCAATTCAACACTGTCAACAGTGATTGGCAGCTGCAGTCTAATAGATAGAAGCTTCCCCCAATCCTAATAGCCAACATTGATTTACTTGTGCCAAATACCAGTCCTGTGCCTATTGGCCTCATTTTGGGGACCAAAGTCAACTAATGAAAGTTTTTGGCACTGTGCAGCACATAATGTTTATAAGCTATGTTGAAGGGGTTTTTTTTGCTACACATATTCATATGCAAAAGAAGGACTACCATATTTTCCGGCGTATAAGATGACTGGGCGTATAAGACGACCCCCAACTTTTCCAGATAAAATATAGAGTTTGAGATATACTCGACTGCAGATTCTCCACCCGGCGTAGAAGACGACCCCCGACTTTTGAGAAGATTCTCCTGGATTAAAAAGTAGTCTTATACGCCAGAATATACAGTACCTTTAGCACAGGTTGAGTCACTGCACCCAACAGTGCTATAAGTCACAGGCTCACAGTTGATGTTGATACAGAAAAGGAAGCTTTATTACAGCTTAGTAGCTGCTGAATCATTGCTCACCGGGGCCAGACAGTCTGAGCATATTACACTGATCCTGGCCCAACTACACAGGCTGCCAATTAGCTTCCAGGCCCAGCTCAAAGTGCTGGTTTTGACCTATAAAGCCTTTAACAGCTCAGGGCTGCAATACCTCAAGGACAGCCTCTGCCCATACCAACCACCTTAGACTCTGTGTTCATCACCTGAAACCCTTCTCCGTGTGCCTTCTCCATGTGAGGTCTGGAGGGTGGAAACATGAGAATGGGCCTTTTCTGTAGTGGCTCCCTGTTTGTGGAGTGCTCTCCCCAGGGAGGTTGACCTGGTGCCTTGATTATTTATTTTTTAGGCGCCAGGCCAATACATTCCTCTTCAACCAGGCTTTTGACTGATTAACATCCTACAGCAGGCATAGGCAAACTCGGCTCTCCAGATGTTTTGGGACTACAACTCCCATCATCCCTGACCACTGGTCGTTAGGGATGATGGGAGTCATAGTCCCAAAACATCTGGAGGGCTGAGTTTACCTATACCTGTCCTACAGCCTTTTGAATGTGTCTGGGGGGTGTTATTGTTTTGTTGTTTTAGTTTAATTATTTACTTGTGTTTTATCTTGTGTTTTATTCTGTAAAGCACTCTTTGATGAAGGGCAGTATAGAAATTTTAATCATCCTCATCATCAATCCTGCAAAGTGAGAAAAACTAATTCCTTAATATGGGGCCCATTGGCTGTGGTATGGGAAAGGCATTGCCGAGGTAGAGTCTCATGGGCCACATTTGGCTCCAGTGTCTGAGATTGGTCACCTGCATGCTAAGCCAGATCACGACTTAGTGCAAGTGTGTGTGTGTGTGTGTGTGTGTGTGTGTGTGCAGAGGCTCCAGGAAAGGAGAACACATGTCCAACTGTTTGGCTGCTGTGCTATGGCAAGCCATAGCTCAGATTAGCATGGCATCCAAATTCAGGCTCATGGTTTAGCTATCCTGGACAAACTGTGAGCTTTACACTATAGGGCAAACCTTAACGGAATCTACACACATATAAAAAACACTGCAAAAATGCTTTTTAAAAAACATTTTGAAAAATACATTGAATTTTGCATAGCTCACTGTCGCCATCTAGTGCCACATTTGTATATTGCACTTTACAGCACATCTAAAACGTTTTATTTGTAGCTTAGTCCCTTGTTTCAGCTCAGTGTTAGTCTAGAGAGCTAAACCACGAGTCCAGATTTAGAAAACGTGTTAAACCAGTAGTAAAACAATCAGGAAGTAGAGAAGCAACCACGATCTCCTTCAGGGAGGCTGCATGCTCACACATTCACAATAAGCAGTGACAGGTGGGTAGCGTGTTGGTCTGCCATAGTCAAAACAAAATCAAAAATTCTTTCCAGTAGCACCTTAGAGACCAACTGAGTTTGTTCTTGGTATGAGCTTTCGTGTGCATGCACACTTCTTAAGTGTGCATGCACACGAAAGCTCATACCAAGAACAAACTCAGTTGGTCTCTAAGGTGCTACTGGAAAGAATTTTTGATTTTGTTTTGACAATAAGCAGTGGTTTGGCTTAGTAAGACATGTAAACCAGGCCTCTATGTTGACACTGGAGTGCGATCTATGCTGACACGGACCTGGATCTGTGCCTCCCCTTATCCAGAAATCTTATTAAGTTGCTTTATGCAAGACACCCTTACGCTGCCTCACCTAATCCACGGGATCATACTGAGGACAGAGTAAGATGCACCCATATACACTACCCTTAGATCTTCCTGGTGGAAGTGACAGGATGCAAATGTGATATTTACAGGTAAAATACTAATAGAGAACCATGTAAACCAAGCTAGATAATACACACTGAAAAATCAGATTGACATACCATAGAATTTTCACTTGGAATCTTATAGTGCTTACTAAATAACCAACTGACATATCCAACTGCTTGTAAAACACATTCCTTCATTTTTGTCAAAATTAACATGGTTCTTATATTTGGGAGGCAGGTAATTATAAGAGTCTCTCTTTATACCAAGCACAGAAGGGATCATTCATCTCTCCAAGACTCATGTAGTTTAACACAAAAGTAAAGAATCTGTAACTACTGCTTCTCGTGGATAATTGCACAATATCGTTTAAAAAACGAGCATTATGCTCCTTGGGAATGCAACGTTACTACTGAAGAAAAGTGAAGTTTCTCACAATAATGTTAATGAGCAAATAAAAGTAAGGCTCTATGGGGCTCCAAACATGATTTAGAAGAAATTTTAATCAAGGTAAACACATGGAACTATTCCATATCGTGAGATCTTTTTGTGAGCCACTTCACACACAGAGCTAAACCATGGTTTGGCATCATGAAGATGAGCTGCAATTAACCTTTGCTCTGCCTGCACAATTTCAAGGGATTAAAAAGCTTTCTCTTCCAATTTCCATTCACCCCAGTTTTTGTGTGATTAAACAATCCAAACCCATCTTAACAATGGTTTGTTGAAAAAACCAGCTTCATAAACTACAGTTTGAATTTGGCTTTGTTAAGATTAGATGCAGTCCTTCAGATTTGGCAACATGCAAAGCTGTGGGTAACCTAACATGAAAGAGAAAGTCTCTTACCTTCTCCCCATGGCAGCACTGGGGCTCTTCTTCCCTCTCCCCCTTAAAAAAAAAACCTTTACTTTATATACCACCCTTCATCTGAGGATCACAGAGTTTTACCATTTAAAAACACAAAGTTACACACCATAATTACAAATAAAGCTGTAGCAATACACATACAGTAGGTCACACATACAATTTGAAAGGCCATAGATTGCTTAATTAGCTAAAGGCCTGGCAGAAGAGGAACAGTTTCACCTGGTGCCTAAAGATATGTAACAAAGGCACCAGGCAAGCTTCCCTGGGGAAAGCATTCCACAAGTGTGGAGCCACTGCAGAGAAAGCCCTGTTTTTGTGTTGCTGCCCTCCAGACCTCTCATGGAGGAGGCACACAAAGAAAAGCCTCCTGTTGTTGTTGTTGTTGTTTCACAGGATAAAAATACAAGGTAAATAGTTAAAACAAAAACAATGAAACATTAACCCCCTGTCCACAAACATATTTAAAAAGCTGTAAAATATTAAACAGCCTTATAAAACAAAACAAAAAAAATACAAAATACAAACATCTAACACTTAAAGGTAAAGGTAAAGGACCCCTGACAGTTGCAGACAACTCTGGGGTTGCGGCGCTCATCTCGATTTACAGGCCGAGGGAGCTGGCGTTTGTCCGCAGACAAATTTTCCGGGTCATGTGGCCAGCATGACTAAGCCGCTTTTGGCGAAACCAGAGCAGCGCACGGAAACACCGTTTACCTTCCTGCCGGAGCGGTACCTATTTATCTACTTGCACTTTTGGCGTGCTTTCAAACTGCTAGGTGGGCAGGAGCTGGGACCGAACAATGGGAGCTCACCCTGTCGCGGGAATTCAAAACATCGACCTTCTGATCGACAAGCCCAAGAGGCTCAGTGGTTTAGACCACAGCGCCACCTGTGTCCCCAATATAACCCTTAAGAACCATTTAAAACAACCTCACCCTCAAATAAACAGCCACCACAGTTAAAACCCCATCCTCATTAAAACAAAAATTTTAGCACAAGTGGGCTGGCCCACAACCTCGTTCCACCCCTGAAATGCTGCCCCCAGAGGGACTATTTCCATTGCTGTGTCCCCCCCTTTTGGTGGTGGCCCCGCTGAGGGCAACTCTGCCCCCAGGCAGGCAGGTTTTATAGAGTTGCCCCAGCAACTGGTGCATGCCTATAGGGGGCAGCAGGTGTTTTCAAAGCTGCCTGTCTGTCCCCGGGTCCTTGTCAAAGGACACTGGTTTGCAGTAGCTGTTTTAAGTTATGGCATTGAATCTTCTAACCTAGAAGTGACCTTGCTCATCCTAATTTTGTAACATTTAAAAGTTGCTTCTGTGGTTCAATTTTTTCACAAGCGCTTATTTGATAAACAACAAAAGAATCATCTCATCTTTCCTACTCTAGCACGCAGCTTCCCCTAAGAAACATATAGTGTAGAGAATAATAATAATATTTTTTTATTTGTATACCGCCTTTCTATTTTACGATACTCAAGGCAGTTTACAAGCAGAAGAAACAAAAAATGTACATCTTATAACAATCTAATGCAATACAAAAATGTGATAATAAAACAAGACTTTAAAATAAGCAACCTACATCAAAAAGTAACATTTAACAATTATTAAAGTAATATAACACAATGTCAACATATAAAAGTTAAACAGAAATCCACTCAGAATAATCAGGGCAAGTCACAAAAGGACAGAATAATTTCTTTCTTTGAGAAATACCAAACACCTGTCACCAATGAACAACAACAACAACAACAACAACAACAACAACCCCAAGCTCACCTATTGATTTCAAGTGCGTAACCACATCAACTCCTGCCCAAAGGAATCTGCCTCTGCTCTGGCTAAAAGCAAAGATAATGTGAGCCCAGAGAACATCAGGGTAAGAGATGTTTAAGAACCTTATTGGCCCAAAGGTGGAGAACAAGTCTAGCACCCACTAAGGAAGAATGGCAGCGTAAAATGCTTGAATATGTTGAACTGACTGGTCTGACAATCAGGATAAGAGAAAACTAAGATAAGGAATCTCTTTCATGGATCACTTCGTGGCAAAGGGGCTTGAAAAACTCAGGGAAACTATGAGCTATGCCATGCAGGGCCACCCAAGATGGACAGGTCATAGCGGAGAGCTTAGACTAAATGTGATCCACCTGGAGAAGGAACTGGCAAGCCACTCCAGGATCCCTGCCAAGAAAACTCCATGGACAAAGACAATAGGCATATAAAAGTTATGAATTATGGTGCTGGAGGAGACTCTTGAGAGTCCCAATGGACTGCAAAAAGATCAAACTTATCCATCCTTAAAGAAATCAGCTGTGAGTGGTCACTGGAAGGACAGATCCTGAAGTTGAGGCTCCAGTACTTTGGCCACCTCATGAGAAGAGAAGACTCCCTAGAAAAGACCCTGATGTTGGGAAAGAGTGAGGGCACAAGGAGAAGGGGACGACAGAGGACAAGATGGTTGGACAGTGTTCTTGAAGCTACCAACATGAGTCTGACCAAACTGCAGGAGGCAGTGGAAGACAGGAGTGCCTGGCATGCTCTGGTCCATGGGGTCACGAAGAGTCGGAAACGACTGAACGACTGAACAACAACAACAAGATAAGGAATAGAAGGAGGGATGGATCATGTTTATTGACTATTTCAAGAACCAGTACTGTATAGGCAAATACATAGCTTAGCAGGTCTCAAGTAAATCCAGCAGAGCTGAAATAGATATCATATTTAATTGATAACAAATTGAATGATTAAAAGGATGTGGATTACGCAGAGTAGTAGGAAAGCAAAGGAACCAGGAAAAGTGTAGAAAGAAGTCATGCGGTATATGTATAGCTACACACTGTATTTGGTATGAAGTTGTAAGTGGGACAGGGGAAGTGGAGTGGAGGTGGGTTAAATATGCTCTCTGTTCTTATTTTTGAAAATGCAAATATTTTTTTCAAGGGATAAGAGATCTTTAGAGAAAATTTTACTATTAAAAAATCAGTACTTGTAATTAAGCAAATGACCTACTGTCCCATGAGCCAGCCATTTCTGAAACATGGCTCCAGCAATGAACTGAGCATCAAACAGCCAACAGCATTAAATTGAAACAAAGCAACATTTCCAATCATTAATAACCCCCCCCAAACACAAACACATACGACTCCTCCTCTCCTTCCTTAAATTTCAGCATTTTACATTTTTTGAATCTAACTACCCTAGATTCTCTGTATAGCTTGAGGTAGACCCTGTTTTATCTTGAGAGCTAGTCTGCACAATACTTTCAGCATGGAGATTAACATCCCTGCACATAAGTGCTGGCTCCTGGGGGCCGAGGCACTTTGGGTCCCCTCAGTGTTTGTTTGGCGGGGCCGGGGACCCCCATTGTTGAGGCAAAACATGGAGCCGGGTGTGGAGCAATGTCAGGACATCATGTGACATTGCACATGTAACATCTTCAGAAGATGGTGCCACTGTCCCTGTGGCAAGTTTCCCAGACCCCACCTGAACTTTCCCCTATACTTTACCCCACAAAGTTCCCTCCCACAGTTGCCAATCATCAAGGAGACCAAAACTCACAAGTTGTACTCAACAACACAGCTGGAGGCTGGGGAGGAAAACTCATCAGTGCCATGCGCAAAATATAGACCGACTCTCACATTATATTGCAGGGAAACTCCTCATGTGAACCATTCCACTGGCCCTGTTCAGTGAAGATACCACCCTGTAACTATAACAGCACAGCCATAGATGGTCCCTTTGGCACACACTGCAGATGTGCAGTAAACGGTGGCAGCCAAGGCTGCTCTTGGGAGTCACCTCTGGAGATGGGTGAAGGAACAGGAGCCCTCTTCATTTGCGGTGTGATGAGGATATTGGATTCTCATCTAATAAACCAACTGAGCTTGATAGTTCTTGTGCTCTTGTTATCTCTTTGCTGCAACGAGTGCCTGGACAGCAGAGAGAGCAAATGGGCCAACTGAAAATTTCAGGCAGGTTAGGAAGAGCCATTCCCAAGCAGGGGCGTAGCAAGGGGGTCGTAGGGAGCGGACCGCCCCAGTTTCCATAATGGAGGGGGTGACAAATTATCAAGGAACAATTACTGCCCTACTAGGGCGGTTCATAAAAAACTTTATTTTAAATGCCTGCTCCAAATGTCTTATCTTACTATACTAGGGATTATACGGCTATATATGAAATTTCATGCATATCAGTTAATATCTGGACCCTCCTCCACCAAAATAGCTGTTTACTTGGCTGTTTTCCTATGTCGTGAAGGCTGAAATTTCAGTTCAGTGCAGCACTTAATGTTCCCAACCCTAACCCTGTGGAAAGCCATCTAATTAGACTTTAATTTGATTTTGAGATGTTTTTAGGAGGTAATTTAATTATTGTTTGATTTTATACCAATGTTATGTATCTGATGTTAGCCACCCTGAGCCCGACTTCGGTCGGGGAGGGCGGGATATAAATAAAAGTTTATTATTATTACTTGTTATTATTCCTTTGTAAGAAAATATGAAATAACGTAAAACCATTTTTGCAGAGGGGGGAATCAATGGGGAGGGGGTTGACAAGAAATTTTCCGCACCGGGTACCACCTGACCTTCCCATGCCTCTGTTCCCAGGCAAGACCCAGTCATCTGGCTGTTGGAGGTGATGGTAACTAATTCAGTTGCCATCACCACCAACCCATGTTTTGATATGTGTTGTGTTTTACTTTCTGAGCATTGTTAGCTGCCTTAGATACAAGTTTATGGAAAAGTGGCTCACAAGCAATAATTAATAACCGAAACGGAGAAACAGAAAGCACTCCCCCTTACATAAACTCACAAAAGAAGTTAAAGCTGTAATCCTAAACGTACTTAGCTGGGATTAAGCCCCACTGAAAACAACCAGGCTTACTATTGAGTAGACATGTACGGAATTGCACTACAAATATCTTAATACCTGCTATCAAAGTCAATTAACTGATATTTAGATGTCGTTCGATCCATGTATGTCCACATATAAATGTGATGAAGAAATTGAGAAATTAAGTGGATAATGAACAGCAGTTCATTACAGTGCCTCATTAAGTAAGTAATGAACATATGGCCTTAAATTCAAACAGATGTCCCCAAGATCTTCAGAGGCGGCTCTTTTCTGCATCCCACTGTTGAGGGCAGTGTTCTGTGGTGGCACGAGAGATGGCCTTCTCTGCAGTGGCACCCCACTTGTACAGCACCCGCATAAAAAGAGTCCTGCTGGGTCAGATCAAAGGCCTACCTAGTCTAGCATCCTGTTCTCATCCTGGCCAGCCAGAGGCCTACAAGAAGGAAGCCTGCAAGCAGCACTTGAAGACGACATCATTCTTGCTGCTTGCCGTTCCCAGAAACTGGTAATCAGAGGCCTGCTGTCTCCAGCGGTGAAGGTAGAACATACCCTTCGTGGCCTGTCTTCACTGATAGCTTGATTCGTCAAATATCTTTTAAATATCTTTTAAAGCCATCACTGCATCTTCTGTGAGTGAATTCCATAGTTTAACTATGTGATGCACAAAGAAGTACCATATTTTCCGGCGTATAAGACGACTGGGCGTATAAGATGACCCCCAACTTTTCCAGTTAAAATATAGAGTTTGAGATATACTTGACTGCAGATTCTCCACCCGGTGTATAAGACAACCCCAGACTTTTGAGAATATTTTCTTGGATTAAAAAGTAGTCTTATACGCCAGAATATACAGTACTTTCTTTTGCCTGTCCTAAATCTTTCGATATTCAGCTTCATTAGATATCCTAATATCATGAAAGGAGGAAGTGTTGTTTCTCGTGTCAACTTTCTCTTTTAAATTTTATTTCATTTTCAAAAGTTAACGTACTTTACCATCCACAATACTTTACCACCCACACTTTAACTTATCCATTGACTCCCCCACCATGATGTTCCTTTTTTCCTTTAATGCTGCATATTTTAACATAACATGGACGTCCTGAGTTATTAGGCTTAATGTCTTTCTACTGTCTCTCGTATTTCAAATCCTGCTTGCATTTTCATGCAGCTATAATAGTTCTTTAGCTATTCCACAAAAGGTTTCCAATCCTCAAAGAATGATTCACCATTTTGGTTGTGTTCACCTTCTCAACACCATTCTTTATTTCATTCTTTATTTCTGTATTAAAAAGCCCCAAATGTTCCAACATTTCCTCGTAGCAAGTTGCTCCCTCCCTTTGATAATTTTGGTTGCCCTTTTCTTCATCTTCTTCAACACTATAATTTCCTTTCTGAGGTGAAGTGAACAGAACTGCACAAAGTATGCCACGTGTGGTCACACCATAGATTTGTATAGTGGCAATATGGTACTGGCTGTTTTAGCTTCAATACAATCCCTGATGATTCCTAGCATGGCATTCACCTTTTTCACATCTGCCACATCCTGGGTCGCCATCTTCACTGAGCTTTTCCGCTACACCCAAGGGGTGAACCTTCTACCTAGGGCCTATTTGGATCCACACAGTATTAATCATTTGCAAGGCCCCCCCACCCCAAAATATTGCGCTTTGCATTTGACACTTGTGAAACAGCCATAAGGATAAGGTTGAAGCATTGCATTAATGGTGCAAAGGAGAAAAATGTTAATAAATGTTCCAAAGAACAAGGGAAACACTTAAAGGACTCTTTGTGCATGAATTGATTGCATACAGTCATACCTCGTGTTGTGTTGGGTTCATGTTGCATCTTTTCAGCTTGCGAACACAGCAAACCTGGAAGTGTATACTTCCAGGTTTCGAAGCGTCCTGCACACTTTGCACATGCACAGAAGCACTATTGTGCTCCCCACTTGCGCAGAAGCGCCACTCTAGTTGCAGACTTTTCGGGGTGCAAATAGCACCCCGGAATGGATCATGTCCACAACTAGAGGTGCCACTATATTCTCTCGTGGAGAAAAAGCCAGTGCTTTTTTTCTTTAAAAAAATGTTTAGGGATGCTCTCATCTTCCTACTCATATTGAAATACTGCCCCTCAATGAGGCCAAACTTAGATTCACAAAATGTCTAGGGGTGTGCGTACCCCTGCGTCCCCCCAGAGAAAAAAAAGCATTGGAAAAAGCTATCCCACGATTTTCTCCCACTCTGGATCTCAATTGCGTGTTCATGGCTATACTGTAATTATTGAAATATTCTGCTGGTTCGTGCTCTAGGATATTTTTTTAAACCTTTCTTTATTCTGGTTGTTTGGGTTTTATTGTTTTTCATGCTGTGTGCCACTTCAAAGACTTTTGCTGATGGAAAATAAGCAAAATATAAACACATAAGACGCACAAAATGCCACAGGTGGAGAATGCACGAGTGTCTCCCTGAGAGGTTTCTGAACCACAGCCTTGGAGCACTTCAGTCCAAGGAATGCTAGATAAAGAATGGGATAGGCTGCCTTAAGAGATTTACTAATAGTCCATGGGTGTGTGTGTATTTTACGGTTACCATTATTGATGACTCAAAGCGCTCAACTGGGGAATAACCTCAACTTCTCTGAGGGGTCAATGGGGCTCGGATAGGATTTCAAAATTTCCAGCTTTCATTTGTTTAGGATCCAGCACTTGATTTTAGGCACCAGCCAAGCACAAATGAAAAGTCCATATTCCCATAGGCCTGGTCTGCAATTTCTAAGCTACAAGGCACCTGGGAATTTTAATTCAGACTTTCAGGAACATAGCAAGCGAACTTCTTCCAAGTCAAACCATTAGTCCATCTGGCTCTCCAGGGTCTCAGGCCAAGGTCTTTCTCAGCCCTGTCTGAAGATTTCAGGGATTGAACCTGGGACCTTGTGCAGGTGTTCTCCCACTGAGCTACGGGCCTCCCCCAATTTCCCTGTCCTAGCACACTGGTCTACACATACAGCAGAATGAGGAATTAGAGTAGACTTAATTCAGACTGCCGGTGTGAGATTACAACTTCTACAATGGAGGGGTGGGGAACTTTCAGCCCACCGGCCTAATTGGGCCCTCCAAACCTCCCCCATTGGGCCCACAAGTCCATTTCAGCTAATCCACAGCCACCTGGCCTCCAGCTGACATCACATCTGACACCAGCCGATGGCCAGATCTTCAACAGCCCCTTTCAAGGCACTGCACAAAATAGTGCTTTGAAAGGGACTCTGCTGTGGGGCAAAGATGGTTGGCTGAAGTGGGCACACACCCTTCTGTCAAATGTGGCCTGCGAGGGGTGAGGGACAACAGTTGGCCTGCTGGGGTGCAAAGATCCCTCACCCCTGCCTGGCATTGTTTAAAAAGCAAAACCCCAGGAAACAGGAAATAAGCAAACAGGGAGATGTTCTATATCAGAGGTGGAAAACAGTTGCCAGGGCCGGACTAAGACTTTTTAGCACCTGAGGCGAAACACAAAATGGTGCCCCCCCCCCAAGGAAGAAGGGGTGAGTGAAGACTGACATCAGGAACAAGGGTGGGAAGAGACCAGCAGTGCCTCCTATTGGCCAAGAGGCCGCTGTAGAGGCAGCACAATGTATTCCTTGGAGGCCAGATCTGCTGTTCCTGTGGATCCTTCTGCCTGAGGTGGTCTTCTCACCTGGCCTCGTGGATACACCAGCCCTGACTATTACCATTTTACTGTAGGCTGCAGTCCAGTCATGCAACAGTCAGAGATTTCTACACACACACACACACACACACACACTCCATTAAGGCAAGCAAGAGGCATTATCACAGGTCAAGGAGGTGTTTCAGCCCGGCAAAAACGTTAGGATCACACAGAGCAGGGTTGACAGAGGCTGCATGGTCTGAGAAGTGTCCTGAGGGCTGGACAGAGGAGAGGTTTGGACACATTTGGCCCATGGGCTTGAAGTTCCCCACCTTGTTCTAGAAGGCTTTCCATTTTCAGGGAGCTAATAAACACAAGAGAGTATTCAAAATGTGACTTCCCAAAATACCAACTCAAGTGCCCAGTTCAGAGCTGTCAACCTTTTTTTTTTTTTTTTTTTTTTTTGCATTGGGAAACGGCCATAGCTGTCAACTTTCCTTTTTTTTTTTTTTTGCAATGGGAAACGGTGCTGGAATAAGGGAATTTCCTGCAAAAAAGGGGGGGGGAAGTTGACAGCTATGGCCCAGGTCATTCCGCCATCTCTTTCTCTGCTACACATGTAGGCCAGGCCAGGAAATTCTAAGGAGGGAGAAAACCAAAGCAGCCTGATGACGACTGAGCATGCTCAGTGGCCGTGGAATGCTGGCTCTGTTGTGGAGTGGGGAAGACAATGCGGGAGGGAATTCAATAGAGTATCCTGGGAAAGGGCATGGCTGGCTGGCCAGAACACAGGACAAGAGTAGCTATACCACACAACAAGATTTTGTTACAGGCCTCACTTGTCTTCTAGATTTAGGTGAGTGTTGCTCACTCCTAGAGGGGAAAGGCAACAAATTCAAACTAACACATGCTATACATGTGCCATTTATTAAATGGAATATAAGACAAAACCTACTGTGGTATCTTCCCTCTCTGCGCTCTTATCCAAGACCCATTTGTTCCACTGAGACTTGCGCAGGTAGATATTGCAAGTACTGTAGGTTGGTTGATATTCACTCTGCACATGAAACTACACACAACTAAGTGTTTTGCTCACCACTTGGCTAGAAGATGGTCTTCTAGATGCAAAATGGAAGCCCAGATCCTTCCATTTTGAGTCAAACCATCTCCTACTTGTCCCTGCCAGCATTTACTTGAACATTAAGAAGGCTTACATCTAGACCATCAGGAAACAGGACAATACAGACCATCAGTGCCCAGAGGAATATCTTTAATCAGTTGGAAATGCAGGTGTGACTCTGAATGCTTAGCTGTTGCTCACCGAAGTTTACAGAGACAAAGTGAACAGAAGCCGTGAAAATCTCTAGAACGGGTAGTTATAGGAAAAATACAACAACTTAACATTAAATTGATTATTGCAAAAATATAAAGCCTTAATAAGGACTTAGGTAAGGATTTTCCTGAACGAAAATAAAACTAGAAAATAAACCTGACGGGTTACCGGCTAAAAAAAAATCCCATTTCACCGAGACTATCAGTTTCCTCAAAGGAAATTGGACTTGAAAGAAGGTATAGGAACCTAAGTAACAGGAGTTTTGTTACTAGTTGCTCACCGAAGAGCTGGCAGGGGACTCTAAAGTCCAGTGACACGGGCAAGGTGGCCTTTGGCAATACCCGAAGAGGTGATTTAGAGACAGCCTTCTTAGCAATTGATTGCCCCACTCTCCAAGTGAGCGCGGCAAGGAAGATCACATTAGTTCACGATGAGCTTGGCTGGTTATTAAAAGAAACACAATCCTCTTACAGTATGGAAAGTGTGCAGGCATGGAGGTGGGGCTGAGGAACAGCCAAATCTTTCGGTCTGTGAATAGATCAGCTCTGCAGATGCAATCCTCCTTCTTCTACACTGCAGGCCACCAAGGGACTTGCTCTCAAGGCCACAAACAAGGAGCTGTTGGGAGGTGGTACAAGCAAACCCACTGTAGAGGCTCCCATCAACGTGCCCTAAGAATGTTCTTCTCCTAACCAAAATTCTTACGGGGGCTCAGAAAATCCTGCTTGATGCCCTGAATGTTCTCACAGAGATGGGAAGGGAATAAAGGAGGAAGGACCACAAAACCCTCTTAGTAACTGCAAACTGGCTTCACCCAGGCGGCACCTTTATGAAAATGTGCAAGGTGATATTGTCCTCTGCACCAGACACCATCAGCAGGTCTGTCTCTAGAGAGTGGCCAAGTCGGGCACCTGCTCAAGGTCTCAAGAGTGCCAAAGGCATGACTGCCCCTACGGCACAGACATATGTGCTTGGCGTGGATCCCACCAGAAGCTCAGAAGGCAGCGTGGGGGAACGCCCAGTTCACATGTCCTTCCTTCTGGGGGTCCACTGCAGGCACTTTGCCCAAGGGACCCCAAATTTCTCAAGCCGGCACCACCTATCAGAGCAGCTTGGCACACATGCACAATGCAAGCACCTGTGCCACACTAAGGACTGCCCCGAGTATGAAACTCAGGCCCCTCTCCAGTCATGTCCCAAACAGATCAGTGCAGCGCCTCAGCCATTGTGTGGGGTCCCAGCCTGGGTGCCAACAATACATGGTTCATCCGTTAGCGACAGAACAGCACTGACAGGGCTGAAAATAAGTTGTGCCATTGCATCAGTCCACCTCGGAGCACTTCATTCAAGAGAATAATGACTAAATGGGACAAGGGATATTACATAACATCACTGATACTGGCAGCTTGCCAGCGGAGAAGGGGGTGGGGAATCCGCCACCAACATTATTGGGTGTTTATTAGCCAAACGCGCCTTGGAGAGCCCCGTTCAACAATCCACTCGCCAGTTGCGGACGTGCCTCAAAGGGCGCATTTCAAACAGGCCCAAATCCGCAAACGGCACGCGAGACTAGCCAGAAAGCCAAACGCTGGGAGCTGCTGCTCGCCTCTCCCCGTGTCACCAGAATAGCGCAGCTCTCTCCATCTCTCTTTTCAGAAAGCCCTTGTTTCTTGCCTTGCAGGCAGCCGATGCCCTCGGATTCCCCTGACCTTCTGCGGGAAGGACGTGCCTTAGTCCCTCCGTTAGAAGCCCAGGCAGACATTGAACAGCAGCGAGGAGCTGCTCCAGAGATATTTTTTTCAGCGCACCTTTAAGGCGGCGGCGGGGCGGCGGCCTCAGCTGTGTGTGTGTGTTTGTGTGTGTGTGTGGAATTAAGCAACACTGCTGCCCACATGCCAGCGCTCCGCCAGATCGTGTCCAAGATCCGTCTATCGAGAAACCTAATAGTGGAACCGGAGGGAGAGGGTTTGCCTCTCGTAGGCCCTTTGCACAGGATGCAAAGCAGCTGCGCGCAAAGGCGCATTCTGAGCCTCTCCTCCAAGCGGGAGCCGCGGGGCGCTTTCCCCTCCCGGGAGGAGGTTTCTCTGCACCCCCATAGAAACTGCCGCAAGGACCTTCACTCCACCCGCCCCCCCCGTTGCCCCCCACAGCCTTCCCGTTATCTCCGCAGCCCCGTGGATGCAGAAGGTCCCCCAGGCGTGCAGACGGCTCCTTTCCTCCCCTTCGGCCCTTTCACCGGTTTACCTTTTCCTGCGCTCTGCTGAGTCTCTTCTGGACATTTTTCGCAAAGACGCCGCTTCTTTGCATGTCGGCCATGGTGGCTGGTGCAGGGATCCTGCCGAGGAGGGAAATCGCACGGAGCCCAGCTGCAAAGAGAGCGAGGGAGATGAGAGATGGAGGTCGGCTCCAAGAGAGAAAGAGGAGGGACAAAGGGAAGCAGGAGGGAGGTGTCTTAAAGCTGCAGCGGCAGAGGAGCTGGTGCATCAGTGGCCAAGCCGGAGAGAGATTGGGCGGCGAGCGGAGGAGGCGAGGAGAGCTTGTCAAGCGTGTTCACACGTGACGCCCAGATTGCAATCCCGTGCAGCCCTCCTCGTTAATTCTGAACAGACGTGCGTAGGATGCTGGGGAGGGGGGCGCTTCAACCCTACGCATATTTTCTTGGAAGTAAATAAAATGCGGGGATTACTTTCGGGTACCCACGACCAGGATTAAGGCTGGTTTGGCAATCTAGTTAGTGGGAAATGTACTCGCAAAATGAGCAGCAGTTGTCCCTTTCTGCTTTCCAGTCCATCTTAATCCTGTTAGGTGATGTGTCCGAAAATGCTGCTACGTGGCAAAAAGGCTCTGAGTCAATATGGCTTCAATTGTTTAGGAACCAATTACTGTGCATGCTTAGTCACAAAATATATGTATTAAAAAGTGGAAAGCTTGGTTTTTAGACCAGCAATTTATTCGCTGGTCAAATCTAGAGGGATTAAAAGCAATCCATCCTAGCCAGTGGATCTCTTGAATTTTTACTATCCCTACAACATGCCTGTCAGGGACTGGCAAGGTGGTGGAGAGTGTGCTGTGGGGGAAGTGAGGCTGGAGTCTGATTTGGGAGATGGGGGGTCAGCACTTTGTGGAGACCTGTACCAGCCAGGAGACAAGATTTAGAGGCAAGGGAAACTTCAGAGCTGGAGGGTGCAGCACAGGATGGGTCGGAAGATGAGGAAAGAGGCAGATCAAGCAAGTGAAGGTCCAGGTGCTTCCCCACCTTCTCCTGCCCCACTGTCTCCCAGAACCAGCAGGGGACTGAAAGGGATGAGCAGAGGAAGTTGCCACGCAGGCGCAGTCTCTGGTTGCATGTGTGCAGCCTCTACGCTAGATTGGGGTGCATAGGTCTCCAAAGCAGTAGAAGCAACTGTGTATCTTTGACAATTAACTATCAGTTGTGTGTTTTCCTTTGGCTGGGAAGCACCTTGACAATGCTGTAGGGCAGCAGAAGCCAACACAAGGCCCTCCCTATATTGATGGACTCCAGCTCCCATCATCCTTCCCCATTGGCCATGCTGGCTAGAGCTGATGGGAGGAGCAGTCCAGCAACACTGGGAGAGCACCATGTTAGCTACCCCTGCCCTCAGGCCTAGCATCTTTTTTGAGGCACAAGGAGGACTTCAGTGTTTTGCACATGGAAAAGCTAGGGTTGAAAGTCATTGCTCCATAGTGGTCAAGGAAGTGGATTTGCCACTCAGATGGCCCTCCCTTGGAGCAACAGACTCTTAACTACACCGAGTCTATAAATAAGGTTAGCGGGAGTATCCCATACCAAAGCATTCCAGATTCACATGTGAATGAAAAAATGTGGAACTTAGCTGATATTTTTTTGTTATTTTTTTTTAAAGTTCCCTGAATGAAATTGGGTTGGACCAGGGGGGGGGGGGATGGCTTTGGGACAGATCTCATCCAAAGGCTGCCAAAGTTAGACACCTCTGATTTAGAAGTAAGGTAAAGGTAAAGGACCCCTGACCATCAGGTCCAGTCGTGTCCGATTCTGGGGTTACGGCGCTCATCTCGCCTCTATAGGCCGAGGGAGCTGCTGTTTGTCCGAAGACAGCTTCTGGGTCATGTGGCCAGCATGACAAAGCTGCTTCTGGTAAACCAGAGCAGCGCACAGAAACACCGTTTACCTTCCCGCTGGAACAGTACTTATTTATCTACTTGCACTTTGACGTGCTTTCGAACTGCTAGGTTGGCAGGAGCAGGGATCCGAGCAAAGGAAGCTCACCCCGTGGCAGGGATTCAGAACCGCCGACCTTCTGATCAGCAAGCCCTAGGCTCTGTGGTTTAACCCACAGCGCCACCTGGGCTACATACATAGAGGTATGTAGAAGTAATTCTAATAAAAAGACATATCCTTACTCATCCTTGGCTAAAAACCAAACAATAATATGGACACATCCAATCCACATTAAGCACTTTAAAGTCACAAAGGAATTAATTAACTCTCCCGTTTTAAACTAATGGACTTCGAAATGCTTAACTTTGGCAGGACCATGTCATGTGTGGGTTATTGAAGGAGGCATTCGGAAGGAATAAGCCCATCCCTAGACAGCTCAAACAGTTTACATGAAGTTCGCTTTCTATCTTATCAAAAGCAAGGAGTGATTTAGGCAATGCATGAGCACAGAAAGCACAAGCCAGTCACCCCTCTCTAACTGGATACACCACCAATATGTGAACGTGTGATTTGAGCATCTCTCTCATTGAAGCCTGTAGTCCAGCATCTTCTCCACAGCTCCATCTGTTCTCCTAAACCCAACACACACCCAAGAGATTATTGGCATAACAATGCTTCCAATGTGAAGGTTATCGGACTGGGCCTGCCTCTTGTGGACAATTTTGCATGGATGTGAGATGGCTTCTCTCTCTCGTGAGTTCTTCACAGGCATTTCTTTAAATAGCTTGACTTCCCATTTCTCTGGAATTTTGCCAGGTATTTTGCTGTCTTTAACACTTGAGGAAGCAGAGCTTATAAATGATAAGTCCAGGGACTGCAATTAAGAAATTATCTTTACTTACATACTCAACGCCTGACTCTCAAGCAGAAGCAAGAGTAATAATAACAGAAGTTCCTCAAAATGTAAGATTTTCCCTCTAACTAAACTTTCATCCTTGTAAACATCACTATAGAAACACAATTCTTCTCTTATAAGATTTTTTTTCTCACACTCCTTCTCCAATTTTTTTTTTTTTAGTTTAATAAATTTGCTTTAGTATTGTTTTAGAAGGCAACCTTCTAAACATTCCTTTTAACCAGGCCTTTGGTTGATTTGATTGACATCCTATGCCCTTTTAAAATGTGGGGTGTTTTGTGGGGGGAGGGGGTTATTGGATTGTTGTTGTTTTTATTCTGAATATGCATTTTGTGGCTTTTTATTTTGATTTTATTCTGTGAACCACGCTGAGACCTGCAGGTATATATAAATTCAAGGAAAAAAAAATAAACCTGCAAACATCTTGCAACTGTGGTTAACATAAAAGTGAACATGAGCTGAAGAGAGTATTCTTATTTCTTTTTTTGCAAAGTTTGTTTTCTGAGCAGGTTAAGTATGGGTGTCATTTGCAAAGTTACACAAAGAAGAAGAAGAAGAAGAGTTTGGATTTGATATCCTGCTTTATCACTACCTGAAGGAGTCTCAAAGCGGCTAACATTCTCCTTTCCCTTCTTCCCCCACAACAAAACACTCTGTGAGGTGAGTGGGCTGAGAGACTTCAGAGAAGTGTGACTAGCTCAAGGTCACCCAGCAGCTGCATGTGGAGGAGCAGAGATGCGAATCCGGTTCCCCAGATTACGAGTCTACCACTCTTAACCACTACACCACACTGGCTCAAAGAACAGAAATATGGGCATACTGTCTTCATCTGTCTATACATGACCAGCAACTGAAGAGCTCAAGCTTCTTCTTCTTCTTTGGCGATCATTCATAGCTGAGTAAGATTGTCTTCCGTAAACACGGTTTTAACAATGAGTCCGTAAGTGACTGTGGAGGCCAATTCTGGATCCACGTGTCCCTCCACAGTGGGGACATTGGTTTCCGGGTGGGAATTGATCACGGTGTGGATTTGCCAAGCGTGCCTTCCTCTTGGCAGGTTTCTCCCTTGCGTCCTGAGTTCGAGTGTCTTCAAAGCCCATGACACCTTGGGTAAAGGCTGTTCTCCAATTGGAGCACTCACAGGCAAGTGTTTCCCAATTGCTGGTGTTTATACTACATTTTTAAAGATTTGCCTTGAGACAGTCTTTAAACCTCTTTTGTTGACCACCAGCATTACTCTTTCCATTTTAAAGTTTGGAATAAAGTAGTTGCTTTGGAAGACGATAATCAGGCATCCGCACAACATGACCAGTCCAACGCAGTTGATGTCGAAGAATCATTGCTTCAACACTGATGATCTTGGCTTCTTCCAGTACACTGGTATTAGTTCGCCTGTCTTCCCAAGTGACGTGTAAAATTTTTCGGAGACACAGTTGATGGAATCTTTCCAGCAACTGAAGAGCTCAAGCAATTAAACAACAACAACAAAATGGCAAACATTTTATTTTTAACCCTTGCGGAGTTTCACTGAAGCCCTATGCAAATTGGAGAGAAAAATTGTGTATTAATTCCAGGATGGTGACATGTTAGGACCTGGGAGAGTTAAGTTTGAATCCCCACTGAGCCATGAAGTTCACTCGGTAACAACTCTAATATATGTAATACATACTCATCCTAGCCCACTTCCCAGGGTTGTTGTGAGGATCAGGGGAGGAGGAGAGTACTATGTGCACTGCCCTGAATTTATTGGGATAAAGAGTGGCACATAAATATAATTAATCATCATCATCATCAAACTCTCAAGTTGCCAGGTGACACTGTCAAATTTTATCAGAAAATAACGGTCAATGGCAGTTGTGTGGCAGATACAATCAAGAGCAGAGCAGAGCCAACCCACCCACAGTCAAAGCACCACAGTTGTTGACAAGTCCTCTTAACAGCCAGTGTTATCATTCATAGAATGCTACCGGTGTAGAACATGGCAGAACATCACAAACCAAGAAGGATAGGCTACTCCTTCAAGGAGCTTACAGTCTTCATGTGACAGTGGGGGGAGAGAAGGCTTGTCTATGTATGTGGGTGAGACCATTGGGAACATCTTCCCTAATGTGCACATGCAGAGCTGCCTTATACCAAGTCTGCTAGTTGCTCCATCTAGCTCCATATCGTCAATACTATCTGGTATGGCTCTCCAGGGTCCCAGAGAAGAGTCTTTCCTAGCCCTATCTAGAGTTATCAGAGACTGAACCTTAGACCTTTTACATGCAAAAGCTATGACTTGAGATATGACCCATTGCAGAATGTTTCCCCCACAAAAAGCAGAAAAATAAAATTTAACCCACATTGAAATAGGAAATCCAGGCCTGGGAGGTGAATTGGTGTGGAGAAGGAGGAAGCCATTAATAAATTCATTAATTTGTTGGTGCAGTTGTAGTAGCTGCTTGGTGTACTGTCAAGTTAGCTATAAACGGGATAATTTCAAAGCAACTCCTTCACAGTTGGAAAGCTCAGTAAGACACACCAAGACTTTGCGGTACAAGTTTGCTTTCTCTATTTTTAGAAGGCACATCTATCATCATTTTATTTCTCCTGTCATGGTAGGTTTATTTATTTTACAGCCAGCAAGGGCTTCAACTACATTTGTGCTTTTTTTTACTATTAAAAAGCAAAGCTCGAATGATACTTTAACAAGTGGCAGACATTGGTAAACAGAAGCACATGGATCCTTGGAGAAATGGCAAAGGAGCTGTCCAGGGTGCTGATTTGGACTGCTTACAGCAGGGGTAGGCAACCTAAGGCCTATGGGCCGGACCTGGCCCAATCGCCTTCTCAATCCAGCTGTCGGACGGTCCAGGAATCAGTGTGTGTTTACATGAGAATAATAATAATCATCATCATCATCATCATCATCATCATCATCATCTTTTGGTGGCTTCCAAAGAATGTTAAAATACAAGAATGTGTCCTTTTATTTAAAATGCATCTCTGGGTTATTTGTGGGGCATAGGAATTTGTTCATCCCCCCCCCTATAGTCTGGCCCCCACAAGGTCTGAGGGACGGTTCCCCTGCTGAAAAGTTTGCTCACCCCTGGCTTACAGTGTCTGCTTACAACACACAAATAGCCAAGGTTAAATGTTTTTTGTTTGTATTTTACCTGGGAATACAATGTCAGTGACTAGGCAGCGGGGGAAGGGAAAGAGGTTAACATGAGTATCAAATGCTGCAAAGTGATCCAGTTGAAGTGGCGCAGGTATGATAGAGGACTAGATGAATTTTTAAACAGTTGGTACAGAGGCCATAACACTATTGATTAGGCTGGTGCTCCCCATCCCCAACGGATCACGCAAGATGATCATTTGAGAAATTTTATTTTAATGTTTCATAATTTGGCTGATGGTATAATTTGTCTAGTGAAGTTATGATCCTTTTTTGTTAACCATAACAGTTGCAGCCATTGCAGCCCTAACACCAGATGAACGTTGTTTATCCCTTAGCTCATACATCCAGATACGTATTCCTCTTGGGGTGACTCAGCGCTTTGAGAGCTTGATATTTTATCATAATCTGTGAGGATATTAGATTGTAGATTTTTAGAGCTCTTCTCGGAACATCATCATGGGTGGAATCTGATGCCGCAAACCCGTTATTAGTCTTAGAGATGTTCTACATAATGCTGAATGGAGCAAAACAATTTATCATTGGCATAATTCCAATGACAACATGGCAAAAATGTAAGATGGAATACATAAAATTAGCCTCTATATTGTCTGACTCAATAACAATTCTAAAAAAATCTGTTCCTTGAAGATTTCTTTTAAATGCTTCTTTGCTAGCTTTCTACTTAGCAATTGCACAGAAGTGAGTCTTTTAAACTATGTAAAGTAAACGATGCTCCCTGCCTTCCCCAAACATCATCATAATGCTCAGCATATACAGAAGAGCAGGGCGGTATAGATAGCCATAAACACACACACAAACCTCATGTAAGCAGGGAGGAAATAGTCTGGGAGACAATGGTTAGTGAGCAAATAATTATCTGAACCCTGACAAGATGGGGGATACTGTGGTTTCCTGTGTCTGGGAATCAGGTGTGAAGCCTGTTCTGGGCGGTTTGCAACCCCTCTTGAAGGAACAAGATGCAGTCTGGAAGTAATCCTGGACCCAGCATTGGGTTGCCTCAAGGCCCAGGTGGCCTTGTGGCGACCGACAGCCTTTTCCCAGCTTCAGTTAGTTCACCAACTACATCCATTCCTGGATAGGAATAGCCTGGCAAGTGTTGCCCAGTTTTCTGGTAACCTAGGCATTGTATGTTGTATGTGGGGTTGTCCTTTTAAGGTTACATGGAACTTCAATAGTGCAGAATGCGGCTGCCAGAATTTAGAATATATAATAATAATTTTTATTTATACCCCCGCCCTTCCCAGCCAAAAACCAGGCTCAGGGTGGCTAACCTAATTAAAATCCACAGCAAAAAACATAAAAACAACCAATTTAAAATACAGATTAAATACAAATTCAAAATTCAAAATTAAAACTGCAGTCTCATTTTCAAATAGCCCACCAATAAAAGAATGAGCATAACTATCAACAGAACCAACCCAAAGGACAGGTGGAACAGCTCCGTCTTGCAGGCCCTGCGGAAAGATGCCAAATCCCGCAGGCCCCTGGTGTCTTGTGACAGACTGTTCCACCAAGTCGGGGCCAATACTGAGAAAGCCCCTGGCCCTAGTTGAGGCCAACTCTAGCATCTTTGTTGCTCGGACCTCCTAAAGATTATTATTTGAGGACCTTAAGGTCCTACATGGGACATACCAGGTGAGGCAGTCCCTTAGGTATGAGGGTCCTAAGCCGCATAGGGCTTTAAAGGTCAAACCAGCACCCTTAACCTGACCCTGTACTCCACCGGGAACAACCTAGAACAGAACAACCTAGAGGGACCGCATATCCCTGCAATGGAATCCCTATTTGCTTACACGCCAATCTGGGTGCTGATGCTCACATTTAAAGCTTAAATGGTTTGAGACCCGAAGACCTGCAGGAGGGCCTCTCCCGGTATCAGCCTCTCCTTCATCAGTTGTGTGTGAGAGAAAAGAGAATGCATGAGAAAGTAACAAGTGTGCACAGTACAGGGTATTCTAATAGTTTCCCTCATTCTCTATTACAGTAATATACTAGAACGGCAATCTTATATTCTTTTGCAGAACTGTTTTCATCTGTTGTTGTACAGCACAGTTGTCCTTGAAGATGTTTTAGTTGCTTATAAATCTCCCAAATAAATAAATGCCTCAGAGATTAATGTGTCCTTTGATTCACAACTTCTTCGCCTATTACCGGTAAATTGGGTGCCTAGTTTATTACTCAACTGAAATTTTAGTTCATTTATCTACAATTAAACCTTGGAGCCATAATATTTGGCTTTGAAAATACTGGGTGAGGAGGGCAGAGATTGATGCTATATCCAAAAGGGGCCAAATCAGCCAGCCCAGATACTGCATGTTTTAATTAAATATTTAACTGTTCTGACTCAAGTACATCAATCCAATTGCAGCTCACCCCCATTTTTTGTCCTTCCCCATTTGGCATGCCTTCTCCCAACTGCAGGGTCTGCCAGATTGGCTAGAGTCGACTATCGAGTCCATTTGCATAATGTAAAGTAAACATGAGAGTTAACTGTATCTTTTAATAGCAGGGTCCAGAATACATGGACAACGGTGCCCATATGAGCACCAGGAAAGTTTCTGGTCACACAGATAATTTCAACAGCAGAAATTCAATTATAGGCTACTTGGCCAGGATCAATGAGCAATGGAGATGCTGTAATTTCTGAAGGATTCATACGAGCATTTGGCAGCAATTCACGGTTTGCAACAGAATGGCAGGTTTAATTAAAAAAAGTCTAGCACATATTGTTATTTCCGAATGTTTACTTTAAATGAAATTCTGTAGAAAATGTACTTGTGATTGAATCCCCGTTAGCTTTAAATTGAAGACTACTTCCAAGTTACCAACCTTTTCCAGCTGTCCCCTCTCCCTCATTCATGCTGGAGTGGAGAAGCATGCAGCTTCCATGATGCTGTCTGAAGGAGCTCCTCTCCAAAAAGAAATATCTAACAGATGCCCCCACAGGCCAGAGCCCACACTTACTTCATAGCCTTGGGCTTTTGAAGCAGAACACATTTCCGTTCATGGAAAACCCAATCCAAAGAAGGACCTGTGCCTAGAAGCGTATTTCATGGCATTAATCCTTCTCAGCGCACTGGGGAGCAGGAATCATAGAATCATAGAGTTGGAAGAGACCACAAGGGCCATCCAGTCCAACCCCCTGCCAAGCAGGAAACACAATCAAAGCATTCCTGACAGATGGCTGTCAAGCCTCCGCTTAAAGACCTCCAAAGAAGGAGACTCCACCACACTCCTTGGCAGCAAATTCCACTGTCAAACAGCTCTTACTGTCAGGAAGTTCTTCCTCATGTTTAGGTGGAATCTTCTTTCTTGTAGTTTGAATCCATTGCCCCGTGTCCGCTTCTCTGGAGCAGCAGAAAACAACCTTTCACCCTCCTCTATATGACATCGTTTTATATTTGAACATGGCTATCATATCCCCTCTTAACCTTTTCTTCTCCAGGCTAAACATACCCAGCTCCCTAAGCCGTTCCTCATAAGGCATCGTTTCCAGGCCTTTGACCATTTTGGTTGCCTTCCTCTGGACACGTTCCAGCTTGTCAGTATCCTTCTTGAACTGTGGTGCCCAGAACTGGACACAGTATTCCAGGTGAGGTCTGACCAGAGCGGAATACAGTGGTACTATTACTTCCCTTGATCTAGATGCTATACTCCTATTGATGCAACCCAGACTTCAACAACACAAAACAAGAAGCAAATAAAAGACAAAATAGACCTTCTACAATCTGTCAAGGCAGCTTCTGGACTGAAGCAGAACCTGAATGTCTTGGTGTATCACTGCATAAGGATTCTAGTTACCTACAATCCCCAGCACTTAAAATTAGCAGTTTTGTACATAGCAGAATCTTCAAGCTTCACATAATACTGGGGGTATACTTCGGACTGTTTAAGTGCAGACCTAAAAATGTAAAGTGTGACTGCGACACACACACACACACACACACACACACAAACTTACACAATTTCAATATCATACAGGCGTGTGCATCAAGGCTGCTTGATTTGCTAGCAAACTGAGGTCTCTCCTGCATAACATACGACATGGTTCTCAGCTGCTCATGTGATCGTCAAACTTCCAAAGAGGGTCTCAAGCACCTCTTTTAAGTTGTCTGAATTAAAAAAGGAGCAATGGGGTTTTTTTTGTTCAAGTTTCTCTCACAGTAGGGAAAATATATCATCTTTGTGGCCTCATTTTCCCATCTAAGAATCACCACACAAACTCCTGGAAACCACTTTTACCAGTTAATATTTTCCTGGGGAGATGGTGGGAGCGGGTGGGTGGACATCTTTAAAAACATTTCTTCTTAGTACATGTTAGTTCAGGGTTTTATTTTTAAATCCGTCAACTAAAGTCAAATTTGGCTTTAGCAGCAGATGCAGCTACATCTTACGGTTTATCTCCTGCCAATAACCATGGGAAATAGATTAAAGTCTACATAATTGACATGCCTTTAAATTTTCATTCCAAGTGCACTGGCCTTATGGGGTGGGGGAGAATTATTTCTGTCTCTTACTTAATTTGAATTGAATTTACCTCTAGGGGGCAAGTTTGCAAAATTGAACGTGGCAAGAGGACTTAGCACTGTACAGCCAAACGCTATGCAAGACTACTCAGAAATAAATCCCACTAAGTTCAACGAACTTACACCCAAGTACATATGCACACGACTACAGGACTTAGAATCATAGAGTTGGAATGGAAGGGACCATGGGGGTCATCTAGTCCAACCCTCTGAAATGCAGGAATCTTCCACCCAACATGGGGCTCGAACCCACAACCCACAACAATAAGAGTCTCATGCTCTACCAACTGAGCTGTCCATAGGACTTAATAAGGACTTAATCTTGCTTTCAGACTAAGGCAGAAAACAATCACAAGGTGTGTCTGAGGAAGGTAAAGAGCTTTCCTTACAAGAGGCATGGGAAACCTGTGACTTGAGAGGAAACCCAGGATTCATTGTTTGAAAACCACTGCCCTAACATACCACATTTTTCTTTGCATAAGGCGCCCCCATGTATAAGACGACCCCTATTTTTTAACCCAAAATTAAGAAATTAAGTTGTTTAGCTTTTTTGGGGGGGGGGTGTATGTAGGGGAGGTCACTTCAGCCAATCGCTCACCCGCCTACCCGCCACTGCCAATCACTTGCCACAGCCACTGCCAATCGCACACCATGCCGCAGCCATCAATTGTCTGCTTGCTCGCCGCCCACCCGCCCACTTGCCACCAATCACCTGCCCAATTGCCGCAGCCAATCTCCTGCTTGCTACTGCCATTAATCACATTTCCCCCCTCTGCATTCACTATCTGTGTATAAGACGACACCCAATTTTTGCCAAATTTAGCAAAAAGCATAGTCTTATACATGGGAAAATATGGTATATAAAGCTGCAAGCTACTGTCTATGAACTGAAAAAGGCAATTACAGAAACCGTAGTGAAACAATGTAATATGCCAAAAACCAGGTCCCATTTGCAGCAGAAGATCGTTCACACATCATGCTCACTTATAAAGAGAACCATTACAATGGACAAAAGCCAGACAAAAGCATTAGTCATGACAAGAACTGACGGAAATTTTTCTTCTCACTACTGATTTTTGTATAGGATCCATGTAGATGCTATGGAAACAGATATTATTGCAATCATACAGATCCACAAAATGAGGCTAAAGTAAGCTTTTACTAGGATTTAATCTTCCTCCTTTAAAAAAAAAAAAGCTGTGACTCCATCATATAGCACAATATAGTTCAGAGAGGACAGATGAGCACACGAAACAATATGCAAACATCTGGGATTATGTCATCCAGATGATGGTACTAATATATGGGTCAGAAAGACTTAGGTTGAAACAGCAAGAGGCACAGGAAAACAATGTGGTTACATGTACTTAAAGACAGTTTCATTCTCCCCATTTCATTTATTTTATTTTACTAACAGGATGCTATGGTCTATGAAACCTGTTTAGCAGCGGGGGGGTGGGGGGCGAGCAGAGAACGTTTCGTAGCACATTCATGCAGCTACTGCAAATCTAGTGCCTCTGGAGAAAAGGGTGTCAGCTTTTTGATTCGTCACGGCATCATGACAAAGAAGTGAGCCACTGCACAACTATCTCACTTTGAAGCAGGTGCTGTTTGCCTTCTGCTTGTGGCAGCTATCTGGTTCATGCGAATGCACGCAAGGGCCAAGAACTGGCGGGCGCACAAAACCCACTAAATGTGGGGTGGCATGAAAGGGATCCTTGGAGCTGTCTGTGCCTTCCCAATGTGTTTACAAAGATCTCCTGCTATAGACATTATACACATCATATATTTTCCACCCACCAACTGCATCCAATGGGGTGTGTTGGGTGTTTAGGGGATGGAGTAGTACCTCTGGTGCAGAGATGGAAGTGCCTGGTGACTGCTTAGTGTAACAGATTATCCCTAAAATGGAAGATTCATTACACTCTGGCTTAGTAAGAGTTAATCCACCTCCAACTTAACTGACAGCGCGTCCTTTAGGGCAGTGTTTTTCAACCTTTTTTGGGCAAAGGCACACTTGTTTCATGAAAAAAATCACGAGGCACAGCACCATTAGAAAATGTTAAAAAAATTAACTCTGTGCCTATATTGACTATATATAAAGTAATTTTCATTTTTTCCCACGGCACACCAGGCAACATCTCGCGGCACACTAGTGTGCCGCGGAACAGTGGTTGAAAAACACTGCTTTAGGGGCAGGACGGTTCCCGGTTTAAAAAGGTGGGAACAGCCATTTTGGCAGTTGGAAGGGGGGAGAGTGGGGAGCGGTAGAGTGGAAAGTAAAAAAGAAGAAAGGTGTGGGGCCAGGATAGTGGGTGTTTTGGTTAGGATTAGGGTAACTTGAAGTAAAAGTTCGATGGAAATTGATGTATAAATGCAACTAAGATTGTAACCTTATGAATCTTTAAAAACCATGTTTGCAAAAAAATAAAATCCATCCTTGTTGTGCCAAGAAAAATCGTCTTAGTTGTTCTAGCAGTGTATCTAAACTCAAAGAGGTGAAGACTCAAGAGAGGGTAAAACTTGCCTAAGGAAAAAGAGGATAGTTTGTGTCCTAGAGTCACACCGAAGTGTCAATGGGGGTGAAAACCTAGAGTGCCACAAATTTGCCAGGGTGATAAGGCAAACTGATACAGTGGGGTCCATGCTGAGGGAGGCCCTTTACTGTAGGTAAGAGGTTGTTCATTCAAATAGCCTTGGTGGGTTATGATAATAGGCCACTAAAGCTGGAATTAGGCTCTCATTTCTAAGAAGTCCAGAAATATAGAGCTGTTTAAAATAAGGACGGAAGGATTTGAGGGTGAATTGCTTCACCCCTGGACTTCCTTCGCCTTTCAAATTTATTGGAAGCGTCGAGGATTCGTCGCACGTAGCGGCTGTCAGCCTAGAAAAACTCAGAAAAGATATGAGCCACCGTGGCAAATAGATGGGCAGATTTAAGTGGAACCTCCAAGTCCAGAGGTAGTATACCTATGAGTAACAGGTGTTGGAAACAAACTACACGGGAGGGCTGTGCCTTTATGCTGTGTTTCTCAGCTTCCTGGGGGCATTTGGTTGGCTTGTGTTGTAAAGAGGATGCTCAAAGTAGGTAGAACCCTGGTCTCAATTGGCAGGTTTGTTGGTTTTTTTAAAGTCTTTTCATTTTCTGGCATGCTCCACATCTTAGAAATTACAACTGTTTTGAGGTCCCCTGAATAAAAGGATAAGGTACAGATGAAGAGACAAGTTGATATTGGACAGGCAATGCATGTATGTGTTCCTGAATGTGGAGCCCCAAACAGTTCAGGTGCTCATGTACAGCTCAAACTGCAATTTCGGCTACGACTTCAAGCCAGTTAACAGGCTTTAACTTTGTAAACAGACCGTATCAACTCATGACTTTCTCACTTAGGTTTACTTTTCTTTAATTAGTAGAGATTAAGCAAGCATACAGGTGACCGCATCTGAACTGCATAATGGTATATTAGGGAACACATTGATTACTTCCTGGCTGCCAGCACTTTAAATCCACATAGGAAATATCAGTGAGCTGGATGATTTAGAGAGTCCCTCTTACTGCATCCACAGCCAAAGTTACATACGCATATACACACAGTGTGTAGCAGATTGACAATGAAGCACCGCTCCACTGAGCCACATTAAAGGAGTCACACATAGAAGAATATAAGCTTTCAACATGCCAAAGATTATTATTTTTTCATCTCCAAGATGGCACTGCCAGGACCTCTGTGTTTAGCACTGCAGATGTTACAGAAGTGTACCGATGAATCCTGAAAACAAAAACAAAAAACAGTATTGGTTTTGTAAATCTATTGCATATTATTTCTAGGCACATTTGTGCCAAAATACAAAATACATGGCCGCAAACAAATAGACTATGGCTAAGATCCAAAGAGCTATGCCTAAGAGCTTGTGTGCAAGTAGTGCGATTTTGAGCATTTCCCCCATGGACAGCCTCATTCTCCAAGGATTTGTCTGATCCTCTTTCAAAGGCATCCAAGTTGGTAGCTGTAAAAAGCAATACTAAATCATATTAATATTCTTTGAACATCAGCCTCCCATGCCATGTAACACCCTAGTTTTGGAAGTGGTTTGCCGTGTGGCATAGTGGCTTCCAGTGGTGCCAACTGGAATAAAATATGGGAGGGGGGTCCCCAGGTAAGCTCTGCCCTGCATAATTGATCACAACTCACGCACTCTCTCTCACACACACCTGATTTGAATGGCAATGCCCATCAACTTTCAGGGGCCTTGCCCCCTCAAATGTTTTACTCGGAGTTGGCTTCTATGGTGGCTTCCATTTGAGAACTGTTAAGTCCAATGATCCCCTCCAGCTGTTTTGGGACTACAATTCCCATCATCCCTGACCACTAGTCCTGTTAGCTAGGGATGATGGGAGTTGTAGTCCCAAAACATCTGGAGAGCCAAGTTTGGCCATGCCTGCCTTAGGCATACAGACATAAAGGTAAAGGTACCCCTGACCATTAGGTCCAGTTGGGGACGACTCTGGGGTTGCGGCGTTCATCTCACTCTATAGGCCGAGGGAGCCGGTGTTTGTCTGCAGACAGTTTTTCCAGGTCATGTGGCCAGCATGACTAAGCCGCTTCTGGTGAACCAGAGCAGCACACAGAAATGCCGTTTACCTTCCCGCCGGAGCAGTACCTATTTATCTACTTGTACTTTGACGTGCTTTCGAACTGCCAGGTTGGCAGAAGCTGGGACCGAACAACAGGAGCTCACCCCGTTGCGGGGATTCGAACTGCTGACCTTCTGATCGGCAAACCCTAGGCTCTGTGCTAACCTATCTGTGCAATAGGCATATGGAACGTATTATTTTTTAGAAGAAGAAGAAAAGAAGAAGAAGAAGAAGAAGAAGAAGAAGAGAAGAAGAAGAAGAAGAAGAAGAAAGAAGAAGAAGAAAGAAGAAGAAGAGAGGAGGGGAGTTTGGATTTGATATCCCGCTTTTCACTACCCGAAGGAGTCTCAAAGCGGCTAACATTCTCCTTTCCCTTCCTCCCACAACAAACACTCAGTGAGGTGAGTGGGGCTGAGAGACTTCAGAGAAGTGTGACTAGCCCAAGGTCACCCAGCAGCTGCATGTGGAGGAGCGGAGATGCGAACCCGGTTACCCAGATTATGAGTCTACCGCTCTTAACCACTACACGACACTTATATGATGCTTACATGCCACATAAAAAGAAGATTATGGCAGTTAAGTAAATATAATTTTAAAACAGATATGATGATACTGCTGCCTTACAGAAAACCCAGTTAAGTTTCACACATTCTGTTTGCTCTATTATCTTGTTTTAATATTTCACTATTTTATCGCTGGCTTTTAGATTAAATTGCTATTGTGAAAACTGCATTTATTCTTTTGCCTTATGATGTGAGCTGTCTTGAGAGGGCTGCACAGCTGGAAAGGCAAATACATATTTAAACAAAAAATGAGCATTGGCTGTGTTCACTCAATATAATCTACAGATTAAGGTGACTCCTTAACTTTGCAGTCACCAAGCTATATTGGGGTTCTCACCAATATCATCTTGAAATAGGTACATTATTCTTTATCTTTGCAATAAAAAGGGAATAATGCTCCTTTTTTGCCAGAATCAAGTGAATGTTTCCCCTTTCATATCAAAGTTACATTTAATATCTGGCTGAGTGGAGACCACAGTTTCTTGCTAATGGAAGCAGTTTTTAAAACCTGTGGTGCTGTAAGGCAAAGGGGCGGAATAGGTTATTTGGATGGGCTCAATATTTTGGTATTAAACACCTACTGAGATCCAGCTAAGAACAATTACTATAATTATTTATAATCCTTGATAAATGCTTGCCCTGCTCAGCAGACGGCAAAAATAACTTATTTGTCCTTTTGTCTTTGACTATAGCAATTTCTAGAATTCACAGAGATTAAGCTGGTTACTTACTGTGCTAAGTTCAGGAAAACACTCTTTGTGGAACATATGCCTGCAGTGAAACACTGTTACACTGAAAGATTTAGATGCATCTGGCAAGAGAAGAGAGAAAAATACATGATGTATTAGCAAAATACATGAGCTGAAGGCTATAAAAAGCACCAAGAGAGATGCTACCTCTATATATACCAGCTTATTAAGCAGCAGCATCCAAGGACATTTTGAAAAGTGTGTTTGTGTTTGTTGTGTGTGGATACACTCTCTCTCCTCTCTCTCTCTCTCTCTCCTCTTTTCACAAGGCAGGCAAATTAATTTTGTTTCCTACCTTTTTATGGTAACATCACATGACCTTACACTGACCATGTTAAAAGGTTTTTTTAATGTTTCCATGCTCTTAGAAACACAGTGCTGGACTGGCTATGCTCCAGGAAAGAGCTTCAAGTCCAAGTGGAGATTTGAACCCAGGGCTCTCCAATTCAAGTGCAACACTGGCTTTCCATGAGTACCCAACACTCCTTCAAATAAAACAGCTGCATTTCTGGAGACGGCCATTTGCATTCTAAGCATATCCGCAACATTCTGCTGCACATACATAAACTGATGCAGGGCATGAATCGTACTGCATTAAAAAACCTGTTCTTAGCATCTGTTGTGAAATAAACCTTCAATTCTTGGATCCCACCCCCCTGGTTTAAGTGAATCAGAAGAAAGCCTAGCAGCACAGGATAAGAGGCTGTTTCCTCTACTCCCTGGAGCAATCTAGTTTGTCCCTTCCAGAGAAGCTGCGTAGGAAGAAAAACACAGGCATGGCTACTGAATGTGGCATATTCCAGTACATGCCAAGCAGGGCCAGCTTACCCATGAGGCAGGCTGAAGAAGCCACCCCAGGCTTCATGGGTGCCCTGCTGCTGCTGGTGAAGCAGAGGCTTCTGGGAAGATCTCCCCAAATCTCACAAGAACTCTGCAAGGAACCTCACCTGAACCTGCTGCCACATGACCCAGGTAAGGGATGCTATGCAGAGCGGCACTTTCCTATTTCACCTCAGGTAGCTAAACAGGACACACCACCCTGATGCCCAGGTAAATTAGATTGCTTGTGCATGGTCACAGGAAATCCAAACTGAAGTGGTTTCTTACCAACACCACTACTGTTTCGAGTAGCGCAAGAAGAAGAAGAAGAAGAAGAGAAGAAGAAGAAGAAGAAGAAGAAGAAGAAGAAGAAGAAGAAGAAGAAGAAGAGAAGAGAGTTTGATTTGATATCCCGCTTTTCACTACCCGAAGGAGTCTCAAAGCGGCTAACATTCTCCTTTCCTTCCTCCCCCACAACCAACACTCTGTGAGGTGAGTGGGGCTGAGAGACTTCAGAGAAGTGTGACTAGCCCAAGGTCACCCAGCAGCTGCATGTGGAGGAGTGGAGACGCGAACCCGGTTCCCCAGATTACGAGTCTGCCGCTCCTAACCACTACACCAAAAGGCGAAAGGAGCAGGAACTGAGTTTGAGGACAGGCCCCTGAGGGCTGCTCACTATCTTCCACAACCACCACCCATTCAGAGCACCCTAACAGCCAGGGATCTTCTCTCTAGGGGGCTTTGTATTTTGGACATAAAATATCCTACCTGTAGGCAGTATAGGGGAAAGGCATGTTTCACATATATCTCCTCTGTAAGAAAAAGAACAGTTACAATTCAACACAATTTATCTGAATAATGTTATACCACCTATCTCAGGCAGGTTTGCACACAATGAGATGGTTTGTGCACAATGCTAAGCCAAACTATGGCTTAAAAAGGTAAAGGACCCCTGACAGTTAAGTCCAGTCGTGAACGACTCTGGGGTTGCGGCACTCATCTCACTTTACAGGCTGAGGGAGCCGGCGTTTGTCCACAGACAGTTTTTCCGGGTCATGACTAAGCCGCTTCTGGCAAAACCAGAGCAGCGCATGGAAACACCATTTACCTTCCCACTGGAGCGATACCTATTTATCTACTTGCACTTTGGCATGCTTTCGAACTGCTAGGTTGGCAGAAGCTGGGACCGAGCAACGGGAGCTCACCCTGAACCACCAACCTTCTGATTGGCAAGCCCTAGGCTCAGTGGGGTTTAGCCCACAGCGCCACCCGCGTCCCAAAACTATGGCTTAGCATGAATGAACAAGGGTTCCCAGAGAGAAGACTGTAGTTGCTGTACTGCTCCCCCAGATCTCCCACTGCAGTGAGCTAAGCCCTGGGCTTATGGTTTGTCTCGAGCAAACCAACCACAAACTGTTTACCTAGAAACAAACTGTGGATTGTGGTGGGTCTGGAGTGAGATAAATCACTGAGTCCAGGTTCAGATGACAAACCAAGCCAAACCATGGCTCAGCTCACAGCAGCCGGAATAGAGGAGCAATGCAGCTACAACCTCTTTCGCAGGAACCCACACATTAATGCTAAACCATAGTCAAAACAAAATCGAAAATTCTTTCTAGTAGCACCTTAGAGACCAACTGAGTTTGTTCCTGGTATGAGCTTTCGTGTGCATGCACACTTCTTCAGATACACTGAAACAGAAGTCACCAGATCCTTAAATATAGTGGGGGAGTGGGGAGGGGTATTACTCAGAAGGGTGGTGGGAATGGGTGATAGGCTGATAAGTGTGGAAAACCTGTTGACGACTCTAAACGGCTGCAATTAGTCTAAACCATAGTTTGGCTTAGTGTTATGTGCAAAACTGGCCCAATGTATAGGTAATATTTAATAAAGAGACTCTCCACAATTCCCATTAACTGCTCTCCATGAGGATAAGAACTTGGTACCTTTAATATGCCCTTAAAACAATATTGCAGGCTAAATAAGGCAATACAAAATTTGCACAGGTATTTAGATATATTTTCTGCCGTGTGTTTTGTTACCAATAAAGGTAATCCCACGGTAAAAAGTTCAAAGTCCAATAAAGATTTAAGAAGCTCATATTGCAACCTACATTTTAGGATATGTCAATAACTTAATAAAATGGAAGTAATCCAGAGATGCGTTGAACATACCATCCACAAGGACTCCTCTCATTTGTGTTCGGTGCATCTTTTTCAGCAGGGAAAGCGAATCAGCAACAAGAATCTTCTTGCACCCCTCCCGGAGCAAAATCTAAGGCACAAACGGATGCAACAATGTGACAATGCTTCAGATGGTTTTCACTCTCAAGTTATGCAGAAGTTGAAATTAAATATTTTACATTATTCTTTGCTGCCAAGGTCCATTCTCCTACTAGTAAAGCTTTTCGGTAATGACTCACTCGGAGCCTCAAAATGTAGTAATCAAAATTATAGATTAGTTATTCTAAGTGCCCTTCAGTGGGCACCTGCAGCTATTGGATGGGATAATTTCCTTAAAATAGTCCGGTAAATTTTCACATGCTTGATCACAATATTTAACAGCAACCCTTCTGGACTTTGGGCATTAACAAAAATGATTTGGTAATCGTCACAGCTACTTCTTAGAGGACCTAACACAGAGCTTTGTATAGCACAGCAGGGGGACTCCATGAGTGGGATTGTTCCACCCTAACAGATATACCACAAGCTGTTCCAGAGAATAATATGAAAATGAAAAGTGAAAAATTAAGCCAGTAAAAGAGAAAAAAAAGTCACACGGAGCTCTTCATCTTGTGAATCGCAGGAACCAAGCCACTTACACTGGCAGTGTGACCAACGTTGCAGACTAATTGCAAAAGGCAGGTTATAACTGGACAGGGTTAGGTGTGCCAGAAATCAATGAGCCTTTTATTAATATTATTCCGCTTGTGTTGCAGGTCTTGTTTATTTTCTACGCAGGACTATCTTCAACGCTGCCTGGAGTTCTACTCGCGCAACAGGACTTCCTCTCACCTCCCCATGCACCCCGTAAATCTGATAAGGAGGGTCCCCCCACCCTCTTGGGCGGATTCTGTGGGTGGGGTTTGTGGGCTGGGGAAAGGAAGGAGAAGTTTCCACTGTGCCAGTGAAAGTCTGTTGTGCAAGCAGATCAGCCTTCGTGGGCACAATTCCTCTCGCCTCCCTTTTGAACTGCCACGGTCACTTTCTCTCTCGTTCCCCATAGCATCCCCTTGGACTGACTTGGAGTGCACAAGGTCTAAAGGATGAGCAAAGCAGAGGTGTTGTTTTGGATGCTAGTCCCTGGAAGCCGAAGTAGCAAATGCTTTGCTTCGTCAGTTCCCGAAAGATACCAACCATCTGGATGAGCTAAATAAAGCAGGATCTCGCAGGGAACAGTCACAGCCCCTCTCCAACAAATAAGCCCCACTTCACTGAACTAACATTGCCTTCAGGCAGAGCTGCAGTCATGTGCTAAGCAGGTGATGACACGCCTCCTAGTGGCCACATGGCAAACTTTTGCAAACTGATTTTGAAACAGAGCCCAGTAGGATGCAGTTTGCCCTTGCTGTGTGTCAGGGAACTGCCACCTGGCCCGCTGAGGGGAACGGAGGGTCCGAGGGTCCATTAGCATACAGAGAGCCCCGATGCCAATTGAGCAGCAGCAGCTCTTCCAGGGGGGAAAGCCCCCACACCTCCAGTGGGGAGGAGAGAGAAGGAACCAGCCTGGCAGGGAGAGGGCTTAGGGATGCCACTGAGAGCCCCAGCACCTCTTCCAGCCAGGAGCCACAAACAGGGAACCTGGCGGGTAGAGGGCTTGGGGATGTTGCTGAGACCCTGCGCTCACCTCGCCCGGCTGGTCAGGAGGGAGGCACGCCATTTCCGGCGCCCCAGTCGCGCAGAGGAGTGAAACGCAAGGAGGGTAGGAGGAGACTTGGGGTGCCGAAGTTCTTATGCTGGGGGAGAAGCCGGAAGGGGCCACTCCCGGATTCTGCCAGCGACTGAGACAGGCATGCTTTTCGTAGCTCTGCACTGTAAATAGTTTGCACAATAAAACTGCCAAAGACTGTTTGGGCTCCTGCTCCGTTACTCGTGAGGCACCATCACGCAAACCTTACACTGTGTTAGCTGGCCCCAGAGAGGGGGAAATGTAAAATGTTCCAGGTTGCTATCTTCACATTGATCGGAGGGTAACAAACATAGCCTCTTTTGCAAAAGGCAGACCCATGCTCTGCCTTGTGTCCCTTTAAAATGCTCAGAAATATTGACTGGGAAAGGACTGGCCCCCTCTCTGCGGTGAATAATGCAATGCGTCAGCTCTGAAGTCACTGCAAAACGAAAGCACACACTCAGTTGTGATGGGGAGACACATGGACACAAACACACACAGACATGAAGGCTCACCTTCAAAGTGTCAGCAAGAAGTGTCCCTGTATGCCACATGAGGAGTGGGGAGCAATAAATGTGCGCCGGGGGGGGGGATATGCTATGGCACTCCCTGTAGACAAAACACTTTGTGCACATCATGTAGCTTTGTGTTTCGGCTGCTCTTGAGAACACGGTAGAGATCAGTTACTAAATGTTTCATTGGTACAAAGCTATAGGAAGCCCCATTGCAGATCTCACCCTGCATTTATTCCGTCTCCTCATGTGGCATAGATGTGGCACAATAATTAAGCACCCAGGCAAGACTGTGAGACCAACAGTAGTTAAAGAGCCACTGGGAAAGAATGTCTTGGGGGCCGTATACAGCCTGCCGGTTGCTACCCTCAGTCAAAATTATCTGAGTTGAAAACATAAAAAGTGATTTCTGGGCCCCTTGGCGATGACCAGAAATCACTTATTCAATCTGATCTATGAGGTGTAGCCTGAAGGGACCCATCTTTTACACTAGTGTTATCTATTTAATTGTTACATTTCTCTAATTAGATCTTAAGCGACTGGACAGCTTTAATTCTGGATATTACTTCTGTGCATTTTGATTTCCAAAATCCAGACACCTGGGGGGCACCTCTGCTAGTGGCTGGTCCCATACTGACATGTTGGGGCCAATATGAAGCTGTGACTGGCCAGACCTAAATCCAGATCTGGTTCTTGCCCATTCTCTAGTCAGAATTGAAGCTAAACACACCCAGCTCCTTCAACCGCTCCCCATAAGGCTTAGTTTCCAGACCCTTGATCATTTTGGTCCCCATCCTCTGCACACATTCCAGCTTGTCCACATCCTTCTTAAATTGTGGCGCCCAGAATTGGACACAGTATTCCAGGTGTGGTCTGAGCAAGGCAGAATAGTGATGGTGTTGCCCACAACAGAATTTTAGTGCTGGTTCTAAATGTGTTTTGTTGTACTTTCGCCACCAGTTTGTTTTTATTACTTCATATTTCAAAAAGATGCTTTTAAAATGCCTTGAATACCAACTTGGAAGAAAGGTGGGATGCCAGCATGTTAAATAAAGGCCTTCTCTGCGTTTGCAGCTGGGGAAGCCCATAATAACAGTTATCTGATTTCTGATTTTAACATTTTTATTTATGGCCTTATGTATAACTGTTGCAAACCGCTCTGATTTTTTAAAAAATTATGAATAACGACATACAAGTATTTGTTATAAAATAAATAAATAGCTACGGTATGTGTGTGCATGTGTTCATGTGTGTATGCAGGGGCGGAGAAAGGGGGCAGGGGGCGGCTCGCCCCGGGTACCGCCCTGGGGGTGACACTCGGGGTGGGCTCCGCCCCCGGGATTGGCGCCAGTGGCGTGGGAACTTTTAAAAGGCTGCAACGCGCGAACAGCAGCACAGACGCTGTGCTGCTGTTCGCGGGCTGCAGCCTTAAAACTCGGCGCGGTGCTGGTCAGAAGGGCTGCCAGCCGCTCGTGCCCAACATCTTGGATGGACTGCACATGTACACCCAAGATGCCGGGCGCGAGCGACCAGCACCCCTTCCAACCAGCGCCGCGCCGCGTTTTAAGACTGCAGCGGGCGAACATCAGCACAGCGTCTGTGCTGCTGTTCGCCCACTGCAGCCTTAAAACTCAGCGCGGGGCGGCACCAGTCGGGTGCCGGCTGCTCGCGCCCGCCATCTTGGGTGGACTGCACATGTCCACACATGCGCAGTCCACCCAGGAGGCTGCGCACGCATCGTGACGTCAGGGCGCGCGTGCGCTAGGGAGCGGCACCCCGCCCTCAGGGGGGGTGCCCTCGCATTTGCCAGCCCAGGCGGCAAAGCGGCTCCCTACACCGCTGTGTGTATGGTGGTAGAATAAGCATCCTGAAATTGGGTGGTAACCACAAGATAAAACACCCACCCACCCCCACACCCTTCCCTTCTTCTGTCAGCAAAACTGCCAGCCTGGAATTCAGCAACAGAAAGGGCAGAACTAGTTAGGCAAGCCAGGGCTAGAGAAGAAGGCGAGGGCTTGGAGGTTGTGCTGAAGGCCCTGGTTCATTTGAGAAGCAGAGCCGTGATGGGAGAGATGCAAAACTTAACTTGCCCCGGTACTGAAAAATCCTACAACTGACCCTGGGTAAATGGCCATTTTTTTGTTTTTGTTTTTAATCTATATGTGAAAGCAAAATATCGATTTCGCCCATAAGCTTTCCAAAGCACAGCTGCTGAAAATACAGAATACTTCATATATATGTCAGGAGTCAAAATTAGGAAATTACTGTTTTATTGCCTAAATTTCAATGTAATCTTGCTCATTCTGGCAGGCTTGTCAGAGTTCCGATTGTGATTTAATTATAATAAGAAAAACACTGCCAGTGGAACAGCAATTTATTCTCTTCTAGCTAAACACTGCTCCCGGGCATGTGTCACTTTTGATGCACGAGTGGGCTCCACTTTAAGAGAATGCACAATTTTATGGCTATTAAATTAAACTGCAGCTGTCAGTAGTCTACTTTATTTATGATTTAATATTCATCTCATTGAAGAGCGAGATATAAACTACAAGCACTTTTAGAATGCAGCTTTAACTTACTTCTATTTAATTCCAGACAGACAACTCTGTCTTGCCCTGCCATGAATATTGGAACGCCTTCAACTCATAGCACCGCCATCATTATTAGGCAGGCTTAAATCATTCCCACCAAAGATGACAACGGCATTGCTAAACTCAAGAGATCTTCATGCTACTTCTCTAAACACAGTAGCAAGCCCCTCAGGCACGCGGCTTAAAGCAAAACAAGTCTGGGTAACAATATCACCTGGGCCATAGCTGTGATTTGGAATTACATGAATCATCTGTGCGTTGGGCCCATCGTTGTTCAATGTCTTTATAAACGACTTGAATGAAGGAATGATGACACCAAACTGGGAGGGCTAGTCAACGCTGCAGAAGACAGAATCAGGATTCAAGATGGCCGTAACAGATTGGGCCCAAAATAACAAAATGAGCTCAAATAGGGACAAATGTAAGGCTCTGCACTTCAGCAGGAAGAACCAGATGCACAATATAAGATGGTTGCAAAATGGGAGATTCCAACTAAACATCACGAGAAGCTTTCTGACGGTAAGCGCTGTTTGACAGTGGAACAGACTTCCTCAGGAGGTGGTTGAGGTTTTTAAGCAGAGGTTGGGGGGACATCTTGGTGTTCATCAGGACTCCTTTCCACACTGTATTTATTTTATTTTATTTTATTTTATTTTATTGTATTTATTTTATTTATTTTATTTTATTTATTTTATTTTATTTTATTTTATTTATTTTATTTTATTTTATTTTATTTTATTTATTTTATTTACAAGCAGTTCAATGTGTACATGTAAAAACGCCGCATATGCATATGAGGAAAAACAAGCTTACAAGTTAGTGTACCATACAGATACACAAACTGGAGCCCTAAGCCTTGGCTCCTCACTGCACAGAAGCTCCCAGGTTCAATCCCGGGCGTCGCCAGTTAAAAGGAATCAGGGGGCAGCCAGAGATTCTGGGAAGCTGTTTGCCAGTCAGTGTAGAAAACGCTGGGCTAGATGGACCGGGTATAAGGAAGCTTCCTGGACACATGGCAATGCATTTGCTGCTGCATAATGCAAGGAACCTAGGGACGTGGCGCTGTGGGTTAAACCACAGAGCCTAGGGCATGTTGATCAGAAGGTTGGTGGTTCGAATCCCCGCGACGGGGTGAGCTCCTGTTGCTCGGTCCCAGCTCCTGCCCACCTAGCAGTTCGAAAGCACGCCAAAAGTGCAAGTAGATAAATAGGTACCGCTCCGGCAGGAAGGTTAACGGCGTTTCCGTGTGCTGCTCTGGTTCGCCAGAAGCGGCTTAGTCATGCTGGCCACATGACCCGGAAGCTGTACGCCGGCTCCCTTGGCCTGTAAAGCCAGATGAGCGTTGCAACCCCAGAGTCGGACAAGACTGGACCTAATGGTCAGGGGTCCCTTTACCTTTACCTAATGCAAGGAACAGCCCCTAAAGAGTGTGGGAGAAACCTGGCATGTGAGCATACAGGGGTAGAGCACAGGTGTACTGTAAGGGGAGACTTGTGTGAGTTTCAGCTGCTCTGTCCCACTCTCCTCAGAAATCCTCAGAAGGCCTGCAACCTTGCATCACAAGGGAATATCAAGAATGACGGGGGGGGGGGTGTCCTGAAATAACCCAGTGCCGTGTTCTTTCAAATATAGGTGCAAGTCTTTTTGAATGTGGCTGTGTTGCTCAAAGCCACTTTGAGAGACTTGTGGATTTACAGAGCAGGATGAGCATTCTAAATAAAATAGACCAATTTCAGGAGGATTTCAATTTCAATTTCAATTTCAACTTCAATTTCCAGGCGAGGAAGGAAATTCCCCAATGCCCTGGAATTAAAGATTAGGAAGCGGGGGGAGGGGGCAGTGCTGAGATCCATTGATGCCCCACCCAAACATGGGACATAAACCACTTGTGCTGCCATCAACTACAAAACAGAAGCTGCACAGACTTGGTCCCCATCCTGCTGTCAAGTGGTGGAGAAGAGATGGGGATAACCTTCAGTGGTGGTGCTGACCTTTGACTTAGGTGGGAAAAGTAGCTCTTCCTTGAATTCACAAAGTTGCTACCTCAGCCACAGTACCTGACCTCTAAACTGGGAGGCCACAGAAAGTTGTTGTGAGGTTGTGTTATGAGAATGGTTACGTCATAAAAGTAATAACATCATCAGCATTCTTTTTTTAAAAAAAAAATGGTAGTAACTGTTCAGCATTACTGCACAAGAAGCCTTCATAGTGTGATTATACTTTTACCAGTATTCTATTCCTTTAAAATTACTGATCTCCCTCTATTCTTCATGCCTGACAGCGGAATGAGAAGAAGGGACACCGAAGAGCAGTAAAAGTTACCTGTAAATTATAATCCTGAAGAATTTTTACCAGTGAATCTCTCAGGTTTGGAATCTCCATGCCTTCCTTAATGCGGTGGATCAGGAGGATGGGGTCAACGTGGGTCCCAATGTTATTTAACAAGCCGGTAATAAAAGCTGTAGAAACACAAAGGGGGTGTAATCTGAAACCTAAACATAATGTTGAACTGCCCTTTTGAGACAGGCCTAGTCTCTTAACTGCATGTACAGTGGTACCTCGGGTTAAGAACTTAATTCGTTCTGAAGGTCCGTTCTTAACCTGAAACTGTTCTTAACCTGAAGCACCACTTTAGCTAATGGCACAATTTGTGTTCTTATCCTGAAGGCAAGTTCTTAACCTGAAGCGTTATTTCTGGGTTAGCGGAGAATGTAACCTGAAGCGTCTGTAACCCGAGGTACCACTGTACTGCTCTCTAAAAAAAAAAAAAGTAAAGGAAAAGGAAACAGTATGCTAGCACATCTAAAGTGGGAAAAATCTCACTAGCAAGAGGTCTAGTTTTCAAATTTACATTTTATAAAGCTATGCATAGAAATAAAGAAATAAACAAGTTGCAATAAACTTGAGATATTCTACTGAACTATTTCTTGGTTCTACAAGCACCAGTAACAGGGCCTCATTTTACTTGTGTATTATCCTTGTGGCAGAAAATGGTGCTGACAGCCTTCCTGCCTCCTCTTTCCATGCTCCATCGCTAAATTCACACAGGGCTCTGCATTTCACACTTTCCAGCATTGTCATTGCCTCTTTCCTTGCAATGCTTTGCCCTGCCTCCCTTTTTATCAGTATCCACTTTCTTCTACATCATCTTGATTCCTCCAGATCACTATTTCTCAGCCTGTGGCTCCTCTGCCTCCACCTTCAGCTATCCTGTCTAGATCCTGTCCCTTAGCTTTCCTACCTCATCCCCTTTTTTCATAAAACACCTCTTTCTTCTCAGCTTCCATCTGCCTTCACGCAGGTCCTTCTGTTCCTACATGCTGTGGGGTGAATTCCCTGCCTCGCCCCCCAGCCGCAATGGCCTCTCATGTTCCTCACGGTAGCTGGACTGTTTGTGAACACTTGCTGATTACAATGCCATTCCATCACAGCAGCTCAGCCAAGGCATCACACCTGCGGATAGGTGCCCATGGTTGGTCTATTATCTATCTTTTTTGCCTTTTCATTTAAAACAATACTTATTTTAGGAAACATAAAGATGTGTAATAATAAACTTTTGAAGGCCTTTGCAGCGAAGATGCAGAGATAGAAAAACACGCTAGCATTTCATCCAATTTGTCAGCCAACAGCACATGTGCCAGCAGCTGTGGAATAATGTAATTACTTATGCTTATCAGTGCCAGATGCTGCAGAATGACAGGACATTTCCCCCCTCAGTACGCTGTAATACTCCAATTATTACACTGCAATTCAGACTTCTGCCCCATGCAAGCTGGCATTAATCCCAAATCAATCTGACTATATTGTTTTTTCTACTGTAGAGGGATAAATTATATTCTTTCACCTCCTCACACTTAATTAAAATCTCTCTCTCTCTCTCTCTCTCTCTCTCTCACACACACACACACACACACACAGTAAATTAATTGAGCAAGGACTACTTTGCTTACGTGGTTTGTCAATGGAATACAAGATGAGATCTTCCCACAGTTCTGCATCATCTTGCTCCTTAGCAAATTCAATAGCCTTATCCACATTATATAATTCCTCCATGATCATCTTCAGAGCACTTCGACTATTGCCCATTCTGCCTAAAATGGCAAAGGAAACCAGGAATTGTGAAAGAACAGCCTACCGCCACCAAGCTAAGCTAGGCCTCAGGGTTTAGGGGAAACAATATCCTCTGTTATAGTGTCTGAAACCTTTCCCACTTACAGCTTATATTTTAAAAACACGAACGAGTAGATGTCTAAATTAAAGCAATAATATTTCAATCCCATTGAAATACATGGGCCCTGTGTATGTCTTAATAGTTGCTTGCTGAACTGAGCTACATCTGTGATTGTTTGCAGAGATACAGGTTCATCCTACAACTAAAGCCAGACTTTTTTGGGGTGGGGTGGGGTGGGGGAACAGACTAGGGTTGCAATCCTATACTGTACAGACATACTGGGAAATAAGCCTCACTGAAGTCAATGGGACTCGAGAAAGCATGCATAGGATTGAGCTGGGAAGGATTGAGCAAGGTACAGCACAGGCCATTTCAGAATTAGGATGTGCCCCTGCAAGGTTTTAACCTGAACTGCCCTGCAGGACAAAAGGACCCCGGACAGGGTCATGCTTAGCAGCATCTTCTTAACAGCCATGGCCATCACTGAGCGGCAAGGACATGCACATTGGTGGCTGTGACAATCTGACATGGAATCATGGAATTGAAGGGTTGGAAGGGATTCCCAAGAGTCATCTAGTCCAACCCCCTGCAATGCAGGAATCTCAACATCCCTCCATGCAGAGATCTGACACTGTCTTAAGAATCTGCCTTTTTCAAAACCAGGACTTTTATGTCTGGGTTGATAGATGTTACCTAGAGCTTACACCAGTATGGGATCATAATATTGGTTTTAATATCTCTGGGGGTTTTTTTGGGGGGGGGGAGGTTGGGGGGGGAGGTTAAGACAGCTTGCCTGGTCATGAGCTTTTAGGATCAGCAGGGATACAATGTAAGAACCTGGTCCTAGAAATACTGAGTTGAGGATGTCACCTTTTAATAAAAACAAAACCACAAAGTCATTGCTATTAATCAAAATGCAGCTACTTACTCAAAAGATAAACTGTCTCTTCTACAAAGTTCCGTTGTTGACAGATTTCAAGAGCCTGGGATTTCAAAAGGAGAAAATTAATATGACCACAACTTAAGTTATCAACCAGCCTGTCTCTGCCGTAAATTAGCAGCACAGCCCCTATACCCGTTTACTCAGAAATAAGTCCCACTGAGTCCAGTGGAATAATAGCCTAAAAATATCACCAGTGTTCCCAAAGTACATAATTCATGTAACAGTAACGGAAAGTATTATAAAAATCTGGACTAAGAATAAAAGAAAAGTAATTACAGCCAACAACTGCTTGAGTTTCTTAAATAACAACACTATGAAGAATGAAGCAAGCATATAAGTCATGCATTGTTCCCCAAATAAAAGTTTTCTAAAGTATATTGCAGGGGACGCGGGTGGCACTGTGGTCTAAACCACAGAGCCTAGGGCTTGCCGATTGGAAGGTCGGCGGTTCAAATCACCGCAACGGGGTGAGCTCCCGTTGCTCGGTCCCTGCTCCTGCCAACCCAGCAGTTCAAAAGCACGTCAAAGTGCAAGTAGATAAATAGGTACTGCTCTGGCAGGCAGCGTTTCTGTGCGCTGCTCTGGTTCACCAGAAGCGGCTTAGTCATGCTGGCCACATGACCCGGAAGCTGTATGCCAGCTCCCTTGGCCAGTAAAGCGAGATGAGCGCCGCAACCCCAGAGTCGTCCGCAACTGGACCTAATGGTCAGGGTCCCTTTACCTTTACCTTTACAGTTAAGTATATTGCATAACTCTCAATACAGGGCTGGAATCTCCTGATTTTTTTTTTTTAATCAAACTCCGTGTACAGAAGAAGCTAATGCTTCCCTTCCTACACGTGGAAAGGAAATCTGACACCCCAAAGTTTAATGCTAGTCTGTGCAGCACAATTGAGCCAGATGCTCTCTATCCCTTGTGCACCTCAAGAGGCTGCTGTGAAAATGGAATAGGATGGCCACAATGTATGAGCTTCTTGGGCAAAGGGGCTGCATGCCTACAGGATTAATTACCGGGGCTATAGCTCAGTGGCAGAGCTTTAGTTCTGCATGCTGAAAGGCCCCAAGTTCAATCCCTGGCATCTCCAGGTAGGTCTGCGACTGTCCCCTGCCCGAAGGCCTGCAGAACAACTGCCAGGCATGGTGTTTCTCAAACTTGGGTCCCCAGCTGCTGTTGGACTACAATTCCCATCATCCCTGACCACCGGTCCTGCTAGCTAGGGATGATGGGAGTTGTAGTCCAACAGCAGCTGGCGACCCAGAGCTCGAGAAACACCGCATGCAGATAATAATGAACTGAAAAGACCAATGGTCTAAGAATGTTATTGGCACAGAAATGGGAGCAAGAAGAATTACTGGCAATGGAGGAATGGCAGACAAAATTAATGGACTGTGCAGAACTAGATCAGTGTTTTTCAACCACTGTTCCGCGGCACACTAGTGTGCCGCGAGATGTTGCCTGGTGTGCCGTGGGAAAAATTGAAAAATTACTTTATAATAGTCAATATAGGCACAGAGTTAAATTTTTTAACATTTTCTAATGGTGGTGTGCCTCGTGATTTTTTTCATGAAACAAGTGTGCCTTTGCCCAAAAAAGGTTGAAAAACACTGAACTAGATAAGATGACAGGAAGAGTTCGAAACCGGTGGGACCAGGAATTCCTGAAGGATTGGACTAAGTTTGAGAAATATTTGAAAGACAATTGTAAACAACAAATCACGTTAACAGGCCTACAAGAAGTTTTGTAAGGTTAAATGTAGGAAATATTATAGAAATAATTTGGATGGTAATAATTAATTGTTGTGGTTAAAAATAATAGTGAAGTTGGAAATACAATAAGAAATTTGAAAATTTGAAAATCCTGAGAAGGGGTTGAGGGAAGTCAAAAATATGTGTAAGAGGAATAAGAATGGATGTTTGAAAGAATGTATGTAAAATTTAATAAAAAATTATTTATAAAAAAAGAAAAGACCAATGGTCTGACTTGGGGTGAGGCTCCTAGGTTGTCCCTACAATAATAAACATGTCCCTTGCCCAGACAGATAAGTTCCTGCATTTCACCAAAATTTCATTCCACGCTCACTCAACAAACACCAAGCCTCAGTCATAATTGTAACAAAATCATCTGGTGGAGTGAACAAAAATCAGGGGGGCGGGAATTAAATATTAAAAACTCAAATAATATTAAAATAATTAAGAACAGGATGAAATACATGTCTGAGTCATCATGGTACTTAAAAGTCAAGATCTAAACCAATGTGGTTTTCACGTTTCCCAGCAGATGGCAGCATAACATACAGAGTAGCCAGGACAAGTCGGGTCACAATTACAAACTGAGAAGCCACAGTTGGTAATAGTTTTGTTGAGATCAACTAAAATGTGACAAAGACATGGTGTGTGTGTTAAACCTTGCAATTGGAAAAAGAAGGAAAAGAGAAAGAGAAAAAGAACTCCCCCAAACCCACTGCTAAATAATCAACAGCTTTAATATTTATCGAAGAAAATAGAAAGGGGGAAAAGATACATTTAAAGGATTTTTTCCTCACCTTTTCTAAAGGGCAATGAGTGCTGTCTCTGAGAAATGGAAGAAGTAAATTTGGCCGGTCATATTCAGCATACAGACTGATCTGTTTCTCATGATACTTTTGTCCTTTGTGATGGTCTCTCTTGAACAGCTTGTGCAAGTACTACAAAATCAACCAGAAGAACGAAAAAACAGAAACACCCATGATATGGCCATACTACCAAACAGGCGCTCCAGACTAATCTTAACACCTGACCCAAGACCTGCAGCTCCAGAAGCGCAATTCCCCAAGGAAACGGAGTAAAATACTATTGCATCCAGGTGTTACAGACCCCTCCACCATTGCTGACCGGTACCAACATGGGGAATGAAGTGATGGTGTGTTTGTGGTGGGGGGAGATTGCATCTAATTATCCATAGTGGGAAAGAGCTGCTTAACTTTCCCTAGCCCTAGCAATTCTTTTCACAAATAACCTCATTCCAGGCACTATTTTATTCCTCTGAAACCAGGAGCAAACCTAGCTGCAAATGTGGCTTGCACGCTGGACTCAAGAGGTTGCTGTCCTCCAACTCCCATCAGCCCCCAGTCAGCACAGGAGATGGGAGTGGTTGGCATTTGCAAGGGGGAATCAGTGGAAGAGAGTTAAACACGCCTCTCACCCTCCACTCCTGTCCAGGAAGCGCTCCGTACCCTGATTATCTCAGCAAACCTGGGTCTGCTGTGGCTTAGGACCAAGGGGCAAAGCTCATCTTGTTTGCCCCTTGGTCCTAAGCCACAAAAAACACCTTGAAGTGGTAGGTCTTATAATACTCTTGAAAGGTGCTCAGGCTAGGATGTGGCTGACTATAACCACTGGGAAGGAGCAGCCTCCGAAAATATTTCACTTTGCAAGTGATGCCTTAACATCTGTTGCTGGTGCACAGGTGTGTCCTTGGTATATCTCGGGGGCTATAACAGAACACACACAGGGAAGGAGGGAGTCTTTTTGCTAGGCTAGTCTTGAAGTGTTTTGAATTCATAGAGTGATAAATCTTACTTCTCTTGGGAGCACGGAGAGCTGTTTTACTACAGAGCAGGGTGGTCCACATGCGACCCAGGAGCCACATTCGGCCCTCAAGGCCTTTTTTTAGCTGCCCTTGGCAACATTTGACCCCCAGACCCCCACAGGTATTGTGCTGTCTTCCCAAAGCCAGGTAAGATTGGTGCTGGGATTTGGGAAGTAGGAGAGAGGCTCTGAGAGGGCCCTAAGAGTCCTCCAACCTCCTTCCCAAAGCCTAGTTAGCACTTTCCCAGCTTTGGGAAGAGGGAGGGAGGGCTCTAGGACCCTGCCAGAGCCTCATGGCTCCTTCCCAAAGCCCAGTGCCTCACTTATCCTGTTCTGGGAAGGCAGCATGAGTCAAATGACCTTGTGCTTCCCTACCTTCCTGACAAGGGTGTCCTGCGGGTTCCGCATCAAAATACTCTTGCAGCCCACTTGGTATGAAAAGTTGGGCTGCCCTGCTATAGAGGGCCTAGCGAGCATAAATTTTTTGAGCAAACCATTTATTTTACTCGGGGTGGTTCCTTACTGAAGTGACTAATGAAATGTCTCCCCGCAACCAGCGTCTTTTGAGTGTCAGTTATGAAAGTATTCTCCCCCACGCCGATTGCAACCTTGCTGTTGGAAGCTGGAGACCTGTTCAGTTGCCACTGAGGATAAATATTTATCAGTTCATGCCTCTGATTGCACCAGGAACACGCCTGCTGAAATCTGCATGGAAACCTTAAACCGCCACTTACCACATGCTGCAATTCAGGCCTGTTTTTTAATTCTTCCACCACTTTATCAATCTAAAACGAAAAAGAGATAAGATAAGAAAAGTTGGCTTCTGAGCCAAATCTCTTGCTCAGAGAGAGGGATAGGAAGTATAGTCAGTCAATAACATAATGAAATGGTTCTACTCACAGAGATCTTGTCCTCATTATCCAAAAGCATGTCAACTGCTTTCTAAAACAAACAAAATGTCCACAGCAGATAAGAGATATGCAAAATCACAAGTTAACACGGTTATATGTACATACAGATTTTGAACAAACTTCCTCTGTCTTGTGAACAACAAAAATTGCTATGCAGTTTATAGTGTGTGTTGGGAAGGAGACAGCAGGACTGTCAGTGGAAGAATAAGATGCTTGCTGATTTTATTACAATATGGCCACAAGCCACGTCGTATGTGGGGCTTCCATGGCCAGCGAAGACAGACGGTGCTTGATGAGAATGCAAAATGCTTTCCGGAATTTGGCTGGCAGTGGAGGAGTGCCACATGTGCTGGATCTATATAGGCACACAGAACACATATTAAAGGTGAAAGCCGTAACAATGTGTAAACCCCTATGAAACTAAACACAATATTTAGTGGCTTTCATCCCAAGGCCTCCTCAAGGCTATGTTGACCCTCAGGAAGGGGGGCTGCAGAGCTGCACACTCATAGAATCCTAGAGTTGGAAGAGACCAGAAGGGCCATCCAGCCCAACCCCCTGCCAAGCAGGAAACACCATCAAAGCATTCCTGACAGATGGCTGTCAAGCCTCCGCTTAAAGACCTCCAAAGAAGGAGACCACCACACTCCTTGGCAGCAAATTCCACTGCCGAACAGCTCTCACTGTCAGGAAGTTCTTCCTAATGTTTAGGTGGAATCTTCTTTCTTGTAGTTTGAATCCATTGCTCTGTGTCCGCTTCTCTGAAGTAGCAGAAAACAACCTTTCTCCCTCCTCTATATGACATCCTTTGATATATTTGAACATGGCTATCATATCACCCTTAACCTTCTCTTCTCCAGGCTAAACATACCCAGCTCCCTAAGCCGTTCCTCATAAGGCACCGTTTCCACTCATTATTCTGCTCTTTTCATTGCAGTGAGAAGTGAATGGCTCAACCAGGAAACAGTGATGGGAGTTGTAGTCTACAACATCTAGATACTGCCAGAGTTGGTCGTATTTTAAATGCTTACATCTGCCTTAAGACTTCAGAAACAGCTGCTGTCACATAAATGATAGCAGGTTTCCAGTGCTCAATGCTTCTGATGCTCCCTATCCAAAGCTTTTCCAACACTTGAGAGGTTTTGGTCAACTGACTGAAAGCAAAGAGGATTTTTTCCAGGCACACAACTTTATTTTTTGAATACAGGTTAAAGAATGGAGAGCTTTCGCAAGTAGATTAACCAGCAGAAAACTGGGGAAATGGCGAGAATATCTACACCTATATGTGTGATGTGTGCTAAATTAAAACTGTTTCTTCAACAATTAGCACTTTGGTTCATTAAGTGACACATTTTGGGGAAAGGTTACAGGGATCTTCAAAAAGGACCTATTTCAAATTTCTCAATGCCTGGATTCCTGCTGTTTATATTGACTCTTCCACCTAGATTTATGGATGCAAATAACACAAAATATGATATCCCCAAGGTTATATGACCATTTTCTTTTCCTAATGTCAAACAATAAAGTGTTTCCAAAGTGTTAGCGGTTAAAAACAAACTCACTGTAAAAGTTTGTCGTGAAAATATAACCAATCCAGCCATTTGGTGTCGACATTCTCACACATCAGTTTATCCAAAATATGAAGTTCACTGGTTAAATAATATTTTTTTCCTCTCTGCTAAAATTCCTACAGCCAAAAGTATAAAAACCTCACCACTTTAAAGCCATCATACCTCTGAATCAAACTCCATTAGCAGAACAATTTTGTCCCTGATGGAGCTGAAAAGATTGTGTTTGTGGATCAGCTGGAAAACATCTTTATGTCTCAGTGTGAGATAAATTTCAAGGGCCTTTCCGTAGCGTTGGTCATAGGTGTAACCTGATAAAGAGGATCATACGTTATGAACAGAGCTAGATGTGGGCCTTTTGAAAAAGCCATCCACCAGCACGGAAATCACAGTTTTGCTAAAAGCTCGACACAAATGCTTAAACATTGGGCCATCATTTAGAATAATGGAAAATGCTTTTCTTCTTTATATATATGTATTAGAAAAGTAATTGGATGCAATCTCGGTTCTTGATTGTTCTCGTGTACTGGACACCAATGACCCATAACCCATCTTCTCATTAAGAAACATTTCAAAGGTTGCACAAGCTTCACACAAACGGTGAAGAATGCACTTCAACACAGGGATATTTGTTGGGGTGTATTTCCCTTCACCTAGATATCCTTATAAAGGCTTTCTTTTGGGTGGGGACGGGGACATGACGACCTGGTTCATACATCACAGTAAACCAAACTATGGCTTCCTGGAACCATGCAAATAAATCTGGGCTGTAGCTCATGGTTAGCAAGGAGATAACTTAAACTACAAGACTGGGTTGAGATGACAAGCAGAGTCAAACCTTGGCTTAGCTCAGCACAGTATGGGAGTGAAAAGGGCTGGGGAAGATCAAAATGGCCGCAAGCTTCTCTCTGGGAGCCCTGATGTTCATGTGGTCCAAGTAAGACACAGTTTGGCTTACCACGAGCCAGGCCAACCTGAGAGGCGAATGTCAAGTGACTGCACTTGGCCTGAGGTATGGCAGAGATACTCAGAAAGGGGAGAGAAGGAAACCACGCTTCCTTGTGTAAAACCAAATGAAGCAAGAGGGTTCTCCCACTGATTCCATCGCTCAAGTGTCCAGCTCCACTAAAATAGGCGAAGATGCAAAGGCTAAGGATGAGATCTCAGGGAGAGTGGTGCTTAGGTTGTGAAGAAGGTTGGCAGGGAGGAAGGAGGGATGGATGAGGCGGGTTCTCCCACTGACAAGGTGCTCAGCAAAGAGCTGACATGGATGTTAGGGCTTCATGGTTCTGGTATGAGCTGATTGGCAGTATACATGCAGTGTTCATGCCCGTGGGGCGCCCCATATGGCAGCACCCACCCTCGTTTGCAAGGGGTGCAGAACACCAGCGACACAGGAAGGAAGGTGCAGAAGTATACAGGTGAAACTCGAAAAATTAGAATATCGTGGAAAGGTCATTTCTTTCAGTAATTCAACTTAAAGGTGAAACTAATATATGAGATAGACTCGTGACATGCAAAGCGAGATATGTCAAGCCTTTATTTGTTATAATTGTGATGATTATGGTGTACAGCTGATGAGAACCCCAAATTAACAATTTTCGACTTGGGGGTTTTCATCAGCTGTATGCCATAATCATCACAATTATAACAAACAAAGGCTTGACATATCTCGCTTTGCATGTCACGAGTCTATCTCATATATTAAACTCCAGTAGCTAATGAAAACCATGCTTACATAAATGGACTTTTCCACGATATTCAAATTTTTCGAGTTTCACCTGTTATATTACTCTGAAAGGATGCAAACCTGCCAGCCACTGTGAAATAAGGGGTGGGAGAAGCACAAACTAATTCTCTGTAGAGATAAATGTGTAAAACCTGGCGATCCAAGGAAGGGAACTGTAGTTACACGTGCTCAGTTCTTTAAGAACAGAAAAAGTGAAACAAACTCTCAGGGCAGCCGTTCAAATGCATTATAGACTTACAACTCTGCAAGCGTTTTCAGCAAAGTCCTGTTCTGTGGGTCTTTCTTCAGATGGTCCACCACTGCTTGGACAATGATTGCGTTGTTATAAAGGTTCCCAGGCCACTCTTTAATTATGTTGCAAAACCCTTGAAATGGGGGAAAAAATCAGTCATCATCATCAACTGGTGCATGCAAACTTTAAAAAAGCAAAGCCATTGCCTAAAAGTTGAAGATCTTCCCAATTGGTGATAACAGCCATACCACTCCCTGTTTCCGGGATTTCAAGTGCCGAAGTGCTATAAAGCTACGTTCACCACATAAATTGGGCAATATCTATCTATCTATCTGGATCACGAAGTGGTCCCTTACCTCTGGTAACTTACCTTAGTAAGTGTTTGGCTGCATTGACCCAAGATGATTTATGTGCAGGAATATCTATATAGGAGAGCCTGCTATTGAACAAATGGAAGTGGATTTCCCCACCCCCACCCTCCATTCCGGGGCGCTTAAAATTTGACATTTTTCAAATATAGAATCCAGAGAGTATGGAGATGTTACCTTTACTATTATGAATAACGAAGTGGAACTAAATGTCACACTTTAGAATAATTGAACAGAGGAAGAAAGTAATATTCTGCTTATTTCAATTCTCCCAGAATAGTTATGAGATAATACACTCCCAAGACCATGGAAGAGCAGGTCATTGATTATTCATGCATTTATTTGCTCATAATACAGTTCTCTTTGTTTTCACTTATCACTGCTGAAGTAACCTGCAAGTACTTTGGAGACTACTGTGCTGTTTGCAGCGCAAATGCAAACACAGCCGTTTTTCATTAGTAAAACAGATAACTCAACAAATTATATAAACTGTTGTCTATTCCAGCCTGCAGTCAACAGCTTCTGAACACTCCTACGTTTTGCAGTATTCTTCTGTATACCAGATAATACTGTACAACAGCCTTTGGCAACATGGTGCCTTCCTGCAAAGGCTGATGGGAGTTGTAGGCCAACAGTATCTGGAGGGAACGAGGTTGCTGAAGACTGGTGTAGAACTGAAATTGAATATGTGAGTGGATTCTTTTGCATTTTCAAGGTTTTATGACATAAATTGCGCTGGGATTTTTACATGGTTGCATAGGAATGAACTAATAAATGGAGTTCTTGCATTTTTATATTGCTTTATAGTGCAAGTAGGGACGCGGGTGGCGCTGTGGGTTAAACCAGAGCCTAGGCTTGCTGATCAGAAGGTTGGCGGTTCGAATCCCCGCGACGGGGTGAGCTCCTGTTGCTCGGTCCCAGCTTCTGCCCACCTAGCAGTTCGAAAGCACGAAGTGCAAGTAGATAAATAGGTACCGCTCTGGTGGGAAGGGAAACGGCATTTCCGTGCGCTGCTCTGGTTCGCCAGAAGCGGCTTAGTCATGCTGGCCACATGACCCGGAAGCTCTACGCCGGATCCCTCGGCCAGTAACATGACATGAGCGCCGCAACCCCAGAGCGGACATGACTGGTCCTAATGGTCAGGGTCCCTTTACCTTACATAGTGCAAGTGGTACTGCATGAAGTTGGAAGGACGGACCATGCAAGAGCTCTTGCCAGCATCCAGACTGCAAAGGTTTTTTCTCATTGCTTAGTGTCATGTGGGATGAGTCACTGTCCGTTTTTCAAGGGAGAAATTCTTCATTGGCTGAATGCAGCCAGCTGATCTTACACTGCTTTAAGGGTACTCTACGTAGGATATACATAGCTGCGACGGCATCAAGTACTCTGTGTGAATGTAACGAGAGCAGCAGATGTGAACCGCACCATTGTGCTATACCAGGAAGCAGAGTGGCAGATGCTGGCCACATGGCATTATACTGGCTACTGTGTCCTTACAAGATCGTTGCCTGGCTCACAGTGCTGACACTCACTGTTGGCTGTGTGACAGCCATGCATCTTTGTGACAGCTGCTATGCCTCACCCCAATCTCTGCTTTACCGCTGCTATTCCCCGTCAATGGCATTCAAGAGAGATAATGTGGTACCTCATAGTCACTCTCCAGAAATTCATGCAGGACCATTTCATAGATAAAAGGCTTCAGGACTGAATCCCGTCTTGGCAAATAGCTGCTAATCGCCTATGAGAGGAAACGGAACAAAGAGGCTCAAACCCTTGCATTTGAGAGAGAGCAAAATTTTGTGAGTGCGTGTGTGACTGCTCAAATTGCTATGGAAAACTAGAATGCAGTAAAATGCTACCAACATCAAGACATTCTGAGAGCGTTCTCAATAGAAGTGGTGAAAAATTATACCGGTGGCAATTATGAAAGAGCTGTGCAATAAAATCTATCCCAATTGGTCCAAAGAACACCTAATACATTCAGGTAAATGGGTTTGCATTTAAATGGGGGGGGCAGGGAAAAGAGGGTTGGCTTGATTGAAGTCCTAAGCCGTTTTGGGTTTCTTCCTTAAGGAAACTGAGCTCACCTCTAGCAAAGGAAGCTATTATACTGGAGAACAAACCTAGAAAAGGACACGTGACCTCTCGTTTCCATGCCTATGAATGGGCCCTTGTACAGTTGCTGGGGAGGGATTTTGGCCAGGAATAAAAGTGATGCTTAAGAAAGCAAATAATATTATTTTGCCCACAATTGAGCCCAACCACATTCTGACACAGAATGCATTTCCAAAGCAGTAAGGAAGGGGTGAATAACTAGATATAACTGTTTTTCAGGGCCTTTTAAGTGATCCAAGTTTAAAAAAAAAAAAAATGTTAGTAGCAGGAGCAAACTAACTTGAAGCCCAGACACATTTTGAGGACCCTGTTATGTGATTAAACTGGATGCACATGACAGATACTAACACCTGTTGACTACGTCACCACGGAACCATAGTAGCTCAAGGTAGATTAGAATCACTGCAAGAGGGATAAGAGCAGCTCATGTTAACACTGCAGCTTACAAGAGAGGAACTTTATTGCACAGCATCTTCTGTCTTTCCATGATCTGCTTTCAGAAAGGTGAAAACAACCACCTGTTTAGAAAGGCAGTAATTTAACAGAGAGGCTTTTTGGAAAGCCTGCGAATATTTTCTAAATTTTACAGTCTGCTGGATGGCATAAGTGGAGACATCTGCTCAAGACATTCACATCCAGGCAGGAAATAAATTCAGAAGGGAGTGGTGATGGTGAAAACAGCACATCACAATTTTATCTATACACATTCTGAAGACCCTTATTGAAGTGAAATAGAGGCAAACAGACTTGAGAGGTTATCTTCCAATGTGGCAAAGTGCACAGTAAACCTCTAAAAACCGCAAGTAGTGCTGTTGTCTCCCCCTCTATCTTTAATTCCATAAGAAGGCAGATGCTACAAGACAAGCTGCAATGTTGCAACACCTTCACACTCCTGAACAGATTTTTAACAGCTCAAAAAGCAGCAAGGGACCACCTGCTGCGAGATCTTAATAATATGCCCCTTTTGGCTCATCGACTTTGAATAGGAAAGCATAAAACTTGGAAAGAAAATGTGTATATGTATTAAAGGGCACGTGCATAAATGCTTTCTACTGCTCTGGAAGTGACAGTCCTTTAGCTGTATGCCACGGGCAATTTATTAACTTAAAAGCTTGCTAACAAACATGCTCCATAGATTACTTGGTTTGCTATGCTAGCAAGGCACAGAAAGTGGCAGAATTCTTTCCTCTCCCTCCTATCTTTTGTAGTGCACAACAGAACAGCCATCTGTTTGCCTGAAACGTAATTATTTCTTGGTGCTGCTACTAATGAGTCAAAGGATGTGCAAAAGAAGTGAGTCACAAGGTCACAGAGACCGTCTATGCTCTCTTCTTCCAAGCAGGGGCTTTCGTGAACAAAGACAACGCTGCGAGGAAGGAAAAGGGGTAAACTTCAACCTGGGAAGGGGTGCAGTTCAGCTGTTAGTCACTACTAAGACATAACATATTGTACAAGAACCGGAAAACTGTGCATCTTGCTGCATTTTAAACTTCAGGAACAGTTTTGCAGCATATTCTGCCAAGCTTTTTGCGTGGCGACGAATACCAATCTGTCAGGCTTTGGAATCAAAAGATACATGATGCTATTTCTTAACTCTGTTCACACACTCACCTAGGAAGGGATTTTGTATACATGATGGAGGAATATGCAGATACACACAAACCTCCCATGTGGGCAAGGTAACATGTGGCACATGCGCTAGGAATGTGAATGTTCTTTCACAGAAAATGGGGTGGGGGGAAATGTGGAAAAGCCTATAGTGATCCGTTCCGGATCGCACTACGTAACACGGGCGTGCTTAACACAAACGCCCCCCCAAGAAAAAACCCGGAAGTAGCGTGATTTGAGCGCCTTTGCGCATGCACGAAGTGCGCAGAAGCGTTCTGCACATCCGGGGGTCACACGGGGCTTGTGCACACTCTGGAAACGCTTCCGGGTTGCGGTCATTCTTAACTCGAATGTCCGCAACATGGGGTGTGCGCAACCCGGAGTATGACTGTATTCCAATGCTGTAAAAGGGTATAATGCTCACACTAGCCAGGCTTTAGCTTATGCGCATGGTGAAGAAGTGCATTCAGTCACACTTCACCACATGCATATAATCCTTGCAGGTGACTCTATGAACTGACATAACCAGCCAGAGAAATTTCCTGAAAAATATATGACTCTACATACCTTAAGTTGTCCAATTTCTTTAAACCTGTGCACCTCAAATTCCCAGAGATCTGTGTTCTTGCCAAGTATTTTCTGGCATTTTCTGGTATACAGAAGGGAGAAGAGGCTCATAAATCAGGTTGCCACTTCTAAGGCATCTTCCATCTATGCACAGCAGCACCATTTGTGTAACAACCTCCAAGTTATTTGGGATCCTTTATTGTATTGCTTCTAATTCTGGCTTAGATCACTGACCCTCTTGGGCTTGCTGATCAGAAGGTCGGCGGTTCAAATCCCCACAACAGGGTGAGCTCCCGTTGTTGGATCCCAGCTCCTGCCCACCTAGCAGTTCGAAAGCACATCAAAGTGCAAGCAGATAAATAGGTACCGCTGCGGCGGGAAGGTAAACGGCGTTTCCATGCGCTGCTCTGGTTCGCCAGAAGCGGCTTAGTCATGCTGGCCACATGACCTGGAAGCTGTACGCCGGCTCCCTTGGCCAGTAAAGTGAGATGAGCGCCGCAACCCCAGAGTCGTTCGCAACTAGACCTAATTGTCAGGGTCTCTTTACCTTTACCTTTATAGTTAAGTATATTGCATAACTCTCACTAGCTTAGTCATGCTGGCCACATGACCTGGAAGCTGTCTGTGGACAAACGCCGGCTCCCTCGGCCTATAGAGCGAGAGGAGCGCGCAACCCCAGAGTCGTCCACAACTGGACTTAATGGTCAGGGGTCCCTTTACCTTTTATTGTATTGCTTCTAATTCTGGCTTAGATCACTGTTCAGAACATAAACTTAGTGACCATAATCCAGAGCCCAACATGCACAAGGGCTCCTGCAGCCTGCTGAAAGTACACAGAGCTCCAACAATCCTTGGGGCACTTAACATCGGAACCATTCAGCACAAGGGGGGAGCCGAAAGAGCAAAAAGAAAACAAAATGGGGAACCCCCCCAAATCAATAGGTGGTTATGTACATTTAACCTCACTCATTGTCATTTACATCAAAAGCATACTAACATTCATCTGGGTAAGCAAACAGGCAATGTTTCAGAATAATCCAGATTATCAAAATATTAGCAGCCATGTGTACAGCTTGCGCACACAAACAGTGCACACAATCACAGAGGTGCACACAATTGTACCCCAATGTATTCAAGCTAAACATATTACCGTGCTGCCAGGTCATACTCTCCAATTTCCATCAGATGGTTTATGTAGGCTAAACCTATATCCTGGGGTGAAAATAAAACACAGTTAGTTAAAAGTACATCTGAGAATGGCACACATCCTTCCACAGCCAAGTGTCTGACATTTGTATTCAAGTGACTTGTTAGATCAAATGCCAGGATGTATTTTTTTCAGGGTTTCTCAAGTTTCTAATTCCTCGGTAACAAATATGCTTGTTTGTGTATTATCAAAGGGCTTACTATAAAGAGCACTTAAAATTTACAAGTTTTAAATATAGGTGCAAATCAGATGATATTCTTCCTGGTCTTGTTTCTGTTTTCTTCCTGTCCCTCCCAGCTCTTGGGTAATAATTCTCCTATGTTGGGAAAGTGACTCAGCAGCAGAAAGAAAGAAAGAAAGAAAGAAAGAAAGAAAGAAAGAAAGAAAGAAAGAAAGAAAGAAAGAAAGAAAGAAAGAAAGAAAGAAAGAAAGAAAGAAAGAAAGAAAGACTTGCAGAGGTGCAGGGCATTAATAGAGAGGATCAGTCCACACCAGCCTTTCACAAAGTTGCTGGACTACAACTCCCATCATCCCTAGGTAGCAGGACCAGTGGTCAGGGATGATGGGGACTCAAGGTTGAGAAAGGCTGGTCTAAACTATGAAGTGTTATTGTTCATGAATGCTTATATAACAGGGATGTGAAAACTGTGGTTCCCCAGATGTGATTGGGCTCCATATGCCATGATCCCCAGTCTAAATGACCAGAGATGAGGGAAGTTGGCGCAATGATATCTGCAGGGCCACAGGTTCCTTACTGTTGGTTACTAAGATAACATTCCATTCTGCTTTCTGAACTGTCTTAAATCAGGAGAAGCCAATGTAATCTAGTAACGTCTGGAGGAAACTACAACATCTGGAGAGCATTCCCTGTCCAACATCTGATCATATTGGACTAAATGCCACTATTCCTCCTCTGGATAATCATTACTATTTATTAAATTTCTATACCGCTCTTCCTCCAAGGATCACAGGGTGGCTTACAATATTGTTTTCCATTTTATTTGTTGTTGTTCAGTCGTTCAGTCGTGTCCGACTCTTCGTGACCCCATGGACCAGAGCATGCCAGGCACGCCTATCCTTCACTGCCTCTCGCAGTTTGGCCAAACTCATGTTAGTAGCTTCGAGAACACTGTCCAACCATCTCATCCTCTGTCGTCCCCTTCTCCTTGTGCCCTCCATCTTTCCCAACATCAGGGTCTTTTCTAGGGAATCTTCTCTTCTCATGAGGTGGCCAAAGTACTGGAGCCTCAACTTCAGGATCTGCCCTTCCAGTGAGCACTCAGGGCTGATTTCTTTAAGAATGGATAGGTTTGATCTCCTTGCAGTCCGTGGTTTATTAGTTTTCAACTTTCTAGCAGTCCATGGTTTATTAGTTTTCAACTTTCTAGCATGCTTAGAAAAATGCTTTTGCTCTTAACACACTACTTCACATTTCTGCAGCACGATACATTTACACAGGAAAAGGGTGGGTGGCGGGAACAAACATAGTTAAAAGTAGTGCAAACTGGGTTTCTTTTGTAAAAACAACAACAATAGTATCTCTGTTCCAGTACTTGCTTCACTGAAAGTCTGAGAAACATTTAACTTTAACTTATAATGGGGGGAAACATCAAATACAAATATATGCACAGATATTGCGGCAGCGTTGTCTTCTGAATATGGAATGCATGTGACCCTGAATGCCCAGAGCTCTGATCATGAAGTTGAGGCGGGCAAAAGGTGGCGAACAGCAGCCAAAACTCTTCTCTCATTCTCTCTCTCAATCCCAGAGGAAAAGCAAAATCCTGACTTAGAAACTAATTTCACACATAGAACAGACCATATTGGCCAAGTGGCGAAGTTTCCGTTTCTGTTTCATTTCCACATCCTTAGAAGCACGATCTTCTTCGTGACCCTGGGACTGAGTCATAGCTAAAACTTACAAGCCCTGGCTCAAACTCGGCTTGGGATGCCCTTAGGTTTAGAGTGGCGAATTAAACTGGCTGAGTGTGTCACTAAGATAAATAGTGTAATAAGGTTGACTGGGCAGTGACTGTGGTCTGTTCCTGGGCCAAACCAGATGTTATGACGAACAGCAATAATGTGTCTAGTTTCACCCTCTCCCACCATGAGATATACAATTTAACTGCATCCCGATACTGGCATTTCCCTATCACAGCCCCACACTCCAGAGGGAAGAGAAATGTGGGGCGCATTGACATCAGGGGGCAAGTTAAGTGCTACTAGATGTGACAGGTGGAATGGGGGGAACTAGACACAAAACATCCCATACATGTAACCTTAGGCCTCGCTTAGTGCAGAGGCACTATTAATTTATTTCTGAAAGGTCAGGAGCCTTTTGTGTTCCTTCTTTTTCTTTAAAATAAAAAAAAAATCAAGTTTGCAGACTTACCTGAATCTTGTGTTTTTTCATGGTCTTCTGACTGATCTCAGCTGCCATCAAAGCCTCCTATATAAATACAAGCAAAGGTGACACCCGAGTCAAGTTTTCAAAACTTCTGTAGAGAAATCTGGAAAATTGTGGCTTTGTTTCTTGTGCCTTGTGTTTGAAAGCACTAGAACGTTTAATGTCATGGTTGAATGAACAGCTTTGAATTCATACTCAAACAAAAGCAATTGTTAAAAAGAAAGGGGGGGAATCTTGGGTTCCATCTGGGTTCACTCCACATTAGTGCATCAAGATCAAATTTCGGGAGGATGGCACCATATGAGGTACAATCACAGGAGTTCATTTTCCAACAAAAAAGCCTCTGCTGTAAAGACACCTGTCAAAAATGGTACCTTGATTTGTTTTCTGAGTGCTCAACTAGAAGACAAAGAATAAATCCACCACTAGTAAGGGAATGATTTTTCATTAAGTTTAATTTGTGGCTTATCCACTGAGCTGGCGTCTCGTGTGTGCAGAAATAGAGCTACCTTCTTGCTACCCAAAATGAAAAGTGAAAGCTTAATGTGGGTTACAACACAATCTATTCCCTGACTATTAAAAAAAAGGGCTTTCTGTGGAATATGCCTGAAAGCCTTTACAATCCAATGAAACAGTGCTTCGTGCATAATGAAGTTCAACGTAACTTGCATATACGCCTTGGGAAGAATTAACCCACTTGAACGTTTTCAGAGTGAAACGCAAATGAGACTGTAACAAACCGGGAACAGAAGCATTTGTTTGATCCCTTTATTTACTTGCAGTTATTCACAGCGTAAGAGAGTTCACAGACTTCATAACAAAAACCTATGTTAGAAATTACCACGTTTTCCTGGGGAACCCAGCCTTAAAGGCAAACGAATACTTAAATGCTGCAGTAAGTGTTTATCACATGTATTTTTCAGGTTCCTTTTCTTTGATAAATGAAAAGCCTAACAGATAGCTTGATGAGCCCCAACAATTCCTAATGCACAAGCTGGAATTCTGAGCTAAAAGTGCTGTATTATGCAGTCAAATAAACTTAAGATGATTAGAAACTGAAATAAAGTATGCAAAATCAGGAAATTAACTTTGATTTTCAGCTTCATGCTTCATTTTGACTGCTTGCAACCATTCCATCAGCACTTTCCGACAACTGTTAAGCTTAGACCAGGGTATGCAATCTTTTTTCCTGTTGGGGCCTGATGGGTGGAGCCAGAAGCAGGGGCGTAGCAAGGTAAATTGGTACCCAGGGGCAAAAATTTTTATCACCCCCCCCCAAGAGGCGTAGGAAGGTTAGGAGGTAGCCGGTGCGGAAAATGTCTTGTCAACCCCCCATTGATTCCCCCCCTGCAAAAATGGTTTTACATTATTTCATATTTTCTTACAAAGGAATAATAACAAGTAATAATAATAAAAAACTTTAATTTATATCCCGCCCTCCCTGGCCGAAGTCGGGTTCAGCGTGGCTAACATCAGATACATAACATTGGTATAAAAATCAAACAATAATTAAATTATCTCCTAAAAACATCTCAAATTCTAATTAAAATCTAATTAGATGGCTTTCCACAGGGTTAGGGTTGGGAACAGTAAGTGCTCCACTGCACTGAAATTTCAGCCTTCACGACATAAGAAAACAGCCAAGTAAACAGCTATTTTGGTGGAGGAGGGTCAAGATATTAACCGATATGCATGAAATAGCTATATAATCCCTAGTATAGTAAGATAAGACCTTCGGAGCAGGCATTTTTTTTTAAAAAAAGTTTTTTTTTATGAACCGCCCTAGTAGGGCAGTAATTGTTCCTTGATAATTTGTCACCCCCTCCATTATGGAACATGGGGCAGTCTGCACCCTACGCCCCCCTTGCTATGCCCCTGGCCAAAAGTGTTCTGGATGAACTAAACTGGAACAGAGATCACCCTGCCTCAATTTTCACCATGGTTATCTCAAATTAGAACTCCTAATCCAATGCAGGTCTATTTAGAAGTAAGTCCCACTGGGTTTAATGGGGTCACTCTCATGTATATAGAGGATTTCTCTAGGACAACAGACCAATACTGTTCTGATAAGCAAGTGAAAGTAATTCCCAAATAACTCCACTCTGATTTTAGTCTCTCTCTCTCTCTCTCACACACACACACACACACACAGAGAGAGAGAGAGAGAGAGAGAGAGAGAATTCTAATTGTTATGAAACACCACAGAGGGAGTGGGGAACATTTTAAAGGGCAGAAAAAATAAAGAGGACACAAATAGTACAGTTCAGGTGCTGCTCTCATACATGTTGCTTATGGTGCAATCATATACATGTCTGCTTATAAATTCGTTCTACTGAATTCAATGGGAGAAACTCCTAGTCTACAACACTATGGCAAATGCACAGCAATGAGCTGTGGATGGAAGGGCCCCATCCTGTCACCTAAACCTGCTGGGTCTTTTCTAATTAACACAGGAATAATTCCTGTAAAAACGTGAACTATATTTGAGAAGTCATAAAACAGAAAACAAGACATTCAGCGAGGCCTACTCATTGACGCTGACAAGAATTTAAAGAGAAAAGTGCAAAAGTTACTTCATATTTCTTCTTTTCCAAGAGCCATTCAATATGGTCATCCTGGTCACGTTCTTTGGCCACAACAACATCTCTTGGACTGATGATATAAAACAGTGATTCACCCTCTGAATATTCTGCAAAAGACACAGGAGCAATTTTACCCATTTCACCACTTAGTAAAAGCTTTGACCTCTTTGAAAGCAGGTGTTCTGGATGCGTTTTGCTTGAGTAAATTAATGTTGCATCTCAATATTTCTTAAATTCACCCATGCGCATTACCAAAAATAAACCCAGCAACAACCCCTAAATGAAACAAACAAAAAGCACCAATTGACCATGGACCTCTGTAAACACTCGCTGATCTCTCTTAAGGGACTGGTTAAGAGATCAGGAACAAGTGTACTGGTCCATTAGAAGGAACTAAGGATACATGGGATCAGTTTCAGAGTACTGCCACAAAACCAATTCCAAGGCTCTTGCTGAAATATCCACGATAAACACTGTAACATTTAGACGGGCCTGACAACCGGAACAATGCTCTAATTCCACTCCTAGTTTCTTGTGCTTCGCAGAACAATGGCTTAACCATAATGGAATCCTGGAGCTGAACGCAAATTGACAATCAAAACAACATATAAAACAATGGCCAGACTACTGCAAATTTCTCACCCAAACAATAATCACGGCATTCATTTTCTTGGAAGCGCCTCACAGTTAGAGCATCGGAGGAGATTTCTTCACAAGATTCAGGAAATGGCTGGATTATATCCAGCCTAGGTCTGGCACAACACTCCTTTTCCTGGGGGAAAGAAAACCACATTCAGCACTGAAGCGCACAACACGCTGTTTATGTTTTCTAATATACTTGATAAGATCATCTGAATTGTATCCTTTTGCAACCGAGTTTTTTTCTGCATAAGCAGCCAATGGAAACCCCCCAATTAGAATTGCCATCTACTGTGTCAGCCAAATAGCTCCCATTTAGCCAAGTGCTGCCTTCACTTTGACTGGCAGCATTTTCCCAGGGTCTCGAGAAGATGTCTTGCGCTGCTCCCTAAAAAGCTTTTTGCCCGATGTGTGCAATAATGGCGCAGGGGGAGCAATTCATTGGGATGAAAGTTTATGCTAGGAGTCAGATGAGAAGTCCCGAGGGTTTCCAACTGCTCATTTGGATTCCCTATTGCCAACACTTAATAAAGCCACAGAAATATCACTTGTGTTGTAACAAAGTTGGCTGTCTTGATTATTGTCAGCGGACCTACTGCTATATAGTTTTGAATAACCTGGCATCTGGTGAAAAACAAGAGAACAGAATGGTCCTTAGTAACTGGAAATCCATCTCAAGCCTTTGTGACGTCACAACTTCCAGCTAGTGGAAAAGACAGAGGAACAATTGGGTGTTAGTTGGGTAGAGAGACTGTCAAACTGAGCTGGGAGCTGGAAACAGCCATAGCAGAGCTATAGGTAAAGGTAAAGGGACCCCTGACCATCAGGTCCAGTCGTGTCCGACTCTGGAGTTGCGGCGCTCATCTCGCTCTATAGGCCAAGGGAGCCGGCGTTTGTCCGCAGACAGCTTCCGGGTCATGTGGCCAGCATGACAAAGCCGCTTCTGGCAAACCAGAGCAGCGCACGGAAACGCCATTTACCTTCCCGCCGGAGCGGTCCCTATTTATCTACTTGCACTTTGACATGCTTTCGAACTGCTAGGTGGGCAGGAGCTGGGACCGAGCAACGGGAGCTCACCCCGTGGCAGGGATTTGAACCGCCGACCTTCTGATCAGCAAGCCCTAGACTCTGTGGTTTAACCCACAGCGCCACCTGGGTCCTATAGGGGGTCATAAATGTCATTCTATGGCAACGTGATCCAGGATTAGCTGTTGTGCTCTCTCTGTTTACAGGAGTCTGCCTGCTCCCCAAATGTTCTGCTTGTATATTTGCACATCTGGTTGTTTAAAAACATGTCTCTAGCACTTTCTCATTATAAGGAATAGGACTCTATAACGTCCTCTGAACTTTATAAATCTCAAGAAAGTCATTTTTGTAACAACATCAATACCGCCGCCTGCACATGTATTCAAACAACAAAATCTTCTGATGGAATGAGTGAATTTTTACTCCTTTGACTGCCTATATTGTAATACATGGCAGAATCTGGTTACAATATTGTATTTGTTGTTAAAGGAACAAATTTATTGGGCCAGATTCTACTGGTATATGCGAGCTGCTGGGTTACACAAAAAAACTTAAATCAGGCAGAATGGAAAGCCAAACTTTAATTGGTCGGATTCCTTTACACACAAGTCTACGATATACGAAGTGCAATGTTGGCTACAAATGATCACAAATGTCTCCATTCTGCAGTTGGATTCATAATATCATTGGAATGTGAGCAGAATGCCTATTAAACTTGAAATTTTCAGAGAACTGCACTAAATCATGAAGATCTTTATATAAGCCATTTCCCTTTACTTGAAACTATGATAAAGATTGAGAATTCCCAGAATCTGTCTCTTCAAAAACCACAAATAGCAGCTGCTTCACACATTACACAAATACTGCATTTTTTCCATCTTGCGCAAATGTGATGAGCAACACTGGCTTGCTAGCCAATGTATCTCCTATGGTTGAAATACTGTGGTATTGGTTTTTTCCCCAGTTTATACATAAAAAGTTTCAGGTGTGCAAGATTAAAAGGTTTTTTTAAAAAAAAATCTAACATCTGTGAAGGAGCAGCAAGCAGGTGATAGGTGGTATGTGTTCATGATAATTTTTCCTTGCGAATTCCCAAATAATCTCCAACACGGTTTCATTCTTCCCGTGGTGTTGCCAAGCACCTGCCGTTACAAGCTCATAAAGATCTCCTGAGTTTTATATTGCTATCTAGGGCATACCAGCGCTTTGAAAAATGAACCTCTACCCTGTCAGCTTTCTGACAAAGCAGGGGTAAACTTTGATTGGCCAGATTTCTTTACCCTTACTCATTAGTATTACTAATTGCATCCTACCACCCCATTTCCCAGCATCACCTTCTCCTCCATAAGGTCGCTCGGTTTTCTTTGACTCACTCATAGAGAGGAACTACAGTATTAGCTCTCTCGGGAGAAGAACCTTTGTTCCTTTCCTTTAAAATAATAAATAATAATAATCTGGCTGTCCTGCAAGAGGGCTAGAAGCTGACCCTATTGATTTCAATAGACTTGAGTGTTACCATGAGCCAACGGCATTTCATTGCCTAGCAACCGCGTGCACCCCACTGCTCAAGGTTACTATAGCAATGGCTGTCTAATGCCAGCTTGCTATCAGAGGGATGATCAAGAGCATCTGCCCCTCTTAATGCTGTAACTTCAAGGGTTTCTCCTCTTCCTTCCCCGTCCTCTCTTTCATTTTGTATTGTTAAACTAATGCGTCATGAAGACTCTGGAGATTCACTCTCGAGAAGAGCTGGTGATCCAATATATCCTTTGTCTAGCCGGACACATATAACGGAGGCAACGGTACCAAACAGCTGCTCTCCTCGCATCGCTCACAGCGACACGACTGACCTGCAGCCAATCATCTTTACAGGCTTTATTTAAGAGCATGGGCGATGTCAAGGCGGCACTCTGCAATTTAGCTTTAATTCCTGTTCATACACGTGCCAAAAGATTAAAGATTTAAAATAAACACAGAGGAATGAACCACTTCTGGCTCTTCAGCATTCTATCCATTATTTGCTATTGGGGGGGGGAGGTGTTTTCATAGCAAACACCTCCCTCCCCTCCACCCCCCAAAAATATGACTTTAGGTGCTTTAAGTGTGAAGAGTTTATGGTACTGCAAAAGCTAAAACTGCAGCCTAACCTGGAAAAAGAAGTAGCTGCAACCGTCTGTCACCCAACTTAAATCCCTTTGATTTACTACTAGGCCAGTTTTTGCCAACATGGTACCCTCATGGTATTTTGGACTCGTTTCCAATAGCCTCGGCCAGCATGGTGGTATTTCCTAGTGGTGAGAACTGTAAGTGTGGAATTTCATGTCAACTTCCCTCAAGGGCAAGTCCCACTGGGCACATTGGGGCTGGGCCAACTAACAAACAGGTGTGGAACATTGCAGTCTGAGTGCTTAAGAACCTTTTTGCCAACTAACAAACCTGCATGCCTGGCTCACAACTTGTGTGTGTGTGTATTTGGAAGTTTGCGTGCAAAAAAATACTTACAGTTTTCTCTGAAATCTCCTTTACATATGAAAGTATGACAAGCTGGTCACAGAGAGGTGCAATTCCACTGATGTAAAATTCAGTGTTGAACTGGGAAACTGAATAACGAAAACAAAAACAAAAAAGGAAATGGGCTTCAATATTGACCTTAACTAAGAGTTGTATTATCATCATAAAGAACCATCCATATACATAGTCCCTGAAGCAGACTAATGAATTTTGTAATCCTAACATTTATGCTAATAAATTCCCAGAGAAATAGATCAGTATTTGTCTTTTAAACATTTTACATGTTGTTTTGCTTGTTACAAATTCTTTTTAAAAAAATATAATCTTTATTGATTTTCACACTTAGTACTTCATATACATACTATATTGCATATACACACCATGTTACATATACATACTAAATTACACTTTAGATGTCTCCTTTATTCATCAGCTTTGACTTCCCTTCTCCTTTCTTCTGTCTTCTTTATGTCCATTCTTAATTTTCCACATTGTCTTTTCCAGTTTTATATATTTTAATTCCATTTACATACAACTATTTATACCTTGTCTATATATCAATAAACCCTTGTAGATATACCATGCTTGTTATCTATTTATATATTGTTTGTTGGTTGTATTAATTAATTTAAGTTCATTCTATTTCCTGTTATTTTATTATGATGGTAAAAAGTGTGCACGTTTGAGGCATGGCTGGGACCACACAAGTCTTTAAATCCTGGGTGTGCACAGTGGAATCCAATATGTCTTCCCAGTAAGGGAACTACAGTTCGCTGCAAAGCAATCCATTTTTTGGATTGGTCCAATGATTAATAATGAGGGAAAAAATGATTACCAGTATTAATGAGGGACCACTGTTGAAACCTACCATGAGTTGAAGCTGTAGCAATCCACCCATACATTTCATTGTTCTGACTAATTTACATACTACTTGCATGAATACAAAGGACATGGAAGAGGTCCACTGTGGATGAAGCTTCAGGAGACAGGCTGGACTGCCATTAATAACATACAGATTCTCAATTTAAAAAAATAGCTAAGTGTTCTTTCTAAATCCAGTATCCGTATTTCCCAACCAAAATACAGCTTTGCTATAATCAACGAAACCTATAAAATCCACTCAACTAGCACACATCTTTGCCAGGCAGATGCATTTTTGCTAGAGTTTTTATAGGAGGCATCAAGAACAAGGCAATCAATGAATTGAAAAATGAAAAAGGAGAGATAAAAGGTGGAAATTATGACATTTCCCCCTAAATGTGAAAAGGAAAGAGAAGCAAGTTTTGCACCTAACGCCACCTTTTAACAGTGTCAAACAGTGTTTTATTTTCCTAGACATAAACCCAGCATTATCTTGTAGCACCAATCAAAAGATGCTTAACAAAGTTCAGGCAGGAAAATGTTTTCCTTTTTGTCCCATGAAAACTACTGCAGCACCACGATAGAATGAGAAGGTGAGGAAACGTTACTTCCCAGTACTGTGCTCCAGAGATAGCAAAACTTAAAAGGCAAGTGTTCAGGGTTTCTACCTCCCCCACCCGCTGCGGAACAAAGCGGCGAGCCAGTGTAAAATACATTTATATAATGCCAAACTAGAATATACTGTTATCACCATTAGACTTGTGCTGCATCAGACACACAATTCAAGTGCAACAGTTAACTTTAAGTGGGAATTATTGGCTACTGTCAGATGCTGTGGGATGTAGCAGGAAGGACTTAGAGCATCGGTCTCCCTCTGTCACACAGAGAGACTGTAACAAAAGCATTGCCCTATAAAGACAGGATAGTCAGGTTTCCAACAGTCTGTCCAGAGAGAGGGAAAGAGAGGCAGCCCTGCCCTGGTAGCTACCTCTGGAAGAGCTTAATTTCTTGAATGCTACTGACAGCACTATACTATAGAGCCCATTCAGATGGCGAATGCAATCACAAGTCTAGTCTTACATTCTCCGCCTAACAAACTACCACAGGGCCGCTACGTGGTTTGAACGCACACATCTCTGCATCTCCTGGCTATGTTTGGAAGACATCACAACTGTATTCTGAGGATCTTCTTCACTTGCAAACAATTTAAACGATCAAAGTATTCAGGTGCATGCTTGCCCTGTGTTTGGAAACACAGTGGGCAGAAATGAATGGGAGCAATTGGTGGAGCTGGGTAAGGTGGCTCTGCTTACCGTGTTTCTCCTAAAATAAGACACCGTCCTATATTTTTTTCCGCTCAACAAAACACAGTATGGCTTATTTTCAGGGGATGTCTTATTTTAACCGCGTCGCATCGGTACGCTGCATAGCCACGCCTATCCAGGCTGTTTTAATGGGAGGTACCACGTCACTATGGCTTATTTTCGGGGTATGGCTTATTTTTGGGGAATGGCTTATATTTCGCAAATGCATAGAAATCCTGCTATGGCTTATTTTATGGCTATGTCTTATTTTAGGAGAAACAGGGTACCTGGCTTCTGAACACTGCAGGATAAAGGTGGGTGGGCAAGGCCATCATGGTACCCCTCCTCCTATCATTGACTGGCCAAGATACCCAATGCCAAGAGGCCAGGTGAACAGTGCAAAAGAACCCATTGGTCTCGAAAATACCGTATTTTTCGCTCCATAAGACACACTTTTTTCCTCCTAAAAATTAAGGGGAAATATCTGTGCGTCTTATCGGGCGAATGGTGGTCCCTGGAGCTGAATTGCCCAGGGGCCAAAAGCAGATGGTGCTTTTTATTTTACAAAGAGAAAAAGGGGTGTTGAAAGGACCCTGCTCAGCAGCTGATCAGCAACAGATCGGGAGAGAGATAAGTCCCGGCTCCCTTTCAGCCCCACCCTCCATTGTTGAATGTGCTGCAGAGGGAGGTTGTTTGTTTCCCCAGCGACATGTGACTGGCTGATTAGATTATCTGTCTGAAAACTGTAGAAATGGCTTCCTTTCCTTCAGAAGCTGCAGAAATGTGAGTTAAACCCCATAAAAATGGGGCTTTTCCTCTTTGCTTTTTCCCCTTTGCAAAAGGAGCTTTGCTTTTCTCCCTTTGCAAAAAAGCTGCAAAACTTTTAGCTGATCCTAAAAAAAATAACAACCAGGGCTTTTCCCTTTGCAAAAAAAGCTACAAAACTTTTAGCTGATCCTAAAAAAAACCCCAGGGCTTTTCCATTTGCAAAAAAGCTGCAAAACTTTTAGCTGATCCTAAAAAAAAAACCCAGGCCTTTTCCCTTTGCAAAAAAAGCTGCAAAACTTTTAGCTGATTCTCAAAAAAACAAACAGGGCTTTTCCCTTTGCAAAAAAAGCTGTAAATCTTTTAGCTGATCCTCAAAAAACCAGGGCTTTCCCCTTTGCAAAAAAAGCTGCAAAACTTTTAGCTGATCCTCAAAAAACAGGGCTTTTAGAGGAGGAAAACCAGAAAAATATTTTTCCCCTTGTTTCCTCCTCTAAAAATGAGGTGCGCCCTATGGTCCGGTGCGCCCTATGGAGCGAAAAAATACGGTATGTAAGATGGTCCTTACTCTAGAATAGCAAGCCCCTTGAACTACAGGGCTGCTCTGGACCAAATCATTTGTCAACTTTTGTAGCCTCTCTACAAAACTAGGGAAGGGACATAGCTCTGTGGCAGAGCAGCTGCTTTCGCATGCAGAAGGTTCTGAATTCAGCCACAGGAATCTTCCGACAGGGCTGGGAAGAACTCTCTTTTCTGAAACCCTGGAGGGCTTCTGCCAGTTAATCCTGAGCTAGATGGACCGTTGGACCGACTCATTGTAAGGCAGCTTCCCATGTTCCTACATAAACATATTTTGCACCTTTTTAAAGTTTATGTGCATCCTTACAGAGAGGAGAGGAGAGGAAGTACTGCAGCTGTGATACGAAACAAGGTATGAAAAAGTTGAATAAACGGGAGTGGGTAGGGCTGCGCATCAAAGACACTCCTCCCCTGGGAGGGCCAGTCATGCAAGCAAATGCCGTATATGAGCCAGTCCACAATGCACTTGATAGGCTACATTTTGTCAATAACAAAATCGCAACTGGTCACTGGGGGTATCTTGTATCATTGGAGAAGATTATCATATATCATGAACTGCCTCAAGTAAAAGCTTAGACGACTATGAATCAGGAGGAGATGTTCTGGTACGACACGAGAATGTTAAGCAAGATGCCCCTAAATGATATAAAGAAAGGCATCGTAGTCTCTGTTACAACGTGGATAAATGACAACCTTCCCCCCAGCCTCATCCAGCCCCTGTTTAAAGGAGTGATGTTCAGAGCATTCAACGGAGCTGAAGTGCTGTGAACTGAAACCAGAATGGGAAATCTCAAACGGATTGTTAGAAGCTAAGTGAGATAAAGCACTGATCCTCAAATATGTAAGGAAGACTCTGTGCTGGAAGACGGAAGATAAAGAAGCTGTCTCCACAAATACTCCACCCTTACAATATGTGTCTGGCCAGATTTATGACAGCGTTGCTCTTCTTCGGCACTCTCCCCGCCCTCATTATCTTGGCAAATCTAAGGAATATGTTTAAACGGCCTCTGTTATCCACTCATATGCTACAGTGGTGGGAATCAGACGACCACGTGTGAGACAGAGCAATGTCTTTCCACACATGCAGTCAGAGAAGCACAAACATGGTCATCCAAGGCAGTCTTCCAGACATTGCAGCATACAGGCCACACCAGCTACATAAAGGATTACTGGGTGGTTTTGTTGTTGTTTTGTTGTTTGTTTGTTTTTGCCTATTAGAGGGTTCCTACCAAGAAGATACTTGAGAACATTACTTTTTATTTCTTTGTTTACATTTAATTATTTTTTTAAAAAATATATTCCACCTAAACATTAGGAAGAACTTCCTGACAGTGAGAGCTGTTCGGCAGTGGAATTTGCTACCAAGGAGTGTGGTGGAGTCTCCTTCTTTGGAGGTCTTTAAGCAGAGGCTTGACAGCCATCTGTCAGGAATGCTTTGATGGTGTTTCCTGCTTGGCAGGGGGTTGGACTGGATGGCCCTTGTGGTCTCTTCCAACTCTATGATTCTATGATTCTATATGAACACAAAACACAAAGAAAACACGCCCCCGCAACCCAGAGCAGGCACATTTGGAACAAATACGTAAATCCCAAAAGCCAAGGACATACATACAAAAAAAGGAGGTAAGTATGACAGAGTTACATTAGCGGATTACATACTATCTTAATATTGTATTGTTTCCTGGCTGAAGTGACTGCCAAACTATGCCCGTGAAAGCAAAAAATCACCATAGGTGGGTAAACATTGATGGCAGTGAAAGGAAATGAAGGGCATTGTTTAGGAAGCAAACAAAAGAAGACCAAACAGATTCCAAAGTGTCATATTCCTTTTGTCTTCACGCTACTCTAATTTTTTTTTGGGGGGGGGTAATTTTTTTTAATAAAGCAATTTGCCATACTTTGCAATTCCACAGCCCTAAATCTACCCCTACAAAGTATTTCCAAGTGAAATGTTGCATGCACTGGATTATGCTTCTGCAAATGAGGCTCACATTTGAAACAAAACAAAAAAAGATGACATTATTTTTAGCAGCTATTTGCAAGAAGCTTTTCTGCAAATTAATGGCAAACATGCCATACTCATACCTATTTCCACGTAACGGCTTGGCAGATCTCGCACTTCACTGGCATGTCGCTCTTTCACTGAGCATATCTGTAAAATAAAATCATTATGTTAGTTAATTGTGATTAGCTACCTTAGGAAATAGAGAGAGTTCATTTATAAACAAACAAACAAACAAACAAACAAACAAACAAACAAACAAATATTTGTATTCCCCCCCTCCCTGGCCAAGGCCGGGCTCAGAGCAGCTAACATCATAAAAACAACACAATATGCATAAAAACAGATATCAACTAATTAAAATACATATTAAAATTAATTCAGACAATTAATTCAGACTATATATAGGCAAAGCCTCCCAAGAACTTGCAAACGTGATGATTACAAGATAGCATTTTAATAAACAGATGCAGGAAAGAGCTACAAATAAAGCAAGAGAACATCTCAGGAGAAAATGGAATTCTAGAAAAGTTTGAGCAACTTTCTCCAGTCTCCCCTTCATCAGATGCATCTGAAAAGATTCTTGTCTAGGAAATCTGATGCCATCAAAAATTTGGTAGCCTTTGAGACGCTACAAGACTTGGCTATTTTTTTCACTACAGGGTAATTACCCGCCCCCGCCCGCCCCCCCAAAAAAACTTTCCATGCTGCTAATTGCACATTAACACTATGAATAACAAAATGTCAACCCCATTTATATTAATAAACCCTTTACTATCTTGGAAAATGGTTACTTTTACAAATGAGTTATAAAAACACTTCCAGAACTTTACAATGCGTAAGAATTTTTTAAAGCCTTAAATTTTGATGCTTCTTACGGTGCATGTGTCTAATTAGATGTAAGTCCCAATGCCTGAAATTAGACTTACTTCAACCTAAGTGTGTATAGGATAGCAGTCGTAGAAAGTTATTTATCTTCTTTTGGCTTTCCATTCTGTCTTATGGATAAGAAATTAACAGCTGACACTGCTGCTTTATGTTGTCTCTGATAAATCATGCATTCAGGATCCCAGTTTCAGGTTTCACTCCCCACTGAAGTAAGGCCTAATGACCAATTGTTGCCCAAATGCCCATGTTAAGTACTTCCTGCCTGGACTAAGCAGAGCGAATGAATTTCAGGACTCTCTTTTAACAGCTCTTGAAGACAAAGAAAGGAGGATCAGCCCGCAGCCTTGCCTATTGCACACGCTCAGAGAAATCCGCCTGACCACTGGGCATTTGTCATTATTCCTTCTTATGAAGGTCAGCCCAATGACATTTCTATGGCAGCAGGAGTTCGCCACACAGTAGTCAAATCAAATTCTCTTCTCCCCCACCCCTATCGCCTTCGCTTTTCAGAAATAATCCTCTGTTTGTCTGTGATAGCAGCAAGCATTTATTACAAAGACAGGTAATTGTACCTTTACTGAATTTCCCCAGCCAATAATCAGTGTTAAATTATCTTTCCAGCAAAGGCTGCAGGGATACATATCAGGACGAAGGTTTATATCGTCTCGGGGCACGTTGGTGATTCTTTGCTTAGCTATCACGTCGAGTATCTTCACGCCCTGCAAGTTTAACACACAGCAAGAGAATTCAGTGTGGCACCACATACACAAACCATGGTCCAGAAATATCATATTACAGGTTGTGCTAAGGTGGCAGCACAGGCCTACTGGCAGGCTCAGAAAAGGATCCTGGCAACTGTGTACAAAGAGCTAGAGCCAGCTGAAGGAAACTGCCCATATTGGTCTGTCTCTGCCACAGCAAACTATCCTTTTGCTTGAAAGGACATGAATGAGCAAGTCAGGCAGGCAGTGACAACTTAAATCTCTGCAGGCACAGTGTGCTATCAGGACTGGCATATGCATAAAAACATCTTCATCCAAGAGCCAAATGCACTGTAACACTTCTTTATAAAATTTAGAGGATGATTTATCTGCCACTCCTTCAATTGTTATTTATTTTCATTTTACAAATTATGACAAATTAGTTTTTTTTGCATCTCATACATGTGCTTGTTGTAGAAGGCAACTTTCCCCTTGACCATCTTTGGCTATTCTATGGAAATACAGTGGTGAAATCTTATTCTGGTTCTTACAACCATCTCTGCCACTGGCACCTTCTCTTCAAAATGACACAACTAAAGCCTCTATTCTTCAAGGATCTACTGGGTTTAGATGTGACAGCTGAACAGGAGCCTCCCTCGAAATGAATGCAGAATACCACATCACAAAGAAGCCACATATATTTATAAAATGAAGTAGCACTTTAATCTGATACTAAGCCCATTTACTCAGGAACAGCCTGTGATTTCATAACACAAATGTGGTTAGCAACAACCTAATTTGCGTATTTGTCTTTTAAATTTCTAGGCTTTTGTGTATTACAGCCCAGTCTTGCTTAAAAAAAGAAAGAGGTGCTATCTTCCACCTAAAGGACAGAGTGGGGCAGAAACAAACAAACCCACACTTGGAAGTGGCGCATTTCTTTAAGAAATTTGGGGGAGGGAGAGCCGTTTTGCAGACGCAGCTTCTTGCGTTCTGAGTCTGCTCCTCCCCTCTCACTCACAGGCCTCTTGGCACTCAGTGAAAGCTAAGGGACACCTGCAGGGAAATGGACTCAGCTAAAATGTTTTTTTATAGAATGCCAGTTACGGAAGAAGTCTAAAAGCGCTAAACCGCTATGAGTACAAATGTGAAGAAAATGCAGTATAGCAGTAGTTGTAGGTCTAGCAATCTTCAGGCATACAATCAACATGAGTGAGAAGGAAGTGTTGTCAGCATCAGTGCCATGAAGGTACCGGGTATATTTATCTCAGCTTCACCCCAAACCTTCCCATCTCCTTTGGCTCCACCCCCAAATCTTGAGCATTGAGGCAGAAGGTGTTGTTGGGCACTGGGTATTGTTTAGGGGTTTTTGTTGTTGCTGCTGCTGGTGGTGGTATTCAATTTCTGTGTCTTTATTTTTAGGTGTTATAACGATTTGTGTGGAAATTGTTCCGTTATGGCTGTGTGCTTTTTGATGTGTTGCATTAATTGTCTATGACTACTTCTGTTAGGTTTGTAATTGTGGGGAGGATTTTGAGTGTGTTCAGTTGGGGTCCCAAAGAATCTCCTTGTCAAAGGAGCGGACATGGCGGGGATGGAGATACTGGGGAAGTGGTTGGTGTGAACACCCCTGCTTTCCCTCTGTGTTCCCACATGTATTCTTTGAATGCCCGAACGGGGCTTCAATCAGGGCTCATTCTGCAATTTAATCTCTTGAATGTCCTCTCTCAATATCATTATTTACACATGGATTAAAGATTATGACTTGTGGGCTCAGGTGGAGGGCAACAATTTCAAGTAGGCACTTCCCTTGTAACCTTTGTGTTTGCTACATTTTAGGTTGCTATTTTCTGACTCCTGTTTTTAATGTAATTAAACATACGGTTATCTTAATGCATGAAATGTTAACTTGTGGCCACTTGGGCATTGGAAAAGAGATAGGAAAATAAGAGAGATTTTGAAACACTGAACATCAAGAAAAATCAAACATATCAAGACATCCAGTGCAATGGCAATTTAGAAAATTTACCCATTCACATAATGAAAACAGCTAACTCTGAAATACCTACCATATTATTGGCCCAAGCAATCAGGTTTCCTCTCCATTTAACATTTCTGATATTTCCCTCTCCTTCGTGTAAAACTGAAGGTTTCCATCTGTTCATCCATGACTTTTCATATAAAAACAACTAGAAAAAAGAGTCGCAAGAATTTACAACACTTTTGATAAAAGATAGGTACAAAAGGAATCTTTTTTTTTTTACTTTTGTCATTTTACTCAGTCGTTCATGAGATTTAATACAAAATGGACACAGCAAAAAAAGGAAAAGCTTCTAATTTACAACCAAGTTAGTTCCAACTCAAAAATTGGTATGAAGAACAAACAAAACCTTTTCCAGTGTACAGTAAGTGGTAGAATAACAAATTTAAAAACACAGGCATGCTTCTCATATAATGTGGAGCCCTCCTTTTTAGTGTTTTGTGCAGGTGTGCGCCACCCTACCCAATCTTCCTTCACTATGGCTGCGAGGAGATTTGAACCATTCACTTCAATTTTCAAGCAGCTGTGGTTTCCTGTTACAATGAACTAGAAACTGTAGTTAGTACAAACCATCCAGGATTATTAACCACGATTTGAAGATGACCTGCCTAAAAAAACAGTGTTAACACTTAGCATTGTTTACCCAGAAACCACAGTTGGTTGAATGGAAGCTGCCAATAACTTCCTTGCGAGCATGAAGGAAAGGGGAAGAGGAACATAACGCTTTCAGCCTCAGCCAAATGGTCAGGGATGGATGACAGTTAGGTCCAGAAACATAAGGAGGGCCACAGTTTAGCCCCTCCTGACTTACAAGTACCTCAATCATCAGGAGCAGCTTTCTGCTGGGTATCGGCAACCATCTGCAAAAGGCAGTGGGAACTCACCAAAAATCAGGTTCTCACCTTGCGTGAACAGAAGTGCTTTCTGCTGGTCTGAAGCCACCATTGGATACAACCCAAGGAGTCCTGGTATTCTCACCTCTTCACAGCGTAGACAACAAATGCACCCTCTCTCCTCAACACATTATAAGCCTCACATATAACGCTTGTGTTCCACTACTGATACCTGATCGTGCAGGTTCCCAGCTCACATGGTCTTCTTTCCCCTTCCTTTTTATGGGAGAGAAATGTGCAAACTGGGCGCCGTAGCAATTGGTTATTTATATCAAGTCCCTGCTTCATACAAAAGGCTTTTCTCTACAGCAGCGATTTACAAGCTGTGGAGCAGAGATACTTGGCTGGGGTCTGCTGAGCTTTGAAAGTCATGCTCCTTGTCTAGCAGTGCACACTTACTGTCCCAGACTGGTTGGAAACAGAGGAACAGTGGGAGGGAAGTGCTGGGGAAACCACAAGGGAAGAAGGCTCAGAGCCTGGGCAGTGGTGGTGGGACGAAGATGAGTAGTCAGAGGGAGAAGACAAAAAACCACTAGTAACAGAGCCCAAAACTACAAGAGTCAGCATGTAGGCATCTGCAAAAATAAAAATTAAGAAGTTTAAAAAGGGTCCTCATACTTAAAAATGGATGGCAATCACTGCTCTACAAAAAAAAACCAGAGTTCTTTTTTATCCTCAAAACTTTAAAAAAGTGGTTGTCAGGCTGCAAGAAAGGAAACAGTAGGGGAAAGCAAGATTCCTGGGATATCTATTACACCTTGTTTGTGTAACCCCCCTTCCACTGGATGTTGGCCCTTTTAGAGGGGGGGGAGACATAAAGAAATTTTATATAAAACAGCTATTACTCAACTGCTTATTTTGGCTGAGATGAATACAGCGTGCCTATTATATATACAGCCACAAGATGGTACCAAAGGACAGATATTTCAGCTGAAGCAGTTCAGAAACAAACTTCAGGACTGGTCACTGCAAATAAAACTGAGGAAACTTGGTAGAAACGGCAACGACCACCTGCCACAGAAAGCAGAAGCTCGCATTCCAAATTACATCAGTTTTGGAACACCGGTAATTAAAAGTAGCTGAATCCCGTTGACTTCAGCAGAGCTAAATTCACTCCACTGAAACTAACACAGCAATTGTCCGGTGGTGGAGGAGAAATTCCGTGGCAGGTTAACCTCAGCTTCCTAAGCCCTTCTGCTTTGCTCCAGTGAGGGCAGGAGACATCTTTTCCTTACCTTTTTTTGGTTGCCAATTATATATATTTTACTTTCCCTTCTCATTGCTCTGGGACTAGGGTAGCTAAGGGGTCCTTCTGGGGAGCGATGGCAGAAGAATGAGGGGGACCAAGGATCCTGTGGAACATTGGCTATCCCGGTACAACCCAAAACGCACTTTCCCCTGCCTACAGAAAACTACTGGTGGCGTCATGCCTAAACCCATAAGCTTATCACAGACACCCATGGGTGGGGAGGGGAGCTCCAGTACTGCAAGCGCTAACCCACCGGCAACCGCCCTCTCTGGACAACATCCAATGACCCCACGGCTGGCCTCTGATAATAGGATTTCAGCTTAAATCAATGCAGCTGATTAAACGAATTGTGGACTGGGTAGGGCAGTGAATTAGGAAACCAAATCATTTATGCACCAGCAGAACTGATGATTTCTTTCGCGTGATGTGGTATTTCCATAGTAGCGGAAGCTAAGGTATACAGCGTTTCTATTTTTCTTTGCAATATCTCGAATCCTTCTAATGGGGATGCCTACTATCTAAACCACAGAGCCTAGGGCTTGCCAATCAGAAGGTCAACAGTTTGAATCCCCACAACGGGGTGAGCTCCCGTTGCTTGGTCCCAGCTCCTGCCAACCTAGCAGTTCGAAAGCACGTCACAGTGCAAGTACATAAATAGGTACCGCTCCGGCGGGAAGGTAAACAGCGTTTCTGTGCATTGCTCTAGTTCGCCAGAAGCAGCTTAGTCATGCTGGCCACATGACCCGGAAGCTGTACACCGGCTCCTCAGCCAGTAAAGCGAGGTGAGCGCCACAACCCCAGAGTTGTCCGCAACTGGACCTAACGGTCAGGGGTCCCTTTACCTTTAATGTCAATGAGTGCATATGTGTTTAAATATTATCTATAAGCAGTCTTGAACTTGCTTGAGAGTAAGTACTGTGTGTAGTCTTAGGTTAGTCACTGATAATCCATATACTGAGAAATTATTAATTAATTGTCTCTTGTGATGGGGAAGAGCAACCCTAACTTGGTTGCAGTTTCGCCTGGCCTGAATGAAAGGCAGGGGTTTGTTTGTTTGTTTGTTTTGGTCTTTTTGCTGTTTCAGCTACATGTTGGTGCAGCAGAAGGACCCAAAACAGCCCCCCCCCCCCGGAGCTGGCCCTACTTAGAATTCAGCAGATCAGATCCATGCCCAACCCAGTTCCAACCTCCATGCCCCACTTTGGGACTGGCTCCCAAACTTTCTACAGCTGCATCCGGGGTCTTTGCTAGTGCAGTAGCAAGGAAATAGAATGAAGTTTTTTCTTCTTTTTCTTAAAAAAGAGGTCTTTATCTCAATATGCTTAAACTTTGTAAGAGAGTCAAGCACTAGTATTATGAAGAATTTATTAGACTTTTCAGATTGATGGCAACACTATGCCCAATTCCAATTTTATTTTAAAATGGAATGGAATAAGCAAAGTGCTATTTAAGTCAACAACCTACAAAGACTTGTAGTAGGCACTAAACTCTTACGCTTTTCACTTCATCTAATGGAGCCAATGAGCAATGCACAGAAAAAAGTGGGCTTGTTTCGGAGTTTTAGATTCACCTATATTATAACATATTTTGAGTTTTTTTAAATTTTATATCTTTATGTTGTGAGCCGCCATGAGATATCTGGATGAAAGTCAGTACACAACTTTAATAAATAAAAATAAATAAATAAATAAATAGCTATATTAATCTTTCCTGGGATATCTGGTAAACTCACTCATCGGAAACACTTATTTACATCCGGTAAAATTACTAGAGAACCACATATTTATTGTGGAATGAATAGAGGATTTTAATCATTTTAACTTCTCAATAATTTTAACACATTCTGATGGGCAGATCTGAAAGTTACATTTCACGCTATGAACCATAACATATACAAATTCAAAATAAAAAATTCCTTCCAGTAGCACCTTAGAGACCAACTAAGTTTGTTCTTGGTATGAGCTTTCGTGTGCATGCACACTTCTTCAGATACACACGAAAGCTCATACCAAGAACAAACTTAGTTGGTCTCTAAGGTGCTACTGGAAGGAATTTTTTATTTTTTAATTTTGTTTTGACTATGGCAGACCAACACGGCTACCTACCTGTAACTATATTCAAATTCAAATGCCTTATGAAATTCAAAACAAATTCCAGACATGGACCCAGCTTCGGAATATCAAATGCCCCTATTTTGCATAACATAATAATGACAAACATCTAAAATAAAATACTAAATGAAAATAGATCCAATGTTTGTACTTGAGTTACTTCAAACTAATTTAAATTCAATGTTGCTGCCAAAGGGGCAAGTAGTCATCCAAAACCACAAATATTAATATTTGTAAAGTTCTGTTTGTTTATACTTTCTTCATTATTAAAGCACACATGTCAACAGGAACAGTTTTCCTTACTCAGTAGTAGTATTAGCACAGTCTGATTCTCTACGAAGCCAGTGGAAATTAAAACACTGACTTGCCTTCTAAGAGCTTGTATACAATACACTTAGACATTTATTTTAATTAGGAAATTAGTTTTATCTCAGGGCAGCTGCTATCAGCATGCACATCAGGCAACGATTTCGGAGATTCATAAAATTGAAGAATTGGAAGGGACCAAACAAACTGTTACCCCTAACAAACTGAAATTAAAGCTACCAAATTGAGGTTGGCTGGTGGGTACTTGGAAGAAAAGATGGCAGTGACCTCTTCATTCAGCAACTAACATGGATATGTAGTTGTTAAGAATGTGCACTTCTGATGCATCATATGCCCATGGGTTTTTCAACAAACAATGCGCTGGCAGGGGAAAGTAGCTTCACAGCAGAATCTGCCCCCCATCTATGCCAGGATGTCTGGATCTCAGGTCAACTTGTGACCCTCTAGATCAGGCATCCCCAAACTGTGGCCCTCCAGATGTTTTGGCCTACAACTCCCATGATCCCTAGCTAACAGGACCAGTGGTCAGGGATGATGGGAATTATAGTCCAAAACATCTGGAGGGCCGAAGGTTGGGGATGCCTGCTCTAGATGCTGCTCTTAATTGGCCCCAGCTGGCACAACCAATGGACAGAGATGATGCGACTTGGGAGTCTGGCAACAGGCCAATGATTGCCCACCACTGATGAGACAGCATCAGCGCATCACAGATACTTGAAGCTTGTGGGCTGCATGCTGTAAATCAAGAATTTCGGTGCGGGGGGGTAGAGACTCTACAGAGCAACTGGTCACACAGAAGCTACTGAAGATGCCAGACACAGCTCCATGGCGTTCCACAACTTAAGGCATGGGTAGGCAAACTAAGGCCTGGGGGCCGGATCTGGCCCAATCGCCTTCTAAATCCAGCCCGCAGATGGTCCGGGAATCAGTGTGTTTTTACATGAATAGAATGTGTCCTTTTATTTAAAATGCATCTCTGGGTTATTTGTGGGGCATAGGAATTCGTCCATTTTTTATTTTCAAAATATAGTCTGCCCCCCTCCAAGGTCTGAGGGACAGTGGACCGGCCCCCTGCTGAAAAAGTTTGCTGACCCCTGACTTAAGGGCTGCCACAGAGAATGCCTTTTCCCAGGGCACCTTCTCAAGCGTCTTGGCATAATGGAAGAAGAGGACCCGCCCCCTCTCTGCCCATCTTAACACCCAATGGGGTCTGCAGGGAAGGAAGGTGGTCTTTCAGCTCTTTTGAGCCTGAGTCATTCTGGGCTTTAAACACTTTAATAGGAGCACCTTGAACTGGGCCTCGAATTAAACAAGCAGCCAGCGCATCCAAGTAATCTGGCTGCTGCATTTTGGACCACTTGAAGTTTCTAAGTCATCTTTAAGGGCAGCGCCGCACAGAGCGCATTGCAGTACTCCAGTCTGGAAGCTACCAGAGCATGGAGTACAGCGGCCAAGGCGTTTCTGTCCAAAAGGGGTTGTAGCTGGTGAATCAACCGTAGCTGGAAAAGCACTCATCTCCACGGATGTCACCTGAGCCTCCAATGGCAGCACTGAATCCAGGAGAATCGCCAAACTGCAAACCTGTTCCTTCCAGGGACCATACAAGACAGGCTGTCTCTCCACCTCTTGGACATGAGAACTTGGGACACTTGTCTCTTTAGGATTGACCTTCTGTTTATTGGCCCACTTCCAGTTCATCACCACCTCCAAGCTGTCAACCTTTTTTTTTTTTTTTTGCATTGGGAAACAGCCATAGCTGTCAACTTTCCCTTTTTTGCAATGGGAAACGGCGCTGGAATAAGGGAATTTCCCGCCAAAAAAAGGGAAAGTTGACAGCTATGCTTTGGTCTGACACCTCAACTACCACTCTTGAGTCAGACGGAACAGAGAGCTAGAGCTGGGTATCATTTTCATTACACAGCCTTTGGTGAATGCTGAAGACACAAGAGAGCCAGTGTGGTGTAGTGGTTAAGAGCGGTAGACTAGTAATCTGGTGAACCGGGTTCGCATCTCCGCTCCTCCACATGCAGCTGCTGGGTGACCTTGGGCTAGTCACACTTCTTCGAAGTCTCTCAGCCCCACTCACCTCACAGAGTGTTTGTTGTGGGGGAGGAAGGGAAAGGAGATTGTTAGCCGCTTTGAGACTCCTTCAGGTAGTGATAAAGCGGGATATCAAATCCAAACTCTTCTCCTCTTCTTCTTCTTCTTCTTCACCCTGGCATTTTGCACCTGAAATGTGTATTTTGGAGGGGGGCAATCCTTATTTCTGTGGTTGTGAATTATTCTAAACTCTTTTAAACATTTTGTTCTTTTTGTTGTAACCCAGCCTGAGACCTTAGGGCGAAGAGTGGGTAATTAACAGCAAGAACAAGAAGCAGAAGTTGGTTAATTTATTTAGCTAATCTTCAACTCACCTATGGTATCGAATTGTCATTACCACTATACCGAGAGCAATTTAAACTCAATGAGAGCTAAGTACAGAGGGAGGAAAAGCTGTTTTCAAGAAAGGGTTGCTTCCCCCTCTTCTTCGCTGGAGAAAGTATTTTAGGGCTTTATTTCCCATAAATCCACATCCCAGCAGTCAGCATTCTCAGTACTTATATTTCAATAGCAGCTGTGGCAAAATCACTTCCTCGGCAATACGCTCCATTCGCCTATCTGTTTTCTGCTGGTAAATCTCTCTAATGCTTTGGGGCACTTAAGCTGCATGTCCCGTCCGCTGCTGTATGTATAGCAGATCATTACATAGCCAGAATAATGTGAAACAAGTAAATCCGGACAGCAGCACAGGCAATGCTAAGTTTTATCACCTTTTTCGTTGCTCACACCGGGAAGTGTGGACACTTTCATCCTACTGTTATCCTTGGAGCATCTTAATTTGGGGCTTCATAGAGCAATGGTTTACCAACAGTGGGCAGGATTAAGTGGAATTCCCAGAAGAGGTTTAGGGGGCCACGGGGGGCATCCGTGGGGAGGAGAAGGAGCGAGTTCCATTGCAGAAGAGGACTTAGAATCATAAAGCCACAGGCTTGTAGAGTTGTAGTCCAACCCCCTGAAATGCACGAATCCAAATCCCTGGGTGGGCTCCAACCAGCAACCTTCTGGTTAACAGCCAGAGGCACTGAACCATTGTACCACAGAGTCTTGCATAGCCTACAGGGATCATGTATCAATTCTGTCATCTGTATTGATGCAAATGTATTTTGTATAGCAAACTATTTAGCTGTATCCCCAGTATATTTTATCTTATTGCTATGGCTAGTGGCTGATACAAATAAAGTTCCTGTCTGTCTGTCTGTCTGTCTGTTTGTCTGTCTGTCTACAGGGAACTCTGGTGTTCCTTAGAAGCCAATTAGATGGATTTTGCAATGAGATAAAACAACACAAGCTTCTCACTATTAATGCTAATTGTCTCTTAAATTGTGTATAGAAGAAAGTTAGGTTTGCTCCAGAATGAGCTTGAAGATGACGGAGGGCACTAGGTCTAGGATGATCTCCCCCATCTCCACAATTACTCTGTCATAATCAGGAGGAAGTTTCAGGGGACAGTATTAATGGGGAAAGTATTTCTCATTTTAGGGATGGAAAAAGAGGGGGCACATAGGCATGCTGACTGCAGTGTCACCCCTTTTATTAACACTTCCTCACTAAGAAAACACTCTTCCCCTTAGATCTGCTTGCTGCTTAGTCCAAGAATGACCACTGCAAGGCAGAGCTTGCAAAGCAAATTTCAGTTACACTCAGAGAGACTTGGACAGCTGAACACCAGCATTATGTTTAGGATCATACTGACAGTCTCTTTTGTAAAGAACAGCGGTGAATCAGAGTACGGGTAGTGTTTCGATCTAATGGAGCTTGTCAAACAATTAACACTAGCGCTAATTACATGTAATCCCTGTCTCCAGAGTGCCTAGAGGAATCCTTCAGTCATCTAAATTAGAAGTTCAATTTTGGAAACAACATCAACGGGATGAAATTTAAATTGATCGTTTCCCTCTCTTGGAACTAAAATTAGCAGAACTGTTACAATTTAGAAAGCGCTTTAAAAGCACAGTTCATTGCAAGGTGGCAAATAGGTACATACCAAATGGCTGCATTTAAGCTATCAAGTCCCTATTAAATAAACTGTAGCAGATCACGAGCATCTTTTGGTGAGAACGGAGAGAGAAGCCAGGAAGCTGCATTTAAGCACAGCTCCCTGTTATATCTGAATCAGGGAATTATAGTTAATGGTTCCCAAGCAAACCAGGACAGGAAGCCATGGTTTAAGCTGGCTTCCAGATCCTGCCTTGCTTGGAAGCCATTAAGCATCATTTTCCAGTTCAAAGGCAAGGGGAAGCTATGGTTAATTGAGGACGCCCGCCCCCCCCCCCCCGCTCCAGCCTTCCCTGATCTTTCACATGATTCTCTTCTTGCAAAAATGTTAGGAGCCTGCTTGGAGGGAAAGACTGGTGTGCTCTTAAGAGGAGGGATCCAGTTCCCAATGGCTATTATCCCACCCACAATACTTCATATCTTCCAGGGCTCCTGGCAAGGAAAGATGCTCTGGTCTCTGGCTCAAATTATAAGACAGAGGTACCAAGATGGAGGGAGCAAACGAGGGATAAGACACAGCAGGGCGTATGGAAGGAGGAGATACCAGTTTCCGGTTTGGCTTCGGCACCACTCACTAGGCTCAGTTTTTATATTGGTGGGGGCAGCAAGGGTTTTTTGCACCACTGGCTTTCCTGTTGTAAATACACATGGATAGTGAGTCATGTAAACATTCTAATGGTCACTCATTTTAGACAGCAATTTCAGTAGCTAGAAGCTACTGAGGCAATAAAGGCGTACAACGGTTTAAGGCAAATCGACCAATACCTGGACAGAGATTGCCTTGGTATTTACTCTTACTTCACTTAAATGGGACCTCTCAGTATTTACTGACTGACATTTTACAGCTTACAAAGCAATCTGCCTTTCTTGTCTGGTACTCTTCATCTACCAACGCAACGCCAAACAGCTGACTATCCTGTTTCTAAAAATGGACTGTGCTGCAAACAGCATCCTGACAATTTAATAATTTGTCAGAGTGATCCAACCAGTTATTATGAAGCACATATTGTGGAGTTCAGAGGTAAAGGTCACCTACTTACTCACAAAGCAAAGATAGACCGGATTTGCTGACACTAAAAATCAGGGCAATTAAAAAACAACAACAATCCAAGACAGTACTTGGCAGATTTTACAGCAAACATACAAATTCCATCATTATACTTGAAATAACGGCAGCTGGATTTTCAGAATATTTTTGTCTTGACCCAGCTTACTTGCTACCCAAGATTTCTACTTCTTTTGGCCAAAGAAGCCGATAAATATAGATGTGAGTCTTGTGATGCATTAAAAGTGCATGAATTTGAGCCACTGTGGAGGAGTCTATCTATCTGGACGAGTTGGATCAGAAAGAACTTCAGCTCTTTCCTGCCCCTTTATAAATTCTAATATTTAGTAAGAAAATGCTAAGGACCACGTCACACGCTGGCAATTACTTATTTCAGGCTCCACAACTTGAGAGTCCCAAGATCAGCAGCAAATACATGTTCTTCAAAAACAAAAATTCCAAGCCAGTGAAGGGATGAAAGACATCAAACTCCAATTATCAACAGAACACCTCTCCAATTAATGTATTACCTTCAGCATTATAATTAACACAGGCAATGAGTAGTATATTAATTGAAAATTGACAATGCAAAGTCATCAACAAAATTTCATTTTCCTAGCAACGTTGATGTATCATCTTCGTTAATCATTTTCTTCTGTCAGGTTTTACCAATTTTTAAATTCCAGTTACAGGTAGGTAGCCGTGTTGGTCTGCCATAGTCAAAAAAAAAAAATCCTTCCAGTAGCACCTTAGAGACCAACTAAGTTTGTTCTTGGTATGAGCTTTCATGTGCAAGCACACTTCTTCAGATACACTGAAACAGATTTTTTAATGACACTATATTCGGGTTTAACCCATAAGTTTAAACTATTTAGAAGTATGGGCAGTGTTCAACAGTTTATCTGGAAAGTTATATATCCTTTCATTTTCTTTTGGAATTTTTAAACCTCTAGGTAATATTGGTGCGTTTGCACTCTCTTAAGTTCCGGATTCATTTAAGCTGGCAGGTTGGAAAATGTGGCAGCTCTTTAAGGGTTAACCAAAGAACACCTTTATTTCAGCTTTCCCACTTTCATTTAGCAAGCTTTCACCCTGTTATTTTTTAAGATTAGACCCTCTTTTAAAGGCAAAAGGTTATGGCCTACAATAGCACTATTTGTCTTTCCTTCTTGCCTCAAAGCTCCACCACCCTCCTGGGCTGGGGATGCCCTGTTATTTACAATGTATTATTATTGCAGGGTTGTCATCTTCTGCCAAGTGTTCCATTCAAAACTTGCTGAACTTAATTGCAGTGTGAAATGGGCAAGAAAGGGTTCTGTTAGTTAGTAACATACCTATCGGCCAAAGAAGATCACCGTTTCTGCTACACCTTTCAAGAGCCTTTCAAGAGCATATATTGTTCGGTGCCACAAAAGAAAGCAATATCAGGAAACAGTCGTTTTGGTCAAAGAGCAAGCATTGAGTTCAACATCTGATGATACTGTTAATCTGATGATTAACAATATTCCTGTTTCAGTTGAATACTGTAAAACACAGCTTCCCAAACTTTTCATGTTGGTGGTACACTTTTTAGACGTGCATCATTTCGCAATTCAGTTTTACTCAAAAGTGCTTTGCATTCAGTGTGACATCACAGCGAGCTCTAAACAGACACTGAAAGCAGAGTCAACCACTCTCCATACTAGCTTGCAGCAAAACAGTAGAATGTTAAAGAATGTTAAAGTGGCAAGGGTGAGAATTATTTGTCATTTTTTGGTTCCATGAAGCTCGGGTTAGCACAGGTAGGCTTATCTCATTTTATCACTGAAACAACCCTATTGGTGCTCTTGTACTTTTTTTAGTGTAACATCCCTGTAATAAGTGAACTAACCATTATTTCTGAAACCCAGAAATGCATTCATTGTGTAATTACAGGCAAACTGTGTAAATTGGATTCTTGTTACTGATCAGACTTTTCAAAAATCTTTTTATGATGTTAAATCTCACCCACCCCTTTAATTAACTCTGAACACACTATGCCATTTATACATTTAAAAGGCCAAGGACCAGTAAAAAGTAATCATGGTCACAATTTTCTGCAGCCCAAAGTTCAACATATTTGCACTCATAGTGTTATAGCACAAATAAAAGTTTTAAGTTCGGTTTATTTTTAACAAATCATGGGATGCCATCCTAAGCAACAAAACCTCCAGAAAACAAGCCTCAGTCAATTCTGTGGGAATTCATTCTGAGAAAATAGATCACAGCCTTATTATCGCCTTAAATATTTAGGGCTATGCTTCCTTAATTTGGAGGGATTTTTAAAATTTGGGAAGTTTTGATGGGAAAATGACACCAGCTTTTGGAAAACTAAAAAAGCCTGCATTCCTTAATGTGAATTCTGCTAAAAATCAATTCAAATAACACATTTCCAAAAGTTCACGCTATTCTCAGCTTTTGGAAAATACAAAGTATTTGTCCAGTTTCCTGTTCACTGAGACTGAAATCTCAGCCCAGGTAAATGACACATAACACTCGTCCAAACCATGACTTAGAGCAAATAAACAAATGTGTGGGCTCACAGCCACTGAACCCCTCCCATCCCGGCTGCCACTACACTTATCAGAGTTAAGCCATCCTATGGCTCTGTGTTAGGTCCAACCCCATGCTCATGGCTTGTTTCCCCCAGAGAAGCTGTAGCGTGTAAACTAAGAACAAACTTTGCAGTTCACGGTTTGTCTGGAGCAAAACAAACTATGGGCTTGGGTCAAATGCTTCAGAAACTGGCAGAGTAGGGCAGATACCCTTCCATGCCACCTATCCCAGGTTGCGGTGCTCTGAGGCAGATCCAGTTCCCCTTCTGAGAGCAAGGCAGAGAGATGGGGGAGCAGCATGACGAACAGCAAAACAGTAAAAGTAAGAAAAGGATAGATCAGAGAAGGGTGCAGGGCCACCTCTTCTGTTGAATCAGCTTTCAACTCTTCCATGTTTGGCAATTAGGCATAGTAGTTTTGCCAAGGGGGAAATAGATGCTGGTACCTGTGTTTTAGGGGACACGGGTGGCGCTGTGGGTTAAACCACAGAGCCTAGGGCTTGCTGATCAGAAGGTCGGCGGTTCGAATCCTCGCAATGGGGTGAGCTCCTGTTGCTCAGTCCCTGCTCCTGCCCACCTAGCAGTTCGAAAGCACGTCAAAGTGCAAGTAGATAAATAGGTACCGCTCCAGCCGGAAGGTAAACGGCATTTCCGTGCGCTGCTCTGGTTCGCCAGAAGCGGCTTAGTCATGCTGGCCACATGACCCGGAAGCTCTATGCCGGCTCCCTCGGCCAGTAAAGCGAGATGAGCACCACAACCCCAGAGTTGGACACGAATGGACCTAATGGTCAGGGGTCCCTTTACCTTTACCTGTGTTTTATCTCCCCATAATTTTCCTTTGAAAGCATCCCTGAATTACCTGATTTGGGGGGGGGGATATGTGCACAGTATTATGACATGAGAAACTTACTTTGTTCCCTCCAGTTACAAACTGCTTGCAGTGTGATCTCAGAAACTGAGGGTGAACAGCGACAATCTGAACATAGAGAAGGAAAACTATGTGTTATTATTGATATCATTCTTGTGTGGTTTTAGGAGCTGCAGAATTATTTAGGTATAATTATTATTATTATTAGTCATTAAATTTCTATACTGCCCTTCATCCAAAGATCACAGGGCAGTTTACAATCTAAACAAACAAAGATGCATATAATAACAAACAAAGAAAAACAATACCCCCCAACACACATTTTAACATAGATTGTTTAATAAATCGAAGGCCTGGTTATAGAAAAGTATTTTTGGCCGGCACCAAAAGATATGTAATGAAGGCACCAGGCGAGCCTCCCTGGGGAGAACATCCCACAAGTGAGTAGCCAGCACAGAAAAGACCCCACAATTATTCCAGTACAGAGTCCATGATCCTACTTACTATAACCCCACATACTATCTTAAATGAAATTCTACACCCATCAGCTAGTTTGCTTTTGCAGAATTATCACATATTGTTGGCTTGTGATTTGCTTCTCATTGTTGCTTTCTTTGGCTTGTCAAGGCACAGATTATTCCATTGGATCTGACTTTGACCCACATCCCTTGGAAAGGAAACATTTGTGTGCATTTGTGCTCTGCCCTTCTACCTTTCTGTGGGGCAGGTTGATCTGGGGGACGGTGGGGATAAGTGAGCAGAGGAGGGTGGCGCCCACAGCCTCCCTCTAAATTCCAAATGTGCCCATGGACCTAAAAAGCAAGCACAAAGAGGACAAATCCCTCTGCTTTGCAGAGGAATCATGAAGGAACACCATCATTGTTCATATCGAAATTTCTGAATGAAATCTATGATGTATTCTTTTTCTTTTTTGGGAGAAAAGAAACGGCCATGACGATTTGCTGAATGTAACAATATCACATTTGTTAAGACTTAACTAAGCTCTTACTTTAATTGGGCAATCAAATGTTTCGTGGAATTCTTCCCCTGTGTACAATCCAAAAACCTGCACCTGAAATTAAAGGACATGCTTTTAAAATCATATTAAATTGTCTATTATTTATCCCACTTCAGAAGTCAAAAGGTGAGTATAAATGGCAACAGCAAATACATCATAGTTTGGGTTTTTTAAAAACAAACAAACCCAAAAACAAATACATTTGCAGCACACTGTAATAGTTTAAAATTATCCGAAGCTTTGCTTGATTCCATTAAAGTATTTAATGGAAACATGAAAGTGCTTCTACGCAATTAAGCTGGTAGAACCACCAGAAGGACAAAGGACTCTCCGCGCTTTATGCCAAACACTTTTATTGAATTGATAACCACCTGACTAAAACAGGAATTTTTTCCCATTATTACAATAAATAGAACATAAATGGAAACCTTCTATTACCTTCTATTATTTTCTACCATTATACATATTTTCATTATGTTTTAAAATGCATCTTCAAGGGTGCTAAATGCTAACAGATTTACCTTGTGGAATACTCCCAGTTACATTTCAGTCATATCATCATATCATACGTTTGTCCCTAATAACTGCCAAGCAAAGCTTTTAAATGTTGAGATAATACAGTGGTGAATATCTGAATGACAGGCCCCCCAAATGCATAGTAAGAAATGTGCTGTAAAAGAAACTACCCCTTTTCGCAACACCTCCTGTTTCCCAAGTTACTAATTCAGCAGGATAAAACATTGAATTAGGATTGCTGGGGCAGTTGCAAACCCATCTCAATCCAAGAGTGCTCAATCTTGGGCAAATCACTATCCCTTTGTTGTTGTTCAGTCGTTCAGTCATGTCCGACTCTTCGTGACCCCATGGACCGGAGCACGCCAGGCACGCCTATCTTTCACTGCCTCCTGCAGGTTGGCTAAACTCATGCTAGTTGCTTCGAGAACACTGTCCCTTAGCCTCATCTATTTCACAGGGTGGCTGAAAGAATTAAAGGAGCTAAACAAACATCCTACCATTCTGCCAAAGGGTTTAGAACAGTGTGGAAACTGGAAAATGTGAAAAGGCATTCACATGTTCCTGTATGCATAGCAGGAATAATACAGCGCAGAAAGACTCATGGGTCTTTGTGCAAAAATACCCACAATCATATCCAAGTTCTGAAACCTCAGTTGGTCCAAAATGCTGCAACTACACTATAGGCAGTTTTGTGGAGTGTATTATTCCACTGCTATTCCATCTGCACTGGCTTTCCGTTTATTTCCAAGCATGTTACCTTTAACACTGTCAGCAGCTTGGTGCCAAATTATCTCCTCCCACAAGTGCCTGCCTGTTCACTCAGATCTTCTGGACTTTCCCTGTTTAGGGAAACTTTTAATGCTTAATAGACGATTGTATTTTAATATTCTGTTGGAAGCCGCCCAGAGTGGCTGGGGAAACCCAGCCAGATGGGTGGGGTGTAAATAAATTATTATTATTATTATTATTATTATTATTATTATTATTATTATTATTATTATTATTATTTCCTGACACCATGAGAGACACAACGGGCAAGGTTCCAGGGGAGTCCAGGGTGTGAAACCTTCTGTTGAGTTCAGCCTGACTCTTTCAGCTATGGCCTTTGGATGCTACACCAAAACACTTTTAATTCTGCGGGCTTATGGTATGGCTGGCTCCTAAATCTGCTGTGTTCTTTCATACCTTTTGTTCTTAGCTCATTGTCTGGTTGTTCTTAAAAATACACGGCTTCTAGTCAACTTGAGCGTCTCAGTGTGGTTGGAAAGGTGAGCTATAACTATCAAAACTAAATGAATAAACCTGGAGTACTAAAATGTATGTCAGTCGGAACCCCTGCCTGCCCTCCCAAGCTTGTGTTGAGCCTTCAGTGTGCAAATGCACAGCCAGTCTCAACTGCAAAAAAAAAAATATTTTTGTAATCTAAATACATCAAATCACACCAAAACTTTACTTCTTGAATATGTAAGCACATCACTTTTGATTATTGTATACAATTATTGGCTTCTGTCTTCTCTTGCCAAGACAACTGCATTACTCTTAAGAGCCCCTCGCACTGGTTATAAAATTCTACCACCTCTTTTACCAGCAATAGTATCTCAATTATTGTGCCAATTATTGTAACATCAAGATTTCTTCGGAGGACAACACACAGGGAACCGTAAACTTATTTATGGCATTTATTCACTCACTAAAAGCACAGATTAAACGAGTTTACTACTTTTTGCTCCTGTGGGAAGAAAAATATATATACTTCAGTATTTATTTTAGTTTACTGTTCCTAAAAATCCTGCCTAAGAATGCGATTAGTAACAAATAGTGTTCTATCCAGTTAAGTGAGATGGATCTTGGGAAATGACATTAATACACTGTGCCTGCTAACAGCATTATTCCCAGAAAAAGCATCCTGAATAGGTTACGATTTGGAATTTTATTATCACAACCAATATTAGCAAAGACTGCCATGGTCTTAAAAGCAAACAAATGAACAAAGACATTCTAATAAGTGGGGAAATCGATCATCAAAATCACTAAAATGTCACAGCTCTTAACATTCCAGGAAAACAATGCTAATTGTTAGCTGTGCGGTACACAAAATGATGTATGTCCCCAGTCGAGGAAGAAGGTGCCACATTTTTAAGGAAACTGTACATGTATTATATGTATTGATTTCACATTTGTTTAAAGGAGCAACTGCAAGGCACTATAGTCCTCTGATAAACTATGACTGCTTATCAAAAGATTTCTGAGGAAACAATCATAAGGTGCTTTTTAAAAAAAACAACCAGAACCAAAACCACCAGCCCAAAGAAATCTTGCCCACAAAAATCCAATTTTGTGGATTTATAGCAGAGAAGCATTAAGCTACTGTCTTGCAGGAACATCAGACTACTCAGTGAAGTATAACTGGCACAGTAGTAATGATTACAGTGACAAGTCCCTGTGCCACGGCTGTTAATCAGTTTAATACCAGTAACATTATTGACATTTCTTGTAATTACTTTTCCTTAGGCACATTTGGGCCAAATATATTTGACTTTAATTATGAGGGTGTTTGTTTTTTTTGGTAAGTGAGTCAGGTACTAAAACACAAGATCCAGGTGCCGTTGTTCTAGGACTTCGCTGTACAGAGATCTCCTGACGACTTGAAAAGTGGCATATCACCATTTCATGCTAAATGTGGGAAAGTGAACATTTTGTCATACCTTGCCATCTTCAGAGCAAACGCCCATGTGCTCTCCACTTTCATCCAGGCTAATCTGATTTATCTTAACTGGACTCTGTTAAAAGTTTGGGGGGGGGGAGAGAGAGAAAACACTTTAGAATGCACAATGCAGAAGTTGCTTCCATCTCCCACCCAATACAAAAACCAGGTGTACAGTACTAACAATCCACCAAATTAAATGCCTCCCACTAGTCACATGTAGTGGTTCATCAGAAGCTCAGCCTGGTTTTGCTGCCTGCCTGGGACTGCTAACAAAAGGAAGAACAAGGTGTGTGTGTGTGTGTGTGTGTGTGTGCAGCTCCTGGGCAGACTACAAAAGATAACTAGTATTGCTGCTGTTTGGCAGTAGTGTTCAGACTTACTATCTTCCCAGAATGTTTTCCCTATTGGCGTAATTTAGACAATAAAATCATTGGGGGGGGGGGAAGAGAGAGAGAGAACCATCCATAAAACATTGGTAATCCAGCCATATTTCAAGCACATAAAACATATGAAAGACTCGGTAGCCACTATTAAGTAAAATTAAGTAGTTTTAAATTTGACTTTTAAAATTTGGTTAAATATCCTGAAACAATCTCAGTAGTTTGGGGTTGTTGTTGTTCAGTCGTTCAGTCGTGTCCGACTCTTCGTGACCCCATGGACCAGAGCACGCCAGGCACGCCTATCTTTCACTGCCTTCCGCAGTTTGGCCAAACTCATGCTAGTCGCTTCGAGAACACTGTCCAACCATCTTATCCCATGTCATCCCCTTCTCCTTGTGCCCTCCATCTTTCCCAACATCAGGGTCTTTTACAGGGAGTCTTCTCTTCTCATGAGGTGGCCAAAGTACTGGCGCCTCAACTTCAGGATCTGTCCTTCCAGTGAGCACTCAGGGCTGATTTCTTTAAGGATGGATAAGTTTGATCTTCTTGCAGTCCAGCACCATAATTCAAAACCACCAATTCTTCGGCGATCAGCCTTCTTTATGGTCCAGCTCTCACTTCCATACATCACTACTGGGAAAACCATAGCTTTAACTTTATGGACCTTTGTCGGCAAGGTGATGTCTCTGCTTTTTAAAATGCTTCACGGATCACTGCCTTGTCGTGGAGAAGGGGCTTGAATAACTCAGGGAAGCTATGAACTATGCCATGCAGGGCCACCCAAGATGGACAGGTCATAGTGGAGAGTTTAGACTAAATGTAATCCACCTGGAGGAGGAACCGGCAAGCCACTCCAGTATCCCTGCCAAGAAAACTCCATGGACAAAGACAACAGGCATATAAAAGTTTGGGGTACATCATTCCTATTCATATGTCCACTGCACATTACAAAGAATTCTGGGGCATATTATAATAGATTATCTACTCAAGTCAATTTAGATCCCACTGTTCCTCCTGATGGAGCCCTGGGTGGCAAACACATCAATAATAATTATAATTATAATTTCACCTAGAATGCCTTTGGCACTGCATGTTACAATATAACATTGGCAGTAGTTGGCAAGGTTGTCTGCCATTCCTTGTCTTCTCACAGAAGTATCCCTGATATGCTTCTAAGGATTCCATGGAATGCCAATTTTCAAACAGCCCAAGAAAGCAAGGATAAGGGTGTCCCAGAGGTCAGGTGGGCAAATAGGTCTACTCATCTTGTGACATAAATTGGGGTGGGAAGCCTTCTATAAGCCTTCTATGCCTAGTCACAAAGAAGCTGGTGACCAGAAGAGTAATTATTTGCAAGCCTGCCCGAAGTCTTTATGCTGCTAATATGTCACAGACTATAGCCTAAGTTCCTAGGGAGCTTGATAATATGGAATATTTTCTGCTGGTGGCAGCCATCACTACACTGAAGAGCTGTGAAGGGTTATGTCCATGGGTAGGCAAACTAAGGCCCGGGGGCCAGATCCGGCCCAATTGCCTTCTAAATCTGGCCCGTGGATGGTCCAGGAATCAGCGTGTTTTTACATGAGTAGAATGTGTGCTTTTATTTAAAATGCATCTCTGGGTTATTTGTGGGGCATAGGAATTCGTTCATTTTTTTCCTTTTTCAAAATATAGTCCGGCCCCCCACAAGGTCTGAGGGACAGTGGATCGGCCCCCTGCTGAAAAAGAGTTTGCTGACCCCTGGGTTATGTCTCTTCCATTACACCTTGCTGCCCTGCAGAGATGTCTACCTGTTCGTGGCAAGTGAACAGCAATTACCGTCATCATTGCATCGCAGTGAGTCAGGTCTAACAATTAATCAGGCGCTCACTTGAATTCAGAAAATGGTTGGGGAAATCTTGCCAGTTTGTGCCTCCATTACAACTGCTCACATGAGCAGATTTGTGGAGGGCTGAACATCACTCTAGCCAAAGCAGCTCCCACTCGCATGAGCAGGCAGGTCCCAAAGTGAGATTAGTCACAGTAGTGTTCAGAGGATTCAGATTTTGCACTGCAGCAATGTGAATATTACATTCAGGGGTGGCCAATTCCCAAGAGACTGTGATCTACTTACAGAATTAAAAACTGGCAGTGATCTACCCCCTTTTGGGGGGTTCAGGTCAAAGTTGTTGAGGTGCAGGGCAAAAAAATGAACTTTTTTTTAGGGGAGCCAAAGTTGTTGAGCTTCTTTGGGGGAGCCAGTGATCTACCAGTGATCTACCACAGACGTCCAGTGATCTACCAGTAGATTACGATCTACCTGTTGGACGTGCCTGCATTATACCAAGTATTAAGCATAAAAGCAATGAACAATAAGACTGGAAATTAGCTGAGTAAGTTCCCTCTCTAAAGAACTTTAGGAGTTAGGTGATTAACCTGAGGACAAAAATCAGGTTTTCATTAAGAAAGTCTTGAAAGTTGTGTCAGAGAGGAATAAACGTCCCTCACTTGAATTCCCATTAGCTGCAGTTTTATTTCTGAAGGAGACCTGTTTGGGATTCTGGACAATATAAGTTTGACTGTTCAAAAGAAATCAATATCGTCAGGCTGACACTATTAGAACAAAAATGTAACTTTAATAGGAGGGGGAAAGTTCAGGAGAAATGGTTTGTGCGTTTTGCAGGGGAGGAGGCCAGTAAGTATCTGATAAGAAAAGCTTTCTACAAAACCCCAAATTTGAAGAAAAGCTTCCACTTGCAAAATACAGCCTGTGTGATAATCAATTACCTAATGTAAAATGCTTGAAATAAATACACTTAGTATGGATTATGTCAGCTCTTCAATTAGGAATAAATTCATGGCCATTCAAAGAGCCTCTTTTAACTGTGTGGCAACTTCTTTTTTCCCCAGATGCTCATCACCATCATCCCACCTCATAGTGTCAGTCCCTCAACGGTGAACCTGAGAAATCAATCTGCTAATGTATAATTTGTAAAGCTCCTCTGACTAACAAATGGATAATTGATTCTTTCACAAATGCTGCATCCCCGTGGATGGGAGGCAGAATGAATAACAAACATTAAGGCTGGATTTGACTCCATTTCTGGGAGAGAGGCAATATTTGCGAGCTAGAATTCTGAACGTTTTAAAAAGTTGACTGTGTGACTTCATGCCTTTTAGCCATGGTTAACAAGCATGCAGCACACAGATTAGGGGTGTGAAAAGCAGACTACTGCTCAATTGCAATTATGGCAAACCACATTTCATTACAGGAGGGACCTGCTGACTAACCCACTAGAAAAAAATCTCAGCTAATCCCATCGCAGCCTAGGCACAACATTTTATCATATATGCAAATGTATCTGAAAACAGTAATTGATCCCAAAGATTTTCCTCAAAACAAAGTGATCAGTGAGATGATCGGAAAGTCAACAGCTTTGATCATTCATCTACCATGGGGGCACAGTGCATGACTTTGGATATATCGCCAGTCGGGGGGGGGGGGAGAAAATCAGCGTGTTTAATCACTATCACTATATATAAATGTTCCCATTGCGTGCGCGTCCGACAGCACCTTGCTCCGTAACCACTGGACCAAATCACATCAAATTTAGGACAAAGCGTAACATGACCATGGGGGAAGGATCTAGCATAATAAAAATTTTAAAAAACCACACACCTGTCATGCCTAAAATATAGAGTAAAGGCCAAAAAAATGGTGCACCTATTATACCTCACCAGCAAAAGGAATGAAGACTCCAATAGCATCCAATAGAAAGGCGGATTGCCTGCTGACGTCATCAGACCTGTCCAGAGCAACAATGCCTTTGCCCTCACCTAAAATGGCCGCCGCAGCTTCGCATGTGCCAAGAAAAAAAAAACACGGAGCAGGAGGCATGCCTGAGAGGTTGCACTGAGTAAGACCAGCTCTGAGGGGATTGTGTCGCTGGGGTGCGTTATTTTGGGACTGGGTAATTTTGGGACTGGGGTAGGGGAGAATGCTCTTTAAGGTTGTCAGTGCCCTCACCTAAAATGGCCGCTGCAGCTTCGCATGCCTGGTGTTTTTACATGAGTAGAATGTGTTCTTTTATGTAAAATGCATCTCTGGGTTATTTGTGGGGCATAGGAATTAGTTCATTTCCCCCCCCCAAAATATAGTCCGGCACACCACATGGTCTGAGGGAAAGTGGACCGGCCCACGGCTGAAAAAGGTTGCTGACCCCTGCTCTAAAGGGACAGGGAAGAATACTCTCGGGGTCAGGAGAATTTAAAAAAACCAAAAAAAAAAAACCCACAGCAACGCATGGCCGGGTCAGCTAGTTAGTAATAATAATAATAATACCCCATCCATCTAGCTGGTTTTCCCTAGCCACTCTGGGCGGCTCCCAACAAAATTAAAAGCACAATACAACATCAAACATTAAAAACATCCCTAAACTGGGCTGCCTTCAGGTGTCTTCTGAAAGTCAGACAGTTGCTTATTTCCTTGACATCTGATGGGAGGTGTTCCACAGGGAGGGCGCCACTACTGATAAACCACGGGGTATGGTGACTGTAAATAAACTAACAACTGCTCAGAAATTATGCCTTCTTTAAAGAAGTCTGAATAAAGTACATCACTAGATGTCACAATTTTTAAGGGGGGGGGGAATAAAGAGTCAGTATAGTATAGTCCTTAAGAGCACCAGGACCTGAGAGAGCAGGGTTTAAATCCCCACTCGGTCATGAAGTTGCTTTGCGACCTTGGGTCATTCAGAGTCTCTCAGTCTTACCTACCTCACAGGGTTGTTGTGGAGATTAAATGAGAAGGAGGAGAACCATGTTCACCACCTTGAGCTCCTTGGAGAAGAATGTGGGATAAATGCAATAACTAAGTAATAAGGGATGCTTATGTAAAAATTGGGAGTAAAAAGAGGCAAAGTGCCAATTTGCAACACTCTAGTTAAATTGGATTTGTTTGAAATTTGGCACATTTATAGACCTTATCAGGCAGATGAAGTTTTAAGGTTCAATCAACAGGTGTCATTTTTATATGCTATAGAAATTTGAGGCTTATAACAGCAAATTTTTAAAATCTTGTAAGTGCCCCCTTAATACATAAAAGACAGACTCTCTCTCTCTCTCTCTCTCTCTCTCTATATATATATATACATACATACATACATACAGTATACCGGTATATATATAACCACTGTAATGGTAAGCACCATTTGAAAAGTTAGGTATCCCCTTTTCCCTCGCACAGTAAACCATGCCTCTTTCTAGGATGATGCTTGCTCCAGCATATGCAAGCTTCAGAACAACAGTTTTCATTCATATGCAAATGCAATAGTTAATTAACTGACTGATCCCAACATGATTCGCTAAAGCTGCAGGCAGGCAAGTAAACCTGCCTAGGATGACCCTGAACATTAGCTGGTGGCAGCCCTACTTTTATTCCCAGCTTCAAAATCAGGTGACTTGAACCAGCTGCTTCGTTTTAATTTCTGATGCATAAGATAGCTCTATGTCTGCATTTCTTTATTTCTTGAAGTTGGAATGGGGCTACGCAGAAGCTTCCAAACCCACTTACACTTTTCAGTGCAATGAGGGACAGGCCTTCCCCAGGGCTGTAATTAAAGGCCGGTTCTTAGATGGTGGAGCAAGGAAATCATACACAGACTATTTCTACATTTGATGTCTTTTTCTTTCCTTTATTTTAAAAAAAAGGAATTGCCACCACAAATTTTCTTTGAATTATTTAGCATTCTATCAGGAATGCAATAATGAGCAATCATATACTCTGTCGTGGCTTTTAAAACGAATAAGGTTCAACTTCCTGGTAGAGGTAAAGCTGTTAGCTATACAAAGTTCATTATCAACAATATCTTAACACCCATTGGGAATAAAAGATTGTCATACTCGTGTGCTTTGTTCACTATGTTATTTCCCTGACATGTCATTTTTTATTCTTAAGATTTCATGCCTGGCTTTCTTTTTAAATAGCAACAAAGGGCTGCAAGTCCACCATTAATGTCACCTTACTTAACAAGAGCTGTCCTATTTTAATTTCATTGCTTTTGACTTCCGAACAAGAAAAACATCTCAATGTAAACAACATTCTATTAATGAAAGAACTCTGAATAATTCTAAGTGGTTGTGTTTGGCATATGAGCACACAAGCCCTCCCATTAACAGTACACAGCCTTTTCTCTCTCTAACCTTTCCCTCAAGTGATTTATGAGATCTTGAATGGAACTGGAGTCACCTACATGCCTTATTATTTTTGCCACAAATTCTGAAAAGCTCCAAATCTGAATTCGAAGCTATTTCCCCCTGTATAGGCCAGCAGCACAGTAACAAAATCACGACAATCTGCCGTTTCTTTTGTTCTCAGAGCACTTGGATGTATTGTAAGACATCCCGGTCTTTTCTGAGCGGACTGGGAGTTGCTGCAGAGTGGCCCTCACCATCCCTCCAGAAACATCAAAAAATGTAGGCCAAGATCTTTCCCAACCCCATTCCTGGGAGTGGCAACGTGAGGTGGGGAGAAGACACATCCCTAACTCCTACGTGCAGCCAATGGCATAATCCCATGTTAGGCAACATGGTGCTTCCCAAATATTGTGGGCTACAACTCTCATCAAACCTGACTTTCTGAGGTGATGGGAAGCTGGAGCCCAACAACATCTGAGGGGCACCATACTGGCTACTCCCAAAATAATGCTTTGCCACTGGGAAACCTAAAGAGCTAATACGCAAAGCAAAAGGACACTGCTGCGAGACCCCTCAAAACATTATGTTTCCTATAGAACAAACAAAGAGATCTTGAAGGCAAACATATATTGGATCACCAACAGCAATTCCTTAGGGTATCATATGTTAGAGAGCAGTTGACTGTTCCGAGGATGAATTATAAAAACTTGGAATTTAAATGGATATAATTTTATCTATACTCCAAAGAGGCACCTCATAAGGTATGAGAACTTGCAACTTTCAAACAACTACCCATTTTCCTGTCTCTTTCTCACAGGAAAAAATGGTGGGCGCAAGCAGAAAATGAAGCTTAAGGGAAAGGGGAAAAGCCATGGGAATCAGCAGTATGCTAGCTTCTTAGGAGCCAATCCTTTCCAAATCCCCCAATACTTTTAAAAGGTTGTTGGGATTTAGCAAACGCACATCTATCTAATAAGCTTCCTGTCTCTTAAAGAGTTTGGCACAGCGTAGTCTTTTAACTCTGCTGAGCTCCTACAACAGGGAACATACCAAAGGTAATATGCCAAAGCAAGGAGGTGACTTCATGCAAGTAGTTCAGTGGTTCAGCAGCCAGTTTTCTTATCACAACACAACGAACTGCCCTGCAAGATCTCGCAAGTGTCTCCAGACAAGGCCGGCCCACCCATGTGGCAAGGTGAGGCGACTGCCTCAAGCGGCAGGATGCACAGCGGCAATGGATCAGGCCTCCAAGGATTGCTCCTTCCGCCACCACACACACATACACCCCGCCGTTCCCGATGCATATCTTTTATTCCTCCGCTGTTTCTGAGGCAGGTCTTCACTCACTCCTTCTTCCCTGGCAATCTGCATAAATCTGCGACCGCGCAAGCAAAATCTGCGTAAGTTGCGGCGCCGCTGTACTTTGCTTCTATGAATGTGAACAACCCGTTTCAAAGGGAGGGGATTTGTCCTATTGATTTCAACGAGACTTCAATGCAACTAACATTTCTTGAATTGCAGCGGGGCTCCGGTGGGGTGCGGGAAGAGCGTCCCGCACCCTGGGCTCCCCGGCTGTGCCCATTAGTGCTCTGAACCCTTCCCTCGCTCCCCCTGTAAAGGGGGAGTGGGGGTGAAGGGACAACGGAGCCGGGCTATAGGGGACATGCCCCAACCGGGACGCAAATGCGGCGGTCACCCCCGGGACGAGCGTCAAAGTTCTACCTGTGCTTAATGGAATTAAAGAACCCGGTGGTCGTGAGTATTCGAATGGCTTGATTTTATGTTTTTCGGACGACCCGGGGGGAAGAGGAAAGGAAGCCTGCCTCCCTCCCTTCGGGCGAAAGAAAATAACCAGTTTAAGTGACTGCTGCTACAGTAATGGATACAAAGTATTTGAACTTTGAAAAGTGAGACTGTTGAGATCTCCCTTTGGGGAGCAAGTCTGTAGAAAATATCTCCGTTTAAAGTTTTGGTCTTTGCGCTCTGGCTTCAGGAAAAATGGCGATGGAAAATTTGGATTGACGGGGGAAACAATTGTAACAAAGGGAGGAACATAGAGACAGGAACTGAAATTTGACACTCACCCCCTCCCCCAATATGTTGGACTTTGTGTTTGAACTTATCTTGAACTCTGAACTAACGGATGGAGAAAGGCTTACTGTCTTGGAGCTGGAACTGCTTAATCGGAAACTGAAAGTCTTGAGTGGGGTAATAAACAAAAAAAATCCATTTCCCACAGAGGAGGCTTTCCAAATGTTTTATTCAATGGAAGGAAACCTTGGCAAAGAGTTGAAAGGGATGCTTGAAGGATGGAGAGAGATGACAGGGCGACTCCGAGTAAATGATCCGTTCTTTGGGGGTGGCAGCCCCGGGACGGTAAGATTTGCTATATCCAGACCCCGAGGTGTGAGCTCGGGGGCAAGGGACAAGGAATTAAGATATTTACAAAAAGAAGAAGAACGCTACAAAGAAGCGGAGGAGCCGAAAGAGGAGGAGATGGGTACCCTGATGCTCGATGCAAGGATTGAGGTGAACTGTGCCTGGATCTGTGGACATATGGGAAAAGAGGACAATTGGAAGATTGGTTCCGGCGATAGACAGAGAAGGACAATGGACAGAGGGGGAGTGGGATAAAGTATTAAATGTAAAATTTAAATGGTTTGTCATGGTATTCTGAAATCGGAGGGCGAAGGTTGTTAGTTTTAAGTTTATTTTGAATAAGTAAGGAGATATTCGAGGTTTTATGTTATTAGCAGCAAGATAAAGGACAGAAGAAGTTAGTATAGATTTTTTGAGAATATTTTGTTAAGATTTATGTTAAAGTAAGAGGATTAAGATGATTGTTTTATTTCTAACTGAAGTTAATTTTTAGAGAAAAGTTGTTTAAAAAAAAGAAGATTATGGATTTAAAACCGAAGGTGAAAAGGCAGGGGAAGTCAACTGTCAAGATTCGGAAATAGATTTTTTTTTTTTTTACGTATGCAAACAAGAAGAAGAATCCTGGCAATATTTGTATTTGTTTTGTGTTTGTGGTTGTGGGTTTGGGTGTATGATTTGTTACGAAAAATGCCAATAAATTCTTCTTAAAAAAAAAAAATAACATTTCTTGAATTGCGCCCACAGAGTTAATAAGCAGAGTACCCTGGCAGATTATTTTCAAAAGCACGTAAACATTCCATTCTGTGGTCTAGTCGGCGTTTCGCTGCTTTGTCTTCTGTGCTACTGACAAAGACAACTGAAATGATGCCGTTAAGAGTAATAAACAGAAACATTTACACGGCCTGTCAAAACATGTGAAGTGATAAAGACTAACGCATATGAAAGTGCAACCCGAAGTAAAATATTTCTCCACCTAAATCAATAGAAGTAAACTTCCTTGCTATGTGGGGGCAGGGGGGAGCGAAGCATTATTTTTCTGAAAGCAATTAACTGGGTTCTTTATCATTCACCGTAATAACACCAACGGAGTCATTATAAGGCTTGCTTCCCTGTCAAATGTAAAACGGTATTTACAAAATGCGTCACCCATCAAATGTGCATGGGAACTTGTGAGAAAGGAGAGATTGAATATTGGTTGAAGCAGGGAAAAGTGTGGCAGTGGGTGGAGGGGTGGTTTAAAAGGACTTTCGAAGCATGACGCACTTTGTGGATAATCCCATCAAGGTAATAAGAAGCCTCAGATCAGCCTCAATAGTTCCTGTAGCATGAAATCCTTAAAAAGGTAAAGGACCGGCCTGACAGTTAAGTCCAGTCGCGAATGACTCTAGGTTTGTGGCGGTCATCTCGCTTTATTGGCCGAGGGAGCCGGCGATTGTCCGAAGACAGTTTTTCCACGTCGTGTGGCCAGCATGACTGAGCCGCTTCTGGTGAAACCAGAGCAGCACACGGAAACGCCGTTTACCTTCCCGCCGGAGTGGTACCTATTTATCTACTTGCACTTTGAAGTGCAAGTAGCTTTTGAACTGCTAGGTTGGCAGGAGCAGGGACCGAGCAACGGGAGCTCACCCCACCGCGGGGATTCGACCTTCCAATCGGCAAGCCCTAGGCTCAGTGGTTTAGACCAGTGTTCCCCAACCTTGGGCCTCCAGCTGTTTTTGGCTTACAACTCCCTTCATCCCTGACCACTGGCCTTGCTAGCTAGGGATGATGGGAGCTGTCATCCAAAAACAGCTGGAGGCCCAAGGTTGGGGAACACTGGTTTAGACCACAGCACCACCCGCTTACCAGTTGACAAACCAGTGTACCAGAAGCTGCCTTCTACTGAGGGGAGCCATTGGTCGATCTGGCTTAGCACTGCCTATGCTCACTGGCAGAGGCTCTCCAAGACTTCAAGAGGAGGACACTCCCAGCCCTACCTGAAGATACCAGGGGTTGACCCTGAGACCTTCTGTGCTGAAGCAGACACTCTACCGCCAAGTGATGGTCCTCCCTTCCCCCCCCCCCATGGGATTGGACAAATTTGTGGAGGCTATGTCTGTCATGACCCAAAAATAAAACCTCCATAGGTAGAGACAGGACACTTCTGGCCGGAGATGCTTTGCACACACATCGGGAGAGGGCCGCAGCTTTTCCGTCTTGCTCACAGAAGCATCCAGCTGCCCACTTCGAGACACAGCGTGCTGGGCTTAAGCGGACCTTGGGTGTGATCCTGCAGGGCTCTTCAGATGTTCTTAAACACTGAAACTTTAATATGGCTCTAAGTGCTACAAAAACCTCTGGGTTTTCAAGGTTGCAAAGAGGCAACCTGACTACTTTTAACTTTTTTTCTGCCATTCTGATTAAACAAAAAAAAATTCAAATTCTCAAAGCCATCAAATATTTAAAAATAGCCCTTGAAGGAGTGTGCAAACACATGTTAAAAAATTCCATAGCAAGGGGGTGGTTCTTAAATATTTCATGCTATTTTCTTAATTCCCCCATTTGAGAGAGGCCTTAGAAGAACAACATGCTGAAAAGATTTCAATTTCCTTCCACCCAAAGAACGCTTCAAAACATTATATATTTAAATTTGTTTTCCACACTCATGCATCACCACTAAACCATTAAATATTAAAAAACCAACCCTGCTTATAAAGCAGTCTGCATTTTCTCCTCTCCAAGGGAAGTGCAACACTTTTGTTGGCACAAGCCATTTCTTGTTACTGTACTTGCTCTAAATATGTATTTATTAAAAACACCAAGCAACAGGGCATGAATTCTCTCTACCCCGCCCCTTCCAAAAGCCTATTTTTGATTTGTTACTTAGCTAAATGTGTTTGTACAGCTCTCATATCTACAACGCTTTAATCTACAAGGATGTCAGTCGCAGCAATAATTATATTAATAAATTGTAGGCCATCTTAAGAAAAGATGAAGAGGCATTTGGAATTAATATGCTGTAAATCGCTTCCGCACCCTCCTTTGTCAGTGGAGTTAGCCAGGCTTTTCTTCTCCATTGCCTTTAAGTCATAATTTTCAACTCATTTGACACATTTCATCTCACTCAAAGCACTGAACCCTAATACAAGAGAACACCAGTATGTCAAATGCTCAGGATCCGAGAACACAGATCGGTTAATCTCAAGCAGGTGTCACCGGCGAAGATCCAGCCATGTTTGTGAGAGGGAAGGCGGGCGGGAGAGAAACATATCGAAATAATCAGCGTACGGTCAGGAGTCGTTGGGGATTCTGCAACGTTTTCAGAAGACCTGCCCTCCGTTTAAGTTAAGTTGCCTCCCCACTGTATTTCAGGCTGAAGCTTGGAGAATGGGAACTCTTTTGTTGAACAAAAATAGCCCTTTGCCCTTCCGTATCTCCCACTACTCTCGCCTTTCAAAGAATGCTTGAAACAAAAGTTGGATAAACAGTTATATTTGGGGAATGGTCATGAGCTACTCGACCCAGGTGGCGCTGTGGGTTAAACCATGCTCATCAGAAGGTTGGCGGTTCGAATCCCTGCCACGGGATGAGCTCCCGTTGCTCGGTCCCAGCTCCTGCCAACCTAGCAGTTCGAAAGCACGTCAAAGTGCAAGTAGATAAATAGGGACCGCTCCAGTGGGAAGGTAAACGGCGTTTCCGTGCGCTGCTCTGGTTCGCCAGAAGCGGGTTTGTCATGCTGGCCACATGACCCGGAAGCTGTCTGCGGACAAACGCCGGCTCCCTCGGCCTATAGAGCAAGATGAGTGCCGCAACCCCAGAGTCGGACACAACTGGACCTGATGGTCAGGGGTCCCTTTACCTTTACCTTTACATGAGCTACTCAGAACTAAGATGGCAATAGATACCTCATTTTTCGTCACCTACAGATTGATCTAGAACTTCAGAGGCACCTGAGGGCACACAGTGGTGCTGATGCCACGTTTGAGGGGATTCCAGGCACATGCCCTGTGTGCCCCATTCCCCACTTGCCAACTGCTTCTCCTGTTTCCCTCTCCCCTCATTTCCCATTTTTTACCCTACCAGGGCAGTGGAAAAGGAGTGTCTCTTTCTTTGTTTTCACCCCAAAAACCAAAGAACACAGGATTTGTTCCTTACCACAGGCAACCCAACCCTGTTGCCTTTACAAGGCAGCTGAGAAGGGTCCCTTTCCTTCTTCCAACCCCTTTTTCTTACCAAGGCTGTTGGACACACCAGTTCTAGCATAATCCTACCCCTGTCTACTCAGGAGGAAGTCCCACTGAGTTCTACAGAGCTTACTCCCAGGTTAACAGGCACCAGATCCAAGGGCAGCCAGCACAGCGGGGTGGCCCATAGCATCTGTCTGTCTGTGTATACATACACACACACACACAAAAACCATTCAAAGAGTTTCTCCTAGCAGTGGGTTTGGGGAAACAATTGTATAATTAGATTTTAAAAATAAAAAATAAAAGACTGCTATGTCAGCATCAGAACATGCGTTATGTTTTGCAAGCATGTTGACACCTTGTGCTGGACACTTTGATAAGTGCTGACAATGGTCTTTTTTAAAAAAAAGCCTACCGAAACATGTGACAATGCAAGACAAATACTATAAATATTTTTTCTTCAGCAGCAACTGCGTATGGCCTACAAGAGACATATTTTATGCCCCAGAATATGACTTTACATAAATTCTGCATTGTGTTTGTTCTCTAAGATTCCAGGAAATCACATGGAGAGGGGAAAAATCTTCCTCTTCTCTTTCAATCAATACAATCCCTTAAGAGACCAAGCTTCAGGACATTCACATAAAATATTTGCTTTATATATTTGCAGTAGATAAACTGAAGTAGCAAGGCAATCAATCAATTTTCAATTACTTTTGGCATCTCAATATGATAGGACACATACTAACTATCAACAACAGTGAAGCTAACGAACTGCTTCATGCCTATAGATGCCACAAGGACCCAAGGCATGCAGATGAGATGTGTTAATTGTGACTGTGGCTACAGCACCAAGTGTGGCCCTGAAAACAGCCATATTCCAAGGACAATGTGGGACCAAGCCACCAGCACCGACCACAATGCTTTGGTAACACATGAACTGGGCCTTAGTAGAGACGGTTGGGGGAACTGCTGGATGTTATTAGTTTTTCAGTGGCTGCCAGTCTGCCGTGCAGGAGACTCTCCTTGTATGCTGCATTGGATCTGAAGCCTGTTGTGTTGTGCTGCTTAAGTCCAGGACACACAGCTGGCAGTAAGTAGTACACTTGTCAAAAAAGGGGCTCAGAGGAGATCAACGAAATTCTGGATGTGGTGGGTTGTTCCAAATATAGCATGAGGCTGCAAAGAAGTAGTTGTACTTACGATGTCAAACTTCTGGGTGATATTCCCCTGGACATCGAGTAAATAAACTTTGCCGTAATGCGTTCCAAGTGCCAAAAACTGAAGAGAGGAAAAAAGAGCAGAAAAAGAAGATACTCAGTGAAAATTAAGACTTTCCATGATTTACGCACATTATTGTGCTGGTGCATGTCAAAAGTCATCTATTGATGACGAATGTTGGCCGGCAGTCTCCTCGTGCTGCCTCTTAGTCTATTGTGGCAAATCACAAAGGCAGTGTGGAGACAGGGGCTCATCCTGGCATATGCTGAAGGATAAAATGATAACATTTGAAGAACTATCACTTTCTGTATTGCCTTAGCTAGACCGAGGAGTTGAAACAAAATATTCCATGACCAGGGCCACCACCGATTTTTTTTAAAAGCCAGTTCCCGACTTCTGCCTCTTTGTTGCACCTTCCTTCATCATGAGGAAAGCAACAAGCCGGTGCTTGTTACATACGCATGTAAAAGTGGTACTGCTGCTAACCTACAGAGGAGGGGAAGTTATCCAAGACAACATGTCACAAGCAAGCTCGGAGGAGGAGGCAGCTTTGCCCCTGAGAAGTGGGAGTGAAAGAAGAAAGGGGAAAGTGGAGTGCAGAAGCCAGGACACTGGAGGAGGGAGAATGAAATGGGGGTTTTCTGTGTCACTGCCACCCCACCTGTCCAACTCTCATCTTTGAAAGGCACGTGGTTAGATAGCACAGATAAAGCTTTGTGCCACAAAAACAAGTCACTTTAAAAAAAAAAAACAACCGTATAAACAGAATTGCTTGCTTTTAAAACTTCCCCTCCATTTTAAACCACCCCTAAAGTCCCAACAAGCACAGAGGTTATCTCAACTATTTTTCCTGCATCCGGTTCTTAACCACATGGGGAGATATAATAATATTAATATAATGATAAACTTTTATTTACGGTATATCCCGCCCTCCCCGGCCAAAGTTGGGCTCAGGGCGGCTAACATCAAATATATAACATTAGTATAAAATCAAAACAATAATTAAATTACCTCCTGAAAACAGGTCAAAATCAAATTAAAGTCTAATTACCGGTAGATGGCTTTCCGCAGGGTTAGGATTGGGAACAGTAAGTGCTCATCGTCCCCACTGTTTACGCTGAACTTATATGGGCCTGTGAGAATGCTGGGGGGCCTCTTTCATATTAGTTCTTATAGAAAAAGAAAAGGGGAGTCAGGCTGAGCTCTGACCAAAGGCCTGGCAGAACAACTCCGTCTTGCAGGCCCTGCGGAAAGATGTCAAATCCTGCAGGGCCCTGATATCTTGTGGCAGAGTGTTCCACCAGGCCGGGGCCAAGGCCAAAAAGGCCCTGGCCCTGGTGGAGGCCAGCCTAATCTCTCTGAGGCCCAGGATTTCCAAGGTGTTATTATTTGCAGACCGTAAGGTCCTCCGTGGGGCGTACCAGGAGAGGCGGTCCCATAGGTACGAGGGTCCTAGAAGAGTTTGGATTGGATTTGATATCCCGCTTTTCACTACCCGAAGGAGTCTCAAAGCGGCTAACATTCTCCTTTCCCTTCCTCCCCACAACAAACACTCTGTGAGGTGAGCGGGGCTGAGAGACTTCAGAGAAGTGTGACTAGCCCAAGGTCACCCAGCAGCTGCATGTGGAGGAGCGGGGACGCAAACCCGGTTCCCCAGATTACGAGTCTACCGCTCTTAACCACTACACCACACTGGCTTTAAAGATTAAAACCAGCACCTTAAACCTGATCCTGTACTCCACCGGGAGCCAGTGCAGCTGGTATAGCACTGGATGAATGTGATCCCGTGGCGAAGACCCCGTAAGAAGTCTCGCCGTGGCATTCTGCACCCGCTGGAGTTTCTGGGTCAGTTTCAAGGGCAGCCCCACGTAGAGTGAGTTACAATAATCAAGCCTGGAGGTGACCGTCGCATGGATCACTGTGGCAAGATCAGGGCGGGAGACGTAAGGGACCAATTGCACATATGAGCAAGTTAGCACAGAATCATGGCATGCATTCCTTGAAAAGGTGGGTCTCTCTCTCTCTCTCTCTCTCTCTCTCTCTCTCTCTTTCTCTCTTTCTTTCTCTCTCTCTCTCTGACAGATCAGTCCCCGTTTAATATACAAAGAAGATGGCAATGCAAATGACCCAGCCTGCTCTGGTCCTGCGGTCAAACCTTTCAGCCATAAAAACAGGTTGGAAACCAACATTAAGTGTGTGCAGTGAGCATAGAGCACATGTGCTGCATGAGCACATAGAATATCCCCCCCCCCAAAAAAAAAACCACAAAATAAGTGCTCTACTTGCTATTTCATAATATAACAAAAACCCAGGCAGGGTTATTATTTATATATTTAGATTCTAAACAGAGATCTAGTTTATGCTACCGAATTCTGAGAACTAAAAACAAATTAACCAACAAAATGTTTGGTGCTCCTTTATAAAGATGAGGATGCATTCCCACCCCCACCACACACACACCTTTTCTTTAGCATTACTCAAGTGGTCAGACTCCTAAATTCTCTGTATTTCATTGCATGTGAGCATGCTTCATTGCAGCCTATAATGAAATGCTCAAATTTACAGGCACTACTAAGTGTGTCAGTCAAGCAGCACAATCTTTTTTTTTAAAAAAAAAAATAACCTTACAGAAAGTCAAGGTTCAAAAGGATTTATCAAAATGGAATTGCTTAAAATGAAATTTCAGTTCAGGCACTTAAAATATGAAGCCACATTAAAGAGAAGTCAAAAAAGAGGGGGGGGAGAGAGAGAGAGGAGAGAAGGGGTTCATTAGAAATTCATCCCCTGCAATGCCTTTCACTCCTGCAAGGTTGCCTTTTTACAGGAAGAAAAAAGTCCCCCGGGTAAAAAAATCAATACTAGTTAATAAAACATCAGGTGTGCAGACATAACTAGGTATGACTATTCCATTGCACAGGGCTGCTTGAATGCACCAGGTGCCATGACGATTAGTCATCCAATGCAGACAGCGAGTCCAGTGAAAATATGTTTTAGCATTGCAAGGAAAAAAATAATAATTCTGGAGGGAAATTAGTCTGAATATATGCCACTCTTCGGTACTCCAAACAAAGCCAAATGGTTCTAATCAAAATGTACATCTATCATACAGGCTACGTTTTTATTTATGATGGCTCTTTCATAGCGTTTGATTTCTCTATTTTTTTAAGGGATACACATGCACACACACACCACCCTCAGTTTTTAGCCTCAGCATTGTAAGAGACCAATTCCTAAAAGACACCTAGACTTCAGCTTCTAACATTATTGATCCTGCTCATAAATAGTGTAGTTTGCTAGAAAACCAAAAGTGCTCAGTTACTTAAAATAACTCTGCTGCTGTGTTGTTCTTTGTGACGCTATAATTAGGGTAGAACTTGGACAGCTCCAAATATAGAAAATACTTAATAGTGTTGCCCAATAAATTTACTTCTTCTGTTTTTTCTTTTTAAAGGAAACGCCATAGTTCCAGATTAAAATTGTCAGCTGTCAGATCACAGAAACTTTCAAAGATCAGTTTTTGCTGAACCTTTGGTGATCCATAATCTCATTAAGCACTGGGCACTTCCTGTTACAAGGAACCTTCTATGACCCGGGGCATGCTGTGTTTGTGCAACAAGGCATCTCTGCAAAATAACATAAAATCAGAATGGGAAGGGACCATGAGGGTCATTTAGTCCAGCCCCCTGTATTCCCCCCCCCTTTTTAAAAAAAGGAAGGGAACAGAAGCGGGAAGGGGTGGAGGAAGAGATGGGGGCTTTTGGACCATATCCCTTTGTGTCATTATTGTGTGACAGGATGAAAAACAGTTTATTTCTTATTACAAGTAGAAAGGGAACCAGTCAAAGCTCAGTAGGCTTTAGATCTTTTCGCTCATAGAATCGTAGAATTACATGAGACGGCTGTCTTATGTAACATATCCAAAACCTTAATATAAGAAGGATCAACGTGTATTGGCCAAGGGTATAGAATTCTAATCTCAAGGCGAGGTGGGTGCCTTAAAGGGATTTGGGGCTTGCTCAAGTTGAACAAGGAGATGTATGAAGCTATACAGTGGTACCTCTAGTTAAGTACTTAAGTCGTTCTGGAGGTCCGTTCTTAAGCTGAAACAGTTCTTAACCTGAAGCACCACTTTAGCTAATGGGGCCTCCCGCTGCCGCTGCGCCGCCAGAGCACGATTTCTGTTCTTATCCTGAAGCAAAGTTCTTAACCTGAAGCGTTATTTCTGGCTTAGCGGAGTATGTAACCTGAAGCGTATATAACCCAAGGTACCACTGTACGCAAGAGAAAAACTTATATCCCTAAGCTTAAACTGAACTGTTCAACTAAACTTATCCTGCCCAGGTAAGTAGACCAATCATCGGTTATTTGCAGAGGTAAACCCTGCAAGATAACCATGGTACCAACTTAGGGGATATGTGACATAAGGCAACATTGCATGTCCAAGGTAATGGAAGTCTAAGTTCAGATGCCTGTTAACACTAATATATAGTCACATCCTTGTACATATATAAAAAACAACAACCCTTAGCTCATATTCCTTACATTATATCTCTCTTTCCCCATTACCTCTAACTGAACTGGGGTGCACTTGACCCCAGGAATATAATGTAAGGTTTTCAAGCATGGGTGAGTGGTGGGTGACTTGAAGAAAAATTGTAAATGCAAATAATTTATCCCAGCACGGGGCTGAGTGGAGGTCATGTTTATTCACCGAGCACTTGACAAAAATGTCAAGAAAAGTGATTGGATAATAGGTGGCTGTAGGAGATTTGCCAAGTAAAGAATTTAAATCGAAAACCACCTCCCCTGTCCTCCACTTCTTCAGGAAGTGGCAGCTAACACAGAACTCCTCCAGGGACAAATTGGGCGGCGTGCAAAGAGCTCACAGTAGTCAGAACTCACTGAGTGAATCTCTAAGCAAATAATTACCTATACCCTCATACTTGCCATGAAACAAATTATCAGCAACTGGAAGCATCTCTACAGTGTTTGTTACCACAATGTAGAGCTTCTGGTATCATCTATACCCAAATCTCAACTGTTTTGTTGAAGACGGCACATATCTACATTTAAAAAATATTACACACTCATGTGCATTAAAAACAAACAAACTCTTACCTTCTCATGCACCATCATGCAACTGGCGACGTCCTTTTGAAGAATTTCCGTAACACCGTTAGAAAGCCTTTCATACTTCAGTTTGGGCTCTTCTTCACTGTCATCTTCCTGGATTAATAAATTTTAAGAGAAAAGAGGGATGCTAGTGTTCCTCAGGTTTACATACTCCTACTCTCCCCACCCCACCCCAAAATAAAAACACTGCATAGCAACAGCCATAGATGGTTCCCCATGAACTCTAACCACTAAGAAATGGAAGCCAAAATACCAACTTGCAACTTTGAAATTCCTGGCACCCAAATTCTGACTGCATTTTTTTCTTTTCATCAACATGTTAGTAGCTGTAACTCAGGAAATGCTCAATAATTTCTTTAAAGCAGGAGGGGAGAATTCACAAGTGTACTTGACAAAATAAAAGAAAGCCCAATATTCTAATTACTACACAAAATACATCACATATTTACTTATTTTCAAAATTTGTGTACTTCTTAACTGTTGAAACTTCCAAGAGGCTTACACAGAACAGAACATATAGTGTACATTAAAATTATCAATGAAAAGTCAGAAGTTAAAAACAAGTTGACTAAAAAAAAAAAAAATCCACCCTGTTTTGGGTGGTGGTGGGGAGAACACACTCTCTAAACTTCAAGAAACGGCTCATAAGCAAAAAGTCACTTGCAGTTGTACTCTAAATCCTGAACATTAGGCAAGCAGCTCCTGTTTGGCACTTAGGTGCCCACTTAAAACTTTTTACCCAGGTTTTCTCTATGGAGTGATCCAGCTACGTTGATGCACCAATCTGATCCACCGATTTATGACACATTCTGTCTCTGTTATATCAATGTATTTTCATTGTTGACTTTTACGCCACGATATTTTAAAAATGTTGTTGGTATAGAAATTATTACAAATAAATAACATAAAAACAGTGTCGAAACAATCCGTTGTGCACCTCGAAATGGAAACCCTATGGGTTTTAGAAAACATCAAAAAGGATGTTTCTGAAGCTTAGGAAACATACATTTTTTCAGTGTCGTTTCTTTCCATTTGTATCCTACCCACTCCCTCTTGCCAAAGGAAGCCACAGTTTCTTTAAAAGAGTATTCCCAACACATTATTTTTCCGTGTGCATAGTGCTATTACAAAGAATGAAAGGATGGCTCTCTACCACAAGGGGCTTGCAATCTAGAAGAAGTGGAAGGAAACGAAGGCTGGAGCAAAGAGGGGGAGAATGTGCAATGATTGACGTTACATCTACTTAGGCTTACAAGAATTACAGATATAAAGAAGTAGAAATTACATATTACTTGACGATAGGAAAAGTCAGCCACAGAGTGGGAGCCTCACAACATTCCCAGTTAGAGTAGACCACTAGAGGAAAGAGGGTTTCTGACCTTGAAATCTTGGGCAGAATCAAAACACTATTTCAGTCACTTGAGCCTATTCTTTGTATCCACCATTGGCTAACTGACGGTGCTAACCAGACGTGGACAATGTGCAGGTAGCTTTGCAGGCTGCTCAGAGGATGCTCAACCACACACCCGCCCTCGTTGTTCTGTACTGACAACTGCATTCCTGCGACCCACCAAACAGCGGGTTGTCTGTCAGCTGGGAAGCAAGGGCAGGTGCACAATGCAGCTGTCAATATTCTTTCCCACACCCTTACCCCCTACCCACCTAGCTAGCAATGCAAAGAGCCAATGGATGTGCACATCCCTCTGTTGTTCCCACAAGTGCCCATTAGCTGGGTAGTAGGGAGCAGGGAGGTGCTATGGGACCAGGAGGAAAGGTTTAAAACTCCCTATCACCTTCCGCTAAACTGGGGGTGAGGGAGTGTGTACATGTGTGTACACGTGAGAACAGTGTTAGAAACTCAGATATATAAGCTAGGCACCAAATGGCTCCTTAAACCAGGGATACAGTCGCCAAAACGGAATTTTTCAATGCGGCTTCCAACAGAACGTTAAAATACAATAATCTTCTTGTTGTTGCCTCTCGCAGTTTGGCCAAACTCATGTTAGTAGCTTCGAGAACACTGTCCAACCATCTCATCCTCTGTCGTCCCCTTCTCCTTGTGCCCTCCATCTTTCCCAACATCAGGGTCTTTTCTAGGGAGCCTTCTCTTCTCATGAGGTGGCCAAAGTACTGGAGCCTCAACTTCAGGATCTGTCCTTCTAGTGAGCACTCAGGGCTGATTTCTTTAAGAATGGATAGGTTTGATCTTCTTGCAGTCCATGGGACTCTCAAGAGTCTCCTCCAGCACCATAATTCAAAAGCATCAATTCTTCGGCGATCAGCCTTCTTGATGGTCCCGCTCTCACTTCCGTACGTTACTACTGGGAAAACCGTAGCTTTAACTATACGGACCTTTGTCGGCAAGGTGATGTCTTTGCTTTTTAAGATGCTGTCTAGGTTTGTCATTGCTTTTCTCCCAAGAAGCAGGCGTCTTCTAATTTCGTGACTGCTGTCACCATCTGCAGTGATCATGGAACCCAATAATCTACTAAACATTAAACATTAAAAGCTTCCCTAAAGAGGGCTGCTTTCACATGTCTTCTAAAAGTCTGGCAGTTGTTTTTTTCTTTGACATCTGGTGGGAGGGTGTTCCACAGGGCGGGTGCCGCTACCGAGAAGGCCCTCTGCCTGGTTCCCTGTAGCTTTGCTTCTTGCAGTGAGGGAACCGCCCAAAGCCCTTGGCGCTGGATCTCAGTGTCCGGGCTGAACGATGGGGGTAGAGGTCTTTCAATATGTGTTGCTAGTGCGTGAAAACAGCCAAGATGCAAGGATCCTCAGGCACGCACCTCCAGGTGGTGGAGATGTCAGGCACCAACTTGGCGCCCAGGCATCTTCACTTGGTCACAAAGTGGCCAATAGCCAGGTGCAAAATTTCACCTGCCACCTGCCAAACTTTGAACACCGCGTGAGAGTGAGTGGGCAGAAGGCTGTATGTGTCTATGATTGAGACTGGGGTGTGCTTGTGGCTGTGTTTGTATATAAGGAAGGGGGAGGGTGCTTTATTTGCATGCTGCCCCCCAGAGCCATAAAATGTTGGCATCCCTGGTGTAAATGAAAGATTTGAATGCAGGTTTTCCTAGGTTGCATCAGCTTCCTAGAGGTGGAAATACTCAAGATTAAGGAAAGACAACTAACCCACCAATAAAATCCCAACGTTGAAGTAGTCAGAAAGCCAAGCGATTCAAGAATGACTCCAAGAACAAAACTTCCACGTGTCTTACCTCTGAGGCAGGTAACATCTGAACACATCCATCCTTCAAGTATAGCTTATATCGGCCAGCCCCATAGATATTTGAGCTTCGTAAGACTCCCAAAGCTCACACCACTATGATCACCCCCCAAAAAAACGTCCTGAGAATCATTATGGGCAGGTGTAGGGCTTTTTAGTCCTATTGGGTGAATTTATACATGCCCGACTCTCGTTGTTTTGCGGCTTTGAAGTGTTTTGGTCAGGGGTCCACATATTTTGAATGGCTTGGTGGTCAGCCATCATTGCAGTCACCAGTGACACACACCCCCGAAGTGGGTAGATCTAAGGCCCTGGGGCCGGATCCAGCCCAACCGCCTTCTAAATCCGGCCCATAGATGGTCCAGGAATCAGAGTGTTTTTACATGAGCAGAATGTGTCCTTTTATTTAAAATGCATCTCTGGGTTATTTGTGGGGCATAATTTGTTCATTTTTTTTTCCAAAATATAGTCCGGCCCCCCACAAGGTCTGAGGGACAGTGGACTGGCCCCCTGCTGAAAAAGTCTGCTGACCCCTGATCTAATGCATCCAATCCGGTGCCCTCCATATGTCTTGCACTTTAACTTCCATTAGTCCTAGACTGCATGGCCAATGGTCAGGGAAGACATCACTGAGACTATATAACATAGAGAGGGAACCAAGTTGGAGAAGGATGGTGTAATCTCAGAGATTTCATGCTGTGCTTTGGAAGTAGATTCAGTGGCGCAGCATCAGGGGAGCTTTGATTTGGCAAGTGATGACAAAAAATACCCACTTACTTAGAATTTGTTTAAACCCCCCCCCCTCCACCAGCAACCCTCTCTCCTTATTCCAACTTTTTCTGTATCTTCCTGAACTCCCACAACTGACAAATACTATCATATGGTTCACAAACCAGCAACCAATCACTTCAATGCCTTTAAAAGGGGTAAATAACTCAAGAGACCTGCCGGCAATCCAGTATGATTTAAACACTTTTTGGTCCCCTTCCCATGTTGCATTTTTAAAATTCCTCCCGCCAGCTTCTCTGAATCCAACCCAATGTGTGAAGTAGCCCTTTCACTGTATGTTCATAACACTGTTGTTTTTTTCATATCTAAGATTTTAAAAAACACCTCAGGAATCCTTCCACAATAGGTTTTTGAGAGTTTTATAATAGGCTATCAATTCCTTATATTGGGAGGCAACTGAGAAGCAGGTACCTTCTTAATATGACCACATTTGCAGGATTTAAGTGGCGCCATATCTTGGTTTACACACCAAGTGAGATAGCTCACAATTTCACTAAGCCATTGAAATAGTATCCTCACAAAACCACAAAGCACAAGCTAGAGTAGAAAGGCCTAAATTTCAACTTTCTTCTTCACCTACAACAGCCAGGGACTTTGGTGTTAAGTTTTTATGACAGAATTTTTTATAAAAAGGGATTAATATAGGGATGTCAACAATCAACGACACAGTTGTCGAAAACAATGTGTCAAGATGTCCAGCAAGATGCAATTTTTATTCAGTAAATCCAACACTGAACAAAGTTGTTACCAGTCAGGCAGACTCAATGTCAAATTAGAGTGCAGGGCATAATCAGACAAATTACCTGTGCTTCTTCATTCTTGACAGATGCAAAACAGTTAAAATCAAAAAAGTTAGCGCAGTCTGTCACATCTACGTTATGTGACAATTAACATATAATTGCATTTACGTACGTTTTTATTATGAATAAGTCACTTGCAATGTACAAATGATCTGCACACTCTGGGGATAAACATGCAGAGTTAAAAGTGAATTCTAGGCATCAAAGTCATTATAATAAAATCCAACATGTCGCTGAAGTCTGGACATCAAATGTGCAACCAAAGTGAAAAGTTAATTCTAGTCTCTCAAGTATTTTGCATAAAAGCATTCATCCACGGACCATTAGATAAAGTTACTGTAAATAAGTTTTGCCTGTCTTATTTATGAGTGAAAACTAAGTAATTCCTCCTGTGCATGCATAGACAAAAAAACATATACTTTCAAAAACTCAGCTCACTGAAGCATTCTGCCAGGCTTCAAGAAAAAACATGAATAAAGCGAGAAACTTCAAATATTGCGCACACTGATGTACCCATTTCATGATTTTCTGACAGGTATCTCTTATGTTAAATAAAAGTCAAGCTAAAGGTGAATTTGAGAGGCTTTTTCCTTGCTGTAAACAAACAAAATGAAAAACTATTTATAAAATACAAGATTACTCCATCTCTAAAGACTATAAATCACCTTCTAAATAAAGAGACGGAAAGCATCAACAGCAATTGATGAATCAGAGTTTAACATTATATATATATATATCCATCTCTCTCTCTCTCTTAGGAGAAGCTTTTATGCAGCATGAACTTCTAAAGGTAAACACACGGCAGCGTAAATAAAAAGCAAATCAATAATTTTTGTTAAATTTTAATAATCCTGCAAACCTACAAATAAAACCATCATCAGCCTGAGTTGAGATGACAGTTAGCTGCGTTTCTATGACAACCTGGTTGAACAGTACAAGTCTTGACTTGCAGCAAAGCTTAAGATATGAACAGAGTGACATTTACTCCATACAGGAAAACTCACAGCTTTCTTCTTTAAAAAAAAAAAAAATCAATTTCACAACTAACATGGATTTTTACTAAGTATATGGCACTTTTAATTAAAGGCAAAGTCCTGTATACTATCCTAAAGGATTCTCAAGTCATTTGGAAAAATAATAATATCACTGTCGCTTGCACTGTTTTGACATTTCCGTCTGTTCTCCCCACACATTTCTATTGAAGAGAAAATACACTCAATTTTAAGACGTATGAAATAGTTGTGATCTATCCCTCAGCTATTGGTGTCGCATTTTACCAAGTCAAAATATTAACATTTTATACACACATAATACTAGGACCACAGACTTATTTCACTTCCTGCAGCTTCCAACATAATCAAGAGATATTTTTCACTTTAAACGGCAGACATGTTCTACCCACAATGTATAACAAAACACTGCTCAAAATCACACACACCCCTTTTAAAGTTGCCTTTTCTTTGCATCCGAGAAACTACAACCGCAGTCCAGTACAGAATTCAATCACAGCCAAGAAATATGAGCAACAAAATGAACAAGCTTACTGAAATTAACCTATTGCATACGTATATGCGTGTTGGATTGTGGCCTACACATAAATGGTGTTTCTATGTGCAGGTGTGCAGTTCAGAACTTGAAAGAAAACTTTAAACCGCACTCGCAGAAAAATGTGAGGTTCAGCCTATAGTTGGGATTTTAAAGAAAACAAGCATAGAACTCAGCTATTGCATCACTAATTGCCAATTTGTCACAGTAATCAATTCAAAATCATTTCCCAAATGTTCCCTATTTACCTTCTCGCTTTGCATCTGAAAGTACAGGAACGGCCAAGTTATCACCCAGCAAGAACCTCAGTTTTCTGTGGGCAGTTTCTGCTAAAAGCTCCACACATAACACTAATGCAATTAAGTAATGAGATCAGAAAACTGTTTAGGGCTGTATCGTTCATTAAGACCAAACTCCTCTGAGCAAATCAATGGCATGCTTCTCTTTTTCTTCTTGTAATCATGTGGGATGTAAAAAGGACAGGAGCAGTCAAACACAACTTTTGCTAGAGTAGACATAAAGGTTGTCTCAGTCCTCCAGCCGGAACTGCCTGCCTTCCTGGACTGAGACAAAACTTCCTTGTATGTCACTTGAGATGGGTGCGGCCTCTCCTTGAAGAAGCACAGGCCGGGCCTCCATTTTGTCTCTTCAGTCTTCTCTCTCTCATTGCCATCTTAACAGCAGCATTACTAAGATGCACCCTTGGCTCTAGGCCAAGAGAAGAAAAGGGGGACTTTCTCCCATAAGGAGATAGTCACCACATGTATACTGTTTAGTAACTTTTAAGTCTGCCTCTGGGATCCTTTGTGTGAACAGATGATTTCTTGTGAGTAAACTGAAGACTGTGTAGTGTCTTATTAAAAGAGGGATTAAAAGGGGAAGGCAACAGGACAATATTTCTAATGACTCTAGCGAGTCTGTGCAAGCTATCCGCTGTGAGTGTGCTAAAAAGGGAATGTTAACTCTGCAGATATTATAGAACTTGTAAACACAAGTTGGGACAGGATATCTTAAACAATATATCCTCCCCCACATCCCTTAACATTCCCACAAATCAAACTACAGGTTGGTCTACATTAGCCTTCCCCAACCTGGTGCCCTCCAAATGCTTGGGACTACAACTCCCATCAGCTCCACCCAGCATGGCTGTGCTGGAGAGCACTGGGGGCTAGTAAAAGCTGTTCAACTGTGGAACGGTCTCCCTTGGGAGGTTGTGGACTCTCCTTCCTTGGAGGTTTTTAAGCAGAGGTTGGACGGCCATACGTCATGGATGCTTTAGCTGAGATTCCTGCATCGAAAGGGGGCTAGAGGACCCTTGGGTCCCTCCCAACTCTAGGATTCTAAGATACTTTATTCAACTTTAACCGATCCTTATCTCACTTACCCGCGCAACAACCCAGGAAGGCTAAATAAGGCGAAGTATTGTGTCAATTTTACTTATGACGACAGCAATCTCTTAAACCACGGTTAGAAGACTGGGAGTGGGCTTGGGAGTTTCACTCTGCGTCTCCTGAGTGAATTTCCCCATTCTGCCATTACTCTCATCAATGGAGCATCTAACTCCCCAGTTTCTCTGCCTAAGCCTGATGCATGTAGTTAACATCAATGCTCACATATGCTCAGCTGCTGTTGATGGGATTCATGACTAGAAGAAGGAAGGCCTGGGTGAGAGAGTCTGCGATTCCAAAACCTGCCCCGAATCTTTCCGTGCCAATTATACATCAGCCCGCAAAAGTAATTACTACTGAACCATTCTAACTTTGGTTCTTCAAAGGGAAGGCTGCAGTGGAATTCTTCATGGTGGAAAGAAAACGGGCTCTTAATGGATCTTATCAGTACATACACACACGTATTATTATTATTATTATTATTATTATTATTATGCACCCCCTCAGCTCAGCACCCTGTGTAGGGGAACTGCCTACGCCTAAATCTGGCACTGACCACAGACCAAGGGTTGCCAGCACAGCGCCCATGGGCACACATACAGGTGAAGTTCGAAAAATCAGAATATCATGGAAAGGTTCATTTCTTTCAGTAATTCAACTTAAAAGGTGAAACTAATATATGAGAAAGACTCATGACATGCAAAGCGAGATACGTCAAGCCTTTATTTGTTATAATTGTGATGATTATGGCGTACAGCTGATGAGAACCCCAAATTAACAATCTCAACTTTGGGGTTTTCATCAGCTGTACGCCATAATCATCACAATTATAACAAACAAAGGCTTGGCATATCTCGCTTTGCATGTCATGAGTCTATCTCATATATTAAACCCCAGTAGCTAATGAAAACAATTGCTTACATAAATGGGACTTTTCCACGATATTCTAATTTTTCGAGTTTCACCTGTAAGCCCAGAGACCTTTCCTGGTGCCCACGGAGGAGTCTTCCTTTTGATGAAATTAATCTTGAAAGAGGTCTTCCATCATAGAATGGGCTGCAGCCTGCAGTGTGTCCTTGATTTGTGGTGTGCTGCCCAAAATAGTTTCTCTGGTTGTCAAAGGTGACCGTGGGCCCAAAAAGGTTAACAACTCCTGCGCTAGGCCTTGTTAAGTCCCCCACCCGGCTACAAACGCCGAGAATATTATTTGATATAGAATCTCTATGATTCCCAGTTCTGTTGTGAAGGGGGGGGGGAGAAAGCCCTTAGCAACATGGGACCCGTTTACCCACGAGATCGCCTTGCCCCACATGTGTCCAAGCAACCACTTCAATCAGTGAAACTGGTGCTACTGGAGGTGCCACAGAATACCCCTTCTACATTTGTAAGAACTCCATTGTTTAGTGTGGCAGCGCCTGCCCTTTGGAACTCCCCGCCTCTTGAGATCAAGCAGGCGCCTTCACTGCACTCTTTCCAGCGCCTGCTAAAAACATCCCTGTTTAGATAAGCCTACCCAGATGCTTAGAAAGCTGAGGTAATTTTAATCTCTTAGTATTTTAACTTTTGTATGTTCTAAATTAGGGTAGTAATTCTTTTTTAAAAAAACTTTTTGTAAGCAGCTTTGAGGTTTGTTTAACAATCAAGCGGTGTATAAATTATACAAAATAAATCGGAGAAAAAGAAATATGAATTTAGAAAGAACCCCTCCGCAATGTTTTTGTGAGGGCCCAGAATTGCCAACCGACTATAAAGCTTTCAGTTGACTTATCAGGCTTTTACCCACTTAACTAATTAAATGAAAGCAACTGAGTATATTAATAAAAAAAAAAAGATTTAAGTGGTTCAGAGGTATTGGAAGTCTGAGATTACTCACAATAAGTAAAAGCCACTGTTAAAGGCCACCTTTAATATTTATTTTTCATCTATTTCAAAATATGAAATAATATTATTATCCCACTCTTTCTCTGAGGAGCTCAGTGACATTTACATGCCCCCCCCTGGTTTCATCCCCACAAAAAGGCTATGAGGCAACTTAGACTGAGAGGTAGGAAATGGCACCTGATTATCTATCCTCTCTGGGCTTTGTGGTCAGGAATTTGAGCCTCGGTTTCCAGTCTGAGCCACTGTGCCACACAGGCTTTCAGCAGAGACAACTCCATATTACAATAGGGCGTAGAAGATTCAGATTTAAAAGGCTTGTTGACACTGATTCTGAATTATTGCTGTCAGCTGCAGTGCCTGTGGCTTTTGCTGCTAGGGCACTGGCACTGCAAAATGGAATAAAAGCCCCTCTTTTTTTCCAACAGACTTAGAACACTGAGAAGGTAGCTGAAACCTTGAAGATCTCAGCTGCACCTATCGATTGGGGGACAAATATGCATCTGTGAATAAAACGTTAGCTGATTAAGCTGCCCATCTTGGCGGTGAATCCTGGATGACCTGCTCTCAGCCCTGCAGGCCCTTTCCCACCTGGCCTGGGAGAGCAAGGCCCTTGCGGACTGACTCCAGCTACAAAAGCTGAGGCTGTAGAAGCCAGAGAGCATCTTGGCTGACCCACGTCATGGAGCCTGAGCTGCCGCTCACTATGAACCATCATTGGCGGCATTTATGTTCCATGCTCATGACAACATTTTATTCTCTTGCTAATTACGCTGTTTTAAATGTGCATTTTAGATTTGACTTCCTTTAGCAAAGCTTTCTCTTGAAATGTTTAAGATGTACATATATTTAAAAAAATTGTTAACTTTGCTGTGTTAGAAGTGCATTCTGTGGTTGACCTCCTTTGTAATGTTTTATTTCGAAATTTTAACATAATATTTTAGTTTCCTGTTGATTACGTTGCTTTGAATGTCTACTTTATATTTGACTTTCTTCAATCATGTTTTATTCTGGATTGTTTTGTTTGATGTTTTAATGTGTTGTAAACCGCTTTGAGACTTGTTTCTTAAAAATATAAAGCGGTATAGAAATGAAATGTATAATAATGCCCATTAACCCCATTCATACTGGCAGCCCATGTAGAGACCACATAAAGCTAAACAGGCCAATGGAAGAACTAAGTTATTTTCTCTTTTGGCAGTGATTTGATATTTAAATGCACCATCCTTGCTCTCACCACAGCTTTCATTTCATTACCAGAGTTTGATTCCCCTGAGCCCAATCACCCAAAGCTTATGGTTCTTGAATTGGTCAAGATGGATTGTGACATTTGGCTTTCTCTCAGCAATCTCCCTCTCCCTCTTTTTATTCCTTTTCCACAGAGGATTTATTTAAGCTTTTCGCCTTCTTGAAGAAACGTACTACGCAGTAGGGCAAAGAATTATGATGATATGGCTACTACCACTGAATATATATTAAAATAGTTGTATTGAGAGCACAGAATGCAATATACAGGTGAAAAGAAAGCAAACAACATTTTCTGCTCTTCCGAGTTGCCACTAAATTACAGTCATGCTATCAGCGTGAAATGCCAACTTCAGTTTCACTTTTAGAAGTCTGCCAGCAATGAAGATGAGTTGGTTATGAGACGCAAAGGCTCTGCTGAATTCTGCAATGGGTCACAAGATCCCGTACCGAACAATCCACCCACAATGCAGCGCAGTCCTGACTCGCCCCAGCGCCACCATAGGAAGTCTGTGCTGGCAAATCCTAGGCAACAGCTTCTGAGAAGGTTGCACAACAGCGAATAGATTAGATTTTAATTTAGATGCTGCTGTCCTGCAAGCGATTATGCTCAAAGTGGTTTGCAACATGCACCCAAAACAGCAGCAACAATTCTCTCAGTGCATGTGGTATGAGGCGTTTAAAGTTGACTGTGTTTGCTCACACTGGGTTAGCCGAGTTAGTTAATCCCGTGTGACCCAATTCAATTTCTATGCATTTCCTTCGTGACAAGAGGTTATACGAAGTAACCTATATAGGCCATCTGAGTCACTGTGATTGGGGGAAAAGGGTTTCTTCAGCACAGGAAGTTGCCTTATACAGGGTGAGTCTTTTAAAAGAGGCCCCGTGGAACATGTGTACTCTGTATCCACAGGGCCTCTTTTAAAGGACTCATCCTGTACATTGCCAGAATAATGGTCCATCTGGCCCAGTATTGTCTACACTGACTGGCAGCAGCCCTCCAAGGTTTCAGGCAAGCAGCCTTTCCCAGCCTTATCTGAAGATGCTAGGGGTTGAACTGAGGACCTTTTGCACACCTTTTGTGCTATGGCCCAGTGCTTTTGCAAGCTACAGGAAAAGCATATTGATACTTAAATACTACTTCAGAAAACCCATTAATGTGAGCTACCATTGCAGGTGACTATGTGCAAGGAGGATTGTTCTGAAGTATAATTCCCCCCTATGATAACAAGAAGTCAATGCCTTGCAGCTGCAAGAAACTTCATACAGCGTTTATACAGAGGCTTGGCAATCTGCTCAACCCATTTTCTGAAGGCTTGCGATGGGCATGTCCAAAAGTCCAGTACAATCTAAGCCAGCCAAGATGTCCAACTAAACCGGTTTACATAGCCAACAGTACTATGAAGTCAAGGATGACCTTGCACATGGGGCAGAATAGTATTGTTTTTCTGCTTCAAGTTGCCGTCTGACAGCAATGGCAGAAGGGAGAGCTCTTTGCTCCCCAGCAGTTCAGGAATCGGGTACAATGCACTCACCCTACTCTGAGAGGAGACATCCACCATGCTTCCACTAGTCCAGTCAATCTACAGAAAAAAAGCTGGAACCTGGGCAAAATTGCAACATAAACGCTTTTAGTGGCATTTTTATGAGAATTGGGTGTAGAATAACATATTAAAAAATAGACAAAATTAAATGTCAGGAACACTGTGAAATCGTGATTTCAAAATGGCCGACCTGCTGTATCAATTGTATTGTATTTCCATTAGTTTTCTAAACTTAATTGTGTGTATCCTATGTTTTTTAATTGTTGATATATTAGAAAATGTTGAAAACAGTCATGTTCTTCTAGCTGCCGACAATATTGATCACAATATTCTTACACTGTTGGTGAGAACACATTCCATGGTATGGGGATGATAGCAGCAATAACCCCAGCAAAAACCTTTTCTCGTTGTATTCCAAGAAAGAATATATTGAGCTGTGACTTAAAAGCTGCTGCATCTATCAACATTCATGAATATCGATTTGCATCCAGTACTCTCAGAGGCATTAAGTTTAAAATATTGCCTGATATCTATCCCACAAATGTCAAAGTAGATCTGCTGTGGAAACTGTCAAGGAACTTTGAACAACCAATGCCTGGCTGGTCTGGAATGATGCACTTAATACATAATAACCAAAACAACCAGAAAGTTGAGAAATCATCAGTACTTTTCCTACCTATCATTGATATGAAGCCCACTGAAATGACTTGCATCCTGTCTACCTTAACATATCTACGAGATTTAGCTCTTAAGCACAATATACCAACTATCATAACATTTGATCAGCCACTCTTTTGGAAAGCATCACAAATAGTTCATTCATCATGTGATGGTAGTGCTCTCAAGGACATCATTCTATTGCTTGGTTCCTTTCATACTCTCCTGAATCTTCTTGGGGCCATTGGTACACTCATGGCAGGATCGGGCCTTAAAGAAATCCTCGAAGAGATTTATGGGGAAAATACAGTAGTGCATATGTTAAATGGGAAATCAGTATCAAGAGCTTTTCGTGGACATTTGATTCTCGATTCATGCTTAAGTGCTGAAATAATGTCGCAGATAATTGAAGATCATTCAGAATTCCCCCAGGTCTTAAAAGAAGCTTTGCACTGTATGATTCACTAGTGTCCTGTAACAAAACTATAGAAGAAGTGGATTCTTCACAGACTATGATACACATAAGCTGTGCATTGGATGCAAAGAAGAGCGAACTGAAAGCAAACTCAGCAACAAGTAAACTATGGCTTAAGTATCAAAATATGGTTGATCTTGCTAGAAAACTCATCACAGCAGATAGAACTGGTTCAGGGAAAATGCATATTGATGCCATACATCAGTGTCTACCCATTTTTGCAGCTGCGGGTCACCATAATTACTTGAAATCAGCATACCTATATTTGCAGAATATAATTCTGTTGCCAACAACAAATGCCACTGTTTCTGCAACGTTTGAAAAAGGATTTCATGTGATACGCAGAAGTGAACGGTACTGGGCAGGATTGGGTTCTGACTTAGTAATTGAACAATGTCTGATGCGCTCTCTTAAAACTACAGGGGGTTTGACCAGAGGAAGTGGGTTGACTGGCATTCAGAGAGCAGTTTGGTCTTTATCATTGCCTGTATCGTCAGGGTATAATCTAGCTATGCAGGAGTTTACCAATGTGTCATATTCATCAAGTGAACAACACAAGGAACTATCTAGTGCAAGGCTGATTAGAGACAAAAGTGATTCACAACTGGTATTGAGCAAGTTGCAAGCATTCTTGCCATTAACACCTGAGTCAAGTCTGCGTAATATTGTAACAGGTGTAACTGCAGATTTGGCAAATGTTAATGTGCATGAATTGGAAGAAGTTGGTAAGGTCATTGTAGCTAAACTTATTGACCAATAAGTTTTTGCATATAAATGTAAGCATTCTGACAAAGTTAAAACATTAGCGTTCTCTGCTGCACTGAAAATTCCTGGAGATGATGAAAGTGTTGTAATTCCCATTCCACCTTAATAACAGACTGAGGATGGGAGCTTGTCACATGTCTGTATAGTGTTCCAGTGTGCTGCTGGGAACTTCCGTTCCTCAGTCTGTACTTTCTCTTTCGTTTTTCCGAACATGGAGGTGACTGCACGTGTGCTTTCTTTTGTCCTCATGTTCGCCTAATAAATGCTTAACTATAATGCTCATGCCAGCCTCTGTGGTGCATCTTCTGCTGCTAAATGGACAGAAAGAGTGCCTGGCTTTCTGAAGCAAGGTCTCTGGTTTCTGCTGCTGTTCCAGGGCTTTGACCGGCAGTTCGGCCGGGGGTGTTTGGGCCAGCAGGGAGCATGCCCGTTGTTCCCGTTTCCCTGGACAAATTACAACAGAAAGAACGATTGACCCAGCATTGCTGTTTCAAAGGCTATTGGACATTGTTAACACAGGTGAACTAAATTTTGAAGAAGTGCTGCAGTATGAATTGTGCTCATACCCACCTTGATTGTTCAAATCATGCTCTATACCCAGGAAGGCTGACAAGCCACAGATAGTACATGTTATCAAAAAATATGTGATGCAGAAACAGAATAGTTGTAGTACCGAATACGTTCCAAGAAGTGATCAATTCGTGTTAGATGGTGGTCCGCTGCTGCATTGCCATAAATGGAAGAAGCATGAAACGTAGGATGACATTTGTTGTTGTTCAGTCGTTCAGTCATGTCCGACTCTTCGTGACCCCATGGACCAGAGCACGCCAGGCACCCCTATCCTCCACTGCCTCCCGCAGTTTGGTCAGACTCATGTTGGTAGCTTCGAGAACACTGTCCAACCATCTCATCCTCTGTCGTCCCCTTCTCCTTGTGCCCTCCATCTTTTCCAACATCAGGGTCTTTTCCAGGGAGTCTTCTCTTCTCATGAGGTGGCCAAAGTACTGGAGCCTCAGCTTCAGGATCTGTCCTTCCAGTGGAACATTATGACATCGCATACTAGTGGACAAAGTAACATCAGCAAACTCTTTCGTTGCACCAGAACGTCTACCACCAACTACATCTGCAACAAAATTCCATAGTTTTCGATCATATTACCAGATAATGGAATGGTCATGCCACAAAGAGGGTTTACGACCTAATGACTGGGGTTGGATGATAAAGGAGGACAACCAGCTTCACCCTGTGGTGTCAGACATGGCCCCTGCACCTGAAAGTCTTTTGAAAGTTATCCACTGTAACTGCACCACTGGTTGTTGTACATTCCGTTGCACGTGCAAAAAAAAATAGTTTTCCATGTTCAACAGCTTGTGGTCAGTGCCAGACCATTGGTTGTGAAAATGTGTTGTTGATTGAACATTGTTCTGATATAGAAGATGATATGGATGACTGATGTCTGCTTTTGTTATTTGTAATACATAATAAAAGTTCTGGTTCAAGCGCCTTATTGTGACCTTGTTTCAATGTACCATTGCTTTCACTTTGTTGTTTTTAGCAAACATTTAAATACAGAAATTATGTAGCCTAATAACTAGTTCAATGACAACTTTGTATTATTTTCCCTGACGTTTGGTAACAACAGTTAAAAAACATAGGATACACACAATTAAGTTTAGAAAACTAATCGAAATACAATACAATTGATACAGCAGGTCGGCCATTTTGAAATCACGATTTCACAGTGTTCCTGTCATTTAATTTTGTCTAATTTTTAATATGTTATTCTACACCCAATTCTCATAAAAATGCCATTAATAGTGTTTATGTTGCAATTTTGCCCAGGTCATTTTGTATATTGACCGGACTACACACACTACAAAAAGCTTCTTCCTTCTCCCCTGTCAGTTGGCCTCCTCCTGGCTCTGTGATATTCCTATGTCTCTAATAAGGAATGCATAGACCAGCAGGAAACACACCACAATTTCACAGTTCAGACATCACAGAAAGCTAATTTAATAATCCAGAAGACTCGTCTTAAACCAGGGTCACAAGAGAAGAAGGAAGAGCCTCTGTGGGATTTAGCACAGTGTGAGGAAAGCTTCTGAGAGGAACTGACTCTGGGGACTTCTAGAAGATGGCTGTTTTAGAATTAGCATCATTCTCTGTGATCTATTACTGCTTTAACAAACTATGTGTTAAATATCTGATTGGCTAATTAATTGGCTTTTGGACCATCAAATGCAAAGTGAATTTGACATCCCTCCTATCAATCTGCTTTTTAAGATGTCCCTCATTACCCTTGCAAAAAGTAACACTTACCTGCGACTATGCACTGTACCAACTAAACAGGGAATGAGTATTTGCCAAAACTGCTTTCTCCACTCATACCTCACCTGGACAACAGTACCAGTACAGTGAGGAGGAGAGAGACTATAACATCCGCAGCCTGCTACACACAATAGGAGAGGAACAGCAGCTCCTCCTTTTCTCAAGATAAAGTCAGCCAACTCCTCTCAAAACTCAGCAATTGTCACCCTTCAAAAGGACCGCTTGGTTTCTCACCAAGCTCCACACTCCTTCAAGGTACCACATAATCCCATATTCTTTCCTCAAAACCGAGCCATTGTTCAGAAATGTTCCTTTATGTCAGAACATGCAAGCTCTGTACAAGAGACGCTGCCAACTTCATAAAGACCCATGAAAGCACTCCTGCAAAGTTCTGTCTCTTTAAAATATTCTCCACCCTGAGCAAAATCCCACTGCTCTTTATTACATCACACTTTGTGGCTTTCTGTTCACTGATGTCCCTTGTGAGTGTCTTCTTTTCAAGGCTCTGGCCACTCCTCATTTGGCAAGTATCTGATCCACAGACTGACACCTGGGTGCAAAGAGCTGTAGTGCATGGATACACAGCACTGCTTGGAATCTTTTTTTCCTTCTCCAGAAATAGTAAGGCAGTTTTATGTTCATGCACACTAAAATGTAAGGTCAAAGTAGGAAGGAAAACTTCCAGCACTGCTCTGTCCACATCAATGAATTAATATTGTGAGGACATCACAATTCTGTTCATATAGTAATATTTCAAATTGAATTTCATTCATGTCGTATGCACCGCAGCATTTTTATACTTTAGATATTCTACAACACTCAAATAAGAGAATTGGAACTTCTAGTTAATATTAATAGCTCATTAAATTAGCCATCTAATTTTCACCCGAGGAAAGTAGATACTAGAAAACCCTGAGAGTCATCCACTTGGTTTACAAGTCAATCTTAATATGACGCATACGATTATCTTTGTTACACATCACCAGAAATTTGTTTTTTAAAATTGATGCAGCAAAAGATTCCATTTAAACTCCAATATATTATTTAAAACTCATCCTATAGGCTCAAAATGAATTATTCTATAGTCTCATTAATTTTTTGCCCCTTTAAAACAAATTTTAAATTCTGATATCTCATTAAGACTTGTCAGAGAAATTTTCTGCTGCAGGGCAGGGATAATATGTGCGCCAATAACATCACAGTTGTCAGGAAACCCCCCTCCCCGCGGCTGGTAGGGTCACGGGAGTGTCTGTAGTATAGAGAACCCCAGAAGCTGATTACCAGTTCGTCCTCCCCCTCAAGCACCGGAAGCGACCATTCCTCCAGTGGGGAGGGGGAGTCAGAGGCAGGAAGGCGGTGCAGGGGCTCTGAGAGGATCGCGGAGCCTCAGCACCGAGGGGAAAGCGGGGAACGGGGTCAGGTTCCCACGCTCCGAAGGGGTAGACAGGAAGGACGTGGAAGGGGGAGGCGGGGGTTCAGAATCCCGCGCCTCTTTTGCTGGACAAAGAACAGGAAGGGGTCATTCCTGGACTCTGCGGAGGGATGAGATGGACGTTTGATCTTTTGCTCCACTGTACATAGCTGTGCACAATAAAGAACTTAGTTTTTAGAAGTTCTGCATCTGGCGCTTTACTCATGAGCAACCACTAAACGTCCTTACAACAGTGATTGTGAAATCTTCTGTGCTGAGATGCTTGCCCAGAACCAAGTGATTAACTACCAAGCCAAGCTCAAGGTGTTAGTTTGGGCTTTAAAAGCCTTGAACAGCTCAGGACCAGGTTATTTGAGGAGTTGTCTCCTCTCATATACATCACCCTCTGGTCCACACCACAACCTGCAGAAGTTCCTCTGGTGGAGTGCTGAGGAGGGCCTTCTCTGTTGTGGCACCTCCCATGTGGAATGCTCTCGCCTTTGAGATCAAGAAGGGAATGAACTGGGGATATTTCCAACAGCTATCAGAGACGCATCAGTTTGTACAGGCGTTTCCTGAGCCTTAGTTCTGGTTCCCTGACTCTCCAGTTTCCGGGATGATGCTTTAATGCTGATTAAAACAAGTTCAATACAGTGATACCTTGGTTTACAACCATAATCCGTTCTGGAGGTCCTGCTGTAAGCCAAAACAGGTTGTAACCCAAGGCACACTTTTGCCAATAGGGCCTCCAAAAAAAAATGGGTTGTAATCCAAAACGGTTGCAAACCAAGGTACCACTGTACCTTGCTACGCAAATACAGTTGTCACAATACACAAAGCGCAACAGGCTGAATGATAGTAACTGAAAATTTTGCTGGTTATTTCCTATCGTAAAGGTTTAGTCCAGTATGTGCAACATATACAGTTCATATGTACAGTGTATAACCTATGGGGCTAATTCCAATGTTAACACAATTCTTCTTTTCTTATCTTTTCTTACTGCTTCTTCTTGTAAGTTCTTGAAAGTTCCTGTATAACACAATCCTTAGGTAAGAATAGAAAAGTCCCCAAGGTAATGCTGATAAAAGCTATGCTGATGATTCATTATCAGAATATTTAATTGAACTCGCCTAAACACAGTTATGTTGGTGTGCAGTAGTAACACGAAGCAGTTTGTTTATTTTTGTACCATATTTTCCGGCGTATAAGATGACCGGGCGTATAAGACGACCCCCAACTTTTCCAGTTAAAATATAGAGTTTGAGATATACTCAATCGCAGATTCTCCACCTGGTGTATAAGACGACCCCCGACTTTTGAGAAGATTTTCCTGGATTAAAAAGTAGTTTTATACACCAGAATATACAGTAGTTTGTTGGGGTCTAACTGCACAATTAATTCCATGCATGCCCAAATGGGACACCTGACTTATGTTTATTCAGTAGGACATTTCCGTGCCACATAGAAAGCCACTTTTGAAACAGAGGAGATTTTCAAAAGTTATTTGATATCGAAGAGGGATGTGGTTTAACGGGAAATGTTAAAAATTAATTGAGTACGTATGAGCTCTTGACCATGCCTAAAGCAGCTCTTTGACTTTTCTAGCAGAACCCTTCCTCTTTACATGAGCCCCAATGCCACAAAATGTAGTCAGACTTTATTCTCTACTTTATGAACAGTTAATCCTGCTATATCCTCACCCCAATAACCTCATCTGCCTTAATGTGTAACTCCATATTCTGCACAAAAGCATCAAATAAGCAAACAAAACCAAATTGCATCTAGGAGTAATCAATGAAACAGAAACCTGCTCAGAAGTAACACTTTGATCATTCTCTTTATCATTGCTGAGAAACGGAAAGGAAAAAATAAAATTAATGTACATCATACGTGCAATTTCAGAAACAAAGTTAAAGAAAAGATTTTAGTGCTCCAAGATTGCAGGAAATGTACTTTTCAGCGAAAGCAGTTTTTCCTCCTGAGAATTAAAATACTATTTGAGATTACTTTTTTTGCTCAGCATATCAAGGAGGAATAAGTAGTAGTCCATCTACTTCATAAGGAAGAGTTCACACTGCTCCAAAATCATATGTAAGATAGTAAACTGAGGAACACTTACAAAAAATGATCTGGTACTATTACAGGAAATATTTAAGGGGGGGGGGAATTACCTTCCCTGTCTCAACTAAAATGTTTGCTTGACACATGGAGTAATGTGATAAATATGCAAACTTATAGTGAAATATTTTACATGTACTAGTTTAAACACCTGGAAAATGATAGACACTTATAAACAGCTCTAGAATGGCAATTCTATGCACACTTACATAAAGATAAGACCACATTAGGATTTACTTTTGAGTAAACATGCATGATTGTCTGTCAGACTGATAGATATAAAGCCCACAGTTAAATGCTACATGAACTTATTTAATAAAATGCCTCACATAACATTTTAGTCAGGATCTGCTCAAGGTGTAATTTTTTGTTACTTTGAGACGGGGCACAAACCATCAAGAAGTTTGTGCAAATGGTCCCTAAAAATTTCCAGGGGAAACCCTGCTGTTTACACTGGAGTCAGTCAGGTTTTCTCAAGGTTGACATTTGCTCCAATGTAGTGCTAAAGAGGGGGTTGGGGGGGGTCCACAAAGAAAGTAACTTCTTACTCCAGTAACATGTAAGTTACTGACATTCAGAATACAACAAAAGGATGGAAAGGAAAAGGCGAGGGTAACAAGGGATCGCTTTAAGCAAATACAGTTAACTCATGCTAAGGTTTTGTCCTTGTTAAGCTAAAGATTTTAAGGAAGAACTGGCTTAACAACAACAACAAACAACAAACAACAACAACAACTCAATCCCTTGGCTGCTTTAAAATTCTAGAATTAACAGGCACTCAAACAGAACAAAAGTGTGAGAAGTTACAGAGAAAAAGGGAGCAAGCTTGAATGGGCACACAGAGAAGTTTAGACTAGAGAGAATATACTTAGAATCATAGAATTGTAGAGTTGGAAGGGATCCCAAGGGTCATCTAGTCCAACCCCCTGCAATGCAGGAATTCTTAGAGGGGGCATGCAACAAACCTTGCATGCAATAAACCTAATAACACACACACACACACACACACACACACACACACTAAGTTTTGCTTTTCCTTCCATTTTGCCAAATTAAACTTCAATTTAACTCAGAGGCTTGCAGGCATCATACCATTTAAAATATTGCCATTATACACCTATTTTGTGTTTCTGATTCTCTCCATTCTGAAACAAAAACTGGACCATCAGAATTAGCTATGCTAAATATAACATTATGTGGCATTACACAGAGCAGGGCATAAAGGCTTTGGCAAAGGTTGATATTTACGCTGCAAGATACATCCGTTTGGGCTACAAGCCGCCCTCGCAGCTCCACTTTTTACATGAAAAATCAATAATAATCTTATTGTTGTTAGAATTGGTCTAAAGAATTATTGCTTTTTCAACTTCTTTAGAGAGCCAAAAAAAAGTCCCCCCCACCCCTGCACCAGAGCTACTCTGGGCACATCCAACAGCTTGGGCATGAAGTTTTTTTACTTGTCATTATGACAAAGAGTTTTTGCAAAGTCTGTGCAGTAGTGTGGCAGCTACCACTCATAAAATCCAGCCGCAAATTTCTTTAGTTATGCAGAATTACATATTGTTCCTTAGGATCCTGGCCATTTTTTAATCCATTCTTTCCAGGATCCTAAGGCCTTTTGTCATGTCTCTTTCCTGCCCTTTGCATAGTCTTTACATCTTTCTCCCCTGTTTTTTTAGAATAAACATGCACACAAACAGCATGGGTACTCATGCCTTGTAATATTATTTTGCAAAGCAATGATAGCAGACATAAATCTAAGCTTGGTTCAGAGCACCATTAAAGACCAGTTCCTTTTTTAAAAAAAATCTGTAATATCCAAACATTGTTTGAGTAAATGAAAACAAGATTGACACGAAGCAAAACCTGGCAGCATTCAGCTTTCAACTTTCAACAAGATTTATTTTGTCAAGAGTCATTATTTTACCAGAGCTGTGTGACTACCCATATTTATTTTTAAATATCATCCATTTTGTGTTTTCAGTAGCAACACAGTCCCCTAATTGTAATCGAAGCCTAAAAACCACTTGCCATAAAACAATCATAACTTCTCTGTAAATAAGCAGCCTCCAAATTTGAAATGAATCAAAGAAGCTGGAGGAGGTGGTGAGAAAAGCGTGTTTTCCTTGCTTATTGACAAAGGACTGACATTTAATACAACTGGAACATCACCTGGCAATGCTCAGGTATGAATTCTTTTTGAAGCAACCTTACCTCAGACTCATCTGTAGATTCTTCATTGGACCTGGGCTCCTGAAGACAATACAAAAAAGGGAAGGAAGGGGTTACAAATGCAGACATAACATGCAACGGACATGCAAAGGTTCGCACTTGGGCTGTTCAGAAGTACATGGCTATAGGATTTATGGCTGTACTGTATCCCCCATGGTCTTTTTTTGCTTCTGGAAGTTAAAAGGCAAATAGCCAGCAAAGATTTAGAAGATTCTAGTTATATTCCAGAAGAATTCTGATTATATTCTAGATCAGCGATGTTGATTTTTGCATCCTTTGTACCAGGATATGTTATGTGAAATCATACACTGATAGCGGATAATTGTCATGTTGTTGTGAGATACCTAAAGCAGACAAAACACACAACAAACACTATACTTATTCAGTTGTTTCTAGGAATGAAGAAGGCACCCTACCACTACCAGCACAGAACAATCTGTTGCTTCTGTCACTGTGGAGATTAATAACAATTGGCACATTTAGCCTTATACCACTTTGCTTGAGTCTAGCCCTTCATCTCGTACACCAGGTGATATTAAGATTTAAATCTGGAGTCCCACGGATATAGCACATCCTTTAAAAACAAATGTTTCATCAGAACTTTACACACAGGCTTGTTCTTGTTTATCTAATACTGTATATACTTTGTGGTTTCTCTGTGTTGGTCACACAAAAATACACTCATAGCATGTGTCTCCTACAGCCAGGCAGCGCTCCTCATGGTTCACTGTTGGGGTGTCTCTTCACTGCACATGTCCCATCTCACAATCCCTTAAGTGGCAAGTGATTGTTGCAGGACCATCAAAGATGATACAGGCTTTCCATTTCTTTTGAGGACCTGAATTATGCTGTTTTGGACTATTAGTCCATTAGCCTAATACTGCCCACTCCAAGTAGCAAACAGCAGCTTTGGATAGTGCCCTGCAGATAACAACTTCTGTGCATTCCAATATCTCTCTTCACTGAATTTGTATTAGACAAACCAAGTGGTTCTACTAACCATGATGGTTAGACATTGGAGGCTGCAATATTCCTGACTACAGATTGCTGGAACCCACAGAAGGGAAGACGTGTTCTTGTGCTCAGGACCTGCTTAAAGGTTTTGCACTGGGGCATCTGGTTCACCCCTGTGAGAACAAGATAGTGGACTTGATGGGCCATTGGCCAGATCCAGCATGTTCTTCTTACGTTCTTCAGTGGTGAAGTCAATGTATTATTTTTATCCCACAAGGCACTCAAGGCAGTTTCATATTAAGAAATAAGCTAAAGTTATGTAACAAGGGACCAAACAGTGAAACATTCTCTCTTACATGTGCATTTTGGGCTCTTCCTTGAGAAATTGTTAACGTATTTATTACGGCCAACCTTTTGCATGACAATTTCATGGATGTCAGCGATGTTCTGTAACACACACACACACACACATGCCATTATTGTTGGGTATATGGTTAATCCCACACACTTGTATTTCTGAAGATCCCTCTTCACTTTTGTGGCTCACATGAGATAGTGAGCTAGATAGAGATATTCCTCTTTACATCAGAATGTTGATTATACTGAATTCCATTTAAAGGATTGCTCCATTTAAATTCACTCAGGAACTCTCAGTGGCACGTATGTTAAAAACCAACATTATTCTTGTTACATTTCTCAAGCCTTCAAAGAACGTATGACTTAAAAATCTCTTCTTCACAAGGCAATGAATCTTACTGCTGCATACACACAAACACACACACAAGAAATTGAGTCTATTCTTGCTAATCTCTCACCTGTCCAGTGGTAAATTCTGCTGATGCCATGCCTCCACAGAGGTCAGCAAAATGAAGATTTACTTAACGTATTTACAGTTATCAATAGCAATAAAAGGTTACAACTAATATGCTGACAGTGAACGTAAGCATTTTAACAACTGCATGATGGAAACAAAGACTATACAAGAGAGAAGGCAGTTCAAACCTTATAAGACAACATTTTGACAATAAGATGAATAACTGTAACAGGGTGGGTGCTGGAGAGGGGTTGGGAGAGACCCAAAATAGTAAGATCCCCTGTCTGCGTTTACACCACAGGATGAATTTTGGGCAGTAACATCACAAAATAGACTCTTGTTGAAACAAATTTTTGAAATCAAGACTGCTCTACCACTATGAGCTCTATAAAATTCAGACTTGCCTGAGACAATAACACTTCCAATATTGCAAAATTATTCTTATACTCTTTTAAGTCCTAGCATCTGGTCTGCATAGGGCTGAAAAACACTTCTAGTTCCTAGACACCTAAGGCAAGCCCTGCCGGGTTAGACCCAAGGCCCTCGCTGTCCAACATTCTGCTTCCATAGTGGACTTGGACATGCCTATAGGAATCCCAAGACAGCGGGGCAGAAAAGAGTACTCAGCTCATGACCCCCAGTGTCAGGGCTGGTTCAGCTGCACATCAGCATGGAGACTCAGATGAGCTGTAAGGACGATTCTTTGTTCAAGGAAACAGAATACAAACAGAGAAACCTAAGGCAAGACTGACCCAAGACTCCTCTCCAGCCGGCTGTTTTCCTAAGTCTTAAACTTTGTCAGGGAGGGGCTCCCTGTGCTCTCTGCTCTGCTACATGCAAAGCCCTCCGTGCCCTTGGAGACAATGGAGGATGAGAGCTGAATACAGTGAGACTGGCAGACTCCCATGAATCTGTTGCAGACTCCGTCCCCAACTCCTCCTTCTCAGCTGCCTGCCCTAGATCTGCAGTGCTTTCTGCCTCTTCTTCCTCTCTCTCACTCAAGCCTGCTGCTTGTTCAGCATCCAACCATTCTGCCCCCCATCCTCTGACCTGTCTTCCATGTCCCGCCACCACTCCCCTGGCTTCCTCTTCTGAGGTTCCCTAGGGGGTTCTCCAACTGCAGCCTCCCACCCACCACTCCTCGTCACCCAGCCAGCCCCTGACACACAGCAACCGGTATTTAGAGGCCTACTATCTCTGATACTGGAAGTAATGCAGCCATCTTGACTAGCCCCAGGAATTTACCTAATTCTCTGTCCGTCACAATCTCAAGCTCCCTTTCCTAGTTAATCACCACCAGTTCAGGCTCCATCAGAATATATGTGAAGTTGGGTCCCCTCTCTCTTGTTGGCATTTTGATTATTTGGTGGGGAAACTGTTATTCGTCTTTTGTATCTGGACTTGAGTGACATACTGTTTTTGCGAGTAAGATCATTCCAGCAGTGACCTGAAAATGAAAGCTGCCCGGCGGATATGAGAAGACAGAACTAGTAAATGGTAGCATCACAAATCGAACTAGACTGGTACTGACTGAGGCAAGGGGGACCTAGTTATCTTGAATTTTGACACTGGAGTGCTGGCTCCTTGAACACCATGGTTTACAGATCTTCCTAACACATTTCCTAGCCATTGATGGGTACCTATGCAAAACAAAGTCCCTTGCAACCATGATGGTTTGTATCTATTCAAAAGTGATCATAATGTCATGGTTAAGCGCCAGGAAAGACACAAAGGAGAAAGGAGAAATCACTCCGGAAAGGGAGTGGTCAATTATCCATGAGGCTGGCTCCTGATTTGCAAACCATGCTTTGCAGAAAGTAGGGACTGATATTTACAACTGTAAAATACTACTTTCATCCCTGAGAACTAGCAATAATATAGTTTCCTGAAACATTTGTGTGTGTACGAATATAAATCTAGTAACAGTCACATTATTTACAAATGAACAAAACAGAAGAAATAATCTAGAAGGGTTTCTCCCCCCCCCCACCGCCAATGGCACAGCTTCTTGCTTTGTCTGTCTTCCAGTATGATATTCCTCTCCCAGTCAAAGATAAACTTCTTTTCCTCCCACTGCTCTGCCTTTGATCCTCTTGTGAACCATGGCAGACAGCAAGCAGCAGTCAACTGTGACACCTGTCACTCTGCCTCAATATTTCATCCAGCTCCCAGATTCCAAAAATCCTACTTTAAACCTTTCCTACTGGGATTTTGAAAAACTGACCTAAAAACATAAGAGTCCGTCAGCGTTAGCATATATTGATTCTCTTTCCTGACTACCAAAAAAAAAAAGAATCTAGATGGACCGGAATTCTCTAGAGACAGAACAATTCTCCAGAGAAGAACTCCTGTAGATTTAAACCTTCTGACACTGTTGCTGTTCTTGCAAGCAATTAAGTATGCAGGACAGCATTTTAAAAACCAAACAATATGGTTACACACATCAGGTTTCGTATAGTTATATAAATTAAATATCTGCTTTTTAAGCAAAATAAAAAATGAAACCACCAAGATTTAGGTGCCGTCTCTTAAAGCCAAGCACTCAAGCTTTTGCAGAAGCAGTACCATTACTTGTAAATATGTGTGTGAAAGCATGTGATCATCTACATCAATCTTTTAAAAAAGAATTTAACTGTAAATCTGCAGGCTAATATTCTAATTGCCATTATTAAGGATAGAACAGCACGTAAACAATTTTTTCTTTCTTTATAAAATCATTTACAGCCTGCTTCTTCACCCTAAAAAAGAACTTCCATAGTAGCTTGCAATGAAACATGAATACATGTTTTAAAACTAGGACAATAGTCCTTGCTCTATTTGACCCCCAGCAACAGTTGCTGACAGACATGCACCCTCTAATCCTGGAAATAATACATAGCCTAGTGACTAGCAGATATTGACAGCCTGATTGTCCATCAATTTGTCTAATCCCCTTCTGGAGCCATCTAAGTGGGTAGCCATCAAAAAGTCTTATGACAGCAAATTCCATTGTTTAGCTATCTGCTGTGTGAAGAAGTAGTGAGTCCACAAAAGTTCCTAGCTTTCAAATACATTTACTAGCCTGCTGTGGGCTGGCAGAAGAGGAATGGCGAGCTCCAGTCCTCCTGCAGCATTTCTGTGCTGGCTGCAGAGGACGGATGGATGGAGCACTCGTCTGCCAGACCACTCACTCACTCACCTGCCTGCATCCTTCTTGGCTATGACTACCAGGCTTAAATATAACTCTGGATTAATTGACACGATTGTCTCCAGGTCAACTGATGAGTTTCGAGGCTAAATTTTAACCAAGGAATTTAGGACTAGTGTAACTAGGAAGTGTAACTGCTCATTTGAAATTTACCTGCCCTCCCATTTCGCCTTGTCAAGGCAATTTCTTTAAAATGCCTTTCTGAAATCAGATCACAGGTTTCTAAATCTTAGTGATGCTATAGAGAACCTCCACTAAACAAGTTACCGGTAACTGTTTCCTATACCGCAGTGTGGATCGGTTACAAATCACATTGTGAACGATATATACTGCTTAAATATGGCTTCAGAAACCAATGTGTACATTATAGATTTTAAAGACTAACAGTGGAAGTCAATTTACTCAAAAGTAAGTCATACTGTGCTTTGTGGGGTTTACTCATAGCGAAGTGTTCATATGACTGCAGTCCACATCATATATCATTAAAATAAAATTAAAACTTTAAATAAAACGCTACATTTGCTGTTATGTATACTTTAATGTTTGGAAAATAAATAGATTTCAAAGGTTTTTAAAACATCAGAGTTGCCAAGAAAATGAATATACTAATATTAAATTTGTTAACTGCTTAGACATGCTATTTTCAACCAGGAAATATATAAATTTTGTTAATAAATTAAATGTCTACAGACAAACCAAACGAAGTGACATTTTTGTATGAGGCCATCTGTTTCCCTGATACTAAACACATTTGTTGCACAATATTTTCCCCAGTTTTTTTCGGGGGGGCGCATACCCCTAAACATTTTGTGAATCTAAGTTTGGCCTCATTGAGGGGCAGTATTTCAGTACGAGTAGGAAAATGAGAGTACCCCTAAACATATTTTTTTTTTAGAAAAAAGCCCTGCTTATTCCAATTTATTTGGAAGTCATTCCCACTGATTTCAAAGTATGTATTGACAAGAGCTACAGAACCCCTAAGCAATTCTCCCCCAGCCCAAGCTGCTGTTCCCAGGCCCCAACAACATTGGGGGGGCACTTTCCTGCATTCCCCCCCCCAGCCTTCCCCCTTCCTGCTCCCTCAAGCACCCCTCCCTCTAACTCTGCATGATTCAGGCTGCCTTGGGGGTGCTCCCAGTATGCTTCCCCCGTGTTGCAGTTGTTTATTGTTTCGGGGGTTCGTTTAAATCAGGCAAGCACGTGCAACAGGTAGATTGTGATCTACCGGTAGATCACTGGACGTCTGTGGTAGATCACTGGCTCCCCCCGCCCCAAAGAAGCTCAACAAGTTTGGCTCCCCTAAAAAGCTAAAAAAAAATTCCTGCACCCCCAAAAAACATGGCTTTCCTCCTCCCTAAAAGAAGCTCAACAACTGTGACCTGAACCCCCAAAAAGGGGGTAGATCACTGCCAGTTTTTAATTCTGTGGGTAGATCGCAGTCTCTTGGGGGTTGGCCACTCCTGGTTTAAATGAAGACGTGGAAATGGGCTCCATCTCTCCAAGCCCCCAACTGGGGAAGGCAAAGGGGGAGCCTCTCTGGGGCGCAGCCCCACCCCCCGAGCCCCTCATGGCCTGCCCCAAATCCCCTCTCAGCCCCCGAGGCCCTCAGCTTCCCTCCTCTCAGCCCCTGCAGTGCAAAGCTCTCTACCTGCGGCTCTGCTTCCGCCATGGCGCCGGCGACGGTCACGTGAGAGCGCCCGGGAGCGAAAGGCACGCTGGGAAATGTAGTCTCTGCCCCCCCTCCGCCTGCTGCCTCGCGGAAGAGCATCTTCACAAGCAGCTCGCGCCGCTTAGGAGCATCGCCGTGCCCAGCCCCGCTTGGAAGCAGAGCATTGCGCGGTGGGTCGCCTGGTCCGACCCTCTCCAATGCAGGGAACTTTTATTTTAAAAAAGTTTTTTTTTAAATTCTTTATTGCATTTTAAAATTTACATAAAAAGAAAACAAATTGATCCTTACGCGCACATTAACAGAAAAGAAAGCAATACATAAACAAAATATGAAATTAAAAAGAACAAAAATAAAATAAAAAGTGAAAAGATTTGAAAGGGGGGAAAGCGCAAAAATTATTAATCAAAGATACAAAATTATTTAAGGATTGCAAACCATAATTTAAATACTCTATACGGAAATTCCTAGAGCAAAATTACCTTCATATTCTACAGTATCTTCCTCTTTTCTTTACCGTCACATTCTTACCATTCTCCTAAACTGGTTTGAGTCCCTTCTATATTATTTGACTTCCCTCTATCTGTTTGCAGTTTCCATATTTCTTTGACATTCAACTTACCTTGAATTCAACATTGTTGAAAAACTAAATTCCCTTATATCTGTGAAGTTAGTCTAGGGCTAGGCACAGCCAAGTGTTGTTGCTGGAACCATATTTTGTTAGATAATTATTAAAGCAATCCCATTCTTTTTTAACATTATCACCTGAGTGGCTTCTTATTAATTCTGTCATTTTAGCAAGTTCAAGGTACACAGCTTCACTTGCCATTCATCTATTGTTGGTGTTAACTCATTTTTCCATTATTTTGCTATTAACATTCTGGCTGCTGTTGTCACATAAAGAAACACTCCTTTTTTGACCAACCAGGACTCGAACCCACAGCCCTGAGTTTTAAGTCTCGTGCTCTGCGCGCTGAGCTATCCCAGGCTGCCCGCCGCTGGCTTCAACAGGGTGAAAGGTTGCTAAAATTTTAAATTACTTTACAATAAACAAAAACAAAACATCAAGCTAATACTATTAATAATAAAAACAGCCATAAGAGCAAGAAGAATGTATGTAATTGAATTATTGGGTAAGTATTGCTTTTACTTTTGTGTTATTAAGCCCTTTGGAACTAACCCCTGCAGAATATGAATTAATGCCTCCTTTTGAAGCAGGACAGTCCTTTTTCAAACTGGTGGTCTTGCTTTCCAGGAAATTATATGCCCACCTTGTGGTAGAGTCTCTTCCACACCTCAAGCTGCAGCAGCAATTAAATCAAAAAAGGTTTGTTGTAAAATTATTACTTTGGGATCTGCTGGTCCCTTCTGTTATCTGGGGGCAGGACCCAGTAATACTGGTGATCCATGGGGCTAAAACAAGCAAATAAATAACCGGAAAAAAGGAAATAAAAAGTAGTATTTCGCACTGGTTCACCTGCACTCCTTCCCCACATAACAGAAGGTGTTGGCAGTAGCTTTGGTGCACAGAATATAGCTTAATTAGAGAGGAAGCATGCCACCTCTTTGCGTGTTTTAGTTTTTTTCGGCAAAATATACTCTTCAGCCCTGGAAAAACAGTGCAGCCTCTGAATATGGACATAGCTCTACCAGCTTCATCTTTTCATTCAAACAGGAATGTTTTGTGCATGAGTGGCACATGCATTAATTATTATTATCATTATCATTATCATTATCATTATTATTACCCCGCCCAATTGGCTGGGTTTCCCCAGCTACTCTGGGCAGCTTACAGCTTATAAAAAATTGTAAAACATTAGACATTTAAAAATTCCCAATACAGTACAAGGTTGCCTTCAGACGTCTTCTAAAATCAGATAGTTGTTTATTTCATTGACATCTGACGGGAGGGCGTTCATTTATTCATTTCATAGCATGTATGCACCGCTTGAGTTTTAAAACCCTCTCAAAGTGGTTTACAAAAAGCTAAAACAAGAAAACCAAGAAAAATTAACAGCCCTGCTTTAAAACACACAGACATAAACACACTAAAACAGATTAACATTGCCTCAAATTTCTAAGCACCCGGGTCGGCTTGCCTAAAGAAGGATGTTTTTTTAGCAGGCGCCAAGAAGAGTGCAGTGAAGGCTCTTGCTTGATCTCAAGAGGCAGGGAATTCCAAAGGGCAGGTGCTGCCACACTAAACGTATCCTTTTTTTTCCTGCCTGGGTTTCTGTGCTTTTAATAAGTGCATAAGAAGCAGGGGGGAAATCCAAAGGTGTTGATTGCAATGGCATTGCAACAGTGCGTAAGAATTTACCTGTTCGATTTCTACCAGGCAGGAAGATGCTAAAGACACAGGAGCTTTCATGTTAAATTGAAAAAGGTGCCAACTTTCATAGGCATTATAGTGATTTAGGTGTAAGCAAACATCATAGAAAGAAATATTAATTTTGCTCACTGCCGCCTGTTTCCATGTTTAAGGATTCTGGATCTGGTGTTTTTCTCTGCTCATGATATGCCACCTGTATATTAACATGTATTTCGTTCTCACTTTTGCCTGTCTTATCCTACTACAGTAAGCTTTGATGATGTTGCTATTCATGTTAAATAGATCACAGTCAAAACTCATTTGTATTTTACTCTGAGAAACGTTTGATTTTTTCCTTCTGACATATATGTAAGGAGAAGTACTTAGCCTTCCACCTACTAAAGAATTTGTGTTTTGGCATAGAGAAATGATTGATGGAGGTTGTCAAAGTGTACTTCCAGATGAAAACTCTTGTTTCTGTTTAGATTTCTGTAAACAGAAGCAAGGACCATGTTTAGGGAGATACATATACAGTAAATGAAAACCTAGAGTTGTTCTTTGCATTTTAAAATATTTGCAGATCCAAGTCATTCTCATGTTTTATAGGCCTTGCATATGCTTAGCTCTGCAGCACAGACATATTCACACCTCTAACACAGCAAATTAATCTACACTCTGGGAGGGCATGATGGGAATATGCACTAAAACTTTATATAGAATATGCCCTTTAACATATTACTTTGATAAATGTCACGGGCTGGCTGGATGCAAAGGAATGGGGTGGGGAGGCACCAGCCAGAGAACCCCCCAGGGGAGAAGACTCAGGGCCCAGGGATTGCTGGTGGGATAACAGTGAGTGGTCAGAGGGAGAAAAAGGAAGATGACTGGGAGGAGAAGGTAACAGGATTTAGTGAGCAGGGAAAATCTGTGGCAGAGAGATGTCCAGAACCAGAATCAGAAGCTGCAAAGGAGAGGATGGAGGCCAAAAGGCAGAGATAGGTCAGGGAGGTGAAGAAGCATGGGGGTCTCCTCCTCCTGCTGTGACAAGCTACCTCCACCCCCGTCTCCAAGGACCAGGAGAGGCATGAAGCGGGAGGAGCAAATGCAGGCATGCCAGCATAGTCTCAGATTGCTTCAGGAAAACCCTGGAGAGAAAGGGACTTAGGGAGCTGTGGAAATGTAGGTATCTGCAAGACCTACCGAAGAAGCTACACTCATTAGGCCTGGCACTCCTGAGTACATCCTGTTTCTTCTTATAAAAGGGAGGGGTGCTAAACAGGTTCTCCATCCATGCTTTTCCTCCAGAAACCGCCTCTCTCAAGCTGCTTTTGTCACAGCTGGACTCCAAAACCAGAAGCAATCCCCACTGGGAATTAAATGGCTGGGGGAAATGGCTTTTTTGGAGGGGGGGTACGTATGCGTGGTGGTGGGGCATTCAGAATCCTATTCTTGCATGCTGCCTCTTTGCTTTCAGTTGCACCCCCAGCCATATACTCATCCAGCTATAGATAGTTAGACCATCAGATTTATCCCTTAATGAATAAAGGGGAAGTTTGCTCATGTCAAAACATTCATTAAATTTCAAAAATGCTCCTGGGTGAATTGGGTCCATGTAATTCTGCAATGGCAGTGTTTAGAATAAAAAATAATTTCTTTCTTGGTCTTGTCTGTTGTTATTCAGAGTTTGATACAAGTTTGGTTCTTTAAAAAGAACAACAAAGCTTCCCTATAAATATCCTTTAATTTTGATAGTGGATTCCAGTGGTCGGCTTCTAATACACCCGACATGTTTATTGGCACCTTTTCCTGTAAGTAGCGACACTGATTTCAACATGAATTACTTAGGGCACAATCCAAAATCCCCGTTTTAGATCCATTTTCTGAATTAGTATATACTGTATCGACGTGTGGACGATTCAGCACTTAAGATGGGAGTAAACTGCATAAATGCCCAATGTGTGGCCCATTTAGGTGTTGGACCACTAAAGTCCAGTAGCCAATAGGCATCATCCAAAAAGAGAATGAAAGATGCATAACATTTACAAATGTTAATTTATATCTATAGATGCAAATTCCAAAATAATTACTTTGTAGTTCCTGTTGGCATCCATCTGTCTCAAGTGACGTCCTTGGGGTGCAAGCCTAGGCAGAGTGTATGGGGGTCCTGGGCTGCTCAGGCAACAAGACCCCTCTCTCGACTTCATTGATGTGGTCCAAAGGAAAGCACAGCAATGGTTTGGCACCAGTTTGGCTGCTGGAGTTGCCAGAAGGAGGCATACAAGGTGTCTTAGGGACTCCACTCCGGATTTGTGTAGGGTTTACTCTTTAGCCTTTTCTTCTCCCAAAGATGCCTCGCAAGGCAGCAGAGGTTTAGCACCAGAGTTTTCTTCTAGATGGGTTCCCTTCCCAGATTGACAAGCCCCATCTGCCCCTCACTTCCCTCTACAGCGCCTGCAGAAACTGCCTTCTTGGCCATTGGGCCCCCTATTCATCCCATCTTCTCAATCCACCAGAGCCTGTCTTCATATACAGGAGAAGTCCATAACTCACTGAGGATTTGGGACCTATCAGAAACCCTATCAGAAATCAAACCACTACCCTGGGTGAGGGTGGCCGCTGACATGCGCTGACAGCTTCTAGGAGCCACAGGTGAGAGCTGAGTGCAAGGTGGAGACAAACTACCCCAAAAGGATCACAATGTGTCCCCCACCAGAGGTACTACCCCTCCCCTAACGAAAACAAATACAGTGGTACCTCAGGTTAAGAACTTAATTCGTTCTGGAGGTCCGTTCTTAACCTGAAACTGTTCTTAACCTGAGGCACCACTTTAGCTAATGGGGCCTCCTGCTGCCGCTGCGCCGCCAGAGCACGATTTCTGTTCTTATCCTCAAGCAAAGTTCTTAACCTTGAGCGTTATTTCTGGGTTAGCAGAGTCTGTAAACTTAAGCGTATGTAACCTGAAGCGTACCACTGTATACTGGTTACAGTATATGGAGAACTGGCCTAGTGTGTCTGCTCAGTCTGCTGTCCAGGAACTAATTATGAATGGAAAGCACACGGTCTCTGTTCTCGCGTCTTATGGCTATTTACCTTGAAACCAAACTTGGACCAGATGGCATTTCAAGCAGAAGGCACCTTCAGCTAACTGTACTTGGGAAAGTAAGACACATATGCCCACCTTGGAACAAAGGCCCTGAACTTCAGGTGTTTCACCCTGAGTCTCAAGTTCCAATATCTAGGAGAGGCAGGCCCTTGCAGAGTCAGGCAGAGGCCCGGGCCAGGTAGATAATGTGGCCCTTTTTTAAAAAAAATATTTCAAGGCTTGAACCATATCTGCATATAAAGACAAAATGGAAAATATAGATATACAATAGTGCTTTTTTAAAAATACATAGGGAAAGGGATTATTTTAAGTATTTACATTTAAATAACAGTGAGCGATTGTGAATATGCTGACCAAGGCCTCCTTTGGAATTGGAGGCCCGGGCTAAGTGGCCCATATGACCCCCCCCCTCTGTTTGGGCCTGAGGAGAGGCCTTTATTCTTCTTCATTTTTTGAATGCAGAACACTGAGCACTGCATTTTCCAAGCGCTGTGTGTTAATATCTTAGTCAAAGAAGAAAAAGAAACAGCTGCTTCACAACATCTTCAACTGCTTTTCTCCTTGTGCAAATGGCGTTTTATCCACCCTGCCCCCTCCTCTTCCCAATGCATGCTCCCCCTCAGGAATTGACCCTAAACCACATCGCTGAAGCCTGACAGGTCACCCCAGGACAATCCTTGATTATGAAGCAACGTCAGAGTCACATCCAAATCCCTCGTGTGCAGGATCGTGCCTTTCAGTGGTGCCTGAGGTGATATACAGTCAGTTTAAGCATTTGCTGTCCACCAGTAGAATAACTGGAGGGATTTCTAATGAATTTTCTCTTTGATCTTGGGGAATGATTAAGTTAAGGTTTCAGAGGTCAGAAAGTAAGCATAAAATGTCGGCATGTAAATAAGCAAATCTATAACTTTTTGAGTTATAAAGACCCCAAATCTTCTGATTTTGAGGAATGAGGTTCAGCTTTTCTGTCTTCTCCCTTGGAAGCAAAACTAATGAAAGGTAAACAGACATTGCTGAGTCAAATATTCACCTCCAAGAGTTTGAAGAGATTTCAAAGACAGATTCTGGATGGTTGTGTGTTGATGTGGTCTTTTTGTTTTGTTTAGAAAAGATTATGCCTAATTCCAGACGCATATGGTCAGGACATGAAAATGTTAATGAGGCGGCTGCTGTCTTCATATAGGAGAGGTATGTGACTATAGTTGGGTCTTTGAAGTAAAAGGAAGCTGCAGCTGTAAAAGCAATTTTGTTTCCATTCTTGTCATTCTTTAAACCAAGAAGGTATTTTGTGAGTAATAAAAGTTTTATGTGTACATGGCCTAAATATCTAAGGCTATAGTAACTATTTGACTGCTAGTTTGTAATGAAGCAAGCAAACAAAGAAATTTGCGGCTTCAGGTTTCTAGTCCTGTTTGCGGGATGCAAAGCTGTTTCAACTGGAAACTCAGCAAACAGATCAAACATTTTGGTGTTTCTTTCTTCTGATGGAACCCTGTCTCTGTTTTGCTGTGAAAATGCTCATATTTCCCTGCTTTATCAGTTACTCTCTGCGCTATTTAAATGGTGTGTTGTTGAGGCTTTAGGACAAAGTAGAAACAAGAAGAAATAGACAAAAGTAGTATTTAGCTTAGTCAATGCCACCTAGGCACTTGGTTAAATGTATCCCCAACAAATAAACTCCCTTGCACAAACAATCCTAGCTAGAACACTTCTCCCTAGTTTTCTCTGTCTTTAAGGAATTATTTTATATGGAAGGGCATGAAGTTATCCAAAGTGATACGATTCTGAAACAGTGCTATCTTCTTTTTCTGCTTCTGCAAACTTGATTTTTTTACTTCACTTCTTACAGAATTAAAGCCAAGAAGCATTTGACATAAATTACAGCGTTATGACTTCAAAACCCAATTTTGTTCAGTTTTATTTCCATCTAAGGGTGTGGAGATACTGGGGCACTATTATCTGAGTTGTGCAAGGCTTCAAGAGCAAAACCTAGCACTACAGATTTCAAAGGGTCAGGGTTTCAACCACATTTTTTTTTCTTTTCTTCCTTCCCTGTTGCCCTGCCTCCGGTCTTGCCTTTTTCCCATTAAGCAAATATTGATTTCCTTCCCTTGCTTGAAAATGGAATAGAAATTAATATGGTTCTTTTTGGTTACTTCATTGTTTGTAGACCATCTGGGAATAACATTTATTAGTTAACTGTTCTTTGCTCATCCAATGGGACACACACAAGCACACACACCATTTTTTATACCCGTATTTTAAATAACAGTTGCTTGCAACTCTCATTCTCCGACAAAAGAGTAACCCCCCACTTTTAAATATTTAAACAGCAAGCAGACATCCTGCCTCTTTTAAGATATACTACCCTTCACAAGGATGGAGATTGTGACTCAGGAATTTTAGGTACTGTACTGTTGTTATTCTTCATTTTACCACCATTCTCAGGGGTAATGCAGCAGATGTCCAGAGATGGGAGGCATTTTAGTAGGTAGGGCCAGAAATGGAGGCACTCTGGAAGTCTGATCGCAGCTTCCTCCTCTTAGCAGACTTAGGGTCTCCTCCAGTTAAATCTTCCTCCATATTTTGTTGGGTGGATTAGAAGCTATCAAAATATTTGCACTCCTTGGACTCTGGAATGATCAGTCCTGGGCCACAGCCATGATATCGTCATGTTACATACCAGCATGGGTTGGAATTGAACTTTAGATCCCATTTTAAGAGAGCAGAATTAAGATCAAAAGGCATGGGTAAATATAAAATTTGCCTCGTTCCCTAGAAGATACTAAGTTTGGTGCCAGAGTGGTTGAACAACCAACCCTTTTCCATGGGAACTCTGGGAATTGTAGCTCTGTGAAAGGAACAACCCCCAGCACTCGTAACAAATGACAATCCCCAGGATTCTTTGGGGGACGCCATCACTGTTTAAATGTATAGTGCAGATGGGACCATACTTTGTTGTCTGAACTTGGGCTTCTGTTTTCAATCTATCTGGTCTACCCACGAGGTGTAGCCAATATTTGTCTTATGGTTTACATATTGTGGCTGGTCCAGGAGAGAGAAACCAATGAGCAAAGCAGGCCATTAGTATCAATTAGCAGATTGGCTATTTGTTGTTGTTGTTGTTGTTGTTGTTGTTGAGTCGTGTCCGACTCTTCATGACCCCATGGACCTGAGCACGCCAGGCACGCCTATCCTCCACTGCCTCTCGCAGTTTGGCCAAACCCATGTTAGTAGCCTCGAGAACACTGTCCAACCATCTCATCTTCTGTCGTCCCCTTCTCCTTGTGCCCAATGGACTATTATGAGGATTTTTTTTACTTTTACTTGAACCAATCCATGAACATGGTTGGTAATGAAAAAAAAGAAGCTATTTCAGAAAGTAACATCTCACTTACTACAGCAAGCTGTACTAAAATCTGTTCAGAAATTGCTGCTAGCATTAGAATGATATTTGAAACCTTATAAAGCACAAAACGCAGCTGAGTGTATGGAACTGTAATAAATTATATGCAGGCCTGCTTTGTCTGATTATTTGTAATGTTTTATAAGATCAAGGCAAAAAACTTAGAAGAGGGAGAACTAAAACTATAGCATGTTTTCTTAACACCAAAGCACAGATTCTGACAGAAACAGGCTACCTGTTTTATCTTTTTGTCTCTGAAGATAGATGAAAAAGAGCAGGTGGGAATCATGTCTCATTAGAAGTAAATGCAGTCAGAAGGAAGTCATAGTAAATACACCAGGTTGTGCCTCCTAAGAAAATGCTACACACAGTTACAATGTACAGTATTGTACATTGTGGGGGGAAACATAGTTCTGTTGACTAAATAGCGTTAAAATTACGCTGATTAATATATTTTTCTTCTATAATAAATAGAGCAATTCTGCCTTCTTCCTAAGCCTTTCCCATATGATTGACTGGAGATTGCAACGGGACTGAAGAAAGTTCAACTCAATATTCAGGGAACATCACAACAAATTAAACGTGCGTCTTCATAACACACTTCATTTTCTTTTCCTCTACCCACCCCTTTTGTTCCTTTGCTAAAAGACATACTTTTTGATTAAGATGTTTCCCCCCTGATCAATATTTTTTAAACCTCTGGGTTATTACTTCCTCAAGGGCTCCCATGTTCCTTCTCTACTCTCCCAATACTCCTTTTCACCTGCTGTTAAATTTTCCTTTGTAGTTTTATGAAGAAGCCGTAGTATGCCAACGCTTACATTAAATCTTTCACGTTTACTGTAGTAGGAGCAACAATTGTCTGTGGCTCACTTTACAGAGATACACATTGCGATCCTATAGGTGAAGGAAGAAGGAATCCAGATCGGGGGCATATACAGTAGAAATCACCTCTGGCACACACTAGCACATGGGTAGGCAAACTAAGGGGCCCAGATCCGGCCCAATCGCCTTCTAAATGTGGCCCACGGATGGTCCGGGAATCAGCGTGTTTTTACATGAGTAGAATGTGTCTTTTTATTTAAAATGCAACTCTGGGTTATTTGTGGGGCCTGCCTGGTGTTTTTACATGAGTAGAATATGTCTTTTTATTTAAAATGCATCTCTGGGTTATTTGTGGGGCATAGGAATTCATTCATCCCCCCCCCAAATATAGTGCAGCCCCCCCACCAAGGTCTGAGGGACGGTGGACCAGCCCCCAGCTGAAAAAGTTTGCTGACCCCTGCACTCCAAGGAATCGAGCCATCAAGTTGAGGAAGAAGAAGAAGAAGAAGAAGAAGAAGAAGAAGAAGAAGAAGAAGAAGAAGAAGAAGAAGAAGAGTTTGGATTTGATATCCCGCTTTATCACTACCCGAAGGAGTCTCAAAGCGGCTAACATTTTTCTTTCCCTTCCTCCCCCACAACAAACACTCTGTGAGGTGAGTGGGGCTGAGAGACGTCAAAGAAGTGTGACTAGCCCAAGGTCACCCAGCAGCTGCATGTGGAGGAGTGGAGACGCGAACCCGGTTCCCCAGATTACGAGTCTACCGCTCTTAACCACCACACCACACTGGCTCTCCAGTGTGAGGACAACAACTCAAGATCAAAACTGAAACAGGCTAATAAATCTGGCCTGCTACGAATGTGGCAGGCCTGTCTTCAACATGCTTCGGGGCTGAGGAAACCATGGACTTCCCATGCCACCCACTTTGTGCGTTTCACATACGTTTGCATTGTTCCCGTGAGCATAGATTCCTAGGGCATGTAGCCAATGACACAGTCTTTTGGGGGGAAGGGATGGAAGGGTGTGCCTTATATTAGGTGTATACCCTGAGGACTCGGGGAATACACATAGACCTTACATCTCATCCATGGGCATTGGACAAGGAGGCACACGAGCTACTGCAGCCGTATTATGGGCTGGGTTTAGTTAGTTTTGGAGATGTGCGAACAGAACTGAAACGATTCACACAGAATTTATCATACGGAAAAGCTAGATGTATCCACCGTGTGAGAAATTTGTACTTTTAAGATTGCATGTCTGCCTGCTGCCCCCCGACACCCGCCGTCCCAAGTATTAAGAGGTGAGAGTGACTCCCCTCCTATGCCACACCTGGGAAGTAGCTCGTATGCGGAAGATTTCAGCCACAGGGAGGCAAAACCTCCATTGGCTTCAGCAACAGCCTTTGCTTGCTAGAACATGTTCCAACTCGGCCCCCTCGGGGCTCTTCCTGAGCAGTCCATCTCAGCTCCCCTGTTGGTCATTCTGCCCTGCCAGCCTCTCCTCCAACCAGCTGGAAACTGTTCATCAAAACAGAGCCTTTGATGTTTTATTATTTCTTGCGCTCCGGCCAATACGAAATGATGAACACTATTTGAAATCGCTGATGCTGTGAGAAAGGAAAAAAAAAAATCTCATCCCACAAAATATCTCTTGTACTTGATTACCAAGCTAAAAGCAAGCCTTCCTAATAAATGGCAAATCGTGATCACTTCCTTTGGATTGTCTGTCACCTGTCTTGATAGGAGGGAGACAGAGAAGCAGCATGTCGGAAACTTCTGCACTGATGAGAAAAGTGGGGTTTCTGTTCAGCTTGTTTAGAGAGGTGACATTTCAGCCCCCCTCACAATTCTTTTAGTCATGAAATTCTCAAATAAATATATTTATAATCTATATATATAAAACGCAAGTGTCTCTGCATCCAGTCCCTGTGTCTCTGGGTTTGCGCTACTGAGCATGTGCCCCACGGACACAGGGATTGGAGCAGAGAGACAATCGGGCCGGGAGCAGCGGCGGCAGTTGAAGCGGCGGTTGAAATGGAACGCTGGCGCACCAGAGGCTGAAGGGCGGCCGAGAAGGGAGGACACGCTGCCACTCTCGCCGCTGGGCAGTAGGAGGAGGAGAACCGGGGGGGGGAGCCTCCTGGGAGATGATGCCGCCGCCTCCGCCGCTGCCTCACCCCCCTCGCTTCCCCACCCACCGCCCCACACTCCGAAAGGGGCTGGGAGCCCCACACATCCGGAAGAAAACCTATTCTACCTTCGTGCAGTAAGTATGTTTAGGACAGGATCAATAAAAGGAAACACGCCGTCATTTCTCCCTCAGTAATCTTAACGCCGTGTAGGGAGCGCATGGTTTGCCCTGCTCCCTGCACTTCAGGACTTTGGGTTTTGTGTCAGAAATGTTCTAGCGCCCGTTATTTTAACGGGTTTAAACCACTAGTATCTAATAATATTCATATTGTCGGCTGGCATTCTCCCCCCCCCCCCAGCTCTTTGACAGCACAATGCAACCACAGAAACTGATAACAGGATAATTTAGTTTACTGAGAGTATCAACTGGGCAGGTCAATCTTACAAGCACACGAGAGAGAGATCCAAGGTGGAGGAGCCACCAGATCCTAAGCCCTGCCAGACTCATGCCACCAGGGCAAAAGCTCAAAGGTGTATGTGTGTCTCCCTTTTCCCAGGCACCTAATTTTTTTTCAGAATAAAAAATTAAACTCCATCACCATTCTAGGAATGTGTTGAGGGAACAGAAGGACTTGGGATCCAGCAGATTCAAATTCGCCTCCCCCCCCCCGCCCCCCGCTTTTTGGCGTTACCTCCACTGGAGAAGCAAGGGAGGTGGAAAGTTCCATGTCCACAATGGGGAGGCTGGTGAAGATGGATGCTCTCTGCAGACTTCCATCTCTGCAGGCAATGCAGGAAGTCTACTCCGTCCTGCTGCCCCTTGGATGCTCTCCCAGGGACCATGGAAATGTACCCCGTTTTTACTTAAAGGCACAGACCAGCCACTGATTAAGCTACCAGTCAGTGTAGACCAGGGGTCAGCAAACATTTTCAGCAGGGGGCCGGTCCACTGTCCCTCAGACCTTTGGGGGGGGGAATGAACGAATTCCTATGCCCCACAAATAACCCAGGGGTGCAATTTAAATAAAAGCACACATTCTGCTCATGTAAAAACACACTGATTCCCTGACTGTCTGCGGGCTGGATTTAGAAGGTGATTGGGCCGGATCCGGCCCCCAGGCCCTAGTTTGCCTACCCATCGTGTAGACCAGGGGTCAGCAACCTTTTTTCAGCCATGGGCCGGTCCACCGTCTCTAAGACCATGTGGTAGGCTGCACTATATATATATGTATATATTTTTTTTGGGGGGGGGGAATGAATGAATTCCTATGCCCCACAAATAACCCAGAGATGCATTTTAAATAAAAGGACACATTCTACTCATGTAAACTCCATCACCATTCTAGGAATGTGTTGAGGGAACAGAAGGACTTGGTGCTGACTCCCAGACTGTTTGTGGGCCGGATTGAGAAGGCGATTGGGCAGCATCTGGCCCATGGGCCTTAGGTTGCCTACCCCTGGTGTAGACAATACTGAGGTAGGGAGGCCAATGGTCTGACTCTGCACAAGGCGGAGATGCACAGATGACCACACTCTATCTACCTGAATGTGAATGCACTAATTTCAGGAGATCTTTCAGCTGCCCTTTTTGGTAGTTCTGTGACTGCGAATATGATTATGTTTGCCTGGACAGTGCAATACGAAAAGCTCATAAGAAAGAGGAGAAAGGTCTATGTGTGTGGAATTCTTGCATAATCACTATTTTCATGGAATTGCTCCAGTAATTTGAAAATGTTGCAACAGCTAAACCTAGACCCATTTTTGAATAACGTTTCTCCCTGTGCAACTGTGCCGCTCTCTGTGCCATTCACTCATTATGAAACTGGAGAGGAGAGAGAGCATTTCTGACGATGCCTCTCAAGTCCCACTTAGATTTCGTATTTGCTTTCTTTGTTGAATTGTCCTGTACTTGTGCCTTAATTGTACTTAGTCCCTTCTGCTCGTACCGCTCAGGCATTTTATCTCCTCTATAATTTGACAGCATTCAGGCAAACAGAGGATGTCCAAAGGAGGCTTTTCCACCTGTAAATAGTTAGGCCCTTGTGCTTGTCTTAGAATATGGAGCTGGGTCCACAGGTGCCCTTCCATTCCCTCTTGGTTCTAACCCTTGGTTTATTATTAAGGAGGACATCAGTTCTCCATGCTGGTCGGACCTGGGCTTATTTTAGGTACCGCATGTGCATTGGTACAACCCTCTACATGTTCTGTTAGAAAATTCTGAGCGAAGCACCGTGTGAACTACTTCCCAAGGTCAAGGTCAAGTGCAGGAAGTCTCCAGCTGATAGAAGTATATAAGAAAACCAAAAGCTGCACAGGCAGGAGAATAAGAACTAGCAATGAGGGATCACTCACCTGCAGTTTTTCTCCCTGAAGCATTAATATAGATCTGCAGGAAGCTAGTGAACTTGCTTGGGATTCTGGTGTGCATGAGACATTTGGAGTACTGCATCGGTTTATTTGCTTTTTAAAGCATGATAGCACATGTGTTTTGCAAGTAGAAAGGGCTTGCTTGGCTTTTAACCAAATTTAAGCAGTTAAGGACAATAAGCAACCACTTCTCTGAAGTATCACATTCCACATGATTGCCCAGACTGACTGAAATCGTAGCCATATTCAATCATTTCTTTTATATATGTGGGAAAGCCACTGAACGACCTTTTCATATCTTACAGTACATCTAAAAATATTTTCTTCGCCATATTCACAGGCCAGTCTTTCAGCTGTGAAGTATTGACTACGTTTAACTAGATTAACAGTATTTGCCAGCAATTAGTGATCTTGCTGTTAATTGGTTTCACAATTCCAGGTATCTCAAAGCAAAGGAGATTTCATCAAGTACAAGTTATCACATTCAAATGAAGGGTGACAACCAAGGGTTTATCCATAGTCTTGCTTTTAAATCATTTAAAAATATGTTTCATGCTCTCCATTTCTACCTGCAGTTGGATGTTTCAGGGCAATTGTGATAGAAACTTGTAGTGTTTTGTAATATCTGCTTGTTTGCAAATATGCAGGGGCTGATGGTGCAGAGGAGGGCTGGGGAGCCTGTGTCCCTCCAGACGTCCTTCTGTCACACTTGGTGGTTGGCTCTGCTGGCGTCATGGACTGGCTGGAGGCAGAGGAATGATGGGAGGCACCAGCTGGGAGACCCCCCCAAAGGAAGAAGACTCACAGCCCGAGGATTGGTGGTGGGATGGCAATGAGTGGTCAGAGGGAGAAGACTGGGAAGAGGAGGTGTTGGAAGCTGAAGAGGTCACGGGGCTTAGTGAGTTGGGAGGGCCTGTGGCAGAGTGAAGCCCAGAATCAGAGCCAGAAGCAGAGGCTGAAGAGAACGGGGACCAAGAGGTGAGAAGAGGCACACTGCTGAAGAAGCCAGGGAGTCTCCCCCTCCTCCTGTAAGAAGCTCCCCTCCCCCAGGTCTCCCAGAACCAGAAGAGGCATGAAGGAGCAAAGACAGACACACAGGATAGTCTCTGATTGTCCAGGGGGGACAACCCTGGAGAGGAGGAGACGACATAGACGGCTGTGGGAAGGTGGGGACCTTTAGTCTCGGCAACTGATCCATGGGGACAAAACCTGCCAGGGATGAGTTCCTCTGCTCGTTAGGCCTCCACCAAGGCTGTGCAGATCCCGTTCTTGCTAAAAAAGAGTTAACTTCAATGTGCACTGTGTGATTTACTGCTGGCTTGCTCCTGTCAGCTGGGGCACCACCAGTTTCCCATTCTTAATGCAGAGATTAGGCAGACATTTTAGCAAGCAGCTCAAGGCAGTATCAGTTCCCTGAAAGCAACAGGATGAATCAGCCCCCTGCCCCAAGGCTACTTTTTGTAGCATGCTCCAAAAACTCTGATTTTTCCCTCATTCAACAGCTTCATTCAAATAAAAGCTCCCCATTTCTCCCCTCTTGGTGCACACTTTCTAAGCAGATCACTTGAGCTCCTCCAGAAAACCCATTTATTGAGCATCACCCTGATCTGCTTGCACAAAGCTTACACTGATTTTAGATTATGTCTGATATTTATTGAGCATTTGTACTAAATTGTTTATGGAGAGGTTATTTGACAATGCTCATTCATCTTGATTTGCTTGCCTGGTGGTTATTCATCTTCCCATTATTCCCTGAAATTTTTAATGTTTTTCCCTGTCCCTTTCCTAACTGGAAAATGTATTTTTTTTAGTGGTTCCCCCCCCCCCGACAAGGGTGCTTTAATTGCTCAAACCTACATTTCCAGCATGTAAATTAATTCCTCCCACACAATACTGACAGTCTGAAGGTGATCCTACCTGTACTCTTACTCCTCAGCCCAGCAGGGAAATGTAACCTGCATTCCATTTTAAAATGCAGCAAAGTAGGCCTTGAAACGGCAAACAATTCTGGATCCCTGTAAACTTTAATTAAATGTATTTTAATCTCTGTTGGAAGCCACCCAGAGTGGCTGGGGAGACCCAGCCAGATGGGCGGGGTACAAATAATAAATTATTATTATTATTATTATTATTATTATTATTATTATTATTATTATTATTAACTAGGCAAAGCCAAAACGCTTTGCAAAAATAGGTAAGAAAATAATAGCCACAGCTACAAAAAGTATTCAAAACCAGGGTGCTTTTAGTTCTGAATAAGTGCTATTGTCCATTCAGCTGAAAAAGTAGCATTTTACTTCTTTTGAAGTAGTTAGGCAAATATTTTGGAGAGATTTACATCTGGGCTTTAGACATCTTCTGTACGGTATATTTCTCCCCGTCCAGACAAATATTCCATTTCACCACAGAGCACCGAAACAGCTGATATAGAGATAAAGTTGCATAATGTTTGCAGTTGTGCATGTGTGTGTTATATAAATGCTATTTTCGTTAGTTTCCAGAAGGATGTAGAATTGCCAGTATGGGTTCTGTATTTTATTTTTATTTTTTTTAAAAGCTAAATAAACGTGAACTGACTTCTCTGACAGCTGTGTGTCCATTCAATAGTGCAAGGAAATTCATGCAGTTGCTGGTCTGTGACTTTAGATATTTCCATAGAATCATATATTCCTTTCCTTTACATTATTGAATCCTGGAACAGTGGTATGTTTGAGCACATGCAAACTAGAATTTACTCATTATTAAATGTCGTTACTGCCATCAAGTTAAGAGATGACCACTCTAATCTTTGGTTCAGCTGATCATTAAGATGTTAGGAGGCACTGTTATTTAGAAGATATTTGCTTAAATGAGCTCAGTGGTAGTTAATAGCTACATAAAGATGGACTGGATATAGGATGAGACCACTCCTCTGCCAGTGAAATGTATGTAGCAGGGGAGAAACAGTCTGGAATGTGTTTATTTCTTTGTTATTTTAAAAGATTCATATACCACTTAATTGAATAAAAAAAAAACCCTAAGTGCTTTGCATAAGACAAATGAAGCTAGCAAATGAGACACAAATTTGAATCTGGCAGTTGTCTGCTTTTTAAGAAACTGATTCTGCTTCAAAGCGAGTTCTGTATTTGTAAATAAATAGGTATCACAAAAATATACCCAATGATCTCTCCTCACAAGCAGACTGACTATGCCAGGCATGTCCAACAGGTAGATCGTGATCTACTGGTAGATCACTTGATGTCTGTGGTAGATCACTGGCTCCCCCCAAAAAAGCTCAGCCACTTTGGCTCCCCTAAAAAAAGGTCTACAGCTTTGCCCTGAAGCCCCCAAAACAGGGCTTTCCTTCCTAAAAAAAAGCTCAAGAACCAAAAGGGGGTAGATCACTGCCAGTTTTAAACTCTGTCAGTAGATCGCAGTCTCTTGGAAGTTGGCCACCCCTGGACTATGCTAACGGTTCTTCTCTCCCTCCAAAAAACTTCCCACTGCATTAAACCAGTGGCAGATTTATGGTCTGTGGTTCCCTTTGCCCAGCACTTTGGGGGGGAGGCTGTTGCACTTAAATGATATGCAAACTGAAACATAGCTATCCTTTGAAATTTACACTCATCCAATTTCTCAGAGCAGTTCTCTAACCAAACCGTGTGTACAAAAATGCATATATTAGGGGGAAAGTGTGCGTACAAATGAACATGAAAATAAATAATAACAATTTTATTGTTTATACCCCGCCCATCTGATTGGGTTTCCCCAGCTACCCTGGGTGGCTTCCAGCAAAATATAAAAAATAATAAAATGTCAGACATAAAAAATTTCCCGGAAGGGATGCCTTCAGATGTTTTCCATGAAGGGGTGCCTTCAGATGTTTTCTAAAAGCTGTGTAATTCTTTATCCCCTTGACATCTGATGGGAAGGCGTTCCACAAGGAGGGTGCCACTGCCGAGAAGGCCCTCTGCCTGGTTCCCTGTAACTTTACTTCTCGCAGTGAGAGATAACATGCACCAATGGGCTGTATTAGGAGAAATGGTTTGCAAGGATGTGGACCAAAACTGCACGTAAAAATGTATTTGTTAGGAAAAATTCACACAAAAATACTGATGGATTTTCATGAGGATTTAAAAATAAAATAAAACAGAAATTGCGAAATGTGGAGAACTGAATTTAAAATGGGGGAAAGTTCCAACTGAGATAACCAAAAGTGACAGATCCTTGCACCCTTAGCTGTGATGGTGGGTGGCTGCAGCTGAATCCAGAGCAGGGATTTGTCTCCAGATTGGGATCCTTGAATTCAGTTGCTGGAAGGCAGAAGGCCAGAATTCAAGGCCTCTGACCCAATTGTGACCAATCTAGAAGTTTCATATAGACTGCCAATTGCAGAGATCAATGTTGTGCACCCTATTCCTGCGTTTAGACAGACCTAGGTGAAACAAGCCAAACCCTGAATTCAAGAGGCTCCTAGTACAAAATTTCCCAAACTGTATGTCGTGACACATTAGTGTTTCGGCTGCAGTGTGGACTGGTCATGTTGTGCGGATGCCTGATGATTGTCTTCCAAAGCAACCACTCTATTCCCAACTTTAAAAATGGAAAGCGTAATTCTGGTGGTCAACCAAAGAGGTTTAAAGACTGTCTCAAGGCAAATCTAAAAAAAAATGTAGTATAAAGACTGACAACTGGGAAACACTGGCCTGTGAGCACTCCAGTTGGAGAACAGCCTTTACCAAAGATGTCATGGGCTTTGAAGACACTCGAACTCAGGACGCAAGGGAGAAACGTGCTAAGAGGAAGGCACGCTTGGCAAATCCACACCATTATCAACTCCCACCCAGAAACCAATTTCCCCACTGTGGAAGGGTGTGTGGATCCAGAACTGGCCTCCACAGCCACTTACGGACTCATTGTTGAAACCGTGTTTACGGAAGACAATCTTACTCAGCTACGAGTAATCACCAAAGAAGAAGAAGTAGGTGTGTTGTGCGAACGCTCCTCACGCTCTTCCCGGGGCTGGAAAGGGGTTAGTTTAACGTCTGGTTTGCTAGTAAAACTGAATTACTGTGTCGTGAAATGATGCACGTCTAAAAAGTGTGTCACCAACATGAAAAGTTTGGAAAAACTCTGTCCTAGTACAAGGCCTGGAGTCCCTGACACACAAACAAAAGGACAGAGAGCAATCTAGAAATACAACGGGTGACTAATGTCTATCTCACAGAGAGTCAGATATGACTACAGGTCAAGTAGCAGGATAGGGCTCAAAGGCAACTTATGGGTTCACCTGTAAGTGGCTTAATGGATAGGTTGTTTGCTATCTTGACAGGCACACCAGGCCAGGTGCAAATTCAAAACAGATGTGGGTGGATGTGACCCATGCACAGATGCATGCGTGTGCGCACAGTATTTTTACTTCCGTCTCCTTATGTAGGGTTGTGGAAGAACCGCTCCTGTTTAGCCTAAAAAGATAAACTCACAAATTTCAGATCCCAATGTGCCATGAGCATAAATGATAAACAATATTTCTAAGACAACAACTAGCTTGTAATATACATTTCAGCCTTGCTTGCTTTTCAAAAATACGTGGTTGCTTTTTAAAGTAGCTGAATACTTGAGTGACACATCCAACACTTTTCATTGATAATTTTTTTTTCTGAAGAGCAGGACTTACTTCATATAAAGCAGAGTTTACTGGCTGTCATGCTGGAAAGCCAATCATTAACAACCTGTCAGTCAGGTAACTGGAAGTAGCAGTGATGTCAACACTGATTACGTATACTGGCTCTAGAACAACATCTGCGTTTTTCTCCTCCATCTCTCTCCCTTCCTTGTTATCAAACCATTAGCATCTGTGAATGAAGTTTCATGTGTCAGTTTTAAATTCAACTGCCTGCTCATTTGTTTCTCACTACCCAGAAAAATGGGATGCATCTGAAATAATTTAAAAATGAATCAAAGATTTCACAGGGTATGTTTTTCATATGTTTGTGTGTTTGGTTTAGTTTGCTATATTGTATTTTATTCTTGCAAATTGACTGTTGTGGGAAGTGATTCACAAATTCAATAAACTGTGCTACCTGTTTAAATAAAACTGCTAAACAGAGCACAGTTTGGCAAGTTTGCTTCATGTGGAGCCATGGAGAGCCATTCCTAAACTATACGACTGCAAGTATCCTGTAGTGGGGGGATATTAACACATCGGCCCTATGCACATCAACCCATAAAAAGTTCCTCTGAGTTCAATGGAACTTACTAGCAAGTAAATTATAAGGGAAGTAATAGTACCACACCATACTGCGTCCAGTTCTGGGTGCCATTATTTAAGAAAGTTATTGATAAGCTGAAACATGGGCAGAGGGCAGACCAAGAAGATCAAGGGTCTGGAAACCAAGCCTTAGGAGAAATGGTTGAAGGAGATGGATATGCTTAGCGTGGAAAAGAGGAGGTTGAGAGGAGATATGATTGCCAACTTCAGTTATCTTAAGAGTTGTCACATGGGAGGTGGAGCAAGATTGTTTTCTCCTGCTCTGGAGGGAAGGACTTGAACAAATGGATCCAAGTTAGAAGAAAGGAGAAACCTTGGGGGGAAGTTTCTGACAGTAAGAGCTGGTTGACATGGAATGGACTCCCTTGGGAAGGTTGTGGACTCTCCTTCATTTGAGGTTTTAAAGCAGAATTTGAATGCCATTTGTCACGGATGCTTTAGTTGAGATTCCAGCATTTGGGGGGGGGTTGGACTGGATGACCCTCAGGATCCCTTCCAACTCTACAGTTCTATGATTCTATGAAATGTGCATTCTCGGATGCAAAAATGTTGCCTAAGAACATCAAACTGCCTTAATGAGAGCCAGTGTGGCGTAGTGGTTAAGAGCGGTAGACTCGTAATCTGGTGAACCGGGTTCGCGTCTCCGCTCCTCCACATGCAGCTGCTGGGTGACCTTGGGCTAGTCGCACTTCTTTGAAGTCTCTCAGCCCCACTCACCTCACAGAGTGTTTGTTGTGGGGGAGGAAGGGAAAGGAGAATGTTAGCCGCTTTGAGACTCCTTCGGGTAGTGATAAAGCGGGATATCAAATCCAAACTCTTCTTCTTCTTCTTCTTCTTCTTCTTCTTCTTCTTCTTCTTCTTCTTCTTCTTCTTCTTCTTCTTCTTGGGTCAGACCAAGGGCCCATTAAGTCCAGCATTCTGTCTCCATCATTTGCTAGACAGATGCTGTGGGAAGTTGATAAGCAGGGCATTGCCACATGTTGTGGACAAATCACGTCTCCCTGCCTTTTTAAAATGTGTCGTGCAGACATGATTATTTATTAAAAAAATTTTTTTGTGTTTATCCAGTCCCTAAAAACGAAGTGCAGCACAAGGAGGAAAAATAGCACAAGGTCCCGCATGCTGGCTTAAAATCTAACGAAAACACAAAAATTAAGAATAAGAAATGATAGGAATGGGAACAGAATGGATCCTATTCACTGTTCCACAAGGGAAAATTCTGTTCCCTAAAATACCAAAGTATATTCAAGCAAGAACAGCGGCTGCTTTGTTCACAAGCAGACGAGGAAAAACATCTCAGAGGAAGATGTTAGCCTCAAATTAATTTCTGTCAGATTTGATTGAGGAACTCACACACATATCTGCCCTTTGGATGTTTGTGATCTGACTCTCTCTGAATGAGATTGGATAATCAAATAGAAAAGTCCTATGATACACAGTATCAATTTCACAGAAGAGAGAAAATAGTAGCAGAACTATATAACAACAGTAAAATGAGGACAAGTGGGTTTTGCCATTGATAAAGTTGCATATTTTGATCTTTGCATGCCTTTTTCAATGTAAACCGCCTTTTTTGCCTGAAAAGGTACAATAAAAAAGATACAAACATAATCTGTAGACTGTTCAAAAACACACAGTCCTTTCCCAAATCACAATACATGCTGTTAATCTACTATTGTCAATCTACTAAGTAAACCCATAAAGGTTTGGGGGGAACAGCAACATTTTGCTGGTGCTTCATCTCTGTTTGTGTGTGTGTGTGTGTGTGTGTGTGTGTGTGTGTGTTTTCTCAAACCTAGTCAGAAAAAGGCTCTGACCAACTCAATATGGACCAAAGCAAGCAAGCAAGCAAATATCAGTCCACACCCCTGCACATCTCTCTCATTTCTCCCTTCCAGACAGCCACAGCTGCTAAGGCAGGAGGGAAGGCATGATTGCAAAAATGTCTCAGCAGAACCAGCAAATGGTATGATTGACTGACCAAGAGCTGCTGGGATGCTCCCATGTATCATCCTGCTTATTGGGAAGAAATAGCTTAAGAATATAAGAAGAGCCAGCTGGATCAGGCCAGTGGCTCATCTTGCTCAGCATCCTGTTCTCAAAGTGGCCAACCAGATGCCTTTGAGAAGCCGGCAAGTAGAGCTCTGGTATTCAGAGAGGCATACTGCATTTGACAGTAGAGGCAGCAGCCATTGAAAGCCTTTCATCTACTCCTCTTTTAAAGCCCCCCCCCCAAGCTGGTGGCCATCAAACCAGGTCTTATGGTCCAGGCTAGGCGAATGACACAAGAAAGCAGTCATGGGGCAGCCACATATTTCCTGCAATATTGGGTACATTTCAAATATACTTTTATCATCCCTCTCCCTACTGTCTAGGCTTCAAAAAAAGAACAACCTTGGGTTAGAGAAAAGAGTTAAGGTGCTTACAAATTCACTGATGCCCTAAGAAATAATATTGTGAAAACCAGATGGAAGGCTTGAGGGAAGTCCGGGCCTAGGGAGGCCAAAATACAGAATGTTTAACATGTAATGATCTGTAAATATATTGTACGTTTGTAAAATTGAATAAAAAGATTATGAAAAAAAACAAATTCACTGATGCCCTAAAACATGGAAATCACCTGGGCTTACCTTCTGTGCCACGTAAAAATTAAACTTGCTATGTAGTCTCACTTACTGCTTTTGCTTGTAATTTAGGTCCCATCTGCAGTATATATTTAAGACAGTATCACCACCACCACCCCAAATCACAAGAAGCGTACTTTGTTAAGGTTGCTAAGAGACCGCAATTCCCCTAGAAGAGCTGCAATTCTCTGAGTTCTCTGAGAAGATGGAATGGTTGTTAAAACTCTCTGGAAACTGTAGCTCTGCGAGGGTAACAATTCTCAGCACCCTTTGCAAACTACACTTCCCAAGATTCTTTGGACTTTTTAAAGTGTTATGATACTGTTTTAAATGTATAGTGCAGATGGAGGCTATGCCTCAAAGTGTCCACACTTCATCGTGGCTTTGCACCCCTCCGTAGGTTGGATCAGGGCCGGATTTAGGTTTGGTGAGGCCCTGAGCTACTAAAGGTAATGGGGCCCTTTAAGAGTGAGGAGATTCCCTCAATGTTAGAGTGGCAAACTAAATTTTGTGAATATATTGAACTAGCCAAGTTGACAGCGTCAATCAGAATGCAATCAAAACAAAAATTAATAATAATAATAATAATAATAATAATAATAATAATAATAATAATAATAACAATAATTTATTATTTGTACCCTGCCCATCTGGCTGAGCTTCCCCAGCCACTCTGGGTGGCTCCCAAACGAATGTTAAAACAATACAGTGTTAGATATTAAAAACGTCCCTAAACAGGGCTGCCTTCAGATTTCTCTTAAAAATAGGATAGCTGCTTATTTCCTTGACATCTGATGGAAGGGTGTTAAGTAAGGAATGGAAATGTGTTGAAGACTTCTGGGAAAGGATTTATAATGAAATGAAAAAAGTGTTGAAAGACACCTTTATTAAGAAACCAGAAGCCTTTCTATTGGGAATCATAGGGGAAGAAATCCCCAAAAAGGATATTACTTTCTTTCTGTATGCCACGACAGCAGCAAGAATGCTAATCGCCAAAAATTGGAAGAATCAGGAGATACCAACAGTTGAAGAATGGCAAATGAAGATGATAGACTTTATGGAACTTGCCAAGCTGACGGCGAGACTACGCAACCAAGGAGAGGAAGCGGTGCAGGAAGATTGGAAGAAATTTAGATTGTATTTTTAAAAATATTGCAATGTTTAAATTTCATATTCCTTAGGGAAGTGGTTAGAGGTCTTTGGTAATGATTTTGGAAGTGGATTTTATAAGATATACAGTGGTACCTCGGGTTACATATGCTTCAGGTTACATACGCTTCAGGTTACATACTCTGCTAACCCAGAAATAACGCTTCAGGTTAAGAACTTTGCTTCAGGATAAGAACAGAAATCGTGCTCTGGTGGCACAGCAGCAGCGGGAGGCCCCATTAGCTAAAGTGGTGCTTCAGGTTAAGAACAGTTTCAGGTTAAGAACGGACCTCCCGAACGAATTAAGTTCTTAACCAGAGGTACCACTGTAATGTTATAGGGAAATAATTTTAGGTGATTGCTAACAGTATGTAACTGCCAATGAGGACTGAAAATGAATTTCAGAAGGAGATCGGGGGAAGTCACCCTAAGATGACAGTGGAAAAATGTTAAGAGTATATAAGAAATTTGTGTGTTGTTTGTTTTGTATTTGTTCTGTTTGTATTTTTCTTATACAATGAATAAAAATATTATTTTTAAAAAGGAAATGTGTTGAAGAATATATTGTACGAAATCATTCTATTGGAAATCTCTGGATAAGTATAGATTGAACCCATTAAGTTAAGGAGCTGTGTTTTTAATAGACGAATGATCATTGTAATGAACAAAAATGAACACAATATTAGAGGGGTTTTTAAAGTAACAAGTTGGATATCACGCATGTGGGTGAAGAAAGTCACATGGGTATTTGGGTAAAAGGGGAGGTGGTCATAGGGTTAGGTGTGGGGAATTTGTATATGATATGTTATGTACAATGTTGAATGTGTATGACAATTAACATGTAATGTGAATTAATTTTAAAATAAATAAATAAATAAATTGGATCAGGTGTGTGTCTGTGTGTGTGTGTGGTATCTTGTCATTTGACCCAGGTCAGCCTGGTGCACTTGGGCACAATACTACATTGAGGGTGAAACCTGCCCCCTGTCATGACTGTTTCAAATGTTTGACACCAGCTTTTAATGCTCTCTTATTTTAAGTGTGATGCGATTTTACTGTAGTTTTCAACTTCCTTGGGGACCCTTGTTAGGTATCAAAAGGGGTTAATAAATAATGCAGCCTCCAACGTTATTGCTTCTCCCTATCTTGCATGCCTCCATTATCAATAAAGACAATATTGTGGGTGGCATTGCATAATGGTTGCTGGCAAAAAAACAGAGGCAGTCCAATTGAAAAGGCATGGAATGAGGCTGCAGTTGTCCACTGCAATGCTATTTCTGCTTTTCTGTTTTCTTTTTGTCACTCTGTTTCAGCTGATGTGCCACGGCAAGACCCATCAAGGCGAATGGGCAGAAACGAAAAGCCACAAGCAATTTGTAGCATTTCACTGCCACATTAATACTGCTAATTGTAATTGACAGAGTAATTAAAACCTAAAGATATCCCAACAAAGCCACTTGCATAAGTGCGGTTGTGCTATGAAGGTGGCAGATCACACATTCTGTGTAATAGGATTAAATTAGTTCTCTGCATTTTTGTCTCACGGAGGCAGCTGTCCTGATTATTTGCATCCTATTAACTTTGCTTTCAACAGCATCCAGATAAATAAAATATGGAGAAATCCTCTTAATTTAACAACTTATGGAAAGGATGGACTTCTCAAAGGGCTGAGTCCCAATGCAGCTTTCCTGTACTTCTGGTATCACGCTGAATGATACCATTTGGGTGGGCCAATAGTTCTTTTCACCCAGAGTTAATAAGGTAGCATTGCCCCTCATCTACAACCAGCCCTGCCAACTGACCAGATTTCATGTCAGTACGGAAAGTTCTAGGCTGTGTATTGCTGTCGTTTTGAAGCTATGATTCTACTGAGGTCACTAGTATACAGATTTCAACAATATGGAGATGATACGTGGTTCTATTTCTCCATACCATCTGAATCAGATGAGGCTGTGAAAATTGTCTAGAGCAGTGGTTCCCAATTAGCTAAGAACTGTGGATCCCCTGTTTTTCAAAAGCCAAGCCATGGAGCCTCTACTTAAAAAAAAAAAAAGATATCTCCAAGAAAATCCAAGAATGAATTAAGAATAAGTCTAATGGGGACTTATATTGCAAACTGAGTTATTGGTTTCTCATTTATTAGGTATAAATCTTTGGTCTCTGGCGTAAAATTATTCCAGCTAGTTCCAAAAATTATAAAAAGAAGAAGATGAACATAAGAAGCAAATGTGTAGGAGGTGGCACACACAGTTTAATTTTGCAGCAAAATATCGTCATCTTTTAAAAATGCAAAGCTCTTGCCATATGTCTTTAACCTACTAACATCACTGAGGAAAGGGCTGACATTCTGAGAATAGCATGGCTTGTACTGACATCATTGTATTTCCAACTCTTCAGAAAGAGGAAAAATAGTCCCCCTAGTGTACTGTTGCTGTAAGAAGCAAGAGCACATCTGTTTTGATTCACCAAGGAGTACACCGGATGGTTCTGTAAGAAGTTATAAGTAAGCACTTCAGTGGTAGCTCAGAGACGCTCAAGGAAACTCAACAACAGCTCCATCTGTTTGTATAAGGGCTGACTGGTTCCTTTTTATTATATTGATATCAATATATTAAGACACACAGAAGAAGAAGAAGAAAAACATAAATTGCATCCAAAAATGTTTGCATTTTTTTATTTTAAAAAAACAAATTCCCCTCTCATTTTAATAATCTATTCATTTATTCAACAATCTATCAAAGTGAACAGGAAACTAAGGACATTTTCACAACAAAGGCTTGATAGCTGACATTTATTATGATTTCTATCCCACTGTTACCTTGCAGAGCAATTTAACCCACACATAAAAAGATAATATACAAACCTGTGAGCATCAAAATTAAAGAAAACTTAAAATAATAAAATGATTCAACTAAAACCTGTCTAACATCATATTAACCATGGCAATTATTCTTTGTCACACATCTGACATAGTGGGGCTAATTTACGTCGCTATAGATTTTTCTGGGAAAAAATAATGGGACATAATGGTAATGAGAGCAAGACCCAGTAAGACCTCCCACAGCTTCTGAAAAAAAAATGGATCCAGATCGTACTTGAGGATATCTCTGCATCACAGCTTTATGACTTAGTCACTTATTGTGATAATCAATATTCTTATTCTTATTACCATAACACAACTTAATGACTCAGACACATCTGTTGCTTCATTCATGAAGGCAATCATGCAGACAGCCGTCAAGAAATATTTCCGCACAGGAATGAATGGCTTCACATAGCACGTGTAGCGCAATTTCCCACGTGGCATAAATGATCCAGGTGACCAGTCACTTTTCAAACATTACAGCCACAACAAGAAGTTGCTGCACAGAAGCATCCCTGAGTGACCACATTTTGCTACCACAACACCATGAAGCAGACTTTGTTTCAGAGGTCTCTCAGTAGAAAGTGATCAACCATTTACCACCAGCAAACAATAAAATAAATCCACAGTATTACATACTAGAGAGCTAACCGTCACATGGTAGAAACATACAGGTGAAACTCAAAAAATTAAAATATCGTGGAAAAGTCCATTTATGTAAGCAATAGTTTTCATTAGCTACTGGAGTTTAATATATGAGATAGACTCATGACATGCAAAGCGAGATATGTCAAGCCTTTGCTTGTTATACTTGTGATGATTATGGCGTACAGCTGATGAAAACCCCAAAGTTGAAATTGTTAATTTGGGGTTCTCATCAGCTGTATGCCATAATCATCACAATTTTAACAAATAAAGGCTTGACATATCTCGCTTTGCATGTCTATCTCATATATTAGTTTCACCTTTTAAGTTGAATTACTGAAAGAAATGAACCTTTCCACAATATTCTAATTTTTCGAGTTTCACCTGTATATGGAAATTTGACCAAAGACAATTTCCCCTGGCTTCCTTGTGGTGTGTATCTGTTCTATGCATGCAGTGAATAAGAGAGGTGAAGCTTGGGAGCCCGAGACCGGCTCCCAATGTCACTACATGCTAAGGTCCCTAGGCAGCGGTTACTATTTTCATGTCATTCAACAAGTGTCTGTTACAATTGGCAGTGCAAGAAATGCATTAAGCAAATTAGCACGAAAGCTACTGTGTGCCATGTGCATCTCTTACATTAATTGTGATCAGCAGCAGTTTGCCATGTGGCATGGGACAGTTGTCACTTAAGAAACACAGGTCGCAAGCCCTGCTGAGTGCTAGTCCCTATGGGCTGCATCCAGGGAGTGGCCTTAGAGAAGCTTTTGTTCCAGTGGCAGGAATATGCGAACTGAGGAGGAGGAGAGGTCATTTATCTAATTCCGTTCCTCCTTTGCAGGTCCCTCCAATCTGTTTTGTTGTCCAAGCCTCCAGAACAACAACAAACTAAGCCTTACAAAGAGCGCTTGAAGGAGCTGGGTTGCTTCATTCATGTTTAGCCTGGAAAAGAGGAGATTGAAGGGAGATATGATAGCTATCTTCAAGTATCCGAAGGACTGTCACATGGAAGATAGAGGAAGCTTGTTTTCTCCTTCTCGGGAGGGTAGGACTTGAACCCATGGCTTCAAGTTACAAGAAAGGAGATTCCGACTAAACATTTGGGAAAGCTTTCTGACAGTAAGAGCTGTTCAGCAGTGGACAGACTCCCAAGAGAGGTGGTGGACTGTTCTTCCTCAGAAGCGTAGGAAGGTCAGGTGGTACCCGGCGCAGAAATTTCTTGTCACACACCCCCCCAACACACATTGATTTTATTTTATTTTTGCCTGCAAAAATGGTTCTACGTTATTTCATATTTTCTTACAAAGGAATGTGGATTCTGGGCCTCTGATAACAAGTAGGCGACTGTGGACAGATACAGTGGTACCTCGACTTACGAGCAACTCGACTTCCATATTTTTTGACTTCCGAATGACCTCCGAAAGTGAGAAAATGGCCGCTGCTTCTGAAATTTTCGACTTCCGAAGGGAAAGCGGCGGCACGATACCTTGACTTACGAAAATTTGATTGTACTTTTTTCGACTTACAATTTTTTTCCCCTTCCGAGTTGGCGCCTTCAACTTACGGAGATTTTGACTTACGAGTGCGCCTTCGGAACGGATTAATTTCGTAAGCCGAGGTACCACTGTACTTAAATCTACAGGATGGATTGTGTTTTGGCTTATGTTATTTTATTTATATTTATTGATTGTTTATTTAATAAATTTTATTTTTTTAAAACCTGCAAAGTGGTTTACCCCCCCAAAAAAAAACCTGCAGTAGTAAAATCAAGAAAAATTAACAATCCTACATACAAAAGCTAAATTATTAAGATTAAAATTACTTCAACTTCCTAAGCATCTAGGTATGCTTGCCTAAAGAAGAATGCTTTTAGCAGGTGCCTGAAAAGAGTCTAGCAAAGGCACATGCTTTGTTGCAATTGGCAGGGAGTTCCAAAGTGCAGGGGCTGTCACAGTAAACAATGCAGTGCAGATATTATGTGGAGCCTGTAGTAGTGCTTGAAACTACCGAAGGGGAGGTTTTATTTATTGTGATTTCACCATGCTCTGTATTATCTAATGTACTCGGCCTAGTCTCATTTTCTTCACATAGGCCGACTTTCCAGGACCTGGGAAGCCCAGCGGAGGGTAGGGCAGTAGGGCGGTTCATAAAAAACTTTTCTCAAAAATAAGAATAAAAATGCCTGCTCCAAAGGTCTTATCTTACTAACCTAGGGATTATACAGCTATATGTGAAATTTCATGCATATCAGTTAATATCTTGACCCTGCTCCACTGAATTGAAATTTCAGCCTTCACGACATGGGAAAACGGCCAAGCAAACAGCTATTTTCGTGGAGGAGGGTCAAGATATTAACTGGTATGCATGGAATTGCATATATAGCTATATGATCCCTAGTGTAGTAAGAGAAGACCTTTGGAACAGGCATTTACCAAAAAAAAAGTTTTTTTAATGAACCACCCTAGTAGGGCAGTAATTGTTCCTTGATGATTTGTCACTCCCCTCCATGATTGTACCTGGGATGTACCCCCCCCCCCCGGCCTTTCCTATGCCCCTGGCCTTCTGTGGAGGTTTCTAAGCAGAGGTTGGACGGCCATCTGTCATGGATGCTTTAGTTGTTGTTTCCCCCCCCAATTTTTATTTATTTATTTTGAACAAAACACAAACAAACAACACATACAACAAAAAACATTACAACAAAATATACAACAAAAAGATTAATGAAAACAATTAATTATATCTAACTAACCCTCTTTTATAACATTGTATATTGACTTCCTCACGCCCTCTCCGTCTGCTTTCCTTGTAAATCATCTTTAGTAATTTCTTTACCTTTTTATAATCTAATGTTAATATAAAAAACAACTTTCTCTTAATTTTTAACGCCTTAACATTACTTCATCTTTAACTACGTCTTATCTAACTTCCATATCTGCTGCCTATCTATTTCTTCCTGGTTGTTTGAAATACAAATCTTAGCATAATTCTTTACAGGTGGGTAGCCGTGTTGGTCTGCCATAGTCAAAACAAAATCGAAAATTCTTTCTAGTAGCACCTTAGAGACCAACTGAGTTTGTTCCTGGTATGAGCTTTCGCACGAAAGCTCATACCAGGAACAAACTCAGTTGGTCTCTAAGGTGCTACTAGAAAGAATTTTCGATCATAATTCTTTAAATATACTTTAAATTTATTCCAGTCTTTCTCCACCGTTTCATCCCTCTGGTCTCGGAGTTTCCCAGTCAGTTCAGCAAGCTCCATATAGTCCATCATTTTCACCTGCCATTCTTCAATCGTCATGGATGCTTTAGTTGAGCTGGGATTGCAGTGGGTTGGGCTAAGTGACCCCTGGGTCCCTTCCAACTCTAGGATTCTATAACAAAATGCCATGTTCCTCTTCCACTACTAGTGGATGCCACTGCTGGAGCTACAGCCCTAGAAGAACCAATTGGAGTCCATTGTATAGTTTCCTTGATATTGGCGAATCTCCTGTTATTTAATTCTTATGTTTTCTGTTGTTTTCATAACAACAACTCATTCCCTGACATGTCCCGATCATGAAGTATTTCCCTCCAGTGCTTTTTGCTGATTCTCCTCCATTGATCATGTTCATATTGCGAGGGGAAACAACTTGTGTCAATTAGCAATTGTGATCTGCTGTCTGAAGCATTAACTGATGTACTGTTCATTAGCTGAACAGCCGTATTACCAGTTTATTGTATTCATCCTCATGTGCTTAAAATACCACTGGATTGCATTAATGTCACCCGTCAGCAATCACAAGCAATAATTTATCAGCAATCAATAACCTGAAATGTTGCTCATTGTGACACTTAGGTTTTGGAGACAGACGCGTGATGCATTTTGACAAGAAAAATAGTATTGCGTATTTGTGGAAGTCTCAGCTTGAAAAGAGGACAGAATATGAAACAAACTGCTTCCAATAAAGAAGGGGGAAATGGTAATGTTTGCCATCATAAGTAACAACAGTTTATGTCAGTTCAGTGGAGCAGCGAATGAACCAAAACTCCACGAGCCTTCAAAATGGAAAGCATGCTGCAAGAAGGATTTACATAGTTTGAATATTTTATACTTGGAGTGCTCATCGCAGTTCAGACAGGAAATGCTTGCCACTGGTAGGTGTAATGCAATGCACATGTTAAACTTTCAGTTAACACTTAAAGTTTAAAATCTTTCTGTCCGCTACAAATCCCCAACTTCCCTAAATTTATTTCTCATGCTTTCGTAATTACAGGTGTGTGCATACTCATAAGAGCGCAATGTGAGTATTTTGATTATCAAAGAAACTGAACAGAAGAGAACCAGGAAATCAAACTAAGATAGAACAGAAAAAAGGAGAGCAAAGGGTTACCTCTCTCTGACCACAGCATATGTAAATCACAGCCCTTTCCTAGGAAAGTTTTGGTTTTCTAAATAAAGCTACAAACTTGTTAGGATTATTCTGTGTTGAGGCTGCATTTTCAGCAAGTGTTTTGCCTTGGATGAATAGCTGTTTGTTTCGCTTTATTTATTTGCTATCGAGTATTTGTCAATGTCATTTCGTATCTGCAGAAAATTCATACGTTATATGGAAGTATGTGAATGTAGGAGAGAGTGCTGAAGGTCACGTGACTGTTTCATCCTATTTGGTGGAGCAGCTTGACTTTTTTTTCTCTCCCCCCACCCCCCCACCCCGTTGCATTTGGTGATGGTTGGGAGTGCAGAATTTGATTGACAGATGCATGCCAGAAACCCCCATTCTCTTTTTCAAAGACTACATATGATGGATTGCGATCTTGCAGCTCAGCAGGACACAGGGACCATGCAAGCTGTAATTGGTCAGGTATGGAGCCAGCCATTTCTCAACTCCCCTTTTATTCCCCCCACCCCACCCCACAAGACTCTAACCATATGATTCACATAATTCATATTTACAGTACCATCTTTCTGTCTGTAGCTTCAGCTACCAGCAAGTGCACAGCAGAAAGTAGGAGGGGTAGGGGGGGGAGGCAGTGAGGGAAGGCAACAAAAGGCCACATTAATCTGGCCAGGGGTAGAACAGGTTAAAAAATGACACTCTGCTTTTGAGGGATCCAATTTGGAATTTTTAACCCCAGCTAAATCTATCCATCTTTGTGTTGGGGGCTCGAATATGTACAAGCAGGAACAAGTGAAGTGTAAAAAAGTGCTTGTAATGTTTACATAGGGAGTTGCGGTTTCTGTTTTCTCTATTCTTTGTGGATCGACTGTATTCTTTGACTGTGTAGCATGTGGGTGTTTCTTTTCCTTTCCTTCTAACCCAGATAATGTGCGATATATCCAGCCTGGTAAATGTAGGAGCCCTTGCTTCTGCTTCTTCTTCTGCTGCTGCTGCAGAGGGGCAGCTTGCTTGCAAATTAAACACACTGCCACAATCTGAAAGGTCCAGGTGGTCTGCTCGTGTTTCCTAATGCAATCCAGCACAACAGCTCTAATAAACAGCTCTGTTTAGTTCTCCCTTCGCTGTATCCAGGGAGGTGAAACTGGTCTGGGGCTGCTGTGATGAAATGCCAGAAGGACATCTCTCAGAGGCCTCCCAAGCTGCTTTTTAGAGCTTTCCCGTTTTGCCGTCTTTGTCTTCCAAATGGGTCAGTGTGAGTCCTTCTCTTGACGTTTCATTTGGTTTTGTTGTTTTCCGAGAGGTCTGCATAGCCGGTGCGTGTCATTATTTTGCGTACATGGTGTTGCCAGCTTGATGTTGAGGATAAAAAAAAGAGAGAGAATCGTTATCTTTTCATGTGGCTCCAAATTATAACCTAAAGTGGTAAGAGAGACCTGATTCAGAGGGAAGAGGGCAGTTTAATAGAGGAGTAGCAGAAGGGAAAGGGGCTAGGGGTGTTCTTTACATTTGCCAACAAAATTTTAGGTACTCAACACCTTCTCATTAGCTATTGAGCTGTGTGTCAGTGAAAGATAAAAGACATTTATGAATCCTTAAAAGTTTGTGCTTAATATGTTTCGAAGGCAATGCGATTAATCTGCTAAAAGTGATGCTTCTGTATTTGCGTTCCCTAAATAGAGATATGATGCTGAAAGAAAACAGGCATCTTTCAGTGTGTGTTTTTAACTTAAGTTACAGTGAAATGTAGAAGTCTCACAGAGCACATGGTTTATTAATATCTGCATCTTCAGTAATGCATTCGAGATGGAAAAGGTCAGATATGCAATATCATGTTTACCACAGCTTTGCATTGCTGTAAATATATGTGTGTGAAAATGCACACACATATTTACCGAAACCATCCCCAAACTTAGGCTCAGATGAATAGGTTTGGTGAGCACATTTCTAGTTATAAAAAGGGTGCACATATTAAAGTAGTATAAAAATATGTGGAAATATTAAATTTTTTAATGTCATCTGCAAAAATGCTCTCAGCAAGGAATATGCACATTCAGTAAGTATTAAAACAGCTGCATCACTGTTGGTTACATATGCAACTTTTACTAAAAAGTGTGAGGGGAAATTTGTCAAACAGTGGTGGTGTTTGTAAGGTCATATTTAATATAACTTTCTCCTTAGCACAATAGCTGTTTTACATGTGTGCGCTTTAAGCACTTATAAATAGATGAGAAAACACTAGATACTCTAATATTTTTGCTTTAATGAATAAAAAGTTAACTCAATTACTTTGAAAAAATAGGTGTATTTCAGCTATTAAAACAAACACTTTAAAGAAAACAATGACATTTTAAAAGCAGGTATGAAGCATGGGTGAAATGTAAAACAGTGACTCATCTTGTTACTTGGCATGCAACCTAATATGTAGCAAGTGATATACCAGTTCAAACTATTTCTCCATTTTTACTTGTGCACAGTGCACCTGTGTATGTTGTGAACATGGAACGCGTGCTGTTCAAACGTGCAAAAAAGTATATAGGTTGCAAGAGCACCCTTGTCGCACGTTAGTCTTTCCTTCAAAGAAGAATAAGTGAATGGGTTCAGACTAAATCATATTCAAAGTCAAATAGCTGAAATCAGTAGACTTAAGTTAGTCATCATGACTAACTGAAGTCCAATGATTTTAACGAACCTATGCTGAATTTGACTGAGCCGATGGTACCACCCCATATGGTGATGAAAGATAAACAGTAAATAAAACTAACATTTTATTACTCAGATTGTATCCCCACAGGTCTTATGTAGCGTTTAAAGACATAACAGGCAGCCTCCCTGTTTTAGTCAGATTAATGAAAATGCTTATTTCATAGGAAAATATAATTACTTGGGCAGTGTCAGCAGTAAACGACAGTTGAGCAATATGGCTCACATTCTAAGATATGTCCCAAAATTAAATAGGCACATGTTTAACTACTAAAAATCAGCAAGAAAACTGTCATATTTCATATCTATTTTTACAACCTGCTTCTTTCACATACTGAAAATCTGTGCAGGGAAAAAGTTTATTCAAAAAAAATTAGCACATGCTACTGTGATTATGAAACTTTTCTTTAAAAAAAATAGTGTTAACTTTAAAGCTGTGCATTGGTGATCAATATTTGCGGGAGCACAATAATTATCTGAAGAAGTGTGCATGCACACGAAAGCTCATACCAAGAACAAACTTAGTTGGTCTCTAAGGTGCTACTGGAAGGAATTTTTTATTTTATTTTGTTTTCACAATAATTAGGTTACTATTTAATGAACAGCCATTTGAATAACTACCAAGTTGTGAACAGACTGTCAAAACTCCTTAAAAATAAAATTGCCTAAATAGTTGTATTGTAATCAAATACAAATCTGTTTGAAACAGGAACTCACTCGAACGAGTGGAAGGCTTAATGTTAAAAGGATAATCAACTCTGACTGCTCCCTCAGTTAATTACAGGCATTTCCTGATCTTTTCATCCTGATACTTAGCTGCCTCTAAGCATCGCTTCCCAAATTGGGTCCCACTGGTAAGTGCCAATAGGTAATAGTGACAGCTACAATGCGAAGGACAGCTTCTAGCAACAGGGCAAACTGGAGGGGAGGTGCAAAATTGCAAGTGCAACTTCCCTCTGGATTTTTTCCTTCCCCCCCCCCCCACCCCAAGCAAGCAATTAAGCAGCCAAGTACTCTGAAGAACAACCTCCTTGCCCGGCATGTCAAGATTTAGAAGCTCATTGCTCATTGTGATTTTGATTCATATCCAGAGTGTTTGGAATCAAACTCTGATCCTTGACAGATGCAGCAACATTGCTAACATCCTCTGCCTCAAAGTACCCGCTATTTCATTGGTTTTTGTTTTTTTAAAAAACCTTTTCAGAAAGGATGAGATTTTCCTCCTGTACCTTTTCTCTGTCTTATTATTGGCCACTGCGTCATCTAATTACTTTAACCATTATTCTGTCTTTTTGTTTTGCTCAGTCGCAGTCTTGGCTATACAGTAACTTCTTTCCCCTCCCCCTCCGTCTCCCCCCCAAGACCTGAGTTTGTGAGTGACAGGTTAGTTCATCAGTATTACAGCCCTCCTGTTTTTGTCTCATCTCACGCAGACAGGTCACGGTGTCCAATCACCCTTCTGGCTCTGCGGTCCCTCGGGAAACCAAAGCCAGCCTACCATCTTGATCCTCAGGCCTCAGGGCCCGAGTCGAGCTGTACATTTCTACGTTTGCTGGGTTTCCGCAAACACAATAGAACAGAAGAGATTAAATGAGCTGGTGAAAGAAAAGGGTGACATTAATTAGGTAGAGTGATCCCTATCAAGCAAGCAACAGCTTGTAAATATTCTCATTTTGTGTAGTTATTTACATAACTACATATACATTTTCAAAGAAAAAAAATTATGCTTATTTGGCACATTCCAGTGGCATCCTTTTGGTTTGCTTTTCTAATCTCAAATGCCTCTTTTACAATAAAATAAAATAAAAAAATTCCTTCCAGTAGCACCTTAGAGACCAACTAAGTTTGTTCTTTTACAATAGTTCAGCATTCTACCCAGAAGAGGAACACTAACGAAATTTATAGCAGAATACTAACCAGATGGTAACACTAACCAAATTTGTAGCAGCATATTGCTATAATTTGAGGTTGATATTGCCACAACTAATTCTGTATTGATGTACAATAGGTGTTTTATGATAAAATTATCACTTATCTGCGACTTAAAGTAACTTTGAAGAAAAGATATATGCTGAGAAGAAACTTGTAATTAATAACAGACTGCATTTCCTATAAATATATGATGTTTAGCTTATATTGTTCACACCAAGCGGAATAAAGAGTCACAGACCCCAACACGGACTGTGCCAATGCCCCGAGAGAGCCAATATCATTATGTTTGGTTTTGAAGGAGAAGACTCATAGTTTTGGCTTTTAGCATCAAAGCACAAAGATGATAGAAAAAGCAGTGCCTCGTGGAATACAACTCTTAAAGATAAAAGAGCTCTCTCAGAGACCAAACCTAGCATTTCTAATACCCCCCCCAAAAAAGTCTATAAAATTTGCACTCTTATTTTAATCCAATTTAACACAGTAGTAAGAAGTATTCTACGGCATGGTTCACTTATTATCTCAATATAGCTGTGAGGTACGCCATCATTACACTTCATTTTGCAGATAAATCGGCCTATAAAATCATGGTTGAGATGAAGTTCCACAGGCTGCCATGTTGATATCCATGTTCCTCGTATACCAGGCACCCCCAAACTTGGCCATCCAGCAGTCTTTGGGACTACAACTCCCATCATCCCTAGCTAACAGGACCAGTGGTCAGGGATGATGGGAGTTGTAGTCCCAAAGACTGCTGGATGGCCAAGTTTGGGGATGCCTGTTGTATACAGTGCAAGTAATGCATTGGGAAAACAATGAAAGAATCCTGAGACCATCCTGCCCCTTCTTTGAAAGATGGAAGGACTGCAGGAATCAGATAAAACAAGCACCTCATTCTCTGGTCATTGCAAGTTTTGGTGCCAGGTGAAATTTGGGGGAGGCTTATAAAAGGTCTCACTTCAGATCGCCCAAACTCACTCAGAAGAATCAAGCAGAAACAAACCACTCCCCTTACCCCCCAAGCAGCAGCTGGTCACTTTTGCAGGACACTCAGTTACCATGAAAGCAAATAAAGAAATACTGTATTTAAAAAATAAAAAAAGGCAAAGGGGCAGGGAAGCTTCACACAAAACCCCCCAGGGTGTAGGCTTCCGTCCGCTAACATTGCCCCTGTGGCCAAGACTCCTGCCCGAAACAGCCTTTTCACCCTGCTTAATGAAAAGGCTAGTCCTGAACCTCACTAAGGTACTGTGATAAACCCCGGTTGTTAACATGGGTAGGTAGGCAAACTAAGGCCCGGGGGCCGGATCCGGCCCAATCGCCTTCTAAATCCGGCCCACGGATGGTCCGGGAATCAGTGTGTTTTTACACGAGTAGAATGTGTGCTTTTATTTAAATTGCATCTCTGGGTTATTTGTGGGGCATAGGAATTCGTTCATTTTTTTCTTCTTCTTCAAAATATAGTCTGCCCCCCCCCACATGGTCTGAGGGACAGTGGACCAGCCCTCTGCTGAAAAAGTTTGCTGACCCCTGGCATAGTATCATAGAATCTGGTCCAACCCCCTGCAATGCAGGAATCTCAGCTAAAGCATCCATGACAGATGGCCACTCAACCTCTGCTTAAAAACCTCCAAGGAAGGAGAGTCCCCCCCCCCTTGTGGGAGTCTGCTCCACTGTGGAAGAGCTTTCACTGTCTATGGGCATAGCAGGGGGGGCAGGGAGCAGCCACTCCCCCCCGCAAAAAACCAACAAAAATAAATAAAAATACATAGCAAACTGAGGTTCTGGCCCCCCAACAAAAAGCCTGCCACCTGAAGGAGCGTCTCCACCCCCATCGTTCAGCCTGGACACTGAGATCCAGCGCCGAGGGCCTTCTGGCAGTTCCCTCACTGCGAGAAGCAAAGCTACAGGGAACCAGGCAGAGGGCCTTCTCGGTAGTGGCACCTGCCCTGTGGAACGCCCTCCCAGCAGAGGTCAAAGAGATAAACTACTACCTGACATTCAGAAAATACCTGAAGGCAGCCCTGTTTAGGGAAGTTTTTAACCTGTGATATTTTAATGTATTTTAATATCTGTTGGAGGCCGCCCAGAGTGGCTGGGGGACCCAGCCAGATGGGCAGGGTACAAATAATAATAAATGATGATGATGATGATGATTATTATTATTATTACTAACAAAAATACTGACTAAGCCCATGTCACTAAGTTATTCCTGCTGTTTAGTCGGAATCTCCCTTCTTGCAACTTGAATTCATTGAATGCTAAGTTAGTGGGATGTTTCTGGACAAGGACATGTTGAATACAGGTTTTGAGTGCAGGAAATACCAGTGTATGAAGCACCATGTCTAAAAAACCCTCTTTTAATATTTATGAATACCTTTGTACTTTGAAAATGAAGCATCTCTAGAGGAACATACTATTTTACATTATTAAGCATAGCACCCACTCGCTCCAAAATTATTATTGTAAGAAGATGCAGGAATGTTGCAGTGATATTTTGCAATATAAATATTTGCAGTAGAATATTTTTTTTATCTAGTTAATTTATTCCATGCAATTCTTTGGACCTTGTCCTGGATTCCAGCTAAAGTATGTATTTCACTGTGGGCCTTTTTGTTTTACAGGAGGATTTATTTCCTTCCTTAAATCTAATTTGCTTTCTTATGTAAATAGTTTTACTCTCATTACAACAACTGACAGTAGCCCTCTGCAAACGTGCTTCTCACTAATTGGTCTTAGGAACACTTGTTTATTTTTTATTCTGCCTGGCTTTTAATTTTATATTCAGCATAATTGAAGCCAATTATGAGGTCAAACTGTTTTTTAAAGCGCAGTTTTCAAACATTATAATCATTTTAACTCTTAAAGGAAAAAGCATACAATGCTTGTTATATGACCTTTAAATTGTTGGCCATGCTGCAGTCTTTCAGTAGTGCAGATGTTTATCTTCCGGCAACACATTTACATTCAAGTGCCTTTTCTGTGGTTCTTCGATTCTCTCATGATAAGCTAAATACCAGCCAGGGCTACTATTCCTGTGTACTAGACATGGAAGAGACATGGTTGAGCTTCTTATCTTATAATGATCTGTAGCTGTAACAAGACTTAAAAAAAAAACAACTTTTTGATTTGCTGAATATCAAATGGATGAAAATAAAAATTCCCACTAAAGAAGACAAAAGGTCACGATCATTTTTCTGCAGAAAAAATATATATGAGAGTGTGATTTAAAACATACGGAGATGCTTGTCTTGATATTTTAAGAAATGCGATTTTAAAAATTCCCTCCGGCTTGCCACAAAACTCATAGCTATAAGCATGAAGGGGGCAGTATGGGGCTAATGTCCAGTTGCCCCATCCCTCCCTACCATCATGAGTTGATTTGGTCATCTGCACGGACCCTGTGAGCATATAATCTGTATGTGCATGGCCCCTCTCCATGAGATCTGTACTGTACAGGGGAGGAATTGCATGCACGTTCTGTGCAGACCCAACAGATGCAATCCTATAGCATCTCCACATTTGAATATCTACGGATTTCATTTCTGGGTTGTAATGTGGAATGAAGTATTCGGTCAAACGGTTCTGGCATTCACATGCTGCAGAGTAAGTTGGGAATGAGGTAGCAGAGTGAATGAATGAATGGAACTTTATTTGCATCAGCCGTCGGCCATCGCAACAAAAAGCATTGCGATATACACAGAACAAAATAAAAGTCGGTTACCAGTATATAAAACACAGTTTAGGGTAGCAGAGTGTTGAGGTAGCAGACATAGCTGTCAAGTTTCGGATTTGAAAATAAGGGATCAGCAGTCTCACCTATCCCGGGGACAGTCACATGTCAGTGGTGGGCGGAGCCAAAAGCAAAAGTGGGCGGAGCAGCAATGTAAACTCCAAGCGGGCTCGGGCTCGGAGCGGAGCAAAGAGGAGGGCAGCCATGTGCTCCGCGCAATGGAGCCCCATTTTCTTCTTGTCTGATCCCATCAAAACAGGACAGGAAGCAGCAGCTGCTCAAAGGCAGCCAGGCTCCGCCCACCAGCTAACCCTATTGGCCGGCTGAGGGGCTCGGCGGCAACGGCTAGGGGCTGATGCAGGGGGAGGAATACACCCCCCTGTAAGCACAGGAAATGGCTCCCACTTGCTTTGAGGGCTGAGGCTTTTCTCTCCAAGTAGGCGAGGTCTTCCCACCCAGTCCCTGGCCAGCAGGGAAGGAGCTGCTTCCATTAAAAACGGGAAATTTAAGGGAAATAAAAAATAAGGGAGAGCAGCGGGAAACTGCTTAAAATAAGGGAGAATCCTGGGAAAACGGGATACTTGACAGCACTGGTAGCAGAGTGTTGCACCATTGCAGAATCGCAGACCATGGCTGTCTCGGCAGATTGGACCATGCAAAGTTGCAACTGAAACCAATGATCAGTAATTCCAAGTAATCATGTTTAAACACTGAACTTCCAGGGGTTTTTTTTTTTTTGGCCCTAACATTAACATTCAGGATTAGATTTGGTTCTCTTAAGGTATAATATGGATCTATGCTGGTCTATGCTATTCATCTGGTTAATAATACTTTAAGAACATAAATATGTAGTTGAGTCAATTTGGGTGGCCATTTTGAAGCTCCTATTCAATCTGTTGTGGAGGTTGATAGGACCTCAAATTGAGAATAGCTGTGATGAGATGGACCATTCCATTTCTGAGTTGCCAACTGCCAGAATCTTTTTTTTTTTTTTTAAGCATTTGTTGTGGCATACTGTTCGGATCCATGACATTCCACTGACATTCAAATGTATTTTCAGCCTGGGTGACCAAAAAATTGCGGATTAAAAAGTCTATAAAGTGTTTGTGTGCAAGAGCCCCCACCGGGAACATTTTTTGTATGAATGAATGTGAGGCAGCCTTATCTGCATTGCAATCAGTTAATTGATGTATATGTTTTGGAATGCATTTAAATATACCTGGAAAACAACAAAAGGCTTCCACATTATTTTTAAGGGATCTTAGGGTTGCGGGTAAATGACCTATAGCTTCAGGCATTTTAAAAATAGCTGGTTGGAAACCTAGGTGATAGGACTATTTCTTCAAAAATGACAGATTAGCTATTGATATTTGCCAGAGAGTCTCTTTTGACTGGAACTCTTGCTCCGTAGGAGAGTTTTATCTAACTGTTGTATCAAAAGATCAAGAGAATGTTCTCAAGGGGGAGGAAAAGGAAGAAAGCCAATACTAAAGATTTTTTTTCTTGAATCAGATGTATAAATTAACAGGTATTCTACATAATAAAAATTTAGTTACAATAAATACAGCTATTTATTAAGATTGTTTCATGTTTTTTCATACATTCAGTATCATTCCTAATATTTGCCATTGATACTTGGCATTACGTATGCCAAAACCTAATGCAGGTTCTTAATGATTTTTCTCTCCATAGTTCTTATTACTTTAAACTGATTTTTTATTTTCATATCTTTAAATGTTTATATTTAGAGTACTACGTCGCTAATTGTATTAATTCTTTAATACAAACTGGCCTCAATTAAGTTTGTAAGATCCACGTATGCTGATATATTTCCCGTATTAATAGTGTCATTAAAAGTGTTGATTGTTTCCATAACCACAAACAACACAGCATTTCTCAACACTGAGGTAAATTTACAAGTAATGGGACATATTTATGAAAGGAGTACAGTAATACTGCTGCTATCTGATCAGTTCACACATCAGACTTTGCCAACCTGGTGCCCTCCAGATGGTTTAAACTCCCATCAGCCCCAGTGCTGAAGGGATGGTACCCACATGGCAAAGGCTGCCATGCATTATTCGTGCTTGGGGTTTGTTCATTATACCATTCCTTGGGTTTGTCAATATTGAACTCAGAATCAGAATATGCAATCTTGCAGACAGATTTGATGAGATGTGGGTAGGATGGCAAGCTGAAAAAAGTCAACGGTGAAAAAAAGTGTTTGGGTGTAATTTTCATTTGCTGGATTCAGAATAGCAGATTTCAGTAACACCCCCCCCCCTGCAAACATTTCCCTGTGAGCAGTGAAAGTGCCAACAGATTTTTATATCCAAATTTCAGTGCATGAATTGGTGAAAAGAAGCCTCGAAAATATTTGTGATAATAAAAGCAAGTTCCAAATCTCTGTGTTTTACTTAGCTTCATAGCACATTGCCAGGCACAAATGTAACCCAAAAGAGGAGGTTCGTGTAACCCAAGCACAATGCCATGGCTAAATTGGATGAGAAATCTTTTAGAAGCTCAGACAGCAAGAAAATGAAAAACCTTCATGTCCCTCAGATGTTTCTTTTGCTTTTGTGATTGTCCTCTTTGACACTGTGAGAATCTGACTACTTAACCTTTTTTCTCCTCCCTCAAGAGCCTATGCATCATCATAACCTGTTTTCCAACAGACGTGAATCCCTCTGGAGCTACTCAGCATTGCTCCATGCAGCAACGGGCGGGCGGGCGGGGGGGAATCTTCAGAATATTTGAGCATGAACAGCTTATCTCGAAAATGGACACACACATGTTATTTTTTATCTGTTGTTTGAATTCATTCCTAAATGCCAGGTGAAATAGTTTTCCTAAAAAGAATCAGCCATCTCCAATACTCTGCTTAGCCCTGCAAATTCTCTAGCACACAGGTGAAAAACTTGTAGCTTCCAGACTTTAAAGGTAAAGAGACCCCTGACCATTAGGTCCAGTCGTGTCCAACTTTGGAGTTGCGGCGCTCATCTCGTGTTACTGGCCAAGGAAGCCGGCGTACAGCTTCCAGGTCATGTGTCCAGCATGACTAAGCCGCTTCTGGCGAACCAGAGCAGCGCACGGAAACTCCGTTTACCTTCCCTCCGGAGTGGTACCTATTTATCTACTTGCACTTTGACGTGCTTTCGAATTGCTAGGTGGGCAGGAGCTGGGACCGAGCAACGGGAGCTCACCCTGTTGCAGGGATTTGAACCGCCGACCTTCTGATCAGCAAGCCCTAGGCTCTGTGGTTTAACTTTTTAAAATTTTAGACAGGTTCCAATGCTTATCTGCCCTATCCTTCCTTCCTTCCTTCCTTCCTTCCTTCCTTCCTTCCTTCCTTCCTTCCTTCCTTCCTTTTTATTCCTAGCTTCTAAAAGCATTTTCTCTCTCTTTTCTTTGTAGCTTCAGAACAACTGGGAAGAGCAGTATTTTATTTTAATTATGTGTGTGTGTGGCACATTAAAGTCACATAAAAGTGCTTTCACTTGGGTTCATTCTCCATATATTTGAGACAAAATAAAATAAAAAAATTCCTTTCAGTAGCACCTTAGAGACCAACTAAGTTTGTTCTTGGTATGAGCTTTCGTGTGCATGCACACTTCTTCAGATACCAAGAACAAACTTAGTTGGTCTATAAGGTGCTACTGAAAGGAATTTTTTATTTTATTTTGTTTTGACTATGGCAGACCAACACGGCTACCTACCTGCAACATATATTTGAGAGTTACTTTCATCAATCTAGTAGGGCTTACTTCTAGGTAAGATGGGAAAGTCTAATCTGATTCAGCCATTATGAAAGTTGAAACAGAATGGTCTGTATTCCAGGCTAGTTGACTCAGAACACTTTTGTCTCTGGTGTCAGCTCTGCAGCCCCCTACACATTACCCCTAAGAGGATGCAACTCTAGACAGGAAAAATGTTGCCCACCTCTGCTTTAGCAACTACAGCTCAATGGGCAACATCGTCATAATTGCTGGTTCCGTTTCATTCTTTGAGCACATGGAGCTAATGAGCCGCACTGGAAATGGCAATGTGTTTGAAAACAGAGCTGCTCCAGTCATGTAAAAAGGTTAAAGGTGATCTAATTTTAAAAAGCAAAGGGGGGCATTTGGGTGAGGGGAGCTGAACCTCCCACCCTGCTGTAATTTACCCCCCTGCAACAACTCCTTTGCAACCACTTTTATCTCACCCAGAGTCACTTCCAGTATCATAGTCATATATGAGAAATAGCCTCCAGGGCCACTTACGGAACTGCAAGCATAGCATGTAGTTTGCTATTTAGAGAGCAAGGCAAATATTTTGTGGGAGAATCGTTGGCTTCTTAACTTTTCTCCCTTACACTGTTCTCCCACCAAAATGCCCCCCCTCCCCACCTGAGTTTTCATCTGCTGCATCTTTTCCCCAGCAGGAATAAAAGTGGCCGAGGAGTTTTTTAGATGAAAAATGTGATGAGGAGGAAGGGTTTATAAGTCCCTCTCTCCCAGTGTACATGTTCCATTTCAAATCACAGTCTCAATTACTGCACTGCGTAAAAAAACCAAAACAATCCCAAATAGGCGCCCCCCTCCCCACTACAGAATCATGGAGGTACATGTGCCACGCACTTCTTATCTGAGTGTCTTCTGTTTCCTGGCAGGGAGGCGATCTTAATCTTTTCTGGTGGCTAATGCGCTCAGGGCCAACCATTTGGGATCAGAAGCACATGAATGTGTTTTGTGGTTAGTGGGATGGGATAGGATGGGAAGATGCATTTCAAAATGAATCAACTGGAATAAAACTTAACACAAATGTTAATTGGCTTTCACTTGTAGTACTGAGTTTTTGTATGCCAAGAGTTTCAGATTATTAGGCCCAGAGAATACTTTAATTCTCCTAAAGATATATTCATTTAGCCATAACTTTAGTTTTCTTCTAGACCTTTTAAAAGGCTGTTAAAAGTCTACTGTGTTAATGAACTCCTGCACAAATATGCCGGATTTGGTTATAAGCGGAGACTTGATTGCCAAGAAGCAAAAAAGAGGACAGTTTGGCCATATTTTCCCAGTCCATGGGGAATCCTCCAGTGGAAAGGGTCCTTTTGTTTCTGTTGCTTTTTGCTCCCCCATTTTTTTATTGTTTACTGCCAGCATTTGCTTTGCTTCCTCCTAATAATCTATATCATCATCATCAAAATTTTTTAAAGTAATTCTCTGACTCACTCTTTGGAAATTGCTCATGTGAACAAATCGTTTTACAGACAGGATTATGAGAAATGCATAAAAATTTAACAGTTTTATTAATCTTTCCTTTCAGATCAATCAGGAACTTGACTTTGATCAAACCAGCACTTTTTCAAAACTGAATGTTACATTTTATTTCTTTAGTAAAAGTTTCAAGTTGCTACAGAGACATCTGAATGCTGCATTATTACTTTCTACTAGTTCTTAAGAGATATAATTGCTGCTTTCAGCACTAACCCTCTTTTTATTTTATATACTGCACATCAATTTTCAGTTCTGGGGGGTAATTGTCTGAGCAGCTTACTTAACTGTCTCTAACATTATTTCCAATTGCTGTAATAATCTCTCTAATTTTGTTGAAATTTTGTACAAATGCACCTTGAACCTGTAGGGTGGGAGAGAATCCACCACTTTGTCAAATTCTTTCTTTTTTATTATGACTCAAAAGTCTGTTAATCTGTGCCAAGCAATAAATTTGGCAGAGGACTATATAGAAAGTTGAGTGATTTCCACTCCAGAGTTCCTAAGCACGATCAAACAGGACAACTGATGAACAATTCACACTGGGATATTTGTCTTGATAGCTACGTGAAGTCTCAAAATAGCTGTTTTCTGCTTGCACAGATTGGGTTAATTATTTTACTGTGGCCAAACACTGGTTATGCAAAAAATAAAAATAAATAATGACATCTAGTTTGGTCATAGAAAGGCTTTGCTTTGTACAGATGTAGAAATCTCTACTGTCAGTAATAGCTTGGAATGTAATGCAAATACAGCACTTTAAAAATACTTTGTGACTTGGCTCAAGACTAAAATAAAAATGGTTGCCAACCATTAGGCAAGGGAATTTTTCACCAAAACCATCAACCACCTTCTATTTCCTGGGAAGAGCTAAAACCGTTGCCATTTGTTCCTAACTCCCTGTGCTATCTTCATAGCCACTGACTTGGAAACCAAGGCTGAATCTATGTGATCACAGCTTACTGGGAAAACTCACAAAGGAGTGAGAAACCTCTCTCATTATTCCGTGGCTTATTATAGTATGAATGAGATCTCACAGTGAAAAACAGACACACCTAAATCGTGTCCTCATCATGGAGGGCACGCATTGCGGTGAGATCACTAAGATTGACCTCACTGTCTGTGTGGGTGGGATCGTTTGGATAGCCACAACAACCCGATTGGGTCCCTCGGTTGCTGGGGTAATTCTGGCCAATGGGGTTGAGAGAATTTGCAGCCGGGGGAACTATTTATACCGCTACACGTTGCGTCAAGCTTCCTCTTAGCGCCTCGTGCACCAGATCGCCCGCCCACCCTCCCTATATTTAGGGTCTTGCTATGACCTTGCTATGTCGTCATGGGTCATCTGTTTTTGGGGCAGGGGCCCAGTAGGAATTTTCCCATTTGGCTGATTGGCTGGTGCCACTTGGGTTTTGCCTGCCGTGTAGCAAATCGTCATAACTTTGTAAGGTTTGGCGGTTAGGCATTGGTTCAAGGTGTGGTGGAGCGGAGGTTGTCACACCTGCCCCTCCCAGTGTGTGATAGGGTATTCCATTAAAGGAATCCAGGGGCTTGCCATGTTTTTGTCCAATCCCCTTCCAGGGGTTAGGGCCACGCCAGGGTTGCGTCTGTGGTAGGACCAATGCTCCCCCAGTATGTTTACCCTTACTGACTTCTGCCGGTGTCCAGTTGTCAGTGCTGCCCTGCCAGAGGTGTAGGTGTAGCTGGTCGAACCAATGCCTGAGCAAACCACTCACATTCTGTATTCAATAAAGTTGTGGCCCAGATTATGCCAATAACCTTAAACTAATATTGGTGTCAACTGTGTCTTTCTTCGGGAGGTCTTCACATGCAAGAATGAAAAAGTACCTTTAATCTAATCAAAGGGGGGGGTGTGGCTATCTATATCTCCAGTTCGTCGTTGTGTGGAGGGTTGTGGAGTGCATTCATAATAACAAATCACCACAGAAGAAAGGAATTTTATTTAATTCTATGATGCTCAGCAGGTATCATAATGAATATGCAACCAAGGATTCTGACTTCCCTCACATTCTTAGCATAATAAGCATGGTGTGTATTGAACCATATCTTTTGTTGTAATCTGTAGGACTCCTCGCTTCACATCTTTCTCAATGAAATATTTGACTGACATGGACTATTGCTGTTTCCATCATGACACCTGACCTGCAGAATTCCTTTCCAAGAGAAGCTCTTACCTTTCATAATGGTATTTCTGTGTTGGACCAGCATTTTGGCTCTAAAGTAGTTTTAATATATTATATATAAATATATTAATATAAAATATAATAATTTGCTATGCTAATTTATTATTGGATATTTTATTATTTATACCGGTAATTGTGGATTTACTGGGACTCTGTTTTTCATTTTTTTAAATGATACATCCATAAAATATATATGCCACTTGAACGTAAAAAACCCCAAAGTTGTTTACAAAAAAGATAAGACCATATAATTATCACTAAAAATTTACATCCATAGTTTAAACATACAAAAGTTAAAACCACAATAGAATAGACTAAAACAAAGTAAAACTTTCTGTGCCTTCAGTAAAGATTTTTGGAAAGCTGCCTGATAAATTTTAAAAAGAAATACCCATATAGAAATATGTTTGAAAGGTGATTTATGCTCAATGTTTGGTTAGCAGACATATTGCCAGGCAAGCTGCTTTTCAATTTCTGACATTATTATTTTATTTTATTTTAAAAGCAATGTTTTGTGGAGGAAAAAATTGCATTAGTTCAAGTCAATACCAGTGTTTTTTCAGTATATGCAACATTAGGTGCTCACTATGTGAACCTGTGGATAAATTGTTGTTGTTGTTTAGTTGTTCAGTCGTGTCCGACTCTTCATGACCCCATGGACCAGAGCACGCCAGGCACTCCTGTCTTCCACTGCCTCTCGCAATTTGGTCAGACTCATGTTGGTAGCTTTGATAACACTGTCCAACCATCTTGTCCTCTGTTGCCCCCTTCTCCTTGTGCCCTCCATCTTTCCCAACATCAGGGGCTTTTCCAGGGAGTCTTCTCTTCTCATGAGGTGGCCAAAGTACTGGAGCCTCAGCTTCAGGATCTGTCCTTCCAGTGATAAATCAGGGCTGATTTCCTTAAGAACGGATAGGTTTGATCTTCTTGCAGTCCATGGGACTCTCAAGATTCTCCTCCAGCACCATAATTCAAAAGCACCAATTCTTCGGCGATCAGCCTTCTTTATGGTCCAGCTCTCACTTCCATACATCACTACTGGGATAAATTAGTTACAGGACTTCAGTTTCAGTGTATCTGAAGAAGTGTGCATGCACACGAAAGCTCACACCAAGAACAAACTTAGTTGGTCTCTAAGGTGCTACTGGAAGGATTTTTTTATTTTATTTTGGGATAAATTAGAGCAGTGCAATTCTAAAGATAACTTGTTATTATACTTTAAGTATGTGTTGGGTGTGTGGGGGAGAAATATGTGTTTCTGGCTAGAGACCATGGATCACATGTGAAACTGTTACTGGGCGGGAGATGAAACTGAGGACAACATGCAATGAAAATTAGAAATCAAGGAATATGATGGGGAGAATATCATCATCATCATCATCATGGTCGCTCCCCCCACTGTTATCCTTACTGCAACACTGTGATGTGGGTAAGGGTGTTAGGCTAAAAGAGAGTGACAGACCATTGTCATCCAGTGACCTTCCCAGCTCCAGCTGTAGGGCGATACCCAACATTAGTCATACTCAGAGGTCCAATGATTTCAGTGGGTCTACTCAGAGTATGACTTAGTTGGCTCTTACAGACATACAGCCCTCCCTGACTGCTGCTCTGAGGTTACTTTGTGACCTGCTGTTTGTGTAGACTATGCCTTAATCATATTGCCCAACAGAGTTCCTCTTTATCTTTAGTAGCTGACAGCTTTCATATGGATGGCAGCATACACAACAGGCATCTTTATTTTGCAAAAAGCGAGAATGGTTTGCTTCTAGGCAGGCATAAATATAGCACTGTACTGCCAATGAGGACATGAGAGGATAAAATCATGACTTTAATCTGCAGACCACACTATGTTGCAGATAGTTCAATCCAGATCCCATTTAAACCGAAGTACTAGGTTTTAAACCAGTACATTTTATTCCAACTGATTTTCAGATCTACGTTAAAATAAAAGCACTAAAAAGTTAACTTTAAGTTTAGCTGTAAATTGTGTTATTTTTTATTGTAGGTATGTGTGCCCTGTGCCACATATATCCCCAGTGATGTACACAAAACTCTAATGACATACTGCAACCTTAATGTAGGTATTAACCGGATCCAGACTTGCTTAGCTTCAACAAAGTGGCTGCACCATCTGCCCTCATGGAGTTGTGTAAAATAAATAATTATTAGGTGGAGTTGTGTGTTTTTTGTTTTTTTTTGCAGGTTTGACTACCTATGCAAGTGAAATAACTGTAGTTTTGTTTACACAGACTTCTTTACACAAATCTGTATATTAGAAATCCAATTGAGTTCAGTGGATTTACTCCAAGGTAAATCAGAACAGGATTACAGCTTCAGTATTCATAAGAAAACAAGCCACATAGTTCAGTTTGTGCTTTCGATTAATTTTCATGCTTGAGGAATTAATCAAAATAAGGAGAAAGCAAGGGAGAGACTGTACAATTAAACATTTGTTCCCGTGGTGAGCTGAAAAGGGATTCCCTTGTATTGAGTCAACAGCCTCTGGAACAAACTCGGGTACCCTGATTTTGTAAGCAATCCCTTGCAGACAACTGCAGTGCCTGGAGAAAGACAGACAAGTCCTGTATCCATAGCAGTGAGAAATGACCACTGGGAGGAGTGCAGAGAGAAGAAATGCCATGGTGCACCTGCAGCAGCAAAACTGGACACCTTCACCTGCCCCATCTGCAACAAAACATGTCTCTCCCATATCAGCCTATACAGCCACAGCAGGCCCTGCAGCCTTCCAACAGATTAGCCTCACCCCCAAAGGCACACTCCTTCATTGTCTCCTGAATGCCAACCAATGTTTGTATATAGCTAACCCTTGTGATAAGCTTCAAAGACCCTTAAATGTAGTGAATAACCATTTGCTGAATTGCCATGTTTAAGGATTTGTCTATGCTACTATTTTATAGCCCATCTATGGCTGATAGGATCTTTACTGATAGGATCTTTACTGATAGGATCTTTACTGATTTATTGATAGAATTGATGCTTTTGAATTATGGTGCTGGAGGAGACTCTTGAGAGTCCCATGGATCAAACCTATCCATTCTTAAGGAAATCAGCCCCGAGTGCTCACTGGAAGAACATTTGGCCACCTCATGAGAAGAGAAGATTCCTTGGAAAAGACCCTGATGTTAGGAAAGATGGAGGGCACAAGGAGAAGGGGACGACAGAGGATGAGATGGTTGGACAGTGTTCTCGAAGCTACCAACATGAGTCTGACCAAACTACGGGAGGCAGTGGAAGACAGGAGTGCCTGGCGTGCTCTGGTCCATGGGGTCACGAAGAGTCGGACACAACTAAATGACTAAACAACAACAACTGATAGGATTGCAGGTTGCAGTCCAGAAATTCACCTTAACCACCAAAAGGTTGTTGAAGGACTTTGTAAACAAAGCACGTGTGGCTTCTTCCAGCACCCTGCCCCAGCTCTGTTTCTTCTTCTACCATGCAAGCCTGTTGCCACAAAAGGGACTCCAAGTGTGCTATAAAACGAGGCAAGCAGTGAATGAAGGGAGCAGTGGGAGGAAGAAGCCTTAGGTTCTTTGTCCTGCATTTATTGATATTTTTAAAGTTATAGAGCACATGTCTGGTTTGCAAACTTGGAACACTATGTACTCAGAGATCCTACCTGGAACTCAATAAAACTTATTTCCAAGGAAACATTTTTAGGATCAGGCTGTGTTATCTCGCTCTTTTCTGCACAGTACTTCTCATAGCAATAATTGTGAGTTACAGTAGATTGCTCTTAACAAATTTCATAAAACAATCAAAATATCAGTGTCATATTGCCAGAGGGGATAAGGGGAAGAATACACAGGATTGCACAGACTGAACTATCAGGTTGGCTTTCGTTTTACAGATTAGATTCTTTATGATTAAGGGCATTCTGTCATGATCATAATAAATGCTGGACAAGAGACAAATGGTTTGGTTCTCTAGCTGGAGAATTACTTTGGAGTCAAGGGAGGCCTAGGCATTGTAAACCATCCTTCAGTTGTCATGTTGCTATTGTTATAGTGTAGTACGTCCATAGCAATAATGGGAAAAGCAACCCATCCCAAGCTTGTTCATAGTTGTGGAAATTCTGTTTAACCACAAAAGGTAGCCTGTTGAGCTTTATCTAATCTATGCAAGTCAACAGGATTTACAACAATTTAAGTGGAATAATATTAGCTATGGATTGGTAGAGACTTCCACCATTATCCCAAACCATGAGGATGAAACCTGCAGCTTGCTATTCATTGATGCAAATTAATATACTCATCTTTTATCAAAATATGAGCATGCTATTAGAGTGAGGCCTATGTGTTCATCATGATTGCAACTTCAAGTGATGGCTTCCATGTCATACACTGTACACCAATGATAGCTCCTTGTGTTTCCCTCATATTCAGTAACTGACATTCCCAGTTTTATGAATACAAGTCACTGAGGGAGGAGGAATGGGTGATGAGCATGCATGTTTGATTCCCTCCTTAGAAAGAAAAGAAAAATTCTGCCATGTAATGATCCCCCATCTATAGACTGAAGTGGTGCAGTCCCAACAATACTGTATGATTGTAAATATATTGAATTTGTAGACTGGCTCTAAGAAACATCACTTACCTTCTTTTAAATGGGTTAAGCAGGGCTATGCTGAATATTTAGCCATTTCCATTTTCAGGACGTAAGTGATTATTTTCAGGTAGACCCTAAATAGTCCTCCCTAACATGGATATATGAATGTTCTCATTTTTTCAAGACAGTTTTCTCCTCCAATCTGATGCTGCTTTGGCAAAATTTTGTCTTGATTACTGGCTAGGAATAGTTACATGAGTGATCCAAACTAATCACAGATCATGTGGCAGGTTGGATGATGTCAAGGCTGGCCCAATACATTTTGGCACCTGAGGCAGACCCCAACCACACCCTTCCTCCCTGCCAGAAGGAGGAGGAGATAGGGGAGATCTAAACCAGCAACAAGTGGAAAAGATTTGGTGCAGCAATAAAGCTGCTAGCACATTTGCAAAGCTCAGAAGGGTCTGGTATGGTTTCAAATTGGTTGGGAGACTATGTTGAGGTTCTTGCAATGCAGGGGTTGAACTAGATGGCCCTTGGGGTCCCTTCCAATTTGACAGTTCTATGATTTTAACATCAGGATCTCACCTTGTCTCATGGGCGGGCCGGCACTGGATGATGCCACATCAGTATGTAGGGAATTAGATTTGTCTACTGTATAGGATTGCAGGAAATGAAGCAGCCTTTGGGAAGTGTTGCTCTCAGTCTCAATGAGTGAACATTTTTGCTTCTCTTTGTTTCAGTGCGTGAAAAAATTCTAAACAGGAGGACAAATTTTTGACACTGCCAAAAATGTTTGGAAAACATGTTCCCTTTGGGCTTAAGCCTTGTGCTTAGAATTGTAGCTTTAGCATACGCTTGTTTGCATTTTGCTGTTGATTTATACTAGTTCTAAAAATGAAAGGGAGTATATAACTTAATAAATGTACGTTTTTAAAAAGCTATACATGAAATCTATAGCAGAATTAATTTAGAATGAGGTACCTAATGCTAAATTGGCATGTACCATAACCTGTGCTTGCTTAATTACTATCAATTCATAGAGAGTCCCCTATGACATTCTATAGTACTTTATTTAAAACTTTTAACCTTGGAAAAACAACTAGAGATTATGATGAACAGGAAGGAAGATAATACTGAAATATTTCACAGAGTACCGGTAACTTGTATTCAGTGGCCAAAAGACAAATGGCTTTGCATCATGTTTCATGGAGTAAGATAAGCAATGATAAGCAGTTGGTAGTACAAACATTATATGAATAGGAGGACACACAGAAGTCAGACACATTCGTGGAATTAAAGCTACAGACTTCAACATTATTGATTTTATTATACAGTGGCCTAATATCTGCTCAGCTCACATAATTATCTGCACTAACCCTGGATACTCCTTTATCTTCTCACCATAATTGTAGTGCATAATTGTTGGCACCTCACCGGCCGATTAAATTTATCTACGTAACAGCAGTTAACAGACTGAGTGGCCATCCTCCTAGACATGAGCTATTGCTTAGCGGTTTGTTTGCTGTCTTCTTGACATGAACATGCATTATGTCTAGGGGCAAAGTGGGAGCGAGGGAAGCAGAGCCTTCCAGCACCTTTTGTCATAAATGAGTTGCTCAGACTGAGGACCTGCCAGGGATAGACCATAGGAGAAGTCTAAGGTGAGCTAGAAACCAGTAGCTGTGGGACAAAGCCAAGCATCAGGATCAAGGAATAGGTCAGAACCAGGTGATGAACCCTGAAGCAAGATCAAGGAGCAAGCCAAAAAAAGGACACCGGACAACCAACGATACAGGAACAGGCCACAACCAAGGAACTCCACTTTGCTTGAGCAAGGGCAACTGGAATACGAAGCCCTCTTAAACTTCTTAAACATCCAGGAGGGTGGACAGGGTCACTTGAGGATGCTCCACTGAGAATCTGCCACTATCAGCAGCTAAGCACAATGGGGCAGTTGTCATAGAATCATAGAACTGTAGAGTTTGAAAGGACCCTGAGGATCATCTAGTCCAGTGTTTTTCAACCACTGTTCCGCGGCACACTAGTGTGCCGCGAGATGTTGCCTGGTGTGCCGTGGGAAAAATTGAAAAATTCAAGAAAATTACTTTATATATAGTCAATATAGGCACAGAGTTAAATTTTTTAACATTTTCTAATGGTGGTGTGCCTCATGATTTTTTTCATGAAACAAGTGTGCCTTTGCCCAAAAAAGGTTGAAAAACACTGATCTAGTCCAACCCCCTGCAATGCAGGAATATGCAGCTGTCCCATACAGGGATCACACCTGTTGTCCCATACAGGGATCACACCTGCAACCTTGGTGTAACCAGCACTACGCTGTAACCATCCCAACTGGAACCAAGCCTGTAGGAATACTTACATAGGGCCAGCTAGACCTCTACCACTCCTTGGGTCACATGGTCTGGCTGAGCTGACAAAGCTCTTGACTGTCTTCGTCCGTTGCAGGGATGGTACTGCAGCACAGCAGAGATCAGGCTGGAACCAGCCTCTGGCTAAGAGCTGCCCTGGTGGTACAGGGAGCAAACTGCCTTGGGCCTTACTCCTTGAGTCTCTGGTTTGAGACGATAGTCACTGGTTCAGGATCATTTGCATTGCACTGAGTTTTTTTGGCAGTCAATTTAATGAGGAAAGTGTGCCTTGGATGTAAGAAAATATTTGAAAACTGCTGCTTCCACATAATCTCTTTTGTTATTCAGTAGCTGTAATAGGTAACACTTGGGATTGGATGAATAGTCAAGTCAGATCCTGTTGATAGACAAGTATTTTTCAGCCCATGGTTGGTAGTATCACTTCTGTTTAGGAGTTAGTGGAGCAGAAATCCAGCGTATCATATTGGCAGACTGAGGAGAATGGAAAGGATGTTTTTCAAAATCGCAAACTCTTGCAGTGGTGAAAATGGTCACCTTTTCATTGATAAGTCTGGGACTGTATCTGAAAGAGTATGAAGGCAGACTGAACTTTTGTCCTGATTTGTTTGCACGAAGCTTATATGGGGTTATACAATGTCTGCTCTGTCTTGAGCATTTGTTCTAATTTGTTCTGAGGGGTCTTCTTGGTGGCTGCTTCCAGACTTTGAAACTACCTTCCTAGAGAAGCTTGACTGGCTCCTTCCTTGTTGGCCTTCCATGGCCAGGTAAACTTTTTTATACAGGCTTTTGTGAACTGAATGCTTTTAAGGAAAGAACACTTAATAGTGCGGTGTACTCTTTTTTACTGCATTTTTGTAATATATTATTTTGCATATTTTTTATTCCATAGATAGTTTTAAAATGTATACGAAGTTATTGTTAAAAAGTAATCAGTTATTTGTGTTTTATCTGTATTTGTTTTAATTTTTGTGAGTCAACTTGAGTCCTAGCGCTGAGCAAACACACCTATGCAACAAAGAACATTCATCCTAATTTAATTCAACCGTTTATCCATTTTTAGTATGTTTCCTTATTATTTTCCTAACCGCAAAAGTCCATTGTTTAAAGGCGAATTTTTAGTGCCACAGCAATAAAGCCCTTTAATCCACTTTAATTTTACGAACCTATATCACCCATTCCCACCACCCTTCTGAGTAATACCCCTCCCCACTCTCACACTATATATAAGGGTCTGGTGACTTCTGTTTCAGTGTACAGTATCTGAAGAAGTGTGCATGCACACGAAAGCTCATACCAAGAACAAACTTAGTTGGTCTCTAAGGTGCTACTGGAAGGAATTTTTTATTTTTTATTTTATTTTGACTATGGCAGACCAACACGGCTACCTCCCTGTAACTGAACCTATATGGCTACAACTTTTAACTGGTTAATAAGGTTAACTGATTTAAAAGGTGCCTGGGCTTAATTGGGAAGCAAAATCGCAAGAACTGTTTTAACAGCTCTGTCATGTACATGTTTGCTTGGAAGTCTCACTGTGTTCAGTGAGCTTAGAGCTGGAAAAATGTAAATAGGATTATATTCTAAAAAGAATCAGTAATTACAAAAACTGCAAAGAGGCATGGCTTTCCCCCCCTCACACATGAGAGATGCTGCTGGCTACATTATGTGTCTGCATCATATGAAAACAGAGAAAATACTCCTTTTTGATTTTTTTCTTTGCTCCTTCAAAGTCACCAGGTTTTCCTCAAAATCAATTTTATGCAGTTCATTATTATTTATGTATTTCAGGCCATTTTAATCGTTGTTTTTAATGTTCATTTTTTTAAAAGTCACTTGGAGGTTCATTTTTTTTTGGGGGGGGAGTGATTAATAAATACAATGCATCATGAATAATCAGTGGTCTAAAACTTATGCAATAAATGGGCCAAGATTTGTTTAATCGGGCGAGAGACCAGTCGCAAGTAACAAAGAAGCCATGTTTTCCAGGAGAATTGTTTCTCTTCCTGTAAAGGGCTGTTTTAACCCTGCCTTTTAAAAACATTTGGCTGCGTAGACACAAGGCCTCGCCTTACCCCTTTCTCTCGCGCGTGTTTTTCCTGGTTTGGTGGGTTTTTATCTTTGTCCGAGGCAGATGAGATTCAAGGTGAGTTGAGGGAGAACAAATCCTGCAAGGTAATTCTGCCACTCACCTCATCTTCATAATCTCCCCTTGGCTTCCTCTGCCTTCTAACCCTGCTATTGATCGTGTCACAGGCTACAGTAGACCAAGGCAGGGGGCTGAAAACCTTTCCGAACAGCAGTTTGCCAGCCTGCCTGTTGCAGCTTGAAGAAGAGGAGCATGCTGCGAAAACAATCAGTGCATTTGCTTTAGATCTAAGTGATTCCAACTAGGTCGATGCTTCATGCTGATGTGTTGAAAACATTTTAAAAATTTCTCAGAGTTTGATTTCATCTCAAACATTTCAGCATGGGTCTGGCTGCCTGAAGTTGTTGTTTTTCCACTAATGTAGCGGACAACTGTTTCTCCCCATAAACACAAATAGGGGGTGGGCCTGCACACCCCCCCCCCCCGTTTGTCTCAATCAGTATCAGTATCAAACTTTATTTCAGTTACAGACCAGCGTAAGATAAATCAGTGGATAAACTGAACACGTAAGACTTAAAAAAGGCAAAGGATCAAAACTAGTAATTAAAAGGTGATTATGCCATAAAGGTAAAGGTAAAGGGACCCCTGACCATTAGGTCCAGTTGTGTCCGACTCTAGGGTTGCGGCACTCATCTTGCGTTACTGGCCGAGGGAGCCAGCGTACAGCTTCCAGGTCATGTGGCCAGAGCAGTGCACGGAAACGCCGTTTACCTTCCCACTGGAGCGGTACCTATTTATCTACTTGCACTTTGACGTGCTTTCGAACTGCTAGGTGGGCAGGAGCAGCTACCGAGCAATGGGAGCTCACCCTGTCGCAGGGATTCGAACCGCCAACCTTCTGATCAGCAAGCCCTAGGCTCTGTGGTTTAACCCACAGCGCCACCCGCGTCCCCCATACATAACTTTAAAAAGTGAAAACAAGGACGAGCGATTAAAAGCCACCATAAGGGAGGGAGTGTGAAGGAGCACAGGTCTTGCATTTTGGGCCTAGTTTGGGGTGCAAACCATCCTTTGTCGAATAATAATAATAATAATAATAATAATAATAATAATAATAATAATAATTTATTTATATCCCACCCATCTAGCCAGGTTTCTCCAGCCACTCTTGGCAGCTTACAGAACTTAAAAAATTATAAAATGTCAGACATCAAAAACTTCCTTAAACAGGGCTGCCTTCAGATGTCTTCTAAAAGTCAGATAGTTGTTTAGTTCCTTGACATCTGACGGGAGGGCGTTCCACAGGGCGGGTGCCACTACCGAGAAGGCCCTCTGCCTGGTTCTCTGTAACTTGGCTTGCGTATCGAGGACCTCAATCCACCCCCCATTGACTTGACACAGGAGACAGATTTTTGGTTTGGGTTTTTGGCAAATAATTTAGGGCCACAACTTTATTTAAATACAAATTCGGTGAGTGGTTGCGTAGGCATTGGTTCAGACTTCTGTCACACCGGGACAGAGGCTGGCCTAAAACCAGCGATTGGGAGAATGCGACTGAGGAGAGTTAAGGACCGGGGGGAAGCAACGCGTCCCTCTTCCTCAATGGTCCCGGGGACTCGGCTTATGGCCCTAACCCCTACCGGGGGCTTCGGACAAAGCATAAGAGTCGCCGGATTCCTTTAACGGAATTCCCAGCATCAACCTGATTCTGGATGGGCAGCGCCCAATCCAGCAATCCACACAGGAACCAATGCCTAACCGCCAACCTTACAAGTTGTGACAAGTTGCTACTGCAGTAGGCAAAACCAAAAAGCACAGCCAATCGGCCAGATGGACAAATTCCTACTGGGCCCCTGCAAAGCAGACGACCCCATGACAGGCAGAGCAAAGTCAAAGCAGAGGCCTAAGAAAAAAGGGGGGGCGGGACGGGTGATCAGCAGCCGAAGCCAAGAGAAGGATCACCCTACGTGCGGAGGCTTAAATAGGACGCTAATTGCAACATTAACTTTTGCCCAGCAACTCCTAACTGACCATTAGCTACTAAGGCCGGCTACCGGCCCCACCCCCACAGGAAGGGAATGTGTCTTGCCAGGTCCCGATCGCAACACGTGCTCTTACTCATGGTAGAACCCGATTTCTCGCAGCAAGGGAACCTCCAGAAGGCCCTCGGTGCTGGACCTCAGTGTCCAGGCTGAACGATAGGGGTGGAGACGCTTCTTCAGGTATACTGGGCCAAGGCCGTTTAGGGCTTTAAAGGTCAGCTCCAACACTTTGAATTGTGCTCGGAAACGTATCCATCATGGCAGCGCAGAATCTAGCAACTGAGTATGTAACATCTGGGTTTTTATCTTGAAGTAGCAGAGAGGTATAAAGCTGTTCTGTGTGTAACATGGACATTTATTTAGTATAGGCAAGATGAACCTAGCTCCTATATCTGTGTATAGTATTGGCTGTAAAAAACAGGCATGTTCTGTTGTTTCCACTTGCCCAGAGCCACATGGGCATTTCCTCTCTGTTGTGTATTGATTCAAGGGTTATCATATCTGTATTATTATTGTCTGTATTCACATTAGGGGAAAGTAACTGCCTTCCTGTTCCAGAAGGAACAGCTACTATTGGTTCATTTAAGTTGCTGCATTTGGATCCTCAGTCTTATTAGTTCCCACCAAAAGGCAGCTTTGTGATTGCTTGAGATTGTTCCCTCCAAAATGTATCCTCTACTGTCCCTATAAATGTAGCATCCCTCTCCTTAGTTCCCCAGTCTTGTTTGTCTGAATAAAGAGTGTTACATGAAGAAGCTGTCTCCTGCCTGCTGTGTCAGAAAGCTGAAATCACTTGCTGAATCATGATCCCCATGGTACAACACTCTCCTCGTAAGGTGTCTTCCTAACAGGAACGGAGGGCCTGGCAGCGGGCCAGAGGGAAACCCCTTCACTGTTCTAAAATTTCAAGGTTGGTTATATATGGCATCTGGGAGGTGAGGTGTTTTGGTTCTGGTTTTGCTGATTAAAATTTCCAGGGACCTGGCTAGATCTGCTTGGCGTTTGGTATCTTCCTGGTGCTGTTTGATCGGAGTTTTTGGGGGGCTTGTTCATACCCCATGTCGGCTAGGATCTGCGGGGCGAAGCCTGGAGTTGTCATTACATTTATCACTGCACGTTTACATGTCGTTTGGAAACCGTCCTTAAGAGTTAAAGGGAGCAAGGCCATGCGGGAGGAAGGATCGTCTTCAGCCAGGAATTTAGCGTGGTGAGCCATATTCTGGCCTCAATTGGTTTCGAGATGTATGGTCGCATCGGAGACGTGTTTAGGCACTTGTGGGGCTGATCTTAAGAATTTAGATTGTGCCAGTTCTAATGGTGCGCAGTTGGCCTCATTGGGCACGGTTTACAAGCTGCGCAATGGATTTGGCCTCAAACAGTTTGAGTGCTGCAGGTATATATTGTCCGCCTTTGGTCCTGAGGTACCCAAGTATTGCATTTATGCTTCTCTGGGCATTTCCTGCCTCATAATCCCCGTGGTTTTTTTCTGCTTCCCAAGGAATGAAGGCAAATATATTTGAAGCAGGTGACCTGCTCGATCTTATGGCCATGATTTTGGTTTTCTGATAATTTAGTTCTAGTTTGCTCTCCTTCAGTATGCTGCCAGTGTTTTCATGCCTCTTTTAAGGCCTGTAGGCGTTCTTGAGAGGATTGCCATGTCATCTGCGTAAAGCAGCACAGGGATATGCTTTCCTGCCAGTTTTGGAGGGTGGAAGAGGGGTACCGTATCATTTATATAGAAACAGAATTTTTTTTTGGTCTCAATAGGCCCTGTTTGGAAGGTTTCAATGTGAAGGAAAGGTTTTATTATTTTCGTAAGCCAGTGCTACCCTTGTGTATTCCTTCAGTGCGTGAGGTGAGGAGAAAGAAAGACACAGCTGCTGTTTTTACTGAGTGCAAATTCAAATGCAATTATGCCACATTGCTTCCTTCGCTCTTTCGTCCAATTGTTTAGTGAGGGAGATTTGACTATTCACAAGGAATTGGGGAAAGTTTGTTTCCCCTGAAGCACATCCTTTCTTTACCCCTCTTGCATTATCATTTACTTCAGAAATAATTGGCTTGATTCTCTCTCAGCTTGGGATCAAGCGGCAAATGAGGCATTGCCATATCCAAATTAATATTTATTCACTCTGTGAGAGTGGCAGGCCCCTCGGACGCTCTTTCAGTACATACAGTCTGTATTGCAATTACCATCTAAACTGTAGAGAGAGAAAGCCAGCTGCAACCCACCTTGGCTTCTTTGAACATCTAAGGTGTTCGTTCCCCTGGTGTCTTGGAGATCTGGGTTAAAATCCACAATAATTAGAATGGGACATGAAAAGGAGTTGGGATTAATGGATGACACAGACGAAAGTGTGAGGAATTTGGAATTTTGCCCTGGTTTTGTGCATTTGGCGATCACCTGGTGCAATTCCTCAGGTTTCGTAAGACCGTTGCAAAAAAAAAAAAAAAAAAAAAAAAAAATAAAATAAATTTGAACTACAAAGTAATTCAAAAGCTTTGTTGATTTTTTGGATCAGTGGGCAGTACAAAATTATATCCCAAATGGCATAAAGGGATATTACTAATGAGATTAAAATCAGAAATCAAGCTCACCACCGCCACAGCAATATCAGAATCACAGTTTATAATATGAAGAGCAAAGCCTGCTGTGCACTATAATAAATATGTTCCAAGCACAAATTAAATACTGTACTTTTCCGTGTACAAGACTTATGTTTTTTCCTTTAAAAATAATGCTACGAAGTGGGGGTTGTCTTATACATGGGTAGTGCATAGGGTGGACATTTGATTGGTTGCTGTCAGCAGCTATTGTGCGTGTTATTGGTTGCTGTGTCAATGGATGGTGTTGATTGACTGACGCCCCGGTAGTTGGGCGGGTGATTGGCAGCTTCTGCAGGCGATGGGAGAGACGGGAGGTGGATTTAGCGACACGTGTGGGTGAGCGTTTTTTGGCAACCCCCCCTAAAAAAAAGCTCAACAACCCTGGGTATTCCCCCCCAAAAAAGCTCAACAGCTCTGTGCCATCTGTTCCCACTTTCTTAAATTTGAGCCCCCCAAAATAAGGGGCGTTTTATACAAGGGGGCAACTTATAGACGGAAAAGTACAGTATATGGGAAGACAGTGAGCAATGAGGATATGGAGAACACTGGGCCACCATTTTAGACTTAAGCACAGAGGGTTTATGCTCAGCTGTGCCTGAGATGGCTTGGCAAATCCAAGACACCAACTTAGTTTCTGTTCCGATACAGAGGAAGAGGCTTCCCTATCACAGAGTTTCGGTCCAATTCTTTTTCTCATGCTTTGGTGAACCTCCTTAAGAAATGGATGGCTTCTTTTCATCTGCATCCTTTCCATTTGTTGGGTCTGATTTCTTTAATTTGAAAAACCCACACCCAGAAGAAACAGCCTTGGGTACTGTTGCCATTCTTCGTTATCTGTTACACACCATACAGGGAATGTTCTTGTGTTGCTTCAGCAGGAAATAGTAAAACAAATACTCGCCTTGAGATATATTATTAAGTCAGAAGATTGCAGCGGGCCGCCAGCGGGTGGGGTGGGGGAGATTCCTCTTTTCCCAACAGAAGATGTAGAGAAGAAAACCCGCAGCGCCTTCTGCTTGCATTTGGAGTGTGTGGAATTTTTCCTCCTTTGATAGCAAATTGAGAACTAATCCAGTCCCTAATGGCTTTCATATGCATGCTTTCCTGAATGTTGTGTAGTTTACGGATCTTGCTTAAGCAGCTTAAGTTCTAATAGTGCTGCCCCAAAACACTAGAAATAGTGGCGCCAATAAGAGCACAGGAGCAAATGAAATAATTCTGAAGTGTCATCTTCTTGGGAGCATTTCATTCATTTTAAATATGAACTCCCTGGGTCTCCTGTAGAAGTTATACTTTGAATGTGCTACCAAGAGCCCTATTTCTAAAGAATTTATGTTTTTAATTTATGTACTCTGCTTGTCAGGTTATTGGGTCCCTACATTTCCCCCTGTTGCTCTGGAAAGAGGCTAAAAGAACAACAAAAATTCAGGAATGGGATAAGCAGTGTCCGCTGCTTCCGGGCAACTGCACATTGAAACTGATGCACTGATTCAAAATGGACACTGGGAAAAACGTTTGCATCCCGATGGATTAAAAGCCAAACTTAAAAGTAATTTTTTTTTCAAGTGTAGTACGTATGTAAGGCTTTTGTAGTTGTATTCACCTTACCTCCTAATGCTGCGGCTGCAATACCATATCCACTTACCTGGGAGTAAGCCCCATTGAACTCAATGCCGTCCCTACTAGACTTAGGCATGTGTAGGCTTTCACTAATTGATTTCCATATGATCTGTTAATTTTTATGGGTAGCATGGAGGGAAATACTTTAATATTCTGGTAAGAATGCAACTTCATGTTCAACTGTCTGTGAACTTGTGACAGCCAAAGCAGGTGATCAGTTACTTACTTAAATATCTCTTGCTGGGCAGTGGCAGTAACAGGATATATTTCTAGATGAAGTGTTGGCTGAGTCACTACTGAAACTGTTATTCACTTATCAAGACTAAATTAACTATTCATGCCCCCCCCCTAAATTGCATTCCTATATATATTTTTTCTAAATTGCATCCCACATGATTTCAGCATATTGGCAATAATTGCAATTGAATGTTTGCTCTTTCCCATTTATAGCTGATGTAGGAGTGCCGAATCTGCTGAACCTAACTGTGTGGCTGTGAGGTAAACAATTATTTTCAGCCTTACAAGTGAGTCGGAGTTTCAGTTTCAGGATTAATTTCTAGAGAGAATAGTGGGTCAGAGTCAATACTCTAGAAGGAATGTACCTCCAGGCAAGGGGGGGGGGCGCAGCAGGTTATGAGAGAGAAGCTCCTTGCCCATTGGGTTGAAATATGACTGTACTATAGAATGACTATGTAGCTGAGTGATCCATGATCCCTTATCATTGGTCTCTTCAAAGAGGTCACAACGAACCTCTCTCGGTATGTCCAAGAAGACCTAACTTTTTGTCCTTTTATATGCAACTAGCTGACACGGCCACGCGTTGCTGTGGCTCATTTTGTGAAATGGCAAAGGAAGATGTAAAAGAGAAAGCGCATGCCTCCCCACAGCTTATCCTGTTGAACTCCCACCTGCCTCCTCTCCGTATTTCCCATTTTCGCTTGCCTCCCCACAGCTTCTCCTGTTGAATTTCCGCCTGCCTCCTGTTTGTCTTTCCCCCAAAGCTAGCTTTCTGCTGTAGCATGGCCAGTGCACCAATGAGGCAACCTGAGCGACCTGCTTTGGGCAGAATGCTCCTTCTATTGTGGACCCAGATCATGGGGGGGGGGCATTGGTGGCATGCCTTGCCTCAGGCTCCAAAGCAGGCATCCCCAACCTGCGGCCCTCCAGATGTTTTGGCCTACAACTCCCATGATCTCTATCTAACAGGACCAGTGGTCAGGGATGATGGGAACTGTAGTCCAAAACATCTGGAGGGCTGAAGGTTGGGGCTGCCTGCTCCAAAGGCCTCAGGTTGGCCCTGGTTAGGGAACAACATTGGAAGAGAAACACCTGCCTTTTGACCCAAACACTGATGGCCTCAGATGATCTGCAGTAATAACAAATGCACTCAGTTGTGACAGGATTGCTGTAAGAAGGCCCAAATATTGTAAAGAAAGAAAGCCCCTGCTCTTTCAATAGCTCTACCCTAATTTTGATACATATTTTTCACACTACAGTGTAGTGGAATGCTGATTCCTGTTCTTTTATTAAAACACACAGACACTGCTTCCAAACTGCAGTTTTTCAGTTAACTGCATATATTCCTTAATATAGAAAAATGGGAGAAATACTGGTAATTATTTTTTCCATTCACTAATCCTTTATTCTTTGAGTTTTTTTCCTTTTTTTAAGTTTGCTTTCTTCATGCAGTTGGCAGTCTTCATTTTCTACTTCTGTATTGTGTCAAGGTTTGCTTAAGCTTGGTGGTTTTTAAGGCTTGACCAAGCATTGACAGCAGCTAATGCAGGCATGTGCTAGGCTAGGCTGACAGATTAAATACTGGTAAGTGTACTGAAATGTTTCCCATTCCACCACAATATATATATATTTTTAAAAAGATACTAAAGACCATATTCTATTCCTCTTCCCCTTTCCCTCAGTAATTCCCATTGACATTAATGGGAGCATGATGTGTGGAACCATAGAACCAAACAGAGTTTAATATTTAAAAGATGTGTCAACCTTATGAATAAAGAAATCATTATGATGTTGCTTTGATGGGCCATAGAGCAGGTGTTTCTATAGAATTAATTATGGGATTTGTGGACCATCTCTATGAAACTGAAATGTTTCTCAAGTACACTGTCAGCTTGTTGCATTTTATTCTGCATGGAAAGTAAAAGGAAAGTAGTCACCACCCTTTTTACAGCATTATTATTATATTTGGGACGTGGGTGGCGCTGTGGGTTAAACCACAGAGCCTAGGGCTTGCCGATCAGAAGGTCGGCGGTTCAAATCCCCGCGACGGGGTGAGCTCCCGTTGCTCGGTCCCTGCTCCTGCCAATCTAGCAGTTTGAATGCACATCAAAGTGCAAGTAGATAGATAGGTACCGCTCCAGCGGGAAGGTAAACGGCGTTTCCGTGCACTGCTCTGGTTCACCTGAAGCAGCTTAGTCATGCTGGCCACGTGAACCGGAAGCTGTACGCCGGCTCCCTCGGCCTATAGAGCGAGATGAGCGCCTTAACCCCAGAGTCGTCCGCTACTGGACCTAACGGTCAGGTGTCCCTTTACCTTTACCTATTATTATATTAGATAGGGGGTTCATTACGGGGCATACAGAAGAGAGCCCCCCCCCTGCCTTTTTCTTCATCATCAATGCTATACTTGTCACATCCTTATAGTCTGCCCATATTGTCAAGCCAACAGGGAGAAAGATCTGCCTGTTTCACCTCTAAGGCGCCTACTTTTGAGTTGACAAGCTTGGGTTGATTTTGAGCCATCTCCATTCAACAGCAAGATGGCATTCAATTAGTTCCCAAATGGTGAACTTGACTTGGGGGGTGACCCATACATTGCTCACAAGAGCAAATATAAGGAAGAAGAGAGGAACTGCAGCTGTATCTGTAAAGATGAAGTGTTGATTGTCGCAGACTCCTTGAAACAGAGAAATGAATAAGGGGATAAGGAGAACATGCACATAAGCTGAAAGAGTACTGTTTGGTAGTGGTTCAGGAAGGGTTAGAGGATAGCAATATGGATGAAGAACGAGAACCCCATTAAGGCCAGGGGGACATATTCTGAACTGATTAATAGTCTTTAGTTTTGTATTGTTCTTCCTGATTTGAGACAAAGAGCTTCAACTAAAGTCTCTTCCAGGTGACCTATTTAATGCGTATTCCTCCTGATTTGTTTGCACAAAAATTGTGTGCAGAGGTTAGATGAAGTTAGCTGAAGTTGCTGTCGTCTTACAATTTCTAGTGCATTTTCCCATCACAGAAATTCTGGCATTTTTGGAAGTGGGTTGTGCAAGAATACCAAATACACTTTAATTGCACAGCTGGTATACGTTTTATAAGATGATATTTTGTAATGCCGGTTACAATTGAATCAATCAATCTGGAAGCAGCCTTAGTCTGCCACCTGATTAAATAATTTCATTTGAGTAATGTGAGTATAAACAAACCAGTCAATTAAATGGAAAGTCATTAAATATTGCTAAAATCTCACTGTGTCTTTTTGAGATATTGAAGGATACGTAAAACAGTTGAAAATATAAGTAACAATAGCTCCTGCTATAAACTAGCACAATCAACATTGTCTGTAAATGTATATGTAAATGTAAATGCTGCCTTTAACTTTCCTCTTGTTATTTAAATTTCTTATCAATGCAACCACAACAAATTAATCAACCAAAACTTCCATTGGTTAATCTATTAATTAAAGTGCTTAAAGTCTGAAGCTCTAGTTCTGTTTTTTTTAATGTGGAATAAAAATGTAAGCAAGTGTTTACTTGTGTTTCTACTTGGAATAAAATGTCTTGTGTAGTTGGGGTGGATCTACACACAGGAAAAAAACCCCTATAAATAAGTCAGAAATTAAATTGTTTTAACAAAAGGGGGGGAAACCTATGTAAAAATCGCTTAGAAAATTTGTTTGTTCTCCAGCGCCATCTGGTGTTGCGTGTTTATAACACATTCAAAGCACTGTTTTTTGACTAATGTAGTTGAGTCCTCAGTTTCCCCATTCCAGTGTTTAAGGGCTCTTATTAGCATTAGAAGTGACCTGGACTAAGCACAGTAAGTTAAAAGTCTTACACTACCTTTCATTTAAAAACAGCATAGCACTCAGCACCTGCGATAGCATGAAATAACCAGCCTTTGTGGAAATATATGGTAAAGTTACAGAAAATCTAGATTTTTTTTATTACGGTTAAGTTCAACTAACTTTTACTGAGAGTAGACCCACTGAAATTAAGGAACATGCATTACAGTAATTTCCATGAGTCTACTCCATGGGTAAGCAAACTAAGACCCAGGGGCTGGATTTGGCCCAGTCGCCTTCTAAATCCGGCTTGCAGATGGTCCGGGAATCAGCGTGTTTTTACATGAGTAGAATGTGCCCTTTTATTTAAAATGCATCTCTGGGTTATTTGTGGGGCCTGCCTGGTGTTTTTACATGAGTAGAATGTGTGATTTTATTTAAAATGCATCTCTGGGTTATTTTTGGTGCATAGGAATTCGTTCATCCCTCCCCAATATATATATATATGTTCTGGCCCCCCACAAAGTCTGAGGGACAGTGGATCGGCCCCCTGCTGAAAAAGTTTGCTGGCCCCTGGTCTACTCTGAATAAAACTAGGACCTGGGAGGTCACTGGGTAACCTTGGCTCAGTCTCTATATCTTAGCCTAACCTACCTCATAGGGTTGTTGTGAGGATAACATGGGAAGAGGGAGGATCACTTTGGGCTTCCTGGAAAATATAAGATGTAAAAATAAATATGCAACACACACATTAACTGGACATGCAGGCACACAGCACTCCCTCTCCTTCTCTCTCTCTCTCTCTCTCCCTCACTTTCACATACAGACATACATGCACGTCTCATACACAAACACACATGCAAACAAACATAATCACAAATGGCATTTCCAGTCCTCCCCAATTCAAGCACTGGGATGGGAGTAGCTGGAAACTCTACCGTTTTATTTTTGCACAGATCTTTCTGGGGTTGTGGTAGAGCGGAAATCTTGTCTTTTAGTCTGAAAGGGCAGGCAGGCTTCTTGTCCAGTGTGGTGCTTAGTGCTGAGAATAAAGGATACCTAGGGGGATCTCTAAGGTGCAGAAAGAGGGATTTTTTATCTATGATCTCAATGCAAGGTACCGCAACAGTTAAGACCAGAGATAAACCCTGCATCTGATCTTTTAAGATTAAAAGAGCAGGAAAAGGCCTTATCTCCAATTTCAGCACTGTGGTGTTTAGTACTGAGATCAGAGGTTAAAGATCCCTCTGACCGTTCATTAGAGTAGATCTCTGAACAGCAGGCAGAGAGATTTTGTCTCCCGATTGAGAGATAAAGTACTGATCACTCTCCAAAGAACAGATAGATACCTCCTAGTCAGATTAAGAGATAAAATAGGGAAGGAGCGGTGTGTGTGTGTGTGTGTGTGTGTGTGTGTGTGTGTGTGTGTTGGGGCTGGCTGGTGTGACATTTTTTGTGGCTGACCCACAGGCTGCTATCCCCACCCCCCTTGCCTGTTTTCTTTCCCACCAACCCAAACTGCCAAACTTTCTCTCCCTTAAACTGCACTTACTAGGCCAGCATCTTTAGACCAATACGTTTAAACAGCTTGTTGAATTCATTCCGGTCTGGGTTCGGACCTGGATATGAGATGGAAACCACCTTGGCTGCCCTGTTGGACGACTTACCTGATTCGCACTCCATGGACCTCATTAACCCACAGTTCTTGTAATCTTTCTACTGCATGGTCAGACTGCTTACAGTTGACAAAATGGTAACTCCTTTTTTGGGGGGGGGGGGCGGAATTGATGCAATTTTAAAGTGTGGTGCTTGCTATGCCACAGGCTGCCAGGAGTATTGTACCGGGGGGTATTGTACCGGGGGGGGGGGTATTTCAGCCATATTTCCCCACATGCAATCATGTATGGCCACTTCCTGGAATATTTCCACAAGGATTTGCAACCTATTTATACTTCCTAGTTGTTTGTAATATATAATCAAAAATGAAAAGGCATCATTCAAACCGCCCATGAGCTTGTGAGCAAACAAGTACTTTAAATGGCAATTGTAAAAAAATGCAGAAATGTTGTTGACAACCAGGCCTTGTGTGATATATGGAGAAGTCTGCCTCTGATGTAATGAGATTGTTCTGTTTTCTCAACAAGACAAGCTCTACTCATTTATAGATCAGATTCTGCTTAATTTGGCCCTGATTAATGAAGTATTGTCTGCAGGTAATGGCAATGGCAATGGCAATGTTTTGGACCATGCACTTGTCTGTGTTCTACACTCACTTGATAACCACAGTGCTAGATTTCGTGCTTGATGCCTTAAACCTCTACTTTGAAATGACTCCCCCCTAGTGAAGCAACAATTGGGAAAAGACGTGGAGGAATTCTTTCAGTTCAGTGACCTCCCAGAAATCTCAGCTGAATTACTTAGGGACTCAGTTGCTTAGGGACAAAACTCTTTGTCTGTTTTGCCCACATGATTAAATTGTTTTGTGACCAAATTTATTGCTGAGGATCAAACTGGCCTTATGCCTGGGAGACAACTGAATTGGTTCTTGGGCCGTTAAATTTGATACATTATTCTGAGTCTTTAAATGTGTTCAAGGCGTTTGACCGCATTGAGTGGCCCTTTTCTAATGTGCCTTTGTGAGAAATTTAATCTTGGCCTGCATTTTAGCAATGCTGTTAAACAGGTCTATAGTGGCTCTGGTAGCATAGTCATGGTCAACAACAGCCACCTGAGACTATCCAGATCAATTGTGGAATGAGACAGGGATATCCCCTTTCCCCTCTCATTTTTGCACTGGCTGTGGAAGTGCTTCTATTTGATTGGATTTACAAATCACTGGCCATACCTTCAACAACTAAGACAGGCCACTCCTAAATCAAGGCGTTTTAAATACATGGGTGTATATATTACAAACATCTTTAAAGGCAGAACTTTTCAGCATTGCCATCTGCTGAAATAGGCAATAAGCTTTACCTGAAAAATTTACCCAGCTGGGTAAACTAGCAGCAGGTGAGGTCAAAGGTGTCCTTTCTCTGGTTTAAATTAATTCCAGTCCAAGGGAACCCAGGCCACCTCTCGCTCATCTATCCTGTTGGCAAGGTGTGAGATCAAAGGTGGGGCGGTCATTTCTTATTGTGTCCCACAGCATGCGCACGCCTTCCCCTCTTTTTTTTTTTACTGTTCAGTGATACATGTGTCTTAATGATAAGGTCTAGGCCTTATGTACGAGGCGTGTGTTCTGGATGCAGGGGAATTTGTTCACTCGTTTTTTTGTTTGAGAGGGAGTTCTGAGTATTCTCTTCTGTACATTTATGTCGCATACATGTTGGTTTATTTGATGTATTGGCTACTGTTTTTGAACTAAAATATATCTTTAAATAAGAAAATCTGATCGGATGGATTTTGTTGTGTCTTGGGTTCTGGGAGCAATAAGTCCAGCGACACTTCTTTGTGAACAGCTCTTTATTGTAAGGATAGGACAAGACTGGGGAATAGGGGGTAGGGGAAGCTCTATTTATAGACACACTGGTACAGAGAGGAAAGATACATTTAAGCGGGAACCAATAATATTCAAACTTTCTGGCGGGACCCAATCAGGCTGTGGATTGTGCTTGTACTTTTTAAATTGACCAATGGCATTACTCCACCCGGCTGACAGAATATCTTTCTTAATACACAACAGATTTACTGTCATTCACATGCATGAGAGGCATGGACCAAATTATGCCCAATCCATCTACCCCTGCTGCGATCAAATGTTTAGCATACTTACAGATCCCATCTCACTTACTAACTTGCTCTTTTACAGACATGAGCATGCAATGTATGATCAATGTTTCTATACAGATCCAAACTGCCGGATACGTCCATACATGCAATTTCTATAGAGTAAATGTAGAAAAGGAGTGATATAGTAGAAATCATATATGTGTGCATGGCTGTAATGACATTTCCTTGTATCGCATCTATCAGGTTAGAAGCAGCTAATAATTTTCTTCTTTCTACTCACTGCCTGGCATTATAAAGGCATATCCTCATAAATCAACCTCAACGTGGAACATTGCTTAGGAAATATAAATGTATGTGCATTGCAGAATGATCGGAGATTACAAAAATATATCAGGAGTCAAAAGTAGCTGGTGGAGAAATGCTATGTCTTTAGTTTATTGAGATTGTTTGCAGGATCCTAATGTACTGTCACTGAAAGAATAATTTTTCCTTTACAATCTACTTAGCAAAGATTTATCGATCCTTTCCCCCTTCATAGAGAATTACTGATCCATTTTAGAAAATCAGATTTTCACACCTTTCATGAGAATGTGCACAGCACAGTTCCCATGGGATTGCCAAGGAAGTTGACTTTGACATGAAATCCCCAGGTACCAGGGCACAACAGCCTATAGTCTCTTTGCTGATTTGTTGCACAGGGTGGTAAAATACTTTTATACATTTATAGAGAAAAGATTGCACTGCAAGGACTTATTTTTCTATGCTAGTGAATGGTGTTCAGGGTGCTATTATTTGTGTATACAGCATTTTTCAAGGCTCCCCCCCCTTTCCTCTTCCCACTTCTCAGCAGTGATGTTATGGACAGAAAGGTAAGATAAAAGTTGTTGAAATTCAGGTTGCAAAGCAGGAGGCTATGACTGAATTTTTCTCTGTATGCACTCGCCAGTGTGTGTGTGTTTGTTTGTGTGTGTGTATGTGTGTGTGTATAAATATCTTTGTTTGTGATGTGTCTGTTCTCTGTTCTCATTACAGTTGTATCCTAGGTAGCTAAACATTAGGCATGTTGTATCGAAGTATGCATCATAATGAAGGTGATTTATTATAATTAAAACAGCATAGAGAGCAGCTTTTATTAGACATATTGTTTCACAGGAGAGCTTAATAAAGGGCATTATTATTAGTTATAGATCTGTGTGAAGGATGTTGTTTACTGAGAGTTATGTGAGTATTAGTCAAAGTCTGAAGTTGCTCATTTGAGCTGTCCGAGAGAGAGAGAGAGAGAGAGAGAGAGAGAGAGAGAGAGAGAGAGGCATTCTGTACCCAGCAAAGAAAAGAATTTTAAGACTGTTTGGGAGGGAGAGGGAAAGGAAATGCCAAGTGCATGAAGTGTTCTCTGCAGGAGCAGTTCTAGAATACTTTTATTACATTTCTTTGGACACAATGGCATGGACTGTAAGTACGGTAGTTTCAGTCTCTCAATATAACAATGCACATAAAGTTGAGGTCAGATTGGGTTGGCTCCGGGCTTTGATGCTGCAGAAGGTCGCCAAGGGAATCAATGATTAATAATAATAATAAAAAACCCAGAAAGAGAGAGGGAGACGGGAGTATTCCCTCCAATCAATGAGACCTCCCCCTCCCCATTTAAAGTGGACACTGCTGGGTGTGAGTCTCAGAGCTTCAAATGGGGTTTTCTGCAGCTCAAGGAGGCTGAGTGCAAGAGGCCCTGCAAATGCATTGTTTTCCGTTTTTTTGTAACTGGGACTTTTCACAATGGGGGCACAGCCGTGCAGGACAGCTGGAGAACCTGTTGGGTGAAGTCTAAGCAGAATGCTCAGCAGCACAAATATGATGGATACTCATTGCTGTAAATTTTGTTTAGATATACAGTACCGGTATTTCTCTTCCTAGGTGACTGGACTGAGATGGTTTCTGAAAACTTTTAAATGTACGATATCTTTTCCTTTCGATTTCCTATCGTTCTACAGACAGATCCTTCTAATATGTCTAGATTTCTACAGGATGCTGACAATTGTTGTGGATTGTTGAAATGATACAGTATTCTTTTAAGGGAGTTTGGGATAAGCTTGTAGCTAACAAGTGCCGCCTTTTAAAGAAGTTTTCAAAGTGGCTGAAAGTGCTTTTAGGATTTACTCCTCATTGCAGTGCATTACTACTTCATGGTAAAGAAAGCATTTGGAAGTAACGCGAAGAGAGGTTTTGGAAATGTTGCAATAGCGCATAAATTGTAGGAAGGAGTGGTTTGTTTTTTAAAGGCAGTGTTGAATGCATGAGGCCAGGTTTTTTGTCTGTCCGTGTACATCTTGAAAGAAATTTAGTCTGAATGGAATTCAGATCAAAGAAACCCAGTCTAAAACCTAGCTAAGCCAAATCACCAATACTGAAGCGGATTTGGCCTTTAAAATTAGTATAGTCATTTAACTGGATTGTGGACTAGGTTTCGGATAGTCATCAGAGTAACTGAGATTAGAATTATGAAATTGCCTTCGTTACTGTATTAAAGTCATACATAAGATTGTGAAGGAAATCAGCCCCTTATCAGGAATATAGAACTGTTATAAAGAAATCACAGATAAACGTAGTATGTGAAACGCTTTAGACTTGCAAAAACTGCTCTATAATATAAAGCAATATTATTGTTAAAGTGTTTTTTTTCCTATTTACATTTTGTTTAAAATATGTTATATGAAAAATGTGTAAGGATGCAAAAGATAGAACTATGGGCAGGATCCGATGCAAGATGAGCATTTTTTAAATCCACTGGCTTTCCGTGGGCAAGAGTTGCACACATGTCGCGTGATAGCAGCAGCGGGGCAAGAATTAAGCTTCGATCCTTTGCTGTGTAGCCCCATTGAATTCAGCTGACACCTGAGTAAAGCTGTGTAAGGTGTTTCCAAGCAGAGATTGCAAACTCCACTAGCAGCAGAGGGGTACTTGTTGAAACTTCGCTGTGCAGGCAAAATGAGTAAACTAACAAGCTTCATCAAAACTATGGAAGGATGAGTCTTACAAATGAATACTTGATGAAAGTGGTCTTGACTTTTTATGTCTCAAAGCTGCTGTTCTCCTCAGAATAATACTTCTGAGAATTTCTTTTGGGTGATTTGAGCATACTTTGTTCTATCCGTGCTTATTCTTTGTGTAAATGCATTGAAATGATGATGATGATGATGATAACAGATACTGCTCAGAATTAAAAATCAGCAAAAACTTCTGTAGTTTCAGCATCCTTTCCAGTAACCGAGTCAAAACGCAAGGAACTGATTGTGTCATCTTTACACTCTAGTATAAATATCCGACAGTAAATGTGAGGGAAAAAAATAAGCTTTCCTCTTCCATCCCATCCCATTTTAGGAAACTGATGGTTGCGGGTGCAGAGCCAGGTCATAATACCCTGGCTAAATAAGGGCACTGACAGGCTACTTAATTCAAACAAACATTTAATAATAAATTAACCAAAAGCTTGTGGAGAAATCTTCTTTCTTCCACAGAAGGCAGTCGAAGTTTGTTTGCTGAAAGTAAGGAGAATGCCCTTAAGAGTGCTGGAATACATGCATGCAGGAGAATAACTTAAAATGCTACTTCAACATAATTTCTTTTAGCAGGGTCATTTGCAATTCAAGCAGAATGTATGCTCACCCGAAAGGATTTGTTTGTGTTGTCCTCTATGCCCAGAGTAGGGACAAATCACTTTATATTATTATCATTTAAAACAGCACCTGAGCCTTCCTAAAATGGGTTTCAATATATGCTTCCTAAGACATGGTACTAATTTTAAACTTTTTTGTAACAAAACCATTGCAAGTACTACAATTAATTTGCACATTACATAATCTACCTAACGAGATCTACTGAAACCAGATAGATCTGCGGAAGGTCACAGGAACAGGAGGTGAATCACAAATGGATCACAAATGGATCCCATAATTTCACAAGCATATGAACCATTCTTGGGTTGCAATACATAAAGAACCAACGTTTTCCTCTTAAAAACTACTATTATAACGTAAGTCGCTTCGTGAATCTTGCTTCTTGGTTCCTTCAGTGACAAAATGCATTCCATTTCCTTGATCAGCAGAAGAGGTACAGTAAAGGTAGGACCAAATTCTGCCTGGTTTACAATAATATCCTTCAACAGGACTTAATGACGGCTAACAAATGGCTTTAACATTTCCCCTCTCTCTGGAACGTTGGACCTCAGTCTGGTTCATAGAAAACTTACTGGGAGTCTGACCAAGTTTATCAATATAATAAATTATATACATCTAGAATATTGGATTGTTTAAAGTGATACTATCATCTCTTTCAATTTAGACAGTAAATGATAGGACCAGCCCTGCTTTCTTTAATAGGTTTTAATATATTGTGTTTTATAATATGAAATATAAATGTGTTTCTTCTTTGGCAAAAATTAATGTGTAAGAAACATTTGCTTGAATTTCCTCACAAAAAATTTCCTCAGAGAACCCCAATATATTTAACTTTGCCGCCGCCACCACCAGTCTTTGTCAACTATAAGGATGCCACCTTGGTTTTGTTTTTGTGGAAGGGGTGAAGCCAGCACATTTTCAAAAACCTTCAGTCTCATGTTTACTTAGCAATTTCTACCCCTTTCTGGTCCCATTTTCTTGACCCCATCCAAACTGTACACACACTCAGACACCCCCCCCCCATTCCTGGAGAACATGTACTCTCTCTTCTCGCTCCAAATACATCCTGCCCAATTTTCCCACTTGCTACCCCTCTTTTTCCTTCCCAGAGAGCCACAAGTTCCTCTTATTGTGGACTTGTGGTACTTATTTAAGGGCAAGCAAAATCCCTGATGCATATAATGTGTTCAGAAGGATGTATATTGCAAGTACCGGTATATTGTCAGACAGGGTTATGATGACACCCCTTTTTGCAATAATAGAGGACAGATTTTGACCAGTCCACCTTTGTGTCCAAAACTGTAGCACTTTTCTTCCCATGCTTGGGTCTGAAAGGCATTTTCATCTTTATAGAAAAAAGTAAAGAGATGCATTCATGTACACCGCTGGGCCTGAAACTAAACCCTGTCTCTCATACCCCTCCACTGAATCCAGCGACTGAGGTTCAGACTGCTGCTGCATCCTATGTTCTGGTTCTTCATCATGCTACAGTGTGATGGAATGTTAGAAACAGGTTTAATGTTACAATGTTTTGCCACAGACTCACTCCACAGCCAGTGGCGGAGCTTCCTGCTCCGGCACCGGGGGCAGGGAGCAGGCAGGGGAGGGGCTGGCACACGTCCCGGGAGCGGGGGCGCACCGCCCAAAGGGGCAGGGCACGCATCCTGGGGGCATGGCGCCCAGTGCGGGCGGGGAGTGGCTGTGATGGAACCCCACCGGGATCGCACTGCCTGGGGTGGTGCGCTCCCATCGCCCCCCCTTCCCTCCGCTGCTGTCTACGGCCTTGTGAAATCATTTTCTCACAGATTATTATTATAGTTATTGAGTGCTATACAATAAAAATTCCATTGCAAGTCACCCATGAATTACTACTGCATAGATAGCACCTACTGAATGCAGGCAAATACTAAATATTGCATGTCTGCTATCGTGCCTTCAGATGTTACAAACAATTGTATGCCAATTGTCAAAGACTGGTGGTAAGAAATGGAGAAATATCAAATATTAAAATCAAGTATTTAAGACAAATATCAGTTCAAAATTAATATCAAATAGTGTCAAATAGTGATTCAGAATAATATGATAAGTAAACAAATGCCAAGTGAGTTCAGTGACAACCGGCTTCCTAACTGTTCAGGAGATGCAGGCTTCATTTCATTATTTCCCAAGGTTTATGGAATTGGTTCGCAGAAGAAATTCAAGCCATTTGTGGATTAGGTTGCTACAGAAACACTGGTTTTAAGTATATGATTTTCTGTACACTTTAATGAACACATTAATACATTTAATGCAAGATGAAGCGTGCAAATAGTAAAATTTATCAGTTGTTCAAATGAGCAAGTTTCACAGTATTGGCCTTGAAATTTAAATTACCATATTACTGGCTAAAAGCATATGTAGATTTTAATGTTGGCTTATCCATTTTTCTCCTTCATGAAATCTTGGAATTAATATACAGTGCTAGACACATAAATTAAGGCTTTCTGTGGGCACTTACAAACAAGAGATCATCTTAAGCATTCACACTGCCAAATCTTTTACAGGCAGTTTTACTTGTGTGCAACACAAACTCCTTTTCTTCCTCTCTTTCCCCATGCTCAATTTCCCTCTCCTTCTCTTATTTCTCTGGTATCTGTTTTCTAAATTGCAAGCCTATTGGGGTAAGAAGTGCTTTCGAAACACCATATGCATGGATTGTGTGTGTATCACATAGAGAGGGGCATTTGTTTTAGCCTAATTTGTTCTCAAGGTTTATATTTATTGGTGCTCTACAAAAACAAAAACAAAACAAAACCCACCTTCCATTAATATTTGACTTCACCTCATTGTAAGCTGTCAATAGGATGATTTTGTAGGTAAAATTCTGCCCATATTTTATACTAATATATAATTACTATATGTGTGTTCAGGTTTATCTAGCTACAGATACATAACATTCTCACTTATGTAAGATATATATTATGTCATGGTTGCATTGCTGTAGATCAACAAGTAGTGTTTATCGATCTGTTCCAACAGCCGTTCTAACTCTGTGGAAGATTTTGATTGATAATTCTCATCCAAAATGTGCCTTTACTCCGTCTCTCCAGAGTGTTCTGTAGATCTAGCAGCAGGCTATATGGAGGCCCTTATTTATGATGGAAGAGCTTATACAAAAAAACCAAAACAAAACAAAACCCTGTAGTTTCTGAGGAACCATTTTAAGCACTCGTCTGCTTTTTTGCATCCCCTAGAATTTGAGGAGGGTGCAATTATCTACCCCTGGAGGAAAGGAAATTCAGCTGACAATAAAAAATAGCCCTGACATCTATGTGAAAATATCATCATGCAGCCCTGATTGGAGGAATTGTAGTGCCGCATCACAATCCTGGATTTGCATGAAGTCAGGGTGGGGTGGGGGAGCAAAAGGGAAGGCAGGTTGCGCAATATGCTATGGCATGGGCGTAAGAAGGGAGGGGGACACTGACTGGGAGCATGTGGTGGTTCCAAACAGTGGCAGAGGTTTGAGGAAATACTATGCAATATTTGAAGGTTCATACTAGAGTAGTCACTAACTTGGAATCCATTTAAAGAAATGTGAAAAATTGAAAAGAAAGACCAAAGATTCTTCCTATATGCCACCACAGCAGCACGAATATTACTGGCGCAAAATTGGAAAGTAAAGGAAGTACCGACGGTAGATGATTGGAGAAGGAAATTATTGGAATATGCAGAATTGGCGAAATTAACTGGAAAAATAAGAGAGCAAAGAGATCAAAGGTTTCAATTGGAATGGGGTAAATTCTTAGATTATATGAAAGACTGTAAAATTTGTAAGCACTTACAGGTTTGATGGTATTCTTGCAGCAGAACAAAAAAATATAGATAGATATGACAACAAAAAGAAAACAAAACATGTGAGAAAGAAGGTAAAGCGAGGGAGTGATGAAAAATTAGAAAACCAGAGAAGGAAAGGAAGGAAGTCAAAAAACTCGCCGGAGTTTGTGTAATATTGTAAAACCTTATATGATGACTATGTTTGTATTCTGTTTGTTGATGAAAAATAAAAAGATGTTTGCAAAAAAAAATAAAGAAATGTGAAAAATTAGTCATAATGGCTAACGTAAGTGCAAATAGCTCAGCATTTCCCAAATTTATTTAGCCTACTGCTCTTTTTCCCCGGGGGGGGGGGATACTCGGCTGCCCCCCCCCCCGGAAATCTACCTTCTTTAAGCAAACAAACAGGAAGATGCAGCAACAGATTTGTGTATCTGTTTTTCTACCGACATCCTATAACTTGCCTTTTGTGTGTTTATTTGGAAAATAATCACTACGACTTTAACTCTATGGTACATTGGTAAGCGTCATTACACAACAGATGAAACATATACAAACGGTTCCCCCCCCCAAATTCTCTTCTTTCTTTATGCTTCCAGTGCCCCCTTATTTTTATTCAATGCCCCCAATTGCACCTGAGGCTACTACTGCCCCCCAGATTGTTCCATTGCCCCCCAGGGGGTGGTATTGCCCACTTTGGGAAACACTAGCTTGTCCAACCCACTGTACAAGGAAAAGTTGGGCACAATAGGTAGTTAATCATAGATGAATTAATGCAATCTTGTAAAGAAAAGATTAGTATAGTTTCCTTTTCCTATCCCTGGCATAGGCTCCGTTCACGTACGTGCTTTCTTGACTCATGTCTTATTTTTGTTTCTTTTCAAATTATACTGATACTGCCAACCATGTTATCTTCCACAATTGCAAAAATGTTCAAGTTGAATTTTTGTGCCACATTAAAGGGGTAAAAAATACCTCATTTCTTTTAAGTACTTAAAGTGGCAGGTAATAGCAAAGTCCAAACTGATTGACATAAAAGAAAATTACATGTTAAAGGACACAAAACACATTTAAGAAGCAGTATAAGGGTATTTCAGTTATTTAACAAAAGGCAAAGAAATACCGAACTATTTTCAGAGATTATACAGTCTCAAATATTGGAGAAAAAGACATCGGTATTATTTTCACATTAAAAATTATTCCCTTTCTGTTGGGGCACTTGAGGAGATGAGATAGGAAAAGCAGAACTGCTTGAAGCCCTAGAGTACAGCCTTAGGACTACATGTGTGGATGCCATGGGAAATGGCAGCCACACTTTTAAGCTCCCACACACCTCCACTGTGACACGATCATTTAAAACATCTTTCCCATGTTCAGATATTACAACATGACTTTCCCTAGAAAGTTTGGAACATTGAAGGCCCATATGCATCCCCACAAGTGACTTCCTACCCCTGAAGGTATAGGCTCCCTTGTGAGAGAACCAATCGGTGTTGACAAGGACTTGGCCTTCTTTGTGGATGATTAAAAAAAGAAAAAGGCTACAGGTCCAGATACCACCTTCATCTGGGCTGGCTTTTTAATCTATATATTTATTATTTCCATTTATAGATTGCTTGCTATCTGAAATATCTGGAAGTGGTTTACAATAGATAAACACACAGAGATTGAGAGAGAGAGAGAGAGGACAATAAAACCATGTCAGATGATTCACATTGTTATTGCCATCTATCTATCTCGGGAGACAATGGAACACTGTGCCATCAGGGGGTGAAGAAAAACCATTGGAGAGTTAGAGCGTCTGCTGTGGCCATAGAGGAGAGACATACTTTATTGCAGCTGGGGCAGATGAAGGCATCTGGTTTTGCTTTTACAGATGCACCGTGGAATTCATTCTCTCTGTGCTCCTCCCAGCGGTCATTCCTCTTCTGGTCACTGCTGTGGATACAACCCTGAGTGTCTCCCAGCACTGTGGTCATCTGCAAGGGATTCTCACATGGTGAGGTTGATATTGCCAGCCTTCATGTCACGTTTGCAGACATCTTTGTAACACAGAGTCGGTCTGCCAAGAGGCCTGGTACCTCAAGTCAGCTCACGGTACAACATGTCCTTGGGGATCCCACCATCTTCCATTCAGTGGATATGACTAAGCCAGCATAGATGTCACCGAGACAGGAATGATTCACATAATAAAATACATAAACAATAAAGGTATAGGGACCCCTGACCATCAGGTCCAGTCGTGTCCGACTCTGGGGTTGCGGCGCTCATCTCGCTCTATAGGCCAAGGGAGCCGGCGTTTGTCCGCAGACAGCTTCCTGGTCATGTGGCCAGCATGACAAAGCCGCTTCTGGCGAACCAGAGCAGCGCACGGAAACGCCGTTTACCTTCCCGCCGGAGCAGTACCTATTTATCTACTTGCACTTTGACGTGCTTTCGAACTGCTAGGTGGGCAGGAGCTGGGACCGAGCAACGGGAGCTCACCCCGTCGCAGGGATTCGAACCGCCGACCTTCTGATCGGCTAGCCCTAGGTTCTGTGGTTTAACCCACAGTGCCACCTGGGTCACTACATAAACAATACCTTTATACATAAACACACTGCGGGAGGTAGTAGTTATGAGTTACTGGTCTCTGCAGCCATAGCAGGCGCTGTGATTCTCCTGTGGTTTGACTTCGCTCCATTGTCTCTTGAGATAGATGGTGTCAGGAGTCCCGGTTTCCGACTTGATAACACAGCAAGTGTGGTTAATTAAAAGGGAAGATTTATTGCAAAAACAAACAGAGTTCTCTGGATGGCTCTAACATGCTGCCAGCGTCATAAATCATCATGACCCTTCTGAGCTTCCTTTCTGGTTTCAGATGATATTGAACCTTCTCACTTTGTGGTTTGCGCCTTTTGCCTTGTCTACAAGAACCTCCCCTTAGCCTATTCTTAGGAGGGATTGGCTCAGCACCAATGTCTTCCCGTTCTGATGAACTGCTTCCTTCTCTGTTCATGCCAGTAGAGCGCCATTCTCTTATCAGCTGGCATTCCAAGGGGCGAGGGAGTTGGCACTCGCTGATGCTCGTCCTGCCTGGCAGTTAACTCTCTCTGTTCCTGGCAGCTTTCTTCAGCTTGTTGCAACCCTTCACTGGGATCTGGTTGCAACCCTTCACTGGGGGCTGGCTGCAAACCTTCCCTGGGAGCTGGCTCATTCCTGACAGACAGATGCCAACAATTGATGTAATATTGAAATGTCTGCAACCATGGCCTTCCATGTGGGATTTCCCCCATGGAACTGGTGCTGTCCTCCCTGGTACGCTGCTGCCTCTGTGGAAAAGAGCCATGTGCTAGGCCTCCCAGGAGGACAGAAGTACATAGGATTAAAGGAGAGTGGCTTCCAAATATTCCATAGCCACTGTTATGGTAAATTGGAAACCAAGCCAATAAAACTGTGTTGTCAATGGCCACAATATAATTTATTGATCTGCAATCTTTAACCAAAAGAGTTTGGATTTGATATCCCGCTTTTCACTACCCGAAGGAGTCTCACAGCGGCTAACATTCTCCTTTCCCTTCCTCCCCCACAACAAACACTCTGTGAGGTGAGTGGGGCTGAGAGACTTCAGAAGAAGTGTAACTAGCCCAAGGTCACCCAGCAGCTGCATGTGGAGGAGCGGAGACACGAACCCGGTTCACCAGATTAGGAGTCTACCACTCTTAACCACTACACCACACTGGCTTGGTATCAATTTTATACAAGTTGCTGCTTTGATGCCATTGCCCACCCAACTTGATTTCACAACTAACAGGCAGATCCTGTTAATATGGTTTAGCCTCAGTAGCAAACAGCTTCAAGCAAGATACTGTTGGTAAAAGGCAGAGAGTTTTCCAACTCCGCCCATCATTTCAAGCAAAACCCGTAAACCTATAAATAAGAGGGGACTGTTCAAATGCCCACGAGACTGTGATGGCCTGGGACTCGGACTCGGAGCCGAAGGAGTCACAGTCTGCACTGGACCCTCCGCCTGGGACATCGGCTGAACCAAGTCTGGGGCCTGGTCCTGAGGAGCCTCAATCTGCTCAGCCTCCCCTGCAACAAGCATCAGCTGAGCCAAGTCTGGGGCCTGAGCCTGCCTTGGTTCCAGGTGCAGGGGATACCTCGTTGCCATCAGCCGGGTTGTCACCAGCAGCTGGCCCACTGCCAGCTAGGGCTGAGGCGGCTCCTGGGTCCTGTAACCCAGTGTTCCTCAACCTTGGGTCCCCAGATGTTTTTGGCCTACAACTCCCATCATCCATGACTACTGGTCCTGCTAGCTATGGATGATGGGAGTTGTAGGCCAAACACATCTGGGGACCCAAGGTTGAGGAACCCTGCTGTAACCCACCGGCGTCTCCCGAGCTGCAGAGACTCGGGACTGATAGAAGGAGAGACCTGAGTACTCGCAGGAGGAGTGCTCGCCTCCAGGCGAGGCGAGGGAATGAGTCGCCAGGGGATCGGGGCCGTCCGTTATCCCGTTCTAGATAAAAGGCAGCCAGACCCTGCCCCGGGTTGCGGGAGCAACATAGTTGGTTGCTAGATCCTGCCAGTGTTCCTGCCTTGCTTTCTTGCCTTGTCTTCCCTGCCTGCGTTCCTGACCTGCCTCAGTTCCCGACCTACATACCTGCTCCTGACCTCACCTGACGCCCTGCCCTGCTCCCAGCTTTGGCTACTTTGGACTGTCTCTACCCTGAACTTATGAACCATGGGCCAGACTAGGGCTTCGCCTCTTGGGTAACCCTCGGGACCAGCACAGAAACCATTGTTGTCGCCTCCTTTGAGGTTTGAGGTTGCAAATTCCCATGAAAGGTCAAGGGACACAATAAGAACATTATGAACCCCATCCTAGGCGTGCTGGCCTTTGAGTGCCATATATTTATGTCAGTTTATAGAGAGAAATTTTAGTATCTGCAGCAGTAGGCTATTAGCAGTCATTACCGCAACTACATATTGCTGCTACTTCTGCTACTATTAGCAGGATACCAGTTACTAATCCTATGGCTACTAATCCAGGGCTAAAATGATATCATGCTTGACATTATTGCTGATGTGATTCCACTATAGGGTAAATGTTCCACAGCTATATCAGAGCACTAAAAAACTGATTTGTGTTATTATTTGGGTTGGTTTGTTTTAAGAAATGTGGAGGCAGTTGGCAACTAACTTTCCAGTAAAATAGAAAGGAGCTATTAAAAGACAGTAATGTACAGAAGTGAGAGCTGGACCATCAAGAAGGCTGATCGCCAAAGAATTGATGCTTTTGAATTATGGTGCTGGAGGAGACTATTGAGAGTCCCATGGACTGCAAGAAGATCAAACCTATCCATTCTCAAAGAAAGACTCTCTAGAAAAGACCCTGATGTTGGGAAAGATGGAGGGCACAAGGAGAAGGGGATGACAGAGGATGAGATGGTTGGACAGTGTTCTCGAAGCGACTGGCATGAGTTTGGCCAAACTACGAGAGGCAGTGAAGGATAGGCGTGCCTGGCGTGCTCTGGTCCATGGGGTCACGAAGAGTCGGACACGACTGAACGACTGAACAACAACAACATTAAAAGACATCAGCGCTGAAGCTGGCTGTGAATGATGTTCTCAGATTTCTGCTGGTATGAAAGAGAATGTATGTGAGAGGGGTTCCATTTTTTACTTTCTGAGAATGAAACTAGACATGCTTTCCATAGCCCATTTTGCAGATGGTTGAGTCCTGAATGCAATGCAAATTATCTAAGCCATGCCTAGCTGCCAGTTACTGGCTGAGCCAATGGTGAACCAAAAAGTACGAACATCTATTCTTTTGATAAAAAGTGTTTGATGGAAGTTTCTCTGCTTTGAATGAAAGGCTATTACTGTGTACAGTGTGGGCTGCACATTGGTATGCTCAGTTATCAATGGAATGCTCAAATATCTGTATGTCTGATGTTCGCTTTTATGAGACTTGATAGAAACCTGTATTAAAACAACAGAAAGCCAGCACAATGCCATTAAGTGCAACCCTGCACTTTTTTTTTTTTAACGCAGTGAAAACATTGCTACTTGCTTTATTGGCAGGAAGATCACAGTCGTCCTTCCCAATTGCTTTTCTTCAGCAGGCACATATAAGAGACTCAGACTCAGGTTAGATCCTGCTTTGTTGATGTGGATGGGGAAAACAACGAGTTTGTTAAAATGAACATATGATCAACCTTCTTTTAAAACCAAAATATGAAATCAAAGGCAGGATTGATTTAGTGTTTCTAGAAAATCAAAAGAATTGTCCACTTTATGTCATCAAAGGCGACTTGTGCTAGTTACTCCTGAAGGGAGAAGTTGAACAATTACTGTAATTTATCCGTTTTTGTAAATAAGAAAAAGCTTGTGGGGTAGGGGGAATAACAATGGAAGCTGCGTATTTTTGTTTCGATTAGGTCACCAATTGGTCTCCCCATTAAAGTTGTGTTTATGTGGATTTTTATAAAAACAAGGCAAGAAAACAGAAGGTAAACTTGAAAAAAACAGATTTTGTCTTTCTTACCATACTCATGTTACATGAATTATAAGGTGCACACATAGCAGGCCCCCCCCCGAAAACCAATCCTTCACCCTTCAAAATTAGGAAATATTCTCGGGGGGGGGGGGGGACGGACACTTTATTTCAGTACACTGAGGAATCCTGAAGCCATCTTAGCTTTTTGTAATAACCCCAAATACTATATGTGCTACTTCATATAGTAAACTTTTAATTGTAATGGCAGAGAGACATTGTCATGCAGAAGCCCTCTTAATGACAAAAAATGGCCCTAAAACACCAAAATATTGCTGAGATGTACTTGCATATTAAGGTGAGAAGCAAACTACTGAAGGGAGAAGGAAAGTCCATAACCCTCGTCAGGCATTCTGCATCAGAGTTAAATAAAAGATGCATGCAAAGGGGGAATGAGAATAAATGTGCTAGTTCCATCTCAAGTCACCATTTCTGTTGCCCTCCAAGAATTGGAGCTTCATGCTCCGGCACTGGGGTGGGGTGGGGGGCGGAGAGCAGGCATGGGTGGGGCTGGTGTGCATCCTGGAGGTGTGGCGCACCACCCGCAGGTCCATGGTGCGTATCCTACGGGCATGGCACGCCGCCTGCGGGGGCGTGGCTCCCAGCGTGGGTGGGAGGCAGCCACAATGGCATCCCACTGGGATCGTCCTGCCGGGGGCAATGTGCTCCCCCTGCACTCCTCTTGCTCTGCCAGTGATTGTAGGGTGAGCTTCTCAAGTGAGAACCCTCCTGTACTCACACATACTGATGTAGAACATCTAGAGAAGGTTTAGGTCCTTGTGGCAATGCTGCACAACTTATTTAAAAAGGTCATACCAAGAACATACTTAGTTGTTCTCTAAGGTGCTACTGGAAGGAAATTTTTATTTTATTTTTTTATTTTGTTTTGACTATGGCAGACCAACACGACTACCTACCTGTAACTGTGTCTATATTGGGTCATTGTTGGAGTGGCAATCCTTCCCTTTCAGATCCCTTCCTCTCTCAAACTAGACGGCTCATTAGCCTGACTCTCTTTATCCAGTTATTTAAATAAGTTAAAAAATTCTTTCCAGTAGCACCTTAGAGACCAACTGAGTTTGTTCTTGGTATGAGCTTTCATGTGCATGCACACTTCTTCAGATACAGTGGTGCCCCGCTAGACAAATGCCTCGCTAGACGAAAAACTCGCTAGACGAACGGCATTCGTCTAGCGGAAGCTGCCCCGCAAGACGAAAAAGTCAATGGGGCTGCTTCGCAAGACGAAAAATCTTTGGGGTTTTTTTGTTTGTTTAGTGAAAGCGCGGCTGTCATTGCTGCTTCGCTAGACGAAAAACCCGCTCGACGAAAATTTTCGCAGGACGAATTATTTTCGTCTAGCGGGGCACCACTGTACACTGAAACAGAAGTCACCAGACCCTTATTTATAGTGAGGGAGTGGGGAGGGTTATTACTCAGAAGGGTGGTGGGAATGGGTGATTGGCTGATAGGTGTGGAAAACCTGTTGACGACTGTTAACGACTGCAATTGGTCTTACAGGAAAAGGCAAGGGGTGAGATGGCTAAAGATAGCTTTGTCATGTATAATGAGATAAGAATCCAATGTCTTTGTTCAGACCACGTCTCGCCATGGTTTTAAGTTTGGTAATGAGTTGCAATTCAGCAACTTCTCTTTCCAGTCTATTTCTGAAATTCCTTTGTAGTAAGACAGCTACTTGGAGATCTTATGTAGAATGTCCTGGGAGACTGAAGTGTTCTCCTACTGGTTTCTCTGTCTTGTGATTCCTGATAGCAGATTTATGTCCATTTATCCTTTGGCGTAGGGTTTGGCCTGTTTGTCCAATATACATAAAAGGTCAAGCCACGCACACGCTAAGAAAAAATGATCATTGCAATCAATGTACAGGAGTGAGCTCGGCTGAGACCGTGTTGTCCTGTAACTGGGAGTGAGGTGTCTGTGTATATGAATGAACCAGTAAACAAGCAGTAGTGGTTAATTCACTAATATCCTTGACTTTTTGCGGTTGAGTTATTGAGATTGATAAGACACAGAAACTGACCTTTTTGTCTGTGGTGGATAACTTTATCCCAACCAAGGGTAAGGGGAGAAATGCTATCCTGATTATATTCAATCTACTGAACATGGCATATTGTCTCTTTAAGATATTGAGAGCCAGTGTGGCCTAGTGGCTAGAGTGTTGGACTAGGACATGGGAGGCCAGATTTCGAATCCCCCCTCAGCTAGGAAGCTCCCTTTGGGCCAGTCACAGTCTCTCTCTGCCTAGCCTATTTCTCAGAGTGGTAAGGATAAAATGTTCACCACCTTGAGCTCTTTAGAGAAAAGGTGGGATATAAATATAATAAACTAGCTGGCCCAGGCACGTGTTGCTGTGGGATTTTTTTTCTTCTTGCTTTTTAAAATTCTCCTGACCCCGATAGTATTCTGGAAGCTCCTGTTTTCATTCTTCCCTGTCCCTTTAGAGCAGGGGTCAGCAACCTTTTTCAGCCTTGGGCTGTCCCTCAGACCATGTGGTGGGCCGGACTATATTCTTTTTTTTTGGGGGGGGGATGAACTAATTCCTATGCCCCACAAATAACCCAGAGATGCATTTTACATAAAAGAACACATTCTACTCATGTAAAAACACCAGGCATGCGAAGCTGCGGCGGCCATTTTAGATGAGGGCACTGGCGACCTTAAAGAACATTCTCCCCCACCCCAGTCCCAAAATTACCCAGTCCCAAAATCACGCACCCCAGCGAAACAATCCCCTCAGAGCTGGTCTTACTCAGTGCGACCTCTCAGGCATGCCTCCTGCTCTGTGTTTTTTTCCCCTCGGAGCATGCGAAGCTGCGGCGGCCATTTTAGGTGAGGACACAGGCATTGTTGCTCTGGCCAGGTCTGATGATGTCGACGGGCCATCTGCCTTTCTATTGGATGCTGTTGGAGTCTTCATTCCTTTTGCTGGTGAGGTATAATAGGCGCACCATTTTTGGGGGGCCTTTATTCTATATTTTAGGCATGACAGGTGAGGTTTTTTTTTTTGCCAGATCCTTCCTCGATGGTCATGTTACGCTTTGTACTAATTTGATGCGCTTTGGTCCAGCGGTTACAGAGAACATCGGTGTCCGCCGCGCACACAATGGGAACATATATATAGATAAGTTGGGTGGTTGAGGGATTAAAGTGGTTTTGAAGTTACTTCTGAGAAGATTGAGGAAATTGGTTACTGGCAGGTGGTGAGCATTTGTATTAAAGGTCCCAATCTTTGGGGAGGTGTCCATTCCACTACCTCAATGTTTACGTGCGACCTCTTGGAAATTGCTTTGGGATATGCAGTAATGCCGTAGGTTTATTGATGATACCTAGCTATATGTCATATTCCCTAAGTTGGGAAGCTATGCTTTTTGACTTATCTCAGGTCCTGCATCAATTAGAGATTGGAGAGCAGTAGGTGAAGTCAGCAGTTATATGGGGGCACTGACAGATGATTGGTGGGTGAAAGGCTGAGTACTTAGTAGCCTAAAGGTAAAGGACCCCTGACCATTAAGTCCAGTCGTGGACGACTCTGGGGTTGCGGTGCTCATCTCGCTTTACTGGCCGGCGTTTGTCCGCAGACAGTTTTTCCAGGTCATGTGGCCAGCATGACTAAGCCGCTTCTGGCGAAACCAGAGCAGCGCACGGAAATGCTGTTTACCTTCCCACTGGAGCAGTACCTATTTATCGACTTGCACTTTTTGGTGTGCTTTCGAACTGCTAGGTGAGCAGAAGCTGGGACCGGGCAACGGGGCTCACCGCGCCGTGGGGATTTGAACTGCCGACCTTCTGGTCGGCAAGCCCTAGGCTCAGTGGTTTAGACCACAGCACCACCCTCGTCCCACTTAGTAGCCTACTTAGTACTTGACATTTTAATAAATAAATGCATTTGGATGCCATTAATAGGACCCAAGCACATATTTTCATATTTAGCACAACCTAATCTTATAAATTCTAGATGGGTGAAAAGAGGTGCAAACTACATAATTCTCTTCTTTCTTTCTTCTTCTTCTTCTTCTTCTTCTTTTCTTCTTCTTCTTCTTCTTCTTCTTCTTCAACAGAGATGTATATGGGCAGTGCTTTACAATGCTACTAAAAAATCAGCAGTGGTATGATTTTGTCAGGTAGTGTTTCTAGTATTGACAGAAGAAGAGAGAATATAAATACTAAGATGAATATAAGTGGAAGTTCTTAAAGTGGCATTGGAAGGCAGAATGTGACTCAGCCCAATGAGATTTGTGAGTGTCTGTAGAAGATGCTAGTATACTTTAAATGCCAAGAGCAGTAAAAAGCTGGTGATGCTGACAAGGAATTGAATGAGAGAAGCAAGGATAATACACTTCCTCCACAGTAAGAGGAATTAACTTGGCAGTAGAGTTAGAAATCCCCTTGAGGTTAGAAACAGGTGGTTTTAGAAGGCCCTAAACATCTTCTGCGTGCAGGTAATCAAAGTGGGAAGTGATGAAAGTAAGTATTAATTCCTCAGAGAAAAGATCATAATAATACTGAAAGCAGTCACAGCAGCTGACACCATAAAGTGGTAAAATGTTGAGGAAGAAATATTAAAAGTTCTGTTTCCAAGATTCTAAACCTTAGAAATGGGGTGTGAAGAATGGGGAGGATATTAAAGAATTGAAGAAAAACTTCTATAAATGTTAGGTGTTCTTCGAGGTGGGTGGTGGGTGGGATGGCGACCATTGAACTTTGTCTGCTATATTGTGTTGGTCCTAAGATGATATTATGACATCCAAACGAGGCAAGAAGGTTGTGTAGAGAAATATTGGTGCTAGTTGGGATTGTGGCAACTGTGGTAGAAGGAAGATGATATCCTCAAAGCATTCATGAATGCGATGGGATGAGCAACCCTGAAAATCTGGTACTGTATATTATTTCATAGTTCTCCTATGTTCTGTCCTCACAATATCTTTTTTTCTCCTTCATCTTTTTTATCAGTCTTGTTTGTAACTATCCCATGTTGCACTTGGCAGTCATTGATGAACTTTGGGACTCATGGAAGGCAGGAAGACCCACAGTAGATGGGGCCAGAGACAGCTAATTATAGTTCTGTACGCATCCTTTTCCCTGCTGAGTTCTACTAGGGCAACACTAAGAATAAGGAGGAGGATGTTTATAGGCAGGGTTACCTCTTGGACTGGTTGTTAGGAAAGCAGGGAGATAGGAGCTGGCTGAGGGCCACCTGAGGCTTGTTTCCCATTCACCCTAATGGACTGGTCTCCACTGGTGTCCAGTTCATGCTGCACATGGCCCACTGAGACTTGGAGGTGTATGTGGGCAGATGAAAGGCAAGTTGGAGCAAGGAGACATATTGGGGGGCAGACTAAAGGGGAAAAGCATGGGGAGAGAAAGAGCTTTATGTCAGACAGAGGATCTACCAGGTCTTAGGTAGCTCAAAGAAGAAGCCAACAACTTGCTCCACAGAGCATAGCTGAAATCCAGGGGTGAGCCCTGATGACTGTGCAAAGCCATCAGTACAAAGGGCATAAAAAGTTCTGTACAGTGGTACCTCTGGTTAAGTACTTAATTCGTTCTGGAGGTCCGTTCTTAACCTGAAACTGTTCTTAACCTGAAGCACCACTTTAGCTAATGGGACCTCCCGCTGCCGCTGCGCCGCCAGAGCACGATTTCAGTTCTCATCCTGAAGCAAAGTTCTTAACCTGAAGCGTTATTTCTGGGTTAGCAGAGTATGTCACCTGAAGCGTATGTAACCCGAGGTACCACTGTACCCTGACCTGAAGTCTGTAGTGCTTTGTAGATTTTATTTTATTTTTATTTATTTGATTTATATACCAACCTCCATCAAAAGATCTCAGGGTGGTTCACAAGAACTGCTGGTTATAGTAGGCAATGAATTACAGAGGAGCTTGGAGTCATGGGCAGTTGAGAAGAGGTCTTTGCAGAGGTCTCAAGCTGCTCATTCAGGTCATTGTTTCAGCAATCACCCCCTACATGGGAGTCCTCTTCAGATGGAGCTACTGTGTCTGTTGGAATGTCTGAACTTCCTGAAACTCCTTCCTTGGGGGTCAGTGTTGGAGCTGCTACTCAGTAGTTGATATTAAAGTAAATATGCATACATACATGACAAATGTCACGAGGGATCCAATCTTCCACTCAGAATCAATTTCAGAAGATCAGAAGGACAGAAGTAGGGATGGATTTCTCTGGACAGTTTCAGAGAAGTACTAATTCATAGTTACGGGAATAGGATGAAATAAATCCCTCAACAGAACCTTAAAGGGGGTGTTTGGAAAAAGAAAAATGTTGGAGACACCAGATTCTGGCATAAGTTGCTACAGAAGGAGAATATGGTTGATGGATGGAGATTGGCTCAAGATAAAAGTTTTTTAAAAAACTTCAAACATCAGCAGTTTTGTTCCTCTTATACTCAGAGAGACACCAGGATAAAAGTCATCAGGTGCCATGAGAAGTGAGTGAAGAGACAACTTTCTCGTGAGTTTTGCTGAGGAAAGAAAGAACCACAAATAGTAACGTATTTGTTAAATATGGGGGGGGGGCTTTTATTTGTTTATGTGCTTAACCATGAAATTGGCTCTTCTCACTACCAAATATGGTTAGCTTTTAGGTGGTGCTCAATTAAAGGAGTGAATAATGAATATGTTATGGAATTCACCACTAGTTCAAAGGCTTAGAAGATCCAGTTTTGCATCTTAGTATTATCATATACAAATTGAGTCTCTTTGTCTCTTTTTAAAAAAAGGTTTATGTTCTCGTCTAATGAAAACCAATTTTCAATTTTGATACTGTTCCCAGCCTTTCAAGCCAGACTCTAGATGTACCTGTGGATTCATGCGGTTTATGTGATAGCTGGCTGTTTTCCCCATGGTGCAGTTTGAATCTTACAGGTGTTTGGAATTTAAACTTTGTCATTTTAATTAATTTGTGTATCCCAACTCCTTCAAGCTCCCATGTGCACAGAAACCAGACCACTTCCAATATTTCCATCTATTATGTGATTTCAGTGCTGCACCATTGCGACTATTCAGGTATCCTCAACTTCTCTCCCCCCCCCCAGCCATCACCAAATACGCCAAATCCCAGCATCTCAAATTGTAGACAATAAATCCCAGTTTGTTCCAATCTATTCCCACAATTCTTGTGCATAACCCTCTTTCTTCTCCTTTTTCTGCACCCCTATGTCCAAGATAGTCTAATCACATATTCCTACAGTGATAATAATCCAAACCAATCTACTCAGAGGCAAATCCTATTGAATTCACTGGGTCTTACTCCCAAGTAAGTGGGTAGGATTGCAACGCAAGTCAATTGGTGCAATCTGCAGGAAAGCTACTCCAAAGATGAGAAAATGCCCACTTTTTTGTTGGAAATAAATAACATGAGCTTCTTTGCAGATTGTGATTCCCCATTGGCATATTCTGTCTTCAGGTTCCATGACATATATGCTTAATGTCAAACAATAACAAAAAAAAAAAACATGTCATGGGCACCATAAGTTCATATGGTGATCTACATGTTAGGATCCACTGGTTAATGCCTTTATGTAAGAGTTTTGCAATGTCTCAAACCAGCTCTGCAAGCTCTTTCATACATTGAAACAGAGAGAAAAAACACCAGTAATTATTTTTGTAGTGATGCTTAAAGTTGTTCTTGCAAATTTCAGCTTTGGTGAGTTCCATGGACCCCTGATGGTTTTTGGACATTTCATCTAAGGCTAAGGGGAAAAGTAAGTTCTTTTTGTGAAAGTTTTTGCAAGCTGCCAGAAGCATCCTGTTGCCAAACTTTTCACCAAGGGAACTGGGGCAAGAGTGCGAACCCTTTCAGATTAAGGGCAGTTCTTCCAGCCCTCGCTCTTGGATTGGTTCCATGATCCCCCCCCCCCTAGCCGGCTGCATGGTGGTGGGATGAAATCATGTTGATGAGGTGTCCCTTGACTGGACAGATTCACAGTCAGGAAAAGATGTTTTTAAACAATGTCACCCCAATGAGAGCTGATTAGGACTGTGACCAGGATGGGAATAGTGTTGAACAATCTGGTTTTGCCCCTCTCTAAGCATTGCAGCCCACTCAAAAATACCGTGTTTCTGGGGAAAGTGCTCAAGGGGTGGTGGAGCTCCAGACCCACCTGGAGGAAACTGATTATGTAGACTCATAGCATTCTGGGTTAAGACTTGGTTATGGGAATGAATCAGTTTTAGCCAACAGAGGGATGGAAGAGTGCAGCTGTGTTGTTCTTGCATTGTTTGACAGTGCCATTTATACCATTGACCACGGTATCCTCCTAGAGCAGCTCTGTCAGTTGGCAGTTGGAAGCGATGTCTTGCAGTAGCTCCACTCTTGCTAAGGTTCATTTTAAGAAATGGCATTTGTGGGGTGATTATAACTCAGCCCCCTGGAAGTTTATTTATTCATTATTAAAAATTTATTGGTGACATCCGTTTGTCTCAAGAGACAATAGAAGAGTGCGCCATCAGGGGTAACGTCAAATCGTTGGAGAGTTATAGCGCCTGTTGTGGCTGTAGACACCAATGCAGGAAAGACGTGTTTTGTTACAGCTGGAGCAGGTGAAGGCATGTGGTTGCACTGTTGTAAAGGTAAAGGACCCCTAGACGGTTAAGTCCAGTCAAAGGTGACTATGGGGTGCAGCGCTCATCTCGCTTTCAGGCCGAGGGAGCCAACGTTTGTCCACAGACAGCTTTCCGTCCGGGTCACGTGGCCAGCATGACTAAACCGCTTCTGGTGCAACGGAACACCATGACGGAAGCCAGAGCACACGTAAATGCCGTTTACCTTCCTGCCGCAGTGGTACCTATTTATCTACTTGCACTGACGTGCTTTCGAACTGCTAGGTTGGCAGGAGCTGGGACAGAGCAATGGGAGCTCACTCCGTCACGGGGATTCGAACCGCCAACCTTCTGATCAGCAAGCCCAAGAGGCTCAGTGGTTTAGACCACAGTGCCACCCGTCCCTAGCTTCACTGTTGTAGATGCAATCAAGTACAGTCATACCTCGTGTAACGGCCACTGCAGGTTACGTTCGGTGCGGGTTACGAACGCGCCGAACCCAGAAGTACCGGAGCGGGTTACTTCCAGGTTCTGTGGTTTGCGCATGGGCAGACGCATCAAATGGCATCACACGCATGCGCCGAATCGCGTCGTACACATGCGCAGACACAGCGCTTCAAGTTGTGGACTGCTTATGATGCGAATGGGGCTCCGGAACGGATCCCATTCGCATCCAGAGGTACCACTGTATATCGAGGCAGCTTACTAAATACATGGAGGGGGGATTGGACTAGATGACCCTCGGGATCCCTTCCAACTCTACAATTCTATGATTCTATAAGGTTAGCCAATAGACACCCATAATTAAAAACATCAGTAGATACTTGTTGGTTCAAAAGAGAAGTTCATATTGTGAAGGCCAGTCTAAATGGTAGCTTTCAGAAGGCATAGCTAGTTCCTGCTGAAAGAAGGCATAGCTAGTTCCTGCTGAACCTCCATTGGCAGGTAGTTCCACAGGGCATGGCCTGCCAGAGTAAAGGCTCATTCCCTAGTGAAGGTATGGAACCACTAGAAGTGCCCCATCCCAGGATCTTAGTGATCAACATGTAATATAAGTCATCAGACTATCCTTAAGTTACTTTGGGCCTAAGTTATTTGGGGCCTTGTGAATTATTGATGCTTGTCTAGTCCACCACTGCATCCAGGCAGCGTTCCAGGCCTTCTCCTAACTCAGCTGTAATGGAGAAATAGGGTTTGGGTATCACCCCAAACTCTTAATGACTGTTCCCAGCATCTTCATATAGCTGTTGGATAGCATTGGGGGCAAAATTGTTCCCCATGGCATCCCATGGCATAAACAGCAGGGGGCTGAAGAGCCCTGACCTGTGTTCCACCAGCCTGGGAGCGAGTTTTTCACCACCCGTGTGCTCTAGAATAGATGTCCAGCCTGCTGCACCACATACAGCTCCCTAAAACAGCACTGGAGACCACACTCAGAAGCGACTATGTCAATTTCACCATTTCACTGTGAGGCGAAAGCCTTGACAGGTGAGGCACGAGGTGCTGTTCAACATCCTTATGAAGCGGTTAGAAGTGGGGATGGCACCCAACTGTGTTTCTCTGTTAACATCTGAATCAGAAGTGGCCATACAAATTTTGGATCAGTATCCGATCAAGGGATTAAGGCAGTGAAAACCTCTTCAGCCAGAGTGTCAGGCACAGGTCTGAGACCCCCCAGCTGCACTGACAGTTTCTCCAGGTGTGCTTTAAATTCACAGTGGGCATGCCACTGCCAGAGTCAAGCCCCTGAAAGTCACGCCGCGCATCTTTAATTCCCCAGACAGTCTCTGGGCCACTTGTGGAGCCAGAAGGAGTCTTTGCATAAGGAGGAAAGTAAATCAGAAGATGGACTTTCTCTTGAAATGCAGTAGAGTAGGAAAGGGTTAACTTCCCTCCCCATTCCTCTCTCATCCTCTTAATTATCAGCACCATCAGCTGACACAATTTGCATTTTTAAAAACCTATGTATTCAGTGCAAAGACATTTAATGTCACAGTGTAGTTTGGTCCTGAGACAGGTAATTGGAAGAAGTAATAAGTGACTTTCAATCAGCCCCTGGTAATAATATTTAATCAGCCTTTATATACATTAGCTAAACAAACAATAACCATGAAACTGCAAGGGGGTCCCAAACTGCAAAACATCAGAAGAGTCACCCTTTAGAAAAGAGTCAAAACAGAATAAAATAAAAAAATTCCTTCCAGTAGCACCTTAGAGACCAACTAAGTTTGTTCTTGGTATGAGCTGTGCATGCACACGAAAGCTCATACCAAGAACAAACTTAGTTGGTCTCTAAGGTGCTACTGGAAGGATTTTTAAAAATTTTTTATTTTGTTTTGCCTGTGGCAGACCAACATGGCTACCTACCTGTAACTGGTCTAAGAAAGTAAGCCCAAGCAAATTGTTGTTGTTGTTCAGTCGTGCCCGACTCTTCGTGACCCCATGGACCAGAGCACGCCAGGCACGCCTATCCTTCACTGCCTCTCGCAGTTTGGCCAAACTCATGCCAGTCGCTTCGAGAACACTGTCCAACCATCTCATCCTCTGTCGTCCCCTTCTCCTTGTGCCCTCCATCTTTCCCAACATCAGGGTCTTTTCCAGGGAGTCTTCTCTTCTCATGAGGTGGCCAAAGTACTGGTGCCTCAACTTCAGGATCTGTCCTTCTAGTGAGCACTCAGGGCTGATTTCTTTGAGAATGGATAGGTTTGATCTTCTTGCAGTCCATGGGACTCTCAAGAGTCTCCTCCAGCACCATAATTCAAAGGCATCAATTCTTCGGCGATCAGCAAATATCCCCCCACAAATTCCTGACACCCAGCAATTCCCCCACACACTATCTCTATCATCCACACTTTCCTCCTGCTCTTGACTCTTCCGGACAAGTTTTCTGATGAGGTCAAGTAATGAGAGGCCAACTAGCTATGGCATTGTTAGGACCTCCTGCACACAGTAACTGTGAAAAAGACAAATTCAAGAAACACGCCTCCATTGGTTAATATGGAGCACCAATAAAACAATAAGCACAGCAGGACTTCCATCACAATTTCACACACAGTATGAATATCAGACGGGGGACTTGCAAATGTTGCAGCCTTTTTGCTTTGAAAGGGCATTGCCAAGTATTGGGGGCAAGTTACTGCAAGGAAAATTACTCGGCTCTTTGAGAGCCTTGATCGCTTATTTATTTATTTTAAAATGTGTGTCTCTGTGCAGGTTCTTGCCCTTTCCCAGTCTTACTAATGAATGATGGTCTCCTCTTCAAATACTGTGCTAACATTAATCTCATTTACTTCAATGAGCCTTGTACCTCTGAGGGTGCCCTGGGGGTCAGGCAGAAGCCGCATGCTCATTTAATGCATGCTAATAATGTGTGATAATAAATTGACTGTGTGTAATTGCCATAAATTTCATCCTAACTGACAGCACTAAGTTGTTTGATAGCTTGTGTTTAGTCATAGTAACACTTGGGGGGCATTTCTTTTTAATTGTTTTATGATAGGGCTGTTTAAAAAAACTCAGTATTTACAAATATATATCAGCCTGAAACTGTTCTGCTTAGACACTTGGCAGAGACTGTCTTATAGCGCAATCCTATGCAAGTCTGCTCCCATGTAAGTGTGCATAGCAGGAGTTGCTAAGCTGTGTCCCTACAGATGCTGTTGGCTTCCAGCTCTTATCAGCCCCAGACAGCAAAACTGAGAGGAATGATGGGAATTGTAGTCCAGTGACACTGAGGGGGGCCACAGGTTAGCCATTCTTTCCTCACCTCCTAGCTGCTTTGTGTGGCCGACCCCTTGCATCTGATTTGCCTTCTTTGGTATCAGAGGCAGGATAAATGCTTCCATGCATTTTGACAGTTTCCCTTGGAAATTCTTCTGTGAAAACAGCACAAAGTACATACATGGTACCATTTTTGAGGATGTGTCTATACTCATTGAGGGACACGGGTGGCGCTGTGGGTTAAACCACAGAGCCTAGGGCTTGCTGATCGGAAGGTCGGCGGTTCAAATCCCTGTGACGGGGTGAGCTCGCGTTGCTCGGCCCCTGCTCCTGCCAACCTAGCAGTTTGAAAGCTCATCAAAGTGCAAGTAGATAAATACCGTGTTTCTCCTAAAATAAGACATAGCCATAAAATAAGCCATAGCAGGATTTCTATGCATTTGCAAAATATAAGCCGTTCCCCGAAAATAAGCCATACCCCAAAAATAAGCCATAGTGACGCGGCACCTCCCATTAAAACAGCCTTTAGAGGCGTAGCTATGCAGCGTACCGATGCAACGTGGTTAAAATAAGACTTACCCTGAAAATAAGCCATACTGTGTTTTGTTGTGGGGGGGAAAATATAAGACGGTGTCTTATTTTAGAAGAAACACGGTAGGTACCGCTCCGGTGGGAAGGTAAATGGTGTTTCCGTGCGCTGCTCTGGTTCGCCAGTAGTCATGCTGGCCACATGACCCAGAAGTTGTACGCCGTCTCCCTCGGCCAGTAAAGCGAGATGAGCGCAGCAACCCCAGAGTCTTCCGCGACTGGACCTAACGGTCAGGGGTCCCTTTACCTTTACCCATACTCATTTGTGAGAGAAAGGCGTTGGGAGTAAACCCCGAGGAAAAGTCTGTACCGACTGCCTTGTGGAACATCTTCGGGAGAAGTAACGTCTAAAGAGTAAATGCTACACACATCTGGATGGGAGGCCCTAAGATGGTTGGATGGTGCTTTGTACTCCTCCTTCCAGCAACTTCTGCATTTTTGCTCTGCTTTCATTTGGACGACATCAGCAAGGCAGGGGGGGTGTCCTTGTCGTCTGGGCAGTGTATATGGAGGTCCTGGGCTGCCCAGACGATAAGGACACCCCTCCGGCTTGTCCCCCGTAGAGGTCGCTGTCGCGGGCCTTCGCCCTGTACAGCCCACCCCCGGACGTTTTACGGTCTATGAGTGCTGCACCAACGACAAACAGTCCCCAGCATGCAGCCCTTCAGACTACTGGCTGGATCCTGCTTACTTCATTCACCACAGACGAGGATATTGTGAACTAAAAAGATGTTTATTGCGTACAAAGCTTGTGGTTGCTGATAAATAAAAGGTTGTTCAATAAGCTTAAAACAGTTGTCCTATACCGGCCTAATACCTCTAAATATTACCGGCCTAATACCTCTAATAGTAAACTAAATATCAATAACAACGCGTTTCACAATCTCATTATCCTCTCTGCTAACATCCACCTAAGACTCTAAACTCCCAGCTCTATCTCGTGACTCACACTGCTCAACTCCAACTCTAACTCCCCGCACTTAACTTCAACTCCTCCTGCCCACACTTCAACTCCAACTGTAACTCTAACTCTGACTCTAACTGCCTTACTGCCCACTGGGAGGGGTGTTTTATACCCAGGCTAAGCCCGCCCCTGAGGGTTCTAACTGTCAGAACACTTAACCCCTACCTGGCATGAGGCTAGTTCTCCACATACCTCCCTCCTTTTTAGGTTTGTATCAGAGGAGTTACTAGCCAAAGTATCCCTCTGATACAAACAACATTTTTAAACATTAACATAAACAATACATTTTATAACTCTTACCTATTTTACCTAACTATGGCATAATATTACCTCTTCAGTAAAAGTACATATAGTTGTGAACATTATATACAATAGTTCATGCAGCATTAGGTCTTTATTGCAAGAAAAACCGTAACTGTCCATTAACCTTTGTCTTTGGGTCTTCATTCTAAGGCGTCTGCGATGATGTTTAGGATCCTTTCACGCTCCTTATCGTCCTTAACCGTTACAAGACGTATCTTTCTCGGGGCACCAGTCTTTTCTCTGCCAAACGTGATGGGATGTAAGCTGTCTTCCCTGGCCAGATGACACAGTCCCATTCCAATCTCTGCACTCGAGGCGTCTGTAACGATTGTGGATCCCAAGCTGGGTAGAGTCCTTGTTTCTCAGGGCCAAAAGCGCTCTTAGTTCAACCTCTCCCTCCTTCAGGATCTCTGTTAAATGTTTAAGCTCGCAGACTTGTACACACATCTCCAGGTCATCATAAGCTGCATAAACACTGGTTGTCTGGCTTTTAAATGCACTGGGAACTATTTTCAGAAGTTTGTGTATATCTTCTTTTTTAGTCAGCTTGCTGAAGCTTTCTAGACAAGCGTGATCACCTAATAAAAATAGGCTAAAAAGCTCTGATTGCTTATTGCTCATAGCAATCTCCCTTGTTGTCAGTTCATCTTTGGTCTGTATTGATTTATCAGTTCCCACTTCGAGCAATTTGAAGACTACTTTTTTATGCCTTTGACGTGGTAGCCCTGTTAATGCTGTGTAACCACATTCATTTTGGACATTTATTTGCGTTGCATGAGCAGCAGGGTACCCATCCTCCCACCACACAATCTCTAGTGTAGGAAACACTTTCACTTTCATAGAAAGTCGATGGGACCCCATGCCAGCTATAACTTCCAGTACGTCTTTCTTTCTATCTTTCCAACTGATGAGTGGTTTATCATAAATTTGACTAGTTGTTCTAACTGATCTCACAGATAGGTCACTGGTCATATTGCAGGTAGACACTCCTTTACCAATATCACAGGCTTTTTCAACAACGTGACTATTGTAGTCTAGATTGGGTTCATGGTTTAGTGACTGGGTTGGGTTTATCATATTCACCTGCATGACCCGCCTCCCTTCACCATGCTGAATTATATTGTTTATATCATTCATTTTTGGAATGATCTTACAAGGACCTTCCCCTGTCAGTTGTAACTTGTCACTGTTTACTGGTCTGATTAATAAAATATCTTGTCCTTGTAATTGGCAAGTATGGCACGTTCGACAAAATAACTTTATTTGCTTGCCCATCCCAGGCCAAAAGAAATTTTGGGACACCCTTTGTTTGGTTCTGGTGATTCCCAAGTGACCTCCAAAGATACTGCCATGTGCATGTTGTATTATCTTGGTTCTGAATTCAGTAGGTACTATCAGTTGCCTGTGGATCTCATTACCCCCTCTATTAGGCTTTAAAAGAATCTCCCTGTATAGCAACCCATTGTTGACTATAAACCGCTCCGGGCTTTCAGGGGTTAATACTGTATTCACGGCTGTGGCTTGAAAATATTTCTGTAAATCTGTATCTAGTTTCTGCTTGGCTGCAAAACTAGCTGCTTGACTATTTGTAACTGGCATTATACTTGTATCTTGTGTCAGTTCAGCAATTGTATCAGGCCTTTCCTCCTGAGGTAACTGTCGCAGTTTTTGTGCCCTAGTTATTACAAATGCACTCTGTACATGGTCAAGGAGATCCCACCCGATTAACATTGGAGCTGGGATTTCTGGTGAAACTGCTACTTGCCATTTTCCAGACCATTGTTTATATGTCAGATTAACTAATGCGACTGGCAAGATTTCTGGCTGTTTTGATATTCCTTTTAAACTGATTGTTTTGCCTTTAATAAAGTCTTCTGGCTTTAACAAATCAGGATGTACAATACTAATCTGAGACCCTGTGTCTTTTAAGCCTTTATATTGTTTACCATTCACCCAAATTTCTTCTCCTGTTTTGTGTAATAGCATGTCATCTTGTTGAATTATATAGCACCTCACAACTTGGGCCACTGGTAACTCATCAGCCTCTGACTGGGCCTCGGTTGCCGTGGCAACCATGTTGGCAGTTGGCTCTGTCTCTACAGTTTGGACACAATATGTCTGCTTCTGAGGGATAGTATTTGCACTCCTAGTTCTGAGTTCAGTTCTACAGTCCAATTGTCTATGGCCTTTTTTCCCACATTGCCAACAGATTAATTCAGGCCTTTTACCCTCACTATATTTATTTACTTTTCCCTCAGTCCCCCCCGTTGTCATAGGCGTGTTATGGGGAACATTTGCATTGGCGGGAAAAATTTTCTTGGCAGTTTCTGTGGTAAACTTTGTGGGCTGTTGCATTCTCTTAAACTTATTTGTTTCCCACTGTTTGTCCTTATATTTTGGGGCATCATAAGCGTGTTCTCGGATTTCATTTATTTCATCTGCCAGATTAGCAGCTTCCAGGATGGTTTTAGGGCGTCTTTCTTTAATTAAATACTTCAGATGACTATTAATCGTGTCATAAAATTGTTCCAATGCGATCACCTCTTTTATTTTTGCCACAGAATCGGCACCCTCCTGTTCTAGCCACTTGTTTAAATAATTTGTAGTTTTAGCTCCTAGTTGAGCAAATGTTTCCTCACGCACTTTTTTTATTGTTCTAAACTTTTGTCTCAGTTGTTCTGCAGTAATTCCGAATCTAACATAAACCAACTGTTTAAATGCTTCAAAATCTTTAGATTGATCAGATGGCATTTGAGAATAAATCTCGGTTAATGTTCCACTAATACGCGCTCTCAGTATTTGCATTTTCTCCTCATCTTTTACTTCAAAATCCTCGCAAGCCCTCTCAAAAGAAATGATAAACGCTTCAGGATCGTCTTTATCTTTGAAGTCAGGGAATCTTTTTAAATCCACCCTGCTAGGATTTTGTGTGGAACTATTGTTGTTGTTTCTATTTTCTACGGCTGATAATTCAAGTCTTTTCATTTCTAATAAATATTCTCTTTCCTCCCGTTCTCTTTCTCTCTCAATAGCTAAGGTCATTTCTTTCTCTTTCAGTTCTCTCTCTTTTGCCTCAGCTTGTAATTTTAATTCTCTCTCTTTTGCCTCAATAGTTAATATCATTTCCTTCTCTTTTAATGCTCTTGCCTCTCTCTCTCTTTCAATATTTAAGGTCATTTCTTTCTCTTTTGCCTCAGCTTGTAACTTTAATTCTAATTCCTTCAGTTTATATTCTTGTTCTAACTTCCATTTCTCAAATTCCTCTGAGGCTTTAAAACTAGTCCCCTCAGCAGGATTTTTGTTAACTGTTTCAGTACTGGTTTCCTCAATCTGCGAAACCCCATTTTCTTCTTCAGAGCTTTCTACTTGTGAGTCCCTAAGATCTGGTTTTGTCTTCCTAGGTGGCATTTTCTATTTATTTGGTGGTATTATTTCGGTACTTAAATCAAGGATGTTTCCGTTAAACTATTTCTCCAGGCTTAGTTTCCACAGTTTAGGTCCAAAGTCACGCCTAAAGTTACCTCAGTGCACTTTGTCCAGCGTACTTTTCCGACCTCTCACTATAAACCTTTCTGCCTGAAATAGTTTCCAACGCAAAGTATCTTTGTAATTCTCTCACAATCTCACAGTCTTAGGCGCTATCACACCACACCCTAGGGCCAGGTAATTCCTCTCTGAATTCCCCTTCTCCCTTCCCAGGTGTATGCGATCCCCTTTCTGACTAGATTGTAGAGTCTCACAGAAGTTTGCTTAAATCCTCTTTAAGCCTCACACTTCACACAATGCGTCACCCTTAAATCTTTCTTGTACCTTGGCACGTTTTGCCAACACTTTAGATCTTTGATCTCAATGTGACCACCACTTTAAGACTATCTTTCGTCCCGACGCTGCCACCACTTTAATGTCGCGGGCCTTCGCCCTGTACAGCCCACCCCCGGACGTTTTACGGTCTATGAGTGCTGCACCAACGACAAACAGTCCCCAGCATGCAGCCCTTCAGACTACTGGCTGGATCCTGCTTACTTCATTCACCACAGACGAGGATATTGTGAACTAAAAAGATGTTTATTGCGTACAAAGCTTGTGGTTGCTGATAAATAAAAGGTTGTTCAATAAGCTTAAAACAGTTGTCCTATACCGGCCTAATACCTCTAAATATTACCGGCCTAATACCTCTAATAGTAAACTAAATATCAATAACAACGCGTTTCACAATCTCATTATCCTCTCTGCTAACATCCACCTAAGACTCTAAACTCCCAGCTCTATCTCGTGACTCACACTGCTCAACTCCAACTCTAACTCCCCGCACTTAACTTCAACTCCTCCTGCCCACACTTCAACTCCAACTGTAACTCTAACTCTGACTCTAACTGCCTTACTGCCCACTGGGAGGGGTGTTTTATACCCAGGCTAAGCCCGCCCCTGAGGGTTCTAACTGTCAGAACACTTAACCCCTACCTGGCATGAGGCTAGTTCTCCACAGTCGCTACGCGGTTTGACTTCATCCAGACAGATGCCAACAACAAATCTGTTTGTTTATGCATCTATAATCTACCCTGTCTCTTGTCCAGGGTATCCAAAACCATTTAAAAAATCACAGTTAAAATTGTAGATGGCAACAAAACAAGAGAGAGCTTTAAAAAACCAACTAACCAACCAACCAACCCCACTCTGAGGCCTCATTCCCACAAGCAGTAAATGAGGTGATGTCTGGACGAGGGGACCCACATGACAGAATCCTCCTCCACACAAAATATTCTCTGAAACTAGCACCTGGGGAGGTGGTTTCTCGGCGACCTTCATTCCTGCCAGATTTCTGTGCTCGCCTGCTGTCTGCCCAGAAAGTGGTATGTTACCAACATATTTGCTCCTTATGACAACTAGTTCTCATTTCCTGGTTGAAAGGTTTTGCAACCAGCCCTTCCCATCAGGAGAGATGCCCTCAGATCTGCAGGTCCATGAAAGGTTTTAAAGGGATCGGAGGGTAACCAGCATTTCCAAGGCACTGCCAGAACTGCTGCGAAAGACTGGACTCAATCCGGTTAGCACCCAGATATTTCTAATGGATAGCATTTTTGGCCTTGGGGCAAGGGAGACCTGGGTTCGGGCACCCCATATAGTCATGGAGGTGACTGGGTGGCTTGGGTACTTATTATATCTCAGCTTTACCTAGCCTCAAAGTTTGTTTTAAAGGCAAAATAGAGTAAGAATATGGATGTTGTGTTTTCCTTGGAGATCACCTTAGATGCAAATTATTTGAATACCAGACTGTTCGACAGCAGCATCCACTTGAGTAGATGCTATAAAAAATGCATTATGAAAATAAAAATTAATTAAAGCCTACGAATGCCTGACCCTACACACCCCAAAGTTCATTAAAATGCCTGCCACATTCACACTAATTAATACATCACAAATACTAGTTGGCAAATTGGCATTGCTGATTAACAGTGCAATTCTCACTATGCCTACTCAGAAGGAAGCCCTATTGAATTAAATGTGGCTTACTCCCATGTAAGTGGATTCAGAATTGCAGCTTTAATTACATTCCAGGCAGGATGAAAACAGACCAATTTATTTTCTGAAAAGCTCAAGGTAGGTATCGCTGGACTTTTAAAAAATAAAACACCACCAACCAAACAACAACAACAACAACAACAACATCAACAACAATGGAGTAATGTTATTGGTTCCTATCTGCAATAATCTAATGCTGACAGAGAGTAGTATTTTATTTAGTAATTAACAGTGTAAAGGGGAGAGAAGCTGTCATGTTGGTTCTTAAGCTGGGGAATGTGATGAAAGATGATATCTCCGATCTCATCCTTTCCACTTGTTTAGGATTGTCAGGATGAGAAATGTCAGCATTATGAAAGCTCAGCTCTGCTCTTGATATGATAAAACCCTTCAAAAGCCAGTCTCCCTCCCTCCCTCCCTCCTTCCCCTCCTTTCTCTCTCCCTTCACTTGCTGCTTCTTTTTTATTTATCCTGTTTTGTTAGATGGCAGAAATATAATTCTTTTCTTTCTTCCTATTATAAGCCACCATTTTTGTTTTATTATATGTTTCACAACCCCTAATGTCCCACTGAAAATTACCTTGTTAAATGACAGTGTTTCAAAGCCATGAATCCTTCCCCCCCCCACCCCATTCCCTCTGAGGTTTGAAACAGTCAACAGACTGTAAAGAATAAATAATAAAAAAGTATTGATTATTTTGATGACTGTGAGATTCAATTAAGTATTAATTTTGCCCTCCAGTGGACCTATCAAGGTATTCAAAAGGGAGGGTTCGGCTTGAACTAAATGCGCACTGAGTGCTTCAGCCTTAAATAGGGAGAAAATGTGTTTACCTACAGTATTTGAAGAAGAGTGCATTGATGCACAGAGTCCAATATTTAAGTGCTGTGCAAATTAAACCCTGGTGACAGTGACATTGTTTTCGGCGATATGAGTATTGACTAAAGAAGTGCATTTGATGACAGCTTAAACTATTTGTATTGATTAACATTTTCATAGATTATCATGTGTCATATCAAATTCACTTTTCAGACATGAATACATTAAAAAAACCCATAGGCAACCACATCGACCAATGTGCGGATGGGGCAGAGGGAACATGCTAACCAACCTACTTGTGCGCTGGTCACCTGTTCTCTGCATAAGAACCATTTAGGCATGAACTTAGCAATAAATAGTTGGGAGATCGCACAACAAGGTCACTTGTTTCTTTTCGGCTCCCCACCCCCTACCCCCCACCCCAGTTTCTGCTATTTATTGGCAAAACTGAAGAATGCTAGATTGTTTTGGAAATCGTAACTGAACTCCCTCCCCCTCCATTCCTCTGAATGAGAAGATCAAATAGATTCAGATAATCAGGAAACATTTGAAAACTATACATATATATATATTGCGTTATGGAATTATAATGTCCCAAACACCAGCACGATTGCAAAAATTTAGTAAGTATCCTTTGCTAGTTTTGTCTTTTTTGAAATGTGCATATATATGTTTCTTTTATTTGTCTGCCTGCCTGTATATTTATCTATCTTTTCCCTTAAGTGTGAGATTATGGGCTTTCAGAGCCTAATAACCCAAAGGCAAAAGTAAACCTTTCATTGCCTTGCCTTGATTGTTTTTTGATTATATGAAATACTTGTGCCATTTGAATTATTACTTTGCAGTGTTGTTGAAACAGTTTTAATATTGTGAGCGTTGCTGTTTTGCTTCTGATTTGATTGCTATTGGGAGAGAGAGAGGGGAGAGAGAGAGAGAGCTCTAGGACATTCGCAGGCTTAAGAAAGAAAGCGATGCTGGACCATCACCCCTTTCTTACCGCAATAAAGTAAAGAGCGAGGTGTAAAAAAAAACATGCACACAAAAGAAGCGCGTCCCACAATTAAAGCTGCGCTGCTTATGTAGCTTCCACTGAAGTTTTCTCTCCAAAGCATCCGGAATCTCTCTCACATGCTAGTTGAGCTTTAATAGGGTGGGGAGTAATGGAAAACTCATTGGATCTGTAATAGCTCTTCACTTGACTGCAGCCAGCAATAACAGCAGGAGCAGCCAGAGATAAGAGAAGGAGTGTGTGTGTGTGTGTGTGTGCGCGCAAGAGAAAAAGGGGAGAGAGAGGGAGTGAGAGAGAGATAGAATACGCGCACCAAAGCTGCCACTTCCCTCCCCCCCTCACTCTTTTCCCCCCACATCCTAGGATCCAATGATAGCTGGACAAGTCAGTAAGCCCTTGCTGTCACTGCGGAGTGAAATGAATGCAGAGTTGAGAGGTGAGAACAAGGCAGCTGCTTCAGACAACGAGCTGAATGAGCCCCTGCTTGCGCCCGTGGAATCAAATGACAACCAGGACACTCCCAGCAAGCTCTTCGGTAAGTCTGCCTAGGTATTTCATGTTTGGGTGGTTGTCGCCTGGTGTCACAGGAGGCGAGAGGGGATGGGTACCGGTTTGGTGGAGCCAACTTCTGCGGAGCAGAGAGCACTTTGGCCATGTTCTCCAGTCCCTGCCCAGCTTGGGGGCTGGCAAAAGTTTGATCTGGGGGGGATGGCTCTGTCTGTGCAGCTGTACAGCTTGCCACCTGCAAGCCACACGCTCTGGAGCAGTTCTCAAACAGCCCCATAGACATTTGTGGGACACCCACCATGCTGCTCTTGCTACCTTTTGTCTCTCGGGTGTTTCATTCTTGTGCTACCATGTTGTCCAGAAAAAGTAATCACCTGTGTTAGTTGCTTTGGTTTTATTGCGAATTATTGCGTTAAATCTTGAGGGTGCAGGCAGCGTTTCTGATTTTCCTTGCGCTGTCCCCGAACACTCTTGTCTAGAGTAAACTTTTCTTAAATATTTAGGAGTCCCCCCCCCTTTTGTTTGTCGCTCTTTAAAAAGAGATCATGCTTCTTCACCTTTGGTTAGCCATTATAATTCCACTTTAGGAAAATTTGTTTTGAGTTTAATTTAGTGTAAACTTAAAGAGTTTTGTATTTTAAATGAAAGAAGGAAATGAAATACATCTTGTAGACTAGAAATGTATTTAATGGTACATTTTGGTATACTGTGAGTAAACTGTGTGTTTTAAACAGCTGGATAATAGCTAAAGAAAACGTAGCCTTTCAGGAATATTGGTTTCATTTCCAAAATGAAAATAAGAAGTGTGACACTCCAGCCCAGACATCTGTCATTCAAACCAGTGACACCCTGTAAGACAACTCAAGCAACTGTAATCTCTAATCAGAAAAGGGAGCAGAGTGTGTTCGGGGTGTGTGCTTGAGTGATAGATGTTGATATATGTCTGTGCCGGAGCAGTACTACACAGTAGAATGTGACATTTGGATTCTGCAGCAATTGCTTCTGAAAGAGTCTCTCTTAATTATTTCCACGTGTTACTCTTTTTAAAAAGGGGCTAGGAAGCATGTACAGGAAACATGCATTTGTATTTTGCAAAAGTATCTTGTTTGGAAGAAGAATGTACCTTTTAAAAAAAACAACAACCAAAATCATTATTTTTGAAATCTGTAAGGAAGGTGAAGGTATACTCAGATGTCTGTATTTTCACTACAGCAATAAGCTGCAAAATGATTTTTGCAAGAGGTTCATGCAATATTGATCAAAAGAGATGCCCCATCATTTTAGAGAGACAGGTAGATCCACAGAAATAATGTAATTATATAACATGACCAACTGCATAATTATATTTGAATTATATAATGCCCACTATAGACTGTCATTTCCTATTAAATACAAGTTGTTAGTGATATCTGTTTCTATGAAAAGAAGCAAAAATAAGACAATTTCCTTTTCACGTGTGAATGTTTAGCTGCCATCTAATTGAATCTATTTCATGCAGGGAGTGACATGTGATGTTTTCAAAAATTATAAAGCTGATATTTCCAAGTAACATCTGAATTTTTAAAATAATCTTAAATGTCCAAGTATTTTGAAAGTAAGAGATCGATTTTAAAAATCTGGCTGCTTTGGAAGTTGACTATCCAAAATTATTTACTACTAAATTCATTTAGACATCAAATTCAGAACAAAACTATTTGTGCTCTTGATTGCTGCTCATTAGGCTATGTGTTTTAAGTACAGACACAAGTTTTATAATAAAGAATAGCATCTCCTTAATGATGATTATATGATTATTTATAGTAGAAAACTTCTGTTCAGGTATTGCTAGAATAAGAGTAATATTTCTATATTGTTTTAAATTGCCATAGAATTAAATTGCAACAGGTCAATTGATGGTGAAAAATATGCAAGAAAGGTGACTAAAAATTAGATCTCCTTAAATTAATATAAACACTGAAATCTCAATTATTTCAACAGATGTTTAGCACTTAAATCTTTTATCAATGGGACTTGAAACAGTGGAATTTTGGCTGAAGGCTCCTTCTTTTAACAGTACCAAGAGAGCAAAAGATCAAGTTCCTAGTTTGCATCTATTTGATGCAGCTGGAGTGAATACTGTAGTTGTAAATGATCCTCTTTAAACCACTAACAGGCCAGTCCTATACATGTCTACTCAGAAACAAGACTCATTGAGATTATAGTACTTAATCCCAGGTAAATGTCACAGGATTGCAGCCTTAATCAGGAACAGTCCCATTGATTTGAGTGACAATGCTTGAGGGGGGCAACACTAAATATCCGTGTATAGAAGGCACTTCTATAGAGTTGTACTTTGCATTCAGATTATATATACCTCTAATTAAGGGGAGATGTTGGAGGAGAAAGGGACGAGGGTTTGGCTAGAAAAGGCAACAGAAGTGTATCAGAGACACATGGGAATGTTTAGACCATGTAATGCCTGTAATTTGTGGTGTGGTTTTGTATATTTAATTAAACAAAATTAGGACATTCAATTTTTCTTGTCTGTAGAAGAGAAAGTTCCCCATGTGGCGCTGTGGTCTTCCGTAACAGTTCCCCAGTGTTTAGAAAAGTTGATGTCATTATTCGGGTCATATTTTATAATCATTGTTTATGTATCTGGATGTCACGCTTTCGTCATTTGGTTAAACATTTGTATTATTTTATAGGACTCTGCATCTTTGTCAAGAGTGTATCTCTTCTTAACACAAAGGGGATGGAATAATGGTGGAGGCCCTCAACTTCCACTCACCCCACCCCCCTGGGCGTTGCAGTATCTCACAGTTTCCCACAATTGTAGTGTTAAGACTGTTTTCTGTGTTAATATCAGATAGGACATAGTAGGAAGCTGGCTTTTTTCCAAGCAGCAGCTCCAGGTTTAGGTGGCAGAGATTCAGGATTAAGATTGATAGTACTCCTTCTTCTTTCTCCTCTTCCCCCATTTTTTTCTTTTTTTGGCTTGTGCAGGCAATACAACACACTTCTGGCTTGCCTCCAAAATGTACACTTTGGCACCAGTGGCAGAGAACTGAAGAACACTAGCCTGAGTTTATTTAGCTTTCAAACAAGTGTTAAGAACTTTGACAAAGATCCTTGGCTAACGTAACTGGTTTTAATACATTTCTATGTCCTAGTCTTCATTTTGTGAAGTACCTTCTTTTTAAAAGTACCCCCCTTCCGCAATGAAACTCTAATTCTTGTGCTTATCAGCTTATAAACATCTGATATCTTTCCTGTGCTTAATTCTGGGAAAATATTACCTGGGTGAACCTAAGTTCCCTTTAAAGTGAATGCGAAAGTCGTGATAAAGGACCATTGTGTTCTCTAAAGTATTACATCAAGAGTAATATTTTGCTTAACTTGCATAGTTCTAAGAGCTACATTCCACTAATGTGATATAAATCCAGATTTCATTGAGAAACATGAGGTCACAGAAGACCATGTAGCATTTAAGTGATACATTATTTATTCCTATTAATAGTGGGATGGGGCGGGGATTTGATCACTATTTTGGTTAGCATGAGGATATTAAGAAGTAAGCAGAAAGTTTGTAGAATGATTTAGTTTATAGGCTTGCCGCTGTGCAGAGAATTAATAAATATATGTTCACTGTAGTACTGCTTTTCCAGTTCGTGACATTGGCACAATTTTAGGTCTCTTACAAGCATAACAGCAGACAGGATGTGTACTATATAATTTGACTCTGTGAATACTATTTCCCGCATGATATTTTAAACCTAATAACGGTTTTATAGCACATAATTATTAATCCTCGACATGGCATTTATATACACCATAACTATATTTTTGTTTTAAGCATTCACCACCAGACTCTTCATGTGAACAGGCATTAAATATCAAGGGCTATAATAATAATTGTAGTGTCTCAGAGGTTTGCACCTCCACCTGTGTCCTGCATGCCCCTAAAAAGTCTCTTACTGCAGTCTTACGGAATAACAAAGTTCTTCTAGGGTTAGGGGGACAGGCTCTCTCTGGTGGTCTAATGCCACTGGCAGTGCCTTCTTGCCCTTTTGCCACAGCTACCCCCCCCCCCCGGTGGCTTGCTCTGTGCTGCTGTGTTGGGCCGCGCAGAGACCGCTGCCTCCTGCTGGTCGCTGCCACTCCCCGAGTTCAAGGAGTGGGTCCTGCTGCCAGAGGAAGGGGCTAAGAAGCTCTTTTAGGCTCCTACTCCCAGACAGCACAAGCGATGCTGTTAGTATCGAAACGTGGGATTTTTTTAAACGTATAGTAAATAAAACCAAAGTCTTCCATTTGAGGTACAGCCCAGCTGACCCTGAAATCAGCTTTAGGCATGATTTGACTGGTCCTCCCAATCAGGTGGGCGGAAATAATACATTTCAATAATAGTCAGATAGAATCCAATTCCAGTTTTCCTATTATATGTAACCCAAAGTGAAAATCTATTTATGATGTGGGGAATGGGAACATTTGAGCCAACTTCTTGACGTGTTTTGTGAAATTTAAGACTGCTTAGTGATCGTAACAACAGTGCCTAGAATATACCGGTATATATACACACACAAATAATTTTTTTAAAAAAATTGCTGCATTGCAGGGGGGTTGAATTAGATGACCCCTGGAGGTCCCTTCCAACTCTTATGATTTGATTCTGCATGTTATTTTATTGCAAGGGGGACCATAGCATAACCTTTTGCCACGGGAGATGCGCAGTACTCTTTGTTAGCACTAGTGGATTTCACTTGGGCGCGTTAGTTTATCACAACCTTCGTCAACTTGGCGCCCTCCAGATGTTTTGGACTACAATCCCCACCGGCCCCAGGCTGGGACTGATGGGTGTTGTAGTCTAAAACATCAGGAGAGCACCAAGTTGGTGAAGCCGGTTTCTTTATCAAATCAAAGTTACCTTTGCATATGCTGCATAACTTTTCAGAATTAAAGTGCTCAAATAATAAAATCCAGTGGTTTACTCCCTTGGAATGAAAAGAAACAGGGCATAACCAAACTTGTATATCCTGTGTATAGACCTCCTGATTTCAATAGAATAACTAAATGAGATGCTGGGAGATACATGATTAGATCTCCTTTAGTGCTTGCTTTAGTTTAGAACAACAGCAGGTGATTTAGATAAGGGGAGGGAAAACACAATTCTGAAAGGTTACATACTCTCACACCTGCTCCTGTCCAGCCCCTTCCCCAATAACCAAAACTAAAACAAACAAACAAATCCATAGAAGAGATCTGATCATGAATCTCCCAGCACCTCATCTCCTTTGGCCTGTACTCTCGGTTAACTGTGTATAAGAATTATGGAATTACCCTTGCAGGCTTGGTTCCCATTGATTTCACTGGGAAAGAGTTATGCACATTCTTAGCTCTCCCAATTAAATGGGCGAGACTTTCAGTGCTTAACTGGCTAGTTAAAAAACACATTTTTTTTAGTTTTGCTTTCATTCATCTGCTGTCAAATGCCCATAGACATTTTAGGGGACAGAGCAACACCAAATATTGGCAGCTATTTAAGTAGACCACTAGGAAGTATTGATGTTTTGAGACCAAGGCCTGAAAAACTGGTTTGGGGCAGAAAGGATATCGAGGATTTCATCTGTGCCATACAGGACCCTAAGGTTTTTTTTTAATGGAAAGCTTGGGGGATGAATTGGATGGTGGAAAATACTATGATTCCTTGTTATGGTTTGGAATTATCCATGTTAAAGAGGATACATGCTCTTGAACAAAATGCATTTATTTTTAGAGTTCACCTTCAGAGTTGTATATAACCATATCTGCTCTGGTTAAAACACATTCATGATTTCATAACATAAAGCAAAGCATTTGGGCATATTCTTATCTAACATATGCAACATTTCCCCATCTATGCGCTTTGCTCTGAACAAGAAAGGACTGCAATATTATATAGTCCTGTGAGCTTTAAAATAAGCCAAACTCCCCCCCCCCAAATTGATAACCAGTATTGTTTTGATGAATAAATAAACAATAGTTAACGATGAATCTGTCATTAATTATCTAGCAAACTACTTCAGTAACAAAGACTGTAGTCCAAGAGAGAAGAAGAAAAATGAAATCTCAGTAGAGAGAACCACAGTTTGAAACTGAACTGCTCTCTGATTGCCAGATACGTACTGTACTCTGCTTTTCAGTATAAAAACCTGCTTGCCTCTTTGGCAGCAGAAACAGCAGAAACAACTGTACTGAAAACTTTAGAGAATACTCCTGCTCTACAGGTGAAACTCAAAAAATTAGAATATCGTGGAAAAGTCCATTTATGTAAGCAATTGTTTTCATTAGCTATTGGAGTTTAATATATGAGATAGACTCATGACATGGAAAGCGAGATATGTCAAGCCTTTGTTTGTTATAATTGTGATAATTATGGCATACAGGTGATCAAAACCCCAAAGTTGAGATTGTTAATTTGGGGTTCTCAGCTGTACACTATAATCATCACAATTATAACAAAGAAAGGCTTGACATATCTCGCTTTGCATGTCATGAGTCTATCTCATATATTAGTTTCACATTTTAAGATGAAATACTGAAAGAAATGAACCTTTCCACGATATTCTAATTTTTCGAGTTTCACCTGTATATGCTGAAACTATTACAGCAGCATATGGTGCCACCTGTTCTTTCAACCACAAGTTGTAGCTTTTAGGCTGCAGTCTTGTCCTGTGTTCCATGCACATTTTTGCCACTGGGCTCCACATAACTTCGCTGAGTGTATGAGTGGGAAATTGCAGCCATAATATTTCCCTTATAGATATAAATCAGGCACTAATTTCTCTTTCGTATGGCAGACCGCATGAATGTCTAAAATTGATGCTCTGAGCAACTCGGGGGAAGGAGACCTCACAACAAATAAACAAATACTGAGTAAATGTTTTATACAAAAGAACCATCATAACATGATTTCTCGGTCTTAAGTATAAATCCTTGCAGACGTGTTCAGGGACAGCAATTTGGGTAATCATGCTAAACAAAATTTCTGATAAAAATGGTTTGTAGAGAAAGGTTGTACTAAAATATATATTCATGTACTTAGATTATGGTTTTCAGGTCTTTTTTCCCTTGATCAAGTTTTTTTGGACCTTTTTTCAGGTGCATAAATAAAGACAATTAAAAAGCACTGTAATTATTTAATTCAAAAGAAGTAATTTGTCCCTAGTTTTTCATCATTTTGAAGCTGGGTATTCTATGCAAAGCATAATTTAAAAATGTGCCATATATTTAGTTGTATATGGTGTGATTATTACTCAGTGAGACTTGGGAAGCATATATGCTTAGTCATGGCTTAAAAGTCACAAAATATTAGCTATAACAGAGCAAATGAAACCAACACACACAACATTGTGTTCTGCAGTAGTTGAGGGAAACCAATACTTACTCCTGTTTCATAACCAATAACCAAGGTTCCTATTACTTAAAAGCGTTCTTACAATCTAACCCCAAAACTATTTACTTCGAAGTTAGCCACACTATTATAAATAGAAATTACTCATAGGTTACTATGCATAATTAACTTTTGCCATTGATGCAAAATGTCAGATTAACCATCTGATCTAAGTGTATGCAGAACATTTTTCTTAATTATTTTTAGTCCATTTGTTTTCCTTTGCTGAAACCTTTTATTTCAATATTAATTGCCATTTGTTTCCTTGTTAATTTATTAAACTCCAATTTCTATTTTTTCTTTGACTTCTTTCTTTGACTTGGCCACCCAGTCAGACGAGTGGCATAGAAATAATAAAATTGTTATTGTTGTAGTTTTAAAATCTGACTTTTCTTTTTTGCTGTGGAGGTAACAGCAATGAAGCTGATTTTGGTGCCTGCCCCTAGTGGTGCCCAATTTATTTGCACAGAATGCTATAAATGTTTCATAATTCGGTCATTCCAAATTGGGGGGGGGGGGAATCACTGGCCACCACAAACATGTCAACTGTCTCCCTGGAATGATCCAAAGTTCAGGGCATTTGGGGAAAATAAAATGTCGGGTGCAAAGAGCAGCTGCCAAAATTAGTTCTGCTGTTGCCTCTCTGGAGAAAAGACAAGGCCCCCTTATCCCTAAACGGGATGTGACTAACAAAAACGTGAGCCCTTCATTCATTCCACAGAGCATTCATTTTTGAATGAATGAAAATGATGGCGATGATTTTTATTAAATTACATTAAAAAAGGTAAAGATAAAGGACCCCTGACAGTTAAGTCCAGTCGCAGACGACTCTGGGGTTGCGGCGCCCATCTCGCTTTACAGGCCGAGGGAGCCAGCGTTTGTCTGCAGACAGTTTTTCCGGGTCATGTGGCCGTTTACCTTCCCACTGGAGCAGTACCTATTTATCTACTTGCACTTTGACGTGCTTTCGAACTGCTAGGTTGGCAGGAGCTGGGACCGAGCAACGGGAGCTCACCCCGTCGCGGGGATTCGAACCGCCGACCTTCTGATCGGCTAGCCCTAGGCTCAGTAGTTTAGACCACAGCGCCACCCGCGTCCCTAAATTACATTTATGTGTTGCCTAATGTAAAATGCCTCTATGTGACATGAACATACAACACAATTCAAAGAAACGGGCCTTATTGAGTTCATTTTCTCATTCATTGAAAAATGAATGCAGCTGAGCGCCGCAGCCCCAGAGTCATCCGCAACTGGACCTAACGGTCAGGGGTCCCTTTACCTTTTTACGCTCTGTTGATACAGAGGCACATAGGCATGAGGTGACTTTCATATATACATACCCAGCTAGATCAGGAACCATGCAGGCAAGTGAATGTTGTTTGCATGATTACTGACATTTTACCTGCTTCCTCTAGCAACCAGAGCTGAACCCACAGTTTCTGTTTCTGGATCTGGATCTGGAACTGCAAATGTACCCCGGATTTGACAGTTAGTGCTGTCAGCGCTGATGGCCTGTTTGGAAAATGAGGACACGGCATTTGGTCTCCTCTTGGTCCTGCACATATGACTGCTGCTGTCAAAACTGACAGTGCCAATCATCCGATTGGCAGATAGAGTTAATTTCATTGCTGTGCATGTGTACCAATGGATTGGGACCAAAAAGACAAGGATGTGTGGTGCAGCTGAACCCACAATGACTGATTTAGCTGCTGTTAGCAAATTTTAAAAATAGTTTCCGTACCTTCCGATTTCATTACATTATTTAAATTTCTACACTTTTGGAATATCTGGTAATACTGATGTGTACTATACTTTTCTCAGTTTCTTTTAAAGTGTTTATACCAAATGGTGCTGAAGGACGCGGGTGGCGCTGTGAGTTAAACCACAGAGCCTAGGGCTTGCTGATCAGAAGGTCGGCGGTTCGAATCCCCGCGACGGGGTGAGCTTCCGTTGCTCGGTCCCTGCTCCTGCCAACCTAGCAGTTTAAAAACACCTCAAAGTGCAAGTAGATAAATAGGTACCCTTCCGACGGGAAGGTAAACAGCATTTCCGTGTGCTGCTCTGGTTCGCCAGAAGCGGCTTAGTCATGATGGCACATGACCCGGAAGCTGTATATAAAGCGAGATGAGCTGGCCAATAAAGCGAGATGAGCACCGCAGCCCCAGAGTCGTCCGCGACTGGACCTAATGGTCAGGGGTCCCTTTACCTTTACCTTTACTTTTACCAAATGAAGTCAGCTTTGGGCAACTCCATCAAACGTAGGAAGGTTACATCTTTGCCGTCAATTTCCTAACAAATTCCCTTGACATAATCCATATGGATTATGTTCAGCTAGTGTTTACTTGGAGCAGACCCATTAAAATTAATAGCTCAAAGTTAGTAATTAAGTTCAGTGGGTCTTTTCTGAGTAAAAGTTAGTTTCATCAGCTTCAGTCAAACTGTTAAGCTTTGTATAGAAAAACATAACCCCCAAGATATTTGTTTCTATAAAACCGCAGTTTAAATGCTTGCTGTTTCTGAAGGAACATATTTCTTAGCAAACTGTAAACAGATAATTTGAGAGAGAATGGGTATGTTCTTTGATTGCGAACCTTGCTAGTTTGTGGTTGAGATTAATAATACATCAGATATTCACACATTAAAAGGAGATGGATGTGAAGGGGGAGAGAATGGGACATAGTTATTTATTCAAACTCTCCAAGGGAATGTGGAGGTTAGCCAGAAGAAAAGTTAGATTTGCCCAAATATGCACTTTTATCACTTAATACCTTCTGGCATACCTTTCTCTATCTCTAATATCCTATCTTATATAGTTCTGTTATTGTGTTTTCTATCTTAGTTTTTGTTCTTCCTGGTGCTTCTGTAATTTTCGGTTTTAAAACCTTTTCTATACAAAACTTCCGCATCATATGTCTGGCATTTAGCACTGCAGAGTAAGAAATCAGTTAATGTATTTTTAGATGCTCATACTGAGGGTGGCGCTGTGGTCTAAACCACAGAGCCTAGGGCTTGCCGATCAGAAGGTTGGCGTTTTGAATCCCTGCGATGGGGTGAGCTCCTATTGCTCGGTCCCTGCACCTGCCCACCTAGCAGTTCGGAAGCATGCCAAAGTGCAAGTAGATAAATAGGTACCACTCCAGCGGGAAGGTAAACGGCGTTTCCGTGTGCTGCTCTGGTTTCGCCAGAAGCGGCTTAGTCATGCTGGCCACATGACCCGAAAGCTGTATGCTGGCTCCCTTGGCCAATAAAGCGAGATGAGCGCCGCAACCCCAGAGACATCCGCGACTGGACCTAATGGTCAGGGGTCCCTTTACCTTTACTGAGCAATGGGCCCTTCACAAAATCTCCCATGCACCTCATCCCTAAAGCTGCCTATCTGCAAATAAGACTTACGGATTTAAATGAAACCTAAGTTGAAGTAACGGCACTTAAGATGATCTCATACCCCATTATTAGGAAGATAATTCTACTAAAATAGCGAGAGTTATTTGCAAGTAATAAATCCCATTTAGAGATTGTGTGGAGCATCCTCAGTATGGCATGTAAACACACAATGTGGATGTAGGTAGAAGATTAGGGGCCACTCACACACCCAAAAGCAGTATGGTATGTCTGATATGCACTTGGCATAAATTTTATTAATATGGCTTAAAATTTCAAATAGCTATCGTGTTAACACATTTATTCGCTTGCATTTATGTTTTATGCCATTTTACCTTGGCTTGCAAATATTCTTTCCCCTCAGCCCTGGCTGCAACCACAAATTTCTGGTTTGGGGCTTGTTTCCGGCAATACCAATTAATTAGTTCCATCAGTAATATATCCTTTAAAAAGCCTGATTGGGGGAAGATTTTTTTTTATTTATGTTCCTGTCTGATTATGTATCATTGTAAAAAAAACTAGCTGTAAAACAGAAGGGAACAAAACTGTGTTTGTCTGTGACATCTCTGTGCCTATGTTCTGATACAGTTTTGACACTATCAGAAATGGGACAAAGCCCATTTAGTTTGAAAGCACAGATCATCGGGAGAAGAATAACACTCCATTTCTATTCTGACTCAAGAGGCTGTTCTCCTTAAAGGAGCTGAAATTGTATTTTCTTTCTAAGTATTTCAAGTACTTAATCAAGGTGCAGCCCCTTAAAATTGTTGTCTGTCTCTTTAACATTAACCTACTACTTGTTAGTTCAGTGTAAAAAAAATTCTTTTCAAATTGGTAAAAAAAAAAAAGAACTTGTTCCTCTGTGGGAGATGAAATTTCATTTTCTGAGAACCTGATTTGCCTCCAGCTATTGTTTAAACTTCAACAATTTTTAGTATACTGGTTTCAAGCAGCAGCCAGTTTAATCTGTGAATTAATCAGCTAAAACTAGTTGATTAATCAGCGGGGCTGAAAGTTAAGACCACACTTGTTGATTTTTAATAGGATTTTGGTTCTGGTGGGTTACTGTAACAGAGAATGAAAAAGAAAGCAGTTACTGTATGTTTTTTTTAACCTACGTTTCTTCAGAGTGAAGTAACACAGGCTGCATTCACACAACAGTTTATTCCATTTCCCCAGCTTTAATTTTCACATTACGTTTGAGCTTTCACATGACATAAAAGCCACATCTGGAAAGCTAATGGAATATAGTGTATGTTTATTGCTCCTTTCAGTGATATTTGATTCAAGAAATATCTGCTTGCCGCCCCATTTAACATGGAAAATGGCTGGAGTAAAGTGACAAAATTTGGGGCAGTATCCCAGCAAACTGTTATTTCTTGCTGTTTTCAGGAGGTGGTTCATAAGGAATGGAAGCATGCATGCGCGTAAAGGGGGGGGGTTGGAAGTAGTGACACTGCCTGTGACATTTGTTGTTGTGTCACACCATGCCCACTGGAGTGAATAAGATATCGTGCAGCATGCAAGTATAGCGGTAACCCCCCCCCCAAAAAAAAAACCCCAGTTCCCTACGGGTGTGTGCCTAGGGGTTGGCTGGGTTGGCCTGGGCCAGGGTGCAAGTCCAGGTGGGTGCAAAAATCATGCACTGTTATATGGTGGTTCCGCTCCTTCCTCCCTCCTGGGCCGTGTCCAGAAAGTTGTGGTGGGGGATGAGTGTTCAGACCCCTGGGCCCTCACTTGTGGGGTGCCTCTCCCCCATGCTTTTTAACATCTACATGAAGCCACTGGGAGAGATCATCAGGGGGTTTGGGCTGGGTGTCCATCAATATGCAGATGATACCCAGCTCTACCTCTCTTTTAAATCAGAACCAGTGAAGGTCCTGTGTGAGTGCTTGGAGGTGGTTGGAGGAAGGATGGTGGTTAATGAATTGAGGTTGAATCCTGACAAGACAGAAGTACTGTTCTTGGGGACAGGGGGCGGGCTGGTGTGGAGGACTCCCTGGTCCTGAATGGGGTAACTGTGCCCCTGAAGGACCAGGTGCGCAGCCTGGGAGTCATTTTGGACTCACAGTTGAATTCTGTGTCCAGGGCGGCTGTCTACCAGCTGCATCTGGTATGCAGGCTAAGACCCTACCTGCCCGCAGACTGTCTCGCCAGAGTGGCGCTAGTTATCTCCTGCTTCGACTACTGCAATGCGCTCTACGTGGGGCTACCTTTGAAGGTGACTCGGAAACTGCAATTAATCCAGAATGCGGCAGCTAGACTGGTGACTGGGGGCGGCTGCCGAGACCATATAACACCGGACTTGAAAGACCTACATTGGCTCCCAGTACGTTTCCGAGCACAATTCAAAGTGTTGGTGTTGACCTTTAAAGCCCTAAACGGCCTCAGCCCAGTATACCTGAAGGAGCGTCTCCACCCCTATCATTCAGCCTGGACACTGAGATCTAGCGCCAAGGGCCTTCTTTCGGTTCCCTCACTGTGAGAAGCAAAGCTGCAGGGAACCAGGCAGAGGGCCTTCTTGGTAGTGGCGCCCACCCTGTGGAACGCTCTCCCATCTCATGTCAAAGAGATAAACAACTACCTTACATTCAGAAGACATCTGAAGGCAGCCCTGTTCAGGGAAGTTTTTAATGTGTGATACTTTCCTGTATTTTAATCTCTGTTGGAAGCCGCCCAGAGTGGCTGGGGAAACCCAGCCAGATGGGCGGGGTACAAACAAACAAACAAACAAACAAAGCAAGCCTCTTTGGCTCTGGGCACCTCGGTGGAGGAATAGGCTATCGCAGCAGCCCTCTCTGCTAGCGGAGCAGAGCCAACACCGATTGCCACGGAGGAAGTCACTGATGGAGTGCGAAAGGTGATGAAAAGCAAACTTTTCGAGTATCTGGTCCATGGTCTCTCCCGGCTCTGGAGGCACCGATGCAGCTCCTTGCCAAGGGCACAGGGGAGCCTGGGTACGCGTCAGGTCGGTAGCAGCAGGTACTGCAGTGTGAAAGGAGCACCGGACAATGGGACAGATGTGCTGGCGTTGTAATCAGGAGAACTAACGTGGCATCGCCAACATCTGAATGCACCCACAATGACCTCTCTGACCCATGCGGTACCTAAGACCCTCTCCTGTCTAACTGATGTTCAGTGGGAACCGTCTGTTGGGAGAGGGAGTGCCACCTTTGGAAAATGGCTTTCTTTCTGGCACTTGCCAAAGACGTTATTCTTTTCTTCCCGGGCATTTGGGCAACACTAATAGTTTGGCTTTTAGCGGCTGGCTGCGTGTGTGTTTATTCCAGTGCGGGGTGGTGTACTTTTAGACAAACACTCTTAGTATATCCGTTTTGTTTTGATCAATTTTTAATTTTTAGATAGTTTGTATTTTATGTTCTTTGTAAACCGCTTTCAGTTGTCTGAAGCAATGGATAAATCATATGCACGTAACTAAAAAAAAGAGGATCGCTGTATGACAGGAGGCGGCGGCGGGGGGGGGGAGGGTAGTGCAAAGCTGAGATGATCTTGTTCAGTGAGCTCCTATCTGGGGTAAGATTTGAACCACAGACTTCCCAACTTATAGCTCGTTCTCTTATCTGCCAGTGATTTTATCCTGCAAGCAGTGGAGATACACTTTTATCTGGCTCATTTCTACTTGTTCGAACCTTGTGTTTTTATAGGATTCTGAAGCAGGGTAAATAGCATCACAGAAAGCTGATGGCCTTTCTCCTATGCCTGTTATTTTGCCATTCTAAAACATGAAGATTGTGATAAATAGCACAAAATTGGATTTGTCATAAGTTTGTATCCACTCCATATATGTATGTGTGTGTGTGTGATTCGTCCAGCAATGGCAAATAGCTTTCTTCTAAGGGAGAGCTACCCATCAGACAAAACATTCTTCTCTTATAGGATCTGGTGACTTCTGTTTCAGTGTATCTGAAGAAGTGTGCATGCACACGAAAGCTCATACCAAGGACAAACACAGTTGGTCTCTAAGGTGCTACTGAAAAGAATTTTCTATTTTGTTTCTCTTATAAGCAGCCAGATTTTTAAAAAGCATGTTGCCGGTAGGTGCTTGTTGCAGTGTTGCCCTATATTTGTAAAAGAACTGTATACACGCATAACTTTTTCAAAACAAACACACAAACAAAAATTCCTTCCAGTAGCACCTTAGAGACCAACTAAGTTTGTTCTTGGTATGAGCTTTCGTGTGCATGCACACTTCTTCAGATACACTGAAACAGAAGTCACCAGACCCTTATATAATTTTTCAGTGCCTAATACCACTGCAGAGTATCAATGCACAATGAAATCAGATGGCTGCTTCTGAAGCCAATGGAATTGCATGGGTGAACATTTTTTTTCCTGAGAACAAATGTGGCATGGTGGCTAGATTGTTGGACTAGAGTCTGGGAGGCCCGGGTTCAAATTCCTACTCAGTCATGAAGCTCACTGGGTGACCTTGACACAGTCGCTGTCTCTTATCCTAGCCTACCTCACAGGATTGCTGCAAGGATAAAAAGGGGTGGGAGACACATGTGTTACCTTGAGCTTCTTGGAGGAATGATGGGATATAAATGTAGTAATAATGATGATGGTATTTTTTTCCAGACTTGCCAGCAGCTCTACAAGATGTAGATTGTCTCACTTACACGAACCATCTGCTTCATCATATATATATATATATATATATATATATATATATATATATATATATATATATATATGGTTCCTTGTTCTTTAACTTTAGCACCAAAGATTGTAACATGGGTGATGGAGTCCGTCTGTCCCCCCGCAAAAAAACAAAAAACAAACCTAATTTACTCCTGCTTTTATTTTTCTGCAGCTGCCTGTGTTGAGCAAATATTTTGCAGTTTGTCCAACCTGTTTTATTATTTTGAAAGCCCTTGGTAAATACTCATGTTTGCAATGGGCGTGCAATATTTATTCAAGAATTTGAATAAGTCATGATCCTTTCTGGGACTAGATGCATTAAATTCTCACATGAGCGGCATGTGTGTGTTTCAGAGTGACTACTGTAAGAATTGTTCATATATTAAGCTGTTTAAGGGGTATATTTGGTCATATTCTATGTCCTATATATCTATTTTCATTTGAAACATAGGAAATAAATCCATTATATAGTCCAATATACACATTTAAAGGTAAAGGTAAAGGGACCCCTGACCATTAGGTCCAGTCGTGTCCGACTCTGGGGTTGCGGCGCTCATCTCGCTTTACTGGCTGAGGGAGCCAGCGTTCAGCTTCCGGGTCATGTGGCCAGCATGACTAAGCCGCTTCTGGCGAACCACAGCAACACATGGAAATGCCGTTTACCTTCCCACTGGAGGTATTTATCTACTTGCACTTCGTGCTTTTGAACTGCTAGGTTGGCAGGAGCCTGGGACAGAGCAATGAGAGCTCACCCCGTCGCGGGGATTCAAACCGCCGACCTTCTGATCGGCAAGCCCTAGGCTCCATGGTTTAACCCACAGCGTCACCTGCGGCCCAATATACACATTTAAGTCCCATTGAAACCAATGAGAATTGTATCCTGTGGTATCGTCCACTGATGGGTGGCTCTTCAGTGCAGCAGAGGCTCCTTCCTGCTGTCCTCTCAAACTTCCTCCTCTGCTGTTCCAAAAAGGTCGCCAAGTTTGGAGCAGATTTGGGGGTGGCAGCAAAGGAGCCTCACAGTGTATGTGTGCAAGTGTCAGGATGCTGTCAGCAACTCCCGGCTGGTTGCCTTGTTGTTGTTCAGTCGTTCAGTCGTGTCCGACTCTTCGTGACCCCATGGACCAGAGTACGCCAGGCACGCCTATCCTTCACTGCCTCTCGCAGTTTGGCCAAACTCATGTTAGTAGCTTCAAGAACACTGTCCAACCATCTCATCCTCTGTCGTCCCCTTCTCCTTGTGCCCTCCATCTTTCCCAACATCAGGGTCTTTTCTAGGGATTCTTCTCTTCTCATGAGGTGGCCAAAGTACTGGAGCCTCAACTTCAGGATCTGTCCTTCTAGTGAGTACTCAGGGCTGATTTCTTTGAGAATGGATAGGTTTGATCTTCTTGCAGTCCACGGGACTCTCAAGAGTCTCCTCCAGCACCATAATTCAAAAGCATCAATTCTATGGCGATCAGCCTTCTTTATGGTCCAGCTCTCACTTCCGTACATTACTACTGGGAAAACCATAGCTTTAACTATACGGACTTTTGTCGGCAAGGTGATGTCTTTGCTTTTTAAGATGCTGTCTAGGTTTGTCATTGCTTTTCTCCCAAGAAGCAGGCGTCTTCTGATTTCGTGACTGCTGTCACCATCTGCAGTGATCATGGAACCCAAGAAAGTGAAATCTCTCACTGCCTCCATTTCTTCCCCTTCTATTTGCCAGGAGGTGATGGGACCAGTGGCCATGATCTTAGTTTTTTTGATGTTGAGCTTCAGACCATATTTTGCGCTCTCTTCTTTCACCCTCATTAAAAGGTTCTTCAATTCTTCCTCACTTTCTGCCATCAAGGTAGTATCATCAGCATATCTGAGGTTGTTGATATTTTTTCCGGCAATCTTAATTCCGGTTGGGGATTCATCCAGTCCAGCCTTTTGCATGATGAATTCTGCATATAAGTTAAATAAGCAGGGAGACAATATACAGCCTTGTCGTACTCCTTTCCCAATTTTGAACCAATCAGTTGTTCCATATCCAGTTCTAACTGTAGCTTCTTGTCCCACATAGAGATTTCTCAGGAGGCAAATGAGGTGATCCGGCACTCCCATTTCTTTAAGAACTTGCCATAGTTTGCTGTGGTCGACACAGTCAAATGCTTTTGCATAATCAATGAAGCAGAAGTAGATGTTTTTCTGGAACTCTCTGGCTTTCTCCATAATCCAGCGCATGTTTGCAATTTGGTCTCTGGTTCCTCTGCCCCTTCGAAATCCAGCTTGCACTTCTGGGAGTTCTCGGTCCACATACTGCTTAAGCCTGCCTTGTAGAATTTTAAGCATAACCTTGCTAGCGTGTGAAATGAGTGCAATTGTGCGGTAGTTGGAGCATTCTTTGGCACTGCCCTTCTTTGGGATTGGGATGTAGACTGATCTTCTCCAATCCTCTGGCCACTGCTGAGTTTTCCAAACTTGCTGGCATATTGAGTGCAGCACCTTAACAGCATCCTCTTTTAAAATTTTAAATAGTTCAGCTGGAATATCATCACTTCCACTGGCCTTGTTGTTAGCAAGGCTTTCTAAGGCCCATTTGACTTCACTCTCCAGGATGTCTGGCTCAAGGTCAGCAACCACATTTCCTGGGGTGTATGAGACCTCCATATCTTTCTGGTATAATTCCTCTGTGTATTCTTGCCACCTCTTCTTGATGTCTTCTGCTTCTGTTAGGTCCTTTCCACTTTTGTCCTTAATTGTGGTAATCTTTGTACGAAATGTTCCTTTCATATCTCCAATTTTCTTGAATAAATCTCTGGTTTTTCCCATTCTGTTGTTTTCCTCTATTTCTTTGCATTGCTCGTTTAGAAAGGCCCTCTTGTCTCTCCTTGCTATTCTTTGGAAATCTGCATTCAATTTCCTGTATCTTTCACGATCTCCTTCGCATTTTGCTTGTCTTCTCTCCCCCGCTATTTGTAAGGCCTCATTGGTCAGCCACTTTGCTTTCTTGCATTTCTTTTTCATTGGGATGGTTTTCGTTGCTGTCTCCTGTATAATGTTACGAGCCTCCATCCACAGTTCTTCAGGTACTCTATCCACCAAATCTAAATCCTTGAACCTGTTCTTCACTTCAACTGTGTATTCATAAGGAATGAATGAATGAATATGTGGGAATGAATACACTTCAACTGTGTATTCATAAGGAATTTGACTTAGATTGAATCTTACTGGCCCAGTGGTTTTTCCTACTTTCTTCAGTTTAAGCTGGAATTTTGCTATAAGAAGCTGATGATCTGAGCCACAGTCAGCTCCAGGTCTTGTTTTTGCTGAGTGTATAGAGCTTCTCCATCTTTGGCTGCAGAGAATATAATCAATCTGATTTCGATGTTGCCCATCTGGTGATGTCCATGTGTAGAGTCGTCTCTTGTGTTGTTGGAAAAGAGTGTTTGTGATGACCAGCTTGTTCTCTTGACAGAACTCTATTAGCCTTTGCCCTGCTTCATTTTGATCTCCAAGGCCAAACTTGCCAGTTGTTCCTTTTATCTCTTGACTTCCTACTTTAGCATTCCAATCCCCTATAATGAGAAGAACATCCTTCTTTGGTGTCATTTCTATAAGGTGTTGTAAGTCTTCATAGAATTGATCAATTTCGGTTTCTTCAGCACTGGTAGTTGGTGCATAAACTTGGATTACTGTGATGTTAAAAGGACTGCCTTGGATTCGTATCGAGATCATTCTTTCCTGATTTATACTTTCCTGGTTGCCTAGGAAAGTATAAAGACAAGGAAAAGTTTATTATCGTGCTTTATTATTTCAATCTTTACAGAAAGAGGCTATAGAACCAGCCTCTTGGATAATGGCGTTGTCCCGAGTGAATCTCCACCCCCCCTGTCTCTCCAACTTCCTCATTTGTCATCCTCATCACCTTCTCCACGGGTGCTGCTACGTGCCCTCTGCCTTTGAGCTCTTCGCTCTCCTACTTTCAAGGCTTGCCAGGTTCTGAGAGATGGAAGGTCTGTAATGCTTTCGAATGACACGTCAACTGGGTGTTGTTCTGGCTCTCCCATGATTTCCCCCTCATCTGCCTCTGAGCTTCTACCTCCCTCAAACCCCTGTTGTAAATCTACACCAGGCTTCCTCAAACTCAGCCCTCCAGATGTGTTGAGACTACAGTCCCCATCCTCCCTGACCACTGGTCCTGCTAGCTAGGGATCATGGGAGTTGTAGGCCAAAAACATCTGGAGGGCCGAGTTTGAGGAAGCCTGATCTACACTGTCTTCTCTTCCTCATCCCTGGAAGGGTCAGGATGAGGAGGTGGTCTCCACCATTCCTCCTCTGCCCAGTCCCTGACAGCGAGTGTGTGGAAACTGCCTTCCTTTCCTAACCTGCTGGCACTAACCTCAGCTAGATCAGCTTCCATCTGCATAGGCACACCACTGGCTACAACCCACCTAATTAGATTTTGGCAAGTGCAACACAATGTATTTTAAAGAAAATATCATACAATCAAAGAATTGTGAGTTGGAAGGGACCGTGAGGGTCACCCAGTTCAACTCCTGCAAAGCAGGAATCTTTGGTCCAGCGTGGAGCTCAAACCCATGACCCTGAGATTAAGAGTCTCCTCTTCTACCAGCTGAGTTATCCCAGGTGCTGGGAAAAGGATCAACTTTCCAGACTTGAGAAGGCGGAAGCTTTGCCTGCTTTAGATCCTTGTGTACTGCCGTGCGGCATCTTCTCCGGGCTCAACCCAGACCCTCCTTTAAAATAAAATAAAAACCACTTCCAGTCTCTGCCTCCTCTTCAGTTTTCAGCTGCTGATAGCAACACGGGCAGCAACTGTCGGCAACATTTGGGAAAGATCGCTGAACATCTATTAATAGTGCCCCCCAAAAGCTGACAACTCTTAACAACACATACTTTAAAAGGAGATGTTTTGGGGGATAGAGAGATGAAAAGTGCTGCAGATTTTGCTGCCGCAAAATGTCAGAGGGCCACGGGTTACCCACCCACACAAAAGGGTGCACTGAAAGGATAGAATGGCTGAGCAGATATGATTTTAATGATTTACAAGAGCTGTGTTCCTGGATGAGACCACCATTCTCTTTGCAGTTTAGAACAGGCAAATCTTGAAAATATTTTTTTCCCCTTATTTATTTTTCCGCTGTGTAATTGATACACATATAGAGTACTGATATTATCCAGCAGGGAACCAAAGTTTTGTGAGTCAGTTTCATTTTGCTGTTATTGTTGAGCAGAAAGACTACTCTAATGTTTGGCATGGGTTGGAGACCTCCCTTGAACTTCTCCTATGATCTGGGTAGGATCCCAAGAGGCTTCCTCTGAGGGAGGAGTTTCCTCCAGTAAAAGAAGCATCTCTGAATACTATCCATTGTGCCTGCATACATATAATAAAAAACTTCTTCACAGCACTCACTTGCTATTCTTGAAAATAATAATAATATCCAGTACTATCTGTGGAATACCAACCCCAAAATCTTTTCTATGATTTATTTATTTACCCACTTTATACTTCCACCATTACAGAGTTCTCAAGGTGGTTTAATATATGCTAAAAGAATGAAGTGGCATATAAAGTTTGCTAAATCAATAAATAACATTAGACAATGAGAGAGAATGGCTAGCCAAAGGTCAATCAGCTTTGAACCCAAATCTCCCTGGTCCGTCTGAAACTCTTAACTGTCCCTCCACTGTTACATTACAAGTAATTAAAATGCATATTAGAGTCAAGGGCTGAATTAAGCAAACATTTACTTGCTGGAGTAGTTCAGTTAATAACATTCACAAATTAAAATGCAATTAATTCTTAATGTCCTGGTCCTCTTACATGTGCTGTTAATCTGTGAAACACTTACAGAATTATATCATGTATTTATGTTACTTGCCCACTCCATCCCTTCATACAGAATTGTGCAAGCTCTACTCATTGGCTCGAACTCTTAGAAATATGATCCATGGATGCAGGAAAGCTGGCTGTGATAACTGTGATCTTCAGGATTATGAGCAATGAATGCAATTCAGGCAAATGTTGTTTAAAGTCCTATGGAATTCAAGAGGACATAAAAGCTTAATGGTGGACTGTAGCCACGTTTATTTCATCGAGACTTGAATGTTCCTAACTTCCTCTAAAAGGTACTCCTCAACAGAAACTGGAACCAAATCAGGCATTCTGCTTTGAATGTTTTAAGAGGTGAATGTAAAAATACCACTAGAATTCAGTATACACTTGGGCAAAAAAGAAAAAGAAAGGCACAAATACAGGATGGGTGACACCTGGCTTGAGAGCAGTACATGTGAAAAGGATCTAGGAGTCTTGGTAGACCATAAACTTGACATGAGTCAACAGTATGATGCAGCAGCTAAAAAAGCCAATGCAATTCTGGGCTGCATCAATAGGAGTATAGCGTCTAGATCAAGGGAAGTAATAGTACCACTGTATTCCGCTCTGGTCAGACCTCACCTGGAATACTTTGTCTAGTTCTGGGCACCACAGTTCAAGAAGGATACTGACAAGCTGGAACGTGTCCAGAGGAGGGCAACCAAAATGGTCAAAGGCCTGGAAACGATGCCTTCTGAGGAACGGCTTAGGGAGCTGGGTATGTTTAGCCTGGGGAAGAGAAGGTTAAGGGGTGATATGATAGCCATGTTCAAATACTGTATATAAAAGGATGTCATGTAGAGGAGGGAGAAAGGTTGTTTTCTGCTGCTCCAGAGAAGCGGACACAGGGCAATGGATTCAAACTACAAGAAAGAAGATTCCACCTAAACATTAGGAAGAACTTCCTGACAGTAAGAGCTGTTCGACAGTGGAATTTGCTGCCAAGGAGTGTGGTGGAGTCTCCTTCTTTGGAGGTCTTTAAGCGGAGGCTTGACAGCCATCTGTCAGGAATGCTTTGATGGTGTTTCCTGCTTGGCAGGGGGTTGGACTAGATGGCCCCGGTGGTCTCTTCCAACTCTATGATTCTATGAACTGTTTACAGGTAGGTAGCCGTGTTGGTCTGCCGTAGTCGAAACAAAATAAAAAATAAAAAAAATTCCTTCCAGTAGCACCTTAGAGACCAACTAAGTTTGTTATTGGTATGAGGTTTCGTGTGCATGCACACTTCTTCAGATACCATTAATCAGCTGGTTTGTGTTTTGTCCGTGTAGTATTTCCTTCTTACTCATGCTGATTCATTCCGCAGTTAGTCCCCCCACCCCCCACCCCGATGCCATTCAGATGGCAGTTGGAGTAGACCATCACAGGCACAGCAATGTCTTGTCATCTGTAGCGTATCAATACGTTTTTAAAATGATGCAGTAACCTGAACCTTGTAACAGTTTATGATTCATCTGAGAATTCTTATAGAACCTCAGTGTCACAGAGACCTGGAGAGCAGTAGCTGACTGCTTTGGCGAAACACGGAGCCATGCCCGCGACTTAGTTGCTAAGAAATCATATTGATCCAATTCATCATTAAACTTTTAAGTTAAGGGGGGGGGGATATCAAGCACGTGGGGGGGGGAACACTTGTGATTGTTTGAGGCTTAGAATGCATGTAAAACTGTGCCACACTAATACAGATATCGATTTGTTATGATTAATACATGTGATTTCATGCATTCCCTATGTATTGTACTTAGTGTTCTTTTTTGAAAGAGGGGAACATTTTTTGTTCTTTTATTTCCACCCCCCTAATTCGTTCTTTATTACCCCTTTGCTTTAAAACAAACAAACAAACAAACAACCGCAGTAGCTGACTTGTGGTGGAGGAAAGACATTAAAGGGCACCCACACAACAGAAACACAACAGAAATGGTCGTAATGAGTGATCACGTAACCATGAGGCACAATATATACTCACACCCAAACCTCAGCCGTCTTAACATTTGTAATGGTGCTAATTTCCCAGTGCTTTTTAAAATATGCTTCCACATGAGCTCTCAAAACCCATAAAAGCCTGGCATGTAAAGTAAATTGTTTGTCACTTTGCTGACGACCTGCCATATTTATTGTCAGGAAAAATGGACATTAGTTGGAAAAGCAGTTGTTAAAGGCCAAACAATTTTTAAAGATGGCAAAAGATGTGCAAGGGTTTTTCCTTTTTCTAACAATGAGCCACCCCTTCAGACATCAAAAGACAAGATAATAAGACACTTCAAGCACAATTCAAGATTATATTCAACATCTAAAGGCTCATCTCTTGTCAGTTTGCATTTACTCTCCCAGGGATGTGATGCTTCTATCATCACGCTGTCAAGAGGAGTCTGGCAGAAGCGACGAGGGCCCCTCATTTCACACACTTAGTGTTTTTTATCAAATAGCCGGCGCTCATTCTGATTCAGCCAAAATAGAGGGATAATTTGAGGAAGGTCATGTGCAAGTACAAAAATCTTGGGTATCGATTTGTGTGATTAGGAGGCATTAAAATGGCACATTTCTGTTAGTTTTCAAAGATGTTTTGCCAGTTGATTTTGAGATGCTTTCTGTATTGTTATTTTTAAATAAAAGAAGTAAACTTGCTTACTAAACAGCTAGAAATTATTATTTTATTTTATTTTTGTAGATTTTGGTATTTCAATATATCCCTTATCCCTTATCAAGGAGAGCCGTGTCCAATTCTTAATATTTAAAACCTAAACATTTGCTCTGGATTTGCACCAGCATAAAATCTTACCTTGTGGTGCTATATTGATAGAGTACAAAGCAAACTTCACCCCAGCCTTTCCATTAAGTTGAATAACCAGGTCTTAATGATAGCAGTGGCAAAAGTGGGCCTAGATTGCATCTCTGTATTAGGACAGGTCTGTGAATCAATATGCATCTGTTATAGCCAATATTCAATTCAATATAAGCTTATTGTTCTAGCCAGAGGCAAACCTGCAGCAACAGTAGCAATAAAACAATACACATCATACAACCCATAATATGATCCAACATCCATGATGTAAGAGAAAGTTCTCCAGAGATACCAACAGAGCCATATCCAGCTTGATTTCAAATTATACCTCCGAATAATCACAACAATTATAGCATTTTTATATTAGTCATTATGTCATACGTGTAACATCTTTGTACAGGATGAGCCTTGATGGAATACGCAGATACCTTATATAATGAGCAGCTAATTTAACCTCAAGAGTAATCTTTGTTGTTGTTCAGTCGTTCATTCGTGTCCGACTCTTCGTGACCCCATGGACCAGAGCACGCCAGGCACGCCTATCCTTCACTGCCTCTCGCAGTTTGGCAGTAATCTAGGTTGAGACTTAAAATACCGTACAATTGTTCTTGCCTCAATCCGGCAAGAGCAGGTCATGCGTAGAGAAACCAGGTTCTCCATGCAGTTTTCCTTTCCACGTCCGCTCTGTGTTTGAAAAGGACAGTCTGCCCACATTCAGAACCGGGGGGAGGCACACAGAGCATTCTTGCGCAACATGTGCTTGCTTTGCTACGGGGATTGTGGGCGCTGCCCCTTTGTCAAATACCAATTACCTTTTGCGGGAGGGGAATCAGTCAACTCCCCCAAAGCAAGGAGCATTGCTGTCAAAGTTCAGGCTCCCAACTCTCTAGTAGCAGAGACACCTGTTACCGCATGCAAGGTTCTGTTGTCCCCATCTTCAAAATGGGGGGGGGGGGAGACCTAGGCCAGAACAGGCCAGTCAGCTTGACATCAATACCAGGAGAGGTCCTAGAACGGAAAATTAGTCTGTCTTTCTGCAAGCAATTAGAAAAGATTGCTCTGCTTACTAAGAGCAGGCATGGTTTTCTCAAAAATAAGTTGTTGTTCAGTCGCTCAGTCGTGTCCGACTCTTCGTGACCCCATGGGCCAGAGCACGCCAGGCACCCCTATCCTCCACTGCCTCCCGCAGTTTGGCCAAACTCATGCCAGTCGCTTCGAGAACACTGTCCAACCATCTCATCCTGTCGTCCCCTTCTCCTTGTGCCCTCCATCTTCCCCAACATCAGGGTCTTTTCCAGGGAGTCTTCTCTTCTCATGAGGTGGCCAAAGTATTGGAGCCTCAGACTAATTTACTTCTTTTTTTTGCAAGCTCTTATCAGGGGGTTGCTGTGGATGTAGCATATCTTGATTCCACCAAGGCTTTTGACAATGTTCCCCATGAAATTATTGCGGAGAAGCTGGTAAAATGTGGGCTAGATGATGTTACTGTTAGATGGCTTTGTAGCTGTTTGACTGATCAAACCTAAGGAGTGTTCACCAATGGTTCCTCATCATCCTGGAAAAAAGTGACAAGTGGAGAGCCTCTGGGTTCTGCCTTGAGCCCAGTGTTGTTTAACATCTGTATAAATGACTTGGATGAAGGAACTGAGGGGAGGCTCATAAAATTTATACATGACACCAAACTGGGAAGGGTAGCTCACCCTGCAGTAGGTAGAATCAGGATTTAAGATGATCTTAATGGATTGAAGAACTGGGTCAAAACTTAGAGCTCATTCCAGAGTCATCATCTTCTCAAGATGATTGAGGGGTCCCAACGCGACATCCTGATGTCTTGTGCATGATGTTGCGTGATGTTGTGAGGAGCCAGGGGTGGAGCTGAACACGCTTTAAATGTTCAGGGGTCCAGGCCTCAACAAAGGTAGAATTGGCTGAAATGCTTTTACCAACAGTGTTCGCATGATTTCCCCCCATGGATTTCTGAAAGCATTAATTTGACCGTAAAAAAACCAAACAACCAAGCTTCCAAGCCTCATTGTTGTTTCTTGCTTTAAATCTTTAAACACAAAACCAACAGCTCTAGTGGCAGGCATAGGTACCGGTAACTTACAGTGCAATTGCCAGGAGCTGTATTGGCACTCTCCCCCAGAAAAAAACCGCCCACTTCTTCTGCATTTGATGTTGCCGCAACAGTGATGGTCGGTCTCTACATTCCATAGTCTCCAGCAGTCTACCATCATACCACCTTGCCATTTCTCCTAATGCCCAGCTCTCAGGTCTCTCCCCCCCCACTGGTCCTACGCCCTTGGCAGGGACCAGTTTCACCAACCCCTAGGTACGCCTCTGATTGTAGGTATGCCTGCTCAGAAGGAAATCCTGAATTCAGTGGAACTTACTCCCTGGCGAGTGTGTATTATGCCAACCTGGTGCCTTTCCGAAGTTTTGGATCACAACTCCAACAGCCCCAGCCAGGGCTGGTATTGTTTTACAAAGCCCTTGGAGAGTGACAGGTTGGAAGAGGCTGGTGCGAAGGACACAGCCTTAATTTCAGAGGTGTTTGAAGACTTCCCCCCTTCATTACGTATATGTGGGTCTGCTAGGGCAGGAGGAGGAGATTGCTCATGGCTTGCAGGCAATGCATTTCTAGAACCATCGCTGGCTATGCGGATGCAGTTTCTTTGAGGGTTTCCTTTTGGCCAGTGTTTTATTAATATCAGGCAGATTCTTGGTGCTTCTCATTTTAGTTTGCTGACAAGGATTGGTGAGAAAGTGACAGGAAGAGTTATCAAGACGCAGGGACCAGCACAAAAGTGCCTTCCTTGTTTCTAGGTTGCTTCAGTTTTTCAGTAGCAGAGGCAAAATTGAGCGGAACAGAACCTGCGGTTAATAAAATCTTTGCCTAAGAAAAGCCCTAGGGCAAAAACTAGCAATTTAAAGACTGGTACCTGAAAAAAATAAAATTCTGGGCTCATGCCTTGTTTACTGAAAGAAACTTTAGGATGCTTGACACCAAGAAACAGAATCAAGCAGCATATTTATAAATTAAGGACAGAAAGCCATCCCAATTGCACATCTTCTTGGTTGATGTGGAACACTGAGATTATTCAATGAACAGGTGGGTTTTTTATTTTTATTTTTTGCCTCAAGGAAAAAGGCCTTGGGATTCTTTGTTTTCCCTATACACAGCAATAAAGGCAACACTAACCTGAAACAGTCTCACAGTCTTGGGGCTTTTTCACTTAACACAGAATCTCAAGGGATTTGTGGAACAGTATAAAGAAAAGAAAAGAAAGAAAATAAATAATAAGACAGTGAGGCAGAATCGCCAGTTTGCTCGGTGGCAAGCAGCGTGAGCAACTATGTGACGCATATGGGACTTAATCTTGCAATATAGGCATGTCACAAAGGGATATGCTAGTATCAGATACATACCACACAAGCAAATGTATACTGTAGCTATGCAAATACCTTACAAATGAATCTTTGATTTTTTTTAAAAAAAAATTGTATATAGCCAGCATGAAATGTCACAACATTGGGATACAATGGCCCTGGATTCAAGTTCTACACCTACTCTGGAAACATAAGTTTTTGTCTCGTTCTTTCCCATCAGGAAAATGCCAATATTAATAATCCTTTCACAGTGAGGGTCAGAGTTGAATGCATGCCTACCTAGATTAAACCAATCTCTTTCTTTTTATTTCAGTTAGTTTTGTCCAACCATTAGCAGTATAAGATAACAAACAGGCAGTTCATTAAATCCTTTAAAAGGTTTTAGAAAATAAAATACCATCTAACACAAAATATCTTCCTCCATCTACTTAAAACAAACCAAAGAAATGTCGCACTTACCCAATTTCACAGCTGCTTTCATGGGCTTCCCCTTTAGAAGTGGGGCTGTTGTTCTGGCCTTGTAGAATTATTGAAATTATTGAGCTGGCTTTTCAATTAATAATGAAACCCATGGCTATGAAGTAAAACACCCGCATTTTCTTATCATTAACATTTTTCTCGCTAAGGATGTTTTTAAAGCCACAATGTTATGCACCCTTATCTAGGAGTAAGTCCTAAGGGATGCGGGTGGCGCTGTGGTCTAAACCACTGGGTCTCTTGGACTTGCTGATCGGAAGGTCGGCGGTTCAAATCCCCACAACGGGGTGAGCTCCCGTTGCTCTGTCCCAGCTCCTGCCAACCTAGCAGTTTGAAAGCATGCCGGTGCAAGTAGATAAATAGGTACCACTGTGGCGGGAAGGTAAACAGTGTTTCTGTGCGCTTTGGCACTTGTCAGTCCTGCGTGCGCCAGTAGAGGTTTAATAATAATAGTAATAATAATAATAATAAATCTAGGAGTAAGTCCCAGGCATGCATAGAATCCTATATGTAAGCCACATTGGGTTCTACAAAACTCACTTCCAGTGAACTGAGTAAGGATTGCAGCCGTACAGCATGATCCTGTGTGTGTCTACTCAGAAGCAAGCCCTATGCTAGCAGCACGGTAAAGGCGTATAGGACTGAAATTCTTACATAGCTAAAACGTCTTGTATTTCCCCCCCTCTGTATCGTTGCCTTTTGTGCCACAAAAGAGAAACATTCCCCTGTTACGCTTCCTATCCACGCACTGTTTACAGTGGCTCCGTTCTTTCCTGGAGGGGGGACGACCCAGAAGGTGGTGCTGGGGGACTTGTGTTTGACACCTTGACTGTCAGCCTGTGGGGTCCTGCAGGGTTCTCTTCTGTCCCCCATGCTATTTAGCCTTTACGTGAAACTGCTGGGGAGGTTGTTCGGAGCTTCGGGGTTCAGTGTAACTAGTATGCTGACTACATCCAGCTCTATTTCTCCTTTCCAGATAAATCCAATGCAGTGCCAAGGGTGGTTGCGCTTGCACATGCCGGGCAGGGGTGCCCCCCCCGGGCAGGGAGGCGCCAGCCCGACCCTCGCCGCCAGCGCTGCTGGAGCACCTCCATCCCCACTGGAGCAAAGTGGGGCTGTGCTGAGCTGTCTGCCAGCCTGTGCAGGGAAGCCAGCTGACACAGCCCTTGGCGGATGGAGAGGACCACCAGGCTGTGCTGCTCTGGGGGTGCCTGGTTCACGCCCCCTCAAAAATTGTGTGCCTGGGGCCACAGCCCCCCCTGGGCCTCCCCACGCTACATTCCTGGTGTCGTGGAGAGGATGAGGGTGAACAAATTGAAACTTAAACTAGACAGGCCGGAGGTGCTCTTGGTTAGTCGGAATGCAGAACAGGGACTTAGGGATTCAGTCTGTGCTGCCTGGGGTACCAGTCCCTCTGAAGACACAGGTTTGTTCTGGATTCAGCCCTGAGCAAGGATGCCCAGGTCTCTGTGGTGTCCAGGAGTGCCTTTGCACAGGTTAAGCTTCCTTGAGATGTCTGATTTCGACCTTAGTTACATCCCGTTTGGATTACTATGTGGGGCTGCCTTTGAAAAAGTGCTCGGAAACTTCAACTGGCTCAAGGAGCTGCTGCCAGATTGTTGACCGGGGCTGGTATAGGGAGCATCCATAACAGCTACCTTGCTACATAACAGTTCTGCGGGCTAACCATCAGGATTACAGTTGATTAGTGTAACCCTTGGAGAGAAGGAAGTCCATCCAGAATGTATCTAGGAACAGAATTTCCCCTTAGAATTGCATTCTTTATTAAAACACTTTTAGAAATGGTGTCTCTTTGAACATACCGTATTTTCCGGTGTATAAGACGACTGGGCGTATAAGACGACACCCAACTTTTCCAGTTAAAATATAGAGTTTGAGATATACTTGACCGCAGATTCTCCACCCGGCGTATAAGACGACCCCCAACTTTTGAGAAGATTTTCCTGGATTAAAAAGTAGTCTTATACGCCAGAATATACAGTACTTCATAAAAACAGTGCTATTTTTCTAGAAAAAAAGAGGAGCTGGAACTCACTCTGAACACCTCCCTTGTTCTCTTATAATGACAACGTTGCCCACCTGAGAGGTGCTGGAATTGAGCTCCAGAGAGTTCTGGCAGAAAAAAAGCCCTGCATAAAAATATTGAGTAATGCTGATTTACCTTTATTTCTGGAATATGATCCATAGAATAAAGACGGATGTAGGATATTCTTGAACAGAAAATACTAAATTTTCTGTTTTCTAAGTTAAACTGTGCTTCTCCCAAGCCAACCATTTTAAAGTATGAAGGATCTGTTATGTTTATATGAAGCACCCGCACTTCAGTATAGTGGAAGACACTGATCTACACATGTCCAGATCTGCCCTCTCCATTTAAGTGAATGTGAAATTCACCTCCATGTGCAGTCTTAAATCATGTGCAATCTTAAATCAAACAAATGCGGAATTAAGGTCGCAAGATAATTTATCAGTTGTCATCCAGGTAGGTACTATTCACAAGTACAGCTGGATTTGGACTATTGGCTTTCTTTGACTTTGTTGCATTGACTTCAGGATGGTTTACTTATGAGTAGGGAAGGGAACGAAGCTCATAAAAAGCAAACCCAAGGGCAAGCCTGGCTGTAGCTCATGTGCAATCTGCTATCTCCCCTGTGACAGTTCACAGTCATCAGTACCATTAAAAAAATAACTTTTCACACCAAAAAATCTCTGTTATCGAACCTAGAACATAATTTGTTGTTCCCTAAAAAGAAAAGAAAATATTCCATTTTAAAAGCCTCCTCAGATATCACCCTGTGGGAGATTTATGCATAATTATGCATGATTGTCAATATGAAAGGGGTTAGGGATCACAGCGTTCTTAATTGGTAGAGAAGACTCAGATTGGCCATGACCCTTCACCTTTGGGGAGTGAGGAGCAAGGGTTGTTTTCTGTTTGACCCATGTAAGCTGAGTAGATGCATTAGCCTGGAGCTCTATGCCCACACTCAGTGTTTGCAATCAACTTCTGCATTTTGTAACCAAGAATACCTTGTCTGAGTTGTTCCTACTGTAGCATGAGTGAGACCTGTGGTTACTGTAAGTACAGTGGTGCCTCGCTAGACGAAAATAATTCGTTCTGCGAGTATCTTCGTCTAGCGATTTTTTCGTCTAGCGAAGCACCAATGCAAACCGCTAGTTTGCGGGCGTCGAAAAGAATTTTTTCCCCGTCTTGCGAGGCAGCCCCATAGACTTTTTCGTCTTGCCGGGCAGCCTTCCGCTAGCGAATGCCTTTTGCCTAGCGAGTTTTTCGTCTAGCGAGGCATTCGTCTAGCGGGGCACCACTGTAAAGCCATTCAACTTACTCAAGATTGTGGTCTATTCACCATGAGCGAGAAGCAGAATTAAAGTGCTTAACACTGGAAGATTAAAAAGTCTAACATTTCCTACACTTTGCAAATGCTGCATAGATTTGTTTGGAGGTTCTAGCAGGGGAGCGCAGCTATCGTATACCCTTGACCGAAGAACGGTACACTCCTTCTATCTGGGATGGCCGTCCTCTTCCACCGAGCATAAATTTGTGTTTTAAACAGCTGGGGGCTGTTTTGGCTAAAGAGTGAGCCCCATGTACTTTTTTGAATTCAGGTAGTCACCTATTTTTTCTTTGTAGTTCCTCACACCTGTGGGACTTGAATTTGAGTTACGTAAGCTGCAATCACTAAATGAACTGCTGCAGAAGACTCCACCCCATCCTTACTTCTGATTGGCCATGCTTAGAAGTGAATCCTTAGAGTTTTTTTTTCACCCGGCCACTTTCCCCACCATGTCCTAATTCCACTGTTAACCACTTTCAGTGAACTTTTTCACTTAAAGGAGTCATTTTAATACACACAGAAATAAAACTGGTACAATCTATTTCAGGGTATTTTTCATCTTTCTACCGAAACAATCACGTAAATCAAAAACCAACTTTTGAGAAGAACAGGTCAAGTATATTGTACAGGAGGAGAAAGGTTAACTTGATCAGAACTATATAACGTAATCAAATCACAGAATCATTCTCTTCAATATGAAGAAGAATTAGAAACTGCAATGTTCTAAAGATAATGAATTTCAGCGGATTTTTGTGTGTGTTACTACTAGTTTATGGTTTAGAAGCAGTGTTTTCGAGTCCTTTACCTAGGTTCATCTGATATATTTTGGTGATGGTTCCCTTATGCAAAATGTATAGAAAATTTATGTTTCAGAAAAGGTGGTTTATTACATATTTTCATTAGGAATACAGGTGAAACTCGAAAAATTAGAATATTAATATTGTGGAAAGGTTCATTTCTTTCAGTAATTCAGCTTAAAAGGTGAAACTAATATATGAGATAGACTCATGACATGCAAAGCGAGATATGTCAAGCCTTTATTTGTTATAATTATGATGATTATGGCGTACAGCTGATGAGAACCCCAACGTAACAATTTCAACTTTGGGGTTCTCATCAGCTGTATGCCATAATCATCACAATTATAACAAGCAAAGGCTTGACATATCTCGCTTTGCATGTCATGAGTCTATCTCATATATTAAACTCCAGCAGCTAATGAAAACAATTGCTTACATAAATGGACTTTTCCACGATATTCTAATTTTTCAAGTTTCACCTGTACATTCTTAGAGGTGTTCAAAGCAGAGGAGAAGCCAAGTGTGCAGCTTTTCACTTGCAGTTGTTTATTAATACAATTAACAGGAAGGGCGTAATGGGAGATAACACCTGGTTCCAAGGTTGGCCCAAGACATTTTCCTGCTTGATGTGAAGGAAGATATCCACCACCCTCCCATTCCACATACAGATTCAGCCTTCAGTTGACAAGAGAGGCAAAGTTGTGCTAAAGGAAGAAAAGGAGATTGCAGAGAAGCTGAATTAATTCTTTGCATCTCTCATCTCTGTGGAAGATATAAGGCAGATCCCATTGCCTGAACTGCTCAAAGAATAGGGAAAAGCCAAGAGGGGCAAGAAACACTCCTGATATAGGGGCACTTTTGGGCGTTCTTGGCGGTCTCTAACTGATGGGGCTGTCCAGCTGTCTAGCAAAGCCCAGGGGTGCATTTTGGAGAGCAAATTGGAGTGTTTTTGTCCCACCCTAACAGGTTCTGGTATAGTTACAGGTAGGTAGCCATGTTGGTCTGCCATAGTCGAAACAAAATTAAAAAAAAATAAAAATTTCCTTCCAGTAGCACCTTAGAGACCAACTACGATCGGTATGAGCTTTCGTGTGCATGCACACTTCTTCAGATATGGTTCTGGTATGATCTCATGACTGAGAGAGAAACTCCTACTGTCAAAATTGAATGTGTATGTGAATTTGCTGTGTTTCCTGCTTTCATCATACACCCAACAGGATCCATGCAGTGTCTGTGTCAGCGAGGGAGGCTGGCAAAGAGATTTTTCTAAGATAATTCTCCTGGGAAATTTTCATCTCCAGAGGGCAAAGTCTATTAGATATGTCTGTAATTTCTGCGTCATTCTTGTGTTTGTCTGAAATGCAATAACTTCAGAGTCAATTCCTGCATTCCGTGGATTACTTGAGACATTAATTCATAAATTCCAAAGGCTTTGACAGAATATTAGAAAGCTCAAAACAATCCTATCATTATGGAGATTTCTTCATAAAACAAAAGGAATCAGGGGTAGTCTGTCTAGAAGTTCACAACACGTTTAAAGGCAGTCAGCAGTAAGTTGCAAGGAAGGAGCAGGTAGGGCCAAGTTTGAAGCTGTTGCTGGAGGACCCACGGCAGCCTTCACCTGCTAGAATCTTGCCCAATCTGTTGCTGGGTAGAAAAGCATCATAACTGCGCATCTGCAGATTTATACTGTATGCACATTATGGCGCAAATTAGGATTTCAGAACTGGAAATTGAATGGCAAATTGGGTTAAAAATGGTAAACTGAGAATATTGGCAAATGCACATTTCAGTTTTCTCACAGCCGTGCAGCTGATGATAATTTGTGATGGGGTCCTCACTTTGGCCGATGGGTATTCAACATGCAATATGTAAGGTGAAAATATGTTGTTTTTTTAAAAAAAGAAAGGTAGATAAAAATCACACACCCAGACAGTTGCAATGGTCCATGCTAGAAATTGAGCTTATTATCTGGCAAACATGTTTATAGTGGTGTTTCTACCTTAATCTTCACAAATGTTCTGGTTATGTGGACACTTCTCTTAGATACTCAACGGGAGGGCTCTCTGATTAGTTTCAGAAGAAAATGTTCAATATATAGTTAAATGCAGGAGCTGCTCCCTGGAAATCTGAGCCTGTCAGTTGTTGTGAGGCAACACAGTGTTGCTTTTGATTACTTATTGTACAAGTAAAAGCCAGGATCTCTCTTTAGGATTGTTGCCCTTTTAGGCAGAGTAGTTTGTAAAACAAGTCCCATTTGTAGTTCTTACAGTTGATCCCACTCTGGTGAGCTATGATGATCAGGTAGTGACTGTAACAGGAATGAATTTGATGCCTGGGGAATATTATTAGCATGATGAACTCATGCATTAAAAAATGAGAGAGAAGTTAGTTGAAATTTACATAACACTTCCTGCACGTGCTTGAATGAGCTCTTGGGTTATTGTACAAGACTGACAGTGTTCAAATGTTTCTGGCTTGTGGCACTCTCAACGGATTAGTAAAAATAATTGTGCAGGTTGACAGTGGAATTTATATTGTGCTTGAAAGCCTTTGAGCAAACACGAGAAGGTGAAAAATACATTATAGACTCGGCGAGACTCTGCACTATGGGAAATGTAAACCCGAAGCAATGATACAGCTTACAGAGCTGTTTCCCTTTTCACATTTGTGAGACGTCTTGCTTTTCAATCAATTAAGAACAGGCACAGCCACTCTGGTCCAAAACGATGCATATATTTGATGCTGCTGACATCACACAGTATTTATCAACAGAAAGAAAAGGAGACTATTTACATTCTGTGCATACCTAGGTAAACTTAATATTCAACTATATGTCAAACACTGTTCTTGGTGTTAAACAATCTTTGTAGCTTTTTTTTTAAAGTTAAATTATCCCATTTTCTGGGGAAAGCCTATTTTCTGAGGAAAGCATATTTGGCTGGTATACCCAAAACATAATCCTAGAGTTCCCTGGGTGGGAAATAAGGGCCTCCTAACAACGCTCAGCACCTTTAACAAACTATAGTTCCCAGGCATCTTTGGGGGAAGCCATGACTTTTTCAATTGGTATTATTATTATTATTTATTTATTTATTTATTTATTTATTTATTTATTTATTATTATTTTAACATTTGTATACCACCCTTCATCCACAGATCTTCAGGCCGATACGCAACATAGAAATATAATATAAAAGCACAAAATACGTGCTAAGAACATGAACAAAAACCACAACCCAATAAGCCCCAGTCCCCGCCTGCTTTAAATGTGTAGGGTTAACTCTGTTGTGTTGTGTGATAAAAGATGGCTCCAACAGAAAATGTCCTCACATTTTAAAGAAGAAGCACTTCCTGGATTGAGTGTAATAATTACATATACAAACCTGCACGCGCGCAGTATCCTGAATAAAACAACAATGTAGAAATGATTTCCAGAAGGGTGGTCTGGCGTCTTAAAAACCAACCAATTTATTTTGTGAAGTATACCAGATCCACGAAGTGTTACCCTGAGTTGCTGGTACATAGATGCATTTTGTTGTGGGGCTGCTGCTGGCGACCAGAAACAGTGAAATCAGAAGGAAGGGGAAAGCAGGAAAGTAACAGTAAATGACCTTATGAACAGTGACCTTTCACAGAAAACAGTATTTGATATCACAGACACCCCGACATTGATGCACCGGTTGATTAACACGTGCAAATCCGCAAGTGATATCAATGAACCTTTTGATGAATTGCCGTTTGGTAGTTTCCTGTTGCGGTCTCTCTTTGAATTTATTTTGTTCCTCTATGACCACCTTAAGGCCAGGGTAGAAATAAGTTGTGTAATTAACATTCAATGCAGGTACTTTATATAAAACCAAGAGGTGGTATTATGTCATACACGCCATGGGGAATCCTTACAAGATCCAGAGATCTAGGATCAAAGTCAGTCACTGTGTATATTACTTATTTTAATTTTACTCTTTTGGATCTTTTCCTCTGAATATAGTACTTTCTCTTTATTTTAGAATATATTTCCATGGCCTACTTCTGCACTGTGCATGTATTTATTTATTTTCTTCTAGCAGTTAAATTATGATGGGCTTGTTTGCATTGGCTACATTTTATCGTTCTCACCGTTTTGTATATTTGCTTAGAATCAAGAGCCCCACCCCTTTCTCACGTTCTGTAGCCCTGCGTACACTTTCCTGGGAGTAAGCACCACAGAAAGCAGAGAGTAAACGTGAGCATGAGATTCTGGCTGTGAGTTGCATGCAGCAAGCAGACATTTGGCTAACTTTTAGAATATACTAGCACAAGACAGCCACTAACCTAGACGGTTTTGAAAAAGGACTAAATAAATTCACAGAGAATAGTCAGTCCTGGGGGTTAGCAATATATTGAGCAGTTTACAAGGTAATTGCATTTTTGTTTTTATTTGATTTGAAAATTGTGTTCTGGTTTGTTGGTATGTATTGGTGTGAACTGGGAATGCAGGTGGCGCTGTGGTCTAAACCACTGAGCCTAGGGCTTGCCGATCGGAAGGTCGGCGGTTCGAATCCCCGCAACGGGGTGAGCTCCCGTTGCTCGGTCCCTGCTCCTGCCAACCTAGCAGTTTGAAAGCACGTCAAAGTGCAAGTAGATAAAGTCAAAGTGCAAGTAGATCCGGCGGGAAGGTAAACGGCATTTCCGTGCGCTGCTCTGGTTCGCCAGAATCGGCTTAGTCATGCTGGTCACATGACGTGGAAAAACTGTCTGCGGACAAATGTGGGCTCCCTCGGCCAGTAAAGCAAGATGAGCGCCACAACCCCAGAGTCATTCGCGACTGGACTTAACTGTCAGGGGTCCTTTACTGTTACCTTTTTATTGGTGTGAACTGCGCTGTGTATGATGCCTGCGAAATCTCTGTGGCTAATCATTCTCTGCATGTCCTGACAGTGGCATCTGGCTGCCATGGTGCAAACAGGAAGCTGAACTAGATAGACTTTGGTCCAAGGCCAGAAGGTTATTCTTATGTTCTTAATTATGGGCAGAAGCCAGTGATTTAAATTTATCCCCTATAAATATTTCACAGCCATGTCCTATCGGCCCATCCTTGAAACCATTCTTACTCAGCACCTTTGCAATTTTGGTAATTTGTTTTGATTGCATGCTCCCTGATTTAATGTTAACATTTTATTTCATAACAAGTAGTCTAATGACAATGTACAGCCTTGGTAAACTTCCTAATACCACAGTGTTTTATTTATGGAATGTGCTTTGTCCCGATTCCTTTTATGTAGATATACATGAGGTTGGTGATAGTGAATCACTTTTATCTGAGCAAAACAGATTTGGAAGAGGGCAGCTGGGAGTACAGAGCCTATATGAGTCTAGAACCATGTAGGTGGGAGAAGCAGGAGTACTTAATGAATCTCACATGTTTTGCCCTTCAAAGCAAATAGCCGTTTCAGAGGGGGGAAATCTGGATAATAATAATAATAACAACAACAACAACAACAACAACAACAACAATAATAATAATAATAATAATTATTATTATTATTATTATTTATACCCCAGCCACTCTGGGTGGCTTCCAACAGAATATTAAAATACAATAGTCTATTAAACATTAAAAGGTTCCCTAAACAAGGCTGCCTTCAGATGTCTTCTAAAAGTCTGGTACTTTAGTTGTTTTTCTCTTTGACATCTGGTGGGAGGGCGTTCCACAGGGCGGGTGCCACTACCAAGAAGGCCCTCTGCCTGGTTCCCTGTAACTTGGCATCTCACAGGGAGGGAACCGCCAGAAGGCCCTTGCCGCTGGATCTCAGTGTCCGGGCTGAACGATGGGGGTGGAGACGCTCCTTCAGGTATACTGGGCCAAGGCCGTTTAGGGCTTTAAAGGTCAGCACCAACACTTTGAATTGTGCTCAGAAACGTACTGAGAGCCAATGTAGGTCTTTCAAGACCGGTGTTATGTGGATTGGAAAAAGAATGCGGAGAAAAAGGTTTAGCAAACCCAGGCATCCCCCAAACTCAGCCCTCCAGAAGTTCTGGGACTACAGTACAATTCCCATCATCCCTGACCACTGGTCCTGTTAGCTAGGGATGATGGGAGTTGTAGTCCCAAAACAGCTGGAGGGCCGCAGGTTGGGGATGCCTGAGCAAACCCCTTCCACAGCACTATGTCCCAAAGCTGAATTGGGGGACCTAGCAGCTGTATTTTTAGCATTAAGATTGGAAGTTAGGAAAGTTGCAAGCAGAAGCTGAACAGAGCAAGTACCTGAAGGGGAGGTATTAATTTTGTACTCTGCTGTATATCTGTGGAAAAGAATTTCACTTTCCTCTGGACTGACCTTTATTGAGAGTTTTCTTTATTTACAGAGACGTGTGCTGACATTTGTACAATTTTATACTTGTCAAAGAGAAAGCCAAAAACATTTAGTTTCAAATTTTGAATGCTCTGTGTATGTGTGTGAATGCACACACACAAACACACACACACACACACACACAGAGAGAGAGAGAGAGAGAGAGAGAGAGAGAGAGAGAGAGAGATGCAAAGTTGCATTTCTCTAGGATCACAAGGGCAGCCTGAAAGTCACTTCTGTGGGTCTGTATTCCATGTGTCTTGTAGGATCTGTTGAGCAACTGGTGTGGCTACTTCCCACACCAAGGGTACATTTTCTCCGGAAGCTGACCATTGTAGCTTAGAAATTACGACATGGCAACATTTATTACCAGAGTGGCATAGGCTCTGTCATTGTAAATGTGACTACAACTTCGTTCTGGCAATGGATGAATTTTGTTTATAGCAGTGCACCATGCGTCCAGTGTACATTGTCATAGTAATACGCAGAAGAATACTGAAATGATTCCCATATCACAGTGTCTTGCATAGTGCTAGCACACGTCTCAATCACTTCAAAGTGTGCACGTGTTGCCAAAGAGGGCACAGTGTCCAAGATCCTGGGCCTGGAATCACAGCACACCACAGGGACATTCCCTTGCATGCCAGTAGAACACAGTCTCCCAGCTGAGTGAAAAGTAACTTGTATTCATTACACATAAAGCAGCAGTTAATGAAACTCTATATGCAAGCGTTTCCATCTCAGCTGAACCAACATTTTCAATGACTAGCTCTGTGGAGAAGTGGAGCAAGAGGGCGAGAGAGACCTCCAACTATCTCTCCCTCTTGCTCTCCATGAAACTAGTCAATGGAGAACATTTATATTGCCATATCAGGAGACGGGAAGGAAGTAGGGATGGGCAGTGGCTAAGATAACAGCTGGGAAACCTGAAATGGATTTGAACCATATGAGGATAGAATAGAGAGTAAGATCAGGGAGATAACAGAGATGGAAGTGGATGGATTGCACTGCCAATTTTCTAGAGTGGGGAAAAGAAACAGGAGAAGGTCCTCAGATAGTCTTGATGATCTGGGAGTCTAGGCCTATGCCTGTACACTAAGTTTTCTTATTAGTTAGGTACAAATAGTTGGGTGGCCAAACCGTCTGGGTCTCAGATAACAAGATTTCTTATGTGGAAACAACCAGAGAAAAGGGTATGACAGGGAGCCAAAGGTAGGCAAGCAAGCATTTATAGGTTCTCTTGAACCCCACGTGGAGCAAGCAACCCAGATTCTCCTTGAACTCTCTCAGTTTGATGAAAAAGTAGGAAAATAGCTTAAAGACTTCATATTCCTATTAATGGTTTTAAAGTTTAAATGGTTTTAAGCTGCTTTTATTCTGTGCTGTTTTTTTAAATATTGTAAATTAATTTGTTATATATATTGATATCTATTTATAGCTGATAGTTTTGGGGGTTGTTTTTTTAGCTGCATCCGTTTTTAGTTCATGTTGTGAGCCATCTTGGGCCTTGCGCTGGGAGAAGGGCGGAATTTAAACAAAACAAATAATGACAGGTTCCAAAGTGGGAACAAAGAAAATAACAGACCCAGAAGGAGAATGGCTAGGTGGACTGTTGTCCCAACACACCTGCCCGCACCTGCCCTCACTCTGCCCAGTGGCAGGGCCAGCCCAAAACTTGGGTAGAATGCAATGGGCCTGCTCCAGTTCTGAGCGCAGATGTAGCATTTTAGGGTTTGGGATTTAAGTCAAGGCTGCTCTCAAGGACACCCGTTTCCTCTGATGCCACGTTTTTGTTTTAGAGAATTCAAGAGCAGGCCTAGCTGCAGAGTTTATGAAACTGAACTACACATCAGGACATCTCAGTATGGAGATGATGATAATAGTAATGACCTGATGTGGCAGATTATTGTGAGGATTACAAGAAGAGAGGTATGGACACTCTGAAGTACTATATACATGCCTGTTTTTATTATATGATTTTTGTTGTGGGTTCTGCTAACCAAGTTTATCTAAAGGAATGGGAGATGCCAAAGTGTGATCTTCTCTTGAATCCCATTTTCTTGTACCATGATTTTCTTTCTTTTTAACGTGAAAACTTGTACATTTAAGAGTACATCAGTGGATCTTTATAATATCATCTTACCTTACTGGTGTGTTGAGTTGTTCATTTTTATTAAAGTGTCAGATATTATGGTAGCATCATAAAAATCCTGTATACGGAAATTGATCATTCTGCACTCTGATGTACAGTTTTTGCTGGGTGTAGTAAATAAGGCGTGGGGCTGCGTCATAAACAAAATATCAAACCCAGTGCACATTTATCTGTGCAGTAGGTAAATCACCACAAAACTGAAGATCGCAGCTCAATAAATGCTGATAAAGAAGATCCTTTAGGATTACATTATAGGTAGCAGACATTTTTGCATGGTCCAACTTTTGTGTCCTTGTTATTGCAACATTAGCATGGTCCCAGTGTTTTCTTTTTGCTGAGTTTGTGTATATAAGATTATGAATAAAAGCATAAAGAGAGTCAGCTGAAGTTCCAGCATCTGGTTCTCACGGGGGCCAGCCAGATGACTCTGGGAAACCGACTAGCAGGACCCAAGCACAAGAGCACTCTCTCCTTATGTGGTTTCCAGCAACTGTTATTTAGGTGTTATGGCTTCTGACCATGGATGCAGAACACAGCCATCCTAGCTAGTAGGCACTAGTCATCTTATCATCTTGCTACCCTTTCTCCATTGCCCTATATTGTCATTCCAGTTCGGGGTTCGGCAACACCCAGACATAGTATTTCTTCCATCATGTTCTCCTGCCAACAGCTTCTCTGTACACTTTTAGAGAGACCCTCCTTGTGAACCTGACTCTCTTTTGAGTTCCCTTCCCATTATGGCTTCATGTGGGGTCAAAAATACAGACTATAGATTGATGTTTGGATCATCAAATGCATGAACATTGGCAGCCCATTGTTTTTGCATAGTAGACATTTGAGTAAAGCTATGTACAGTGGTAAGGGACGTGGGTGGCGCTGTGGGTTAAACCACAGAGCCTAGGGCTTGCCTATCAGAAGGTCAGCGGTTCGAATCCCCACAACGGGGTGAGCTCCCGTTGCTCGGTCCCAGCTCCTGCCCACCTGCAGTTCGAAAGCACATCAAAGTGCAAGTAGATAAATAGGTACCACTCCGGCGGGAAAATAAACAGCGTTTCTGTGTGCTGCCCTGGTTCGCCAGAAATGGCTTAGTCATGCTGGCCACCTGACCCGGAAGCTGTACGCCGGCTCCTTCGGCCAGTAACGCGAGATGAGCGCCGCAACCGCAGAGTCGGACACGACTGGACCTAATGGTCAGGGGACCTTTTACCTTTACCTTTATGTACAGTGGTACCTTGAGTTACAAACACCTCAGGTTACAAACGCTTCAGGTTACAAACTCTGCTAATCTGGAAGAGTTACCTGGAATTGAGAACTTTGCCCCTGGATGAGAATGGAAACCGTGTGCCAGAGGCGCAGCAGCAGCAAGAGGCCCCATTAGCGAAAGCATGCCTCTAGTTAAGAACAGTTTCAGGTTAAAAACGGACCTCTGGAATGAATTAAGTTCATAACTAGAGGTACCACTGTATAACAGTTCACTGAAGCCCAAGTGAAATCAACTGGAGATGTTTGCAGGCTCCATAATACAGTGGTATCTTGGTTGTCGAACAGCTTGGCTCCCGAACAAATCGGCTCCCGAACGCCACAAACCTGCAAGTGAGTATTCCGGTTTGTGAACGTTTTTCCGAAGCCAAACATCAGACACAGCTTCCACATCTTCCGATTGAGTGCAGGATTAAGTTTGACAACCAAGGCACAGGGTCCCCTGGTATTTTTGGCTTAAAGAGCATAGGAAGTTGGGCTAGCAAACACCCCTACCAGAGCCCCTTGAGAGTACCGGTAACTGCCTATTGGAGTAGAAAACACTGGGTTAGATGGACTTCTTATATTAACAGTTAACTTCTTGTGTAATTTATAAACTGTGAAGAAAATATAGAGGAGGTTTTCTTTCCTCATTTTCTCAGCACAGATAGAGTCTGCCTGCAAAAGGTTTTTGGCAGGTTGATTTTGAAGGATTTGACCAAGGGAAACAGTGTTTTCCAGTCACAATTTCTAAAATTTGCTGTCTGCCAAGTTTGATGCCCTCTGCATTCTACAGAGCTATAATTTTTCACCAGTAAGATATTATGATCCATTGGAATAAGGATGTTTCTGAAAATAAAGGATCTGCAGCAACCCCATTAGGAAGTGATAGGAACCATTGTTTCTCGTACATATATAAAATCATTCAGCACCTTCTCTTCTATCCCAATGAGAGGTGAAGGTTGTGTTTGATGAATTACCGTAGCTAATATTTAACGGTCCTATACAACATATATTGCTGTTTACATGTGCTAGAAAACAGGTCATTTCTGTAGATTTTCCAATTTGTAACCGTAAGCGTGTGGGTATGGTTATATCTTCAGATACAAAGATATATCTTTGTATGTTTTCGTATTGAGGGTGGAGGGGGGTGTCTATGTATCTCAGAATTCAAAGTTGCTTGATATTTTAAAGCTGAAAATTAGATTTGTTGTTTTTTTATTATTCTGTTCTGGGCCCCAAGTTATATTTGAGTGTCCTTCACCCTTTTATTCCTTTATTATTTATAACCCACACTCTTTGAGCAATGACCAGGACTAATCTGTAACCTTCTGTCCTTCTGTCTGATTCGCTTGCTTTTGGAAACGGGAGGACTGAAGCAAATATTTTGAAACTTCTTGTTCCGACACATATAGAAATATATATATTTCATGCTTCTGATGCTGAAATGTGACTTACTGGAGCTTTTGCCTTTCCTATTCATTCTCAGTAGAATATACTTCAAAGGAGAATGGGAGAGGATAAAGAACTTCACACTTGTTATTCATTGTATTCCAATCCATTTCCATGTTGCTTCCCTTACATACACAACACACACACAGCTGGACGAAGGCTTCAATATTATGTATGTGCCGAGTGAGTTGTGAATTGCTAGCCTTGCTTATTAGTTCAACGCTTCTGGGTTTTGTGTGTCAGCCTGTGCTGTTCTCTCCCCACCGCCCCGAAATATAAGCTGCATCAAAATATATAAATAAGTGCAACTATTCATTTCTGCTCACTACACATCATAAGGAAGTGGGTCATAAAACAGCATTAGCAGTGAATCCCCTGAGGATGGAAGAAGCTCACAGGGGTTTGGTCCTCTGAATGGTCTCTGTCACTCCCTGGCAGTTAATGACTGAAATGGGATCCATTGCCACGGGGAGCTTTTAATTTCCCCTTACATTGTACAGATTGCCCTGATCCGATGCAAGGTGACAGCTACCATTTCAGTAGCTCTCATTAACAGCTTTTGTGTGTGTGTGCGAGGCAGTGGATACCATGTTTTTCCTCTGTGCTATAATGTCCACAATGCACGTATAGAGGCTGGCTACATTCTCCCTTTGGACAGGTGCAAATTAATATGGTTGCATGCAAAATTAATGCGGCTAGCAAGATACTGTGTGTGTGTGTGTGTGTGTGTGTGGATAAATATATTTCAGCTTATTTTGACTCTCGGTGCTTCTTTGGGGGCAAAACAATTAACATTCACTCTCCAGACTAATATGGGGAAGACTTGGTGTTTGAAAGCACAGGGAGACCCTGAAGGGCGCCCAGGGGAGGGGAGGGGAGGGGAGGGAACAACCCAGCAAGTTTAGGACTCAGCAGAGTAAGAGGAGAGCTCACAAAGTGAGAGAGACAGACAGAGAGATCCATGGTAAATTTTATGCAAGCTGGTAGTTTTGTATCCTAACAAGATGCTTACTGGACAGCTGGGTAGAAATCTCTTCACATAGTTCACGTCATATAGTTCAAATGCTGTAATTGATCACAGTATTTCAAGAGAGCCGAAGCCTTAAAATGCTATGCAATCCTCTCTATGACTATTTAGAAATCCTGGGAAAGTGTGCATAGGATTGCAGTCCAAACATGCTCTGCTTTTATTTACAGTGGTACCTCTGGTTACAAATGCTTCTGGTTACGAACGCTTCAGGTTATGAGCTCCGCTAACCCGGAAGTAGCTGCTCCTGGTTGCAAACTTTGCCCCAGGATGCAAATGGAAATTGTGTGCCAGAGGTGCCCATGCAGCGGGAGACCCCATTAACGAAAGGATAAGAACGGTTTCAGCTTAAGAACGGACCTACAGAATGAATTAAGTTTGTAACCAGAGGTACCACTGTACTTTGTCTGTTTTACAATTTTTGCACATGTATGTGGCCGTGTTTGTATGTGCACAGGAACTCCTACTGCTGCTGCTGCTGCTCCTGTTAGATGTACATAAGAAACTGTCTTATCTACTCTGACTAGCAGGAGGCATCCAGGGTCTCAGGCAGGAGAAGGTTTTCCCCATCACCTGTTAGCATCTTGCATGCCAAGCATATGCCCTGCCACTGAGTTATTATGCATTGTTCTCCATGTGTTGGTTATGTTTCCGTGAAGATAATGTTCAAAGAGGAAAAATTAAAAAAAACCCACAGAAATTCAACTCGTTTAATCCCTGTTTATGCATACTTTGAGACTTTATTAGTCCTTTCAGTTGGCTCTTCCCTATTAGTATTCCTTCATTAAATAAGAACTCAATGCCTCTTAATTGCTTTCTTCACTATGCACATTTCATCCGAATTTGCCCTAAAAGTTTTGGATAGAGGGGAAGTCTTAAGAGAGAAAATGGAGGGAAATGGGTTAGGCATTAAGGAGTCTCATATATTCATGGACAGTAATGGGGCATTGGATCATTTGCTGCAGGCTTTTGTTAAGCAAAGCTTACAAAAAGGGCTTTGAGGGCCCATTTCTATGTGCTCAACAGAGTTGCCCAAACCAGCTGCATGCTGGTGTGATATCAAGGATGCTGGTTCAAATGTAGGAGCAAGAGATTCAGAACCACGGACAGCAATCCCAGAGTGGAGAATGGGAAAAGCCAATTGTTACAACGCAGGCTTGCTAAAATTGCCAGATCTTAGTAGCCTGGCCTGAGTGATCAAGGCCAAACTTTGCCTTCTGAGTCTTGCAATCTGCCTGTTATAGACCCAGTCTCTTGGTGCAGTCATTGTGTTTTTCCAGGCAATGGAGCTTGCTCTGTGAAAGTTCTGCAGGAGTTTTTTTGATCCTCAAAGGAGTCAGCATTCCATTCCTCAGAGTTGCACCCTCAGAATTTGGAGGAATAGGTGCAGAATCTGAAGCCCGCAGGTCTTACTTGGGCTTCAGGGCAAAGACAGGTAGCAAAGTCTTTAAATGACTTTTGTCCATGTTCATGCAATATAGCAGATTCTTAGAGATTGCCCTCAAGGGGAAAATTTCCCTCTGCTTTGTAAGTAGACCTCAAAAAGGATAAAGGTAAAGGTAAAGGGACCGCTGACCATTAGGTCCAGTCGTGTCCGACTCTGGGGTTGCCGGGCTCATCTTGCATTACTGGCCGAGGGAGCCGGCGTACAATTTCTGGGTCATGTGGCCAGCATGACAAGCTGCTTCTGGTGAACCAGAGCAGCGCACGAAAATGCCGTTTACCTTCCCGCCGGAGTGGTACCTATTTATCTACTTGCACTTTGACGTGCTTTCGAACTGCTAGGTTGGCAGGAGCTGGGACCGAGCAACGGGAGCTCACCCCGTCGCAGGGATTCGAACCGCCAACCTTCTGATCAGCAAGCCCTAGGCTCTGTGGTTTAACCCACAGCGCCACCCGCGTCCCTCAAAAGGATAGAACTAACTATTTACATGGAACTTTCCGTTTCCCTGCCTTCTCCAACTAAGCCATACTTAGTTGTCAGCTAACTATGACATCTTCAGAACCAGAGGTGCCAAACATCAGATTTCAGGATAAGCAATAATACATTAAATTGAACAGTTTCAAAGGTCTTCAGGAACTTAAAAACAACAACAACAACAACAACAACAACAATCTGAAAGACATGATAGGTATATACTGACTTGAGTGTTACCAACTTAATTTTGAGTTTGTTAACAATGTTTCAGCCAGTAAGCAAAAAGACTAAAATAGTTTTCTAATGGGATGAGCCTTGAATATGCAAAAGGTGTACCGTGGGGGGCCTTTAGAAAGATGCTTTATTGATGCTAAAATACGTATAATTAATAGCTTGTTAATTTCAGATGATAGGTTTTAGCACATAACTGGACAGTTGTCACCCAGTTTTGGGGGGCAATCCAGGTATCTTCCTTTAATGAAACACTTCTAATGGAGAGAACTAGCAGTCTTTTGTTTCTGGAAATGTGCAACATCTGTGCACATTACTGTAATCTACTACAGTAGTTTGTGTAGTTTTAACTGTTCTTGAAAATGTTCTATAGGCATCTATTGATGGTGAATATGACATCACTGATGAAATGTGAAATAATTCCTCCCGTTTGAGCATTTCCATGCCACATGCCGGAAAGGATTTCATAGGAAGCCCTATAAAAATAAAAATAAAAGTTGTGAATGTCATCAAGACTTACTTCCTCTTTCTCAGCAATACATTCTGTATCATGAGAGACAGTGTGGAGTAGTGGTTAGAGTGGTGGACTAGGACCTGGGAGACCAGGGGTCAAAACCCAACTAAGCCATGAAGCCCATGGTGACTTTGGGCCAGTCACTGTCTCTCAGCCTAACCCACCGCACAGGGTTGCTGTGAAGATAACATGGAGGAGAGAAGTGTTATGCCAACTTGAGCTCTTGGGATTAAAGGTTGGGTTTAAATAGAATAATAAATAATGAAATTATGAAACTTACTCACCCCACATCTTAAAATTTAGCTATCTGTGTGCTTTCCTTCTCCAGCATTGAAGCCTACACCTCCCACTTCTTGTGCCTGCACCCACTGAAAGAGCTGCCCTCCTTTAATGCAATTCTAGGTGCTTATGTTTTAGCTAGGGGTGGGGTCTTGTGTCTCTGGTGCTGCACTGGGATGGGCTGAAAAAGGGGGGTGCTGCTGTTTCATCTTCATGAAAGGCCCTGTGATAGTCAATGCCAGAACGTATGAAGCCATAAATGTTGCCTTTGACATGAGATGTTATTTTTGCCAACCCCCTTTTTGCTCACAAGAGTGTTTCTGGAATATGCCAAGTTGTAAGGCTGTTCCTAACTGCAGGACAAGTTAGTGCTTTGTGATAAAAGGTGCAGAAATAGACAGGTGCAACTCCCAGGCACAGCAGGTGTGCAGGTTGAAGCACCATGATTGACAAGCTAGGAGTGCTATGGAGTTTCACTTGAGGGATGCCGTTTATAGATAATACGCAGCACTTGTACCAGACGGGGAGTAAACCCCAGAGAAACATTCACTCTCCCTGTTTTTCAGTTTACCACACACATGGCCCTAGTATACCACTCAAGAAATCAGGTAAGAAGTTACCACAAGGGTCCCATTCATGAAGGAATATGTGAGTGACAACACTGATAACATGGTTTCAGAGTTTAAAAAATAAATTTTATGAGAGACAATTCTGTAGCCTTAAGACACAATGTGTGCGCATATACACTCATGCACCCGCAGTTCTTGTTTACAAAAAGACATTAAACTTTACAACGTGTTGTGCGAGGTGTCCACACATATAATGTTTTGAACTACGGTGAAGGTCTCATTTTTTGTATGCAACCCCGAGTTAAAAATAAAACTTACACAACATACAATTAACAGAGGAGTTGATAACTAATGGCTTCTTAATTGAGCAAAGTAGGATATGTCAGTTTAGAAAAGAAGTAGCTGACCTGATGGAATGAGGCCATTTTGTTCTGAAGATGGAAAAAAAATAACCTTCTCAATGGAGCTTGGAGAGTCTATTGTTCGGCAAAGGCAGGTTTTTCAACAGGCCCTGGTTATACGGCCTCTTTCAAGTCTGGATCATAAGCCTATTTCTCCCACTATTGAGCAATTACTCACAGGACTTTCAGTCTCATTGTCTCAGGTGATCAGCTCCCTTCCCATGTCCACGAGGAAGGTCACAATCTGGCTCTCGGTGCCTGTATGAATTCCTCTGACATGGAGGGAGACATCATTGCCCCCTCCCATCGCACGCACACAAATGGAACAGGCTGTACTACAAATGCCACTCTTCTCAGTTGCACAGTACCAGAAAGAAAACCTGCTTTCCTGAAATGTTATTGAGGTGTGTATTTTAAAACACCGACATCACAAAAACCTTTCCTTTTTTAAAAAAAACCAAATGTTTTAAGACTATATTGAAACCATCTTCTTTAAGTCATTGCTGGAAGCATTTAAAACTCGGAGAGAACTCAAACTACTGGTGAGGGAGAATCTCCTGCCCTACTGAAATAAATTGGAAATGTATGAAAATACCCCTGTGCTACTGCTTAGCTCTCATATATGGGGCTTGCACGAAAGGCCTTACTAGTAGAACATTGTACCCAAAATGCTTTTAAGTTTCCAGTGGCATTCCTGCCCTTTGGAGGTGCATGTGTTGTTTTCCTTTGTCAAAGGTGTGAAAATTGTAATTCTCATGTTTGGTGAACTGTGGGGTCCAGGGTGGAGTGAAAGAGAAAGGAAATTGTATTTAAAATACAAAAAAGCACCCATTTAATTAAATGGCAGCACTTGGGATTTTATTTAGTTTGCATTACAGAAGGAATTTCGACTTCCACTGCTACCACCTGCTGCCAAGCTGAGCCCGAAGCATTGTTACTGTGTCTTTTCAGATGCAGGTGAACTTAGTGCTCAACCACTTTCACAGTCCAGAAAGCATGACATTCCTTGTTACCAGTGGGAGGAAAGGCTAATTGAGAAGTGTGTATAAAAGCTGTAATGAGTAGCATTTACATGTATTGATTAGAAGTAGGGCCACCGTCTCTCATTTATCACCACCAGCAGCTGTGAAATCCACCCCCCCCCCCCGTCGATTGGCAAGGCTCATTTTCCTGCTCTCTTGGTTCTTTATTGCTTTTCCCTTCTCTCTCTCTTCTTCCCCTCCCTGCCACTCCTTCCCCTCCCCTCGCTGAACCAGAAGGCTGATCCACCGACTGGAATGGGCTGGTAATTACTCCAGCGACTCCACCAGCTGCCACAATTGCCAAACCGTTGGAGTGAAAAATTCCATCCTACATTTCCGATTTTTTACATTACGACTGCATAATCATATTTGACGAATAATTAACCTGGGTTAATACTTCAGAGAGCCATTTGCAAGTAAATTGATAAGCCGAGTGCTGGAAAAAGGGGCTTGTGTGGGCGAGAGCTTTAGGCAGCTGCACCCAACAGCCAACTGGCCAGGATCTCCTAATGTATGCCCACCTCCTGACCATCTTAATTAAGAGTGGCATGCAGCCACCTCTGAGTGTCCTACATGCTGCTTTAAAGGCAGCAGAGCTCTAAATCAAGCAAAACAAGACCCTGAACTTTATGGCACCTTACTTTAGAGGAATAATGGATACTTTCCCTTTCCTTTGTCTTTTGGTTCAATTTTTGTTTCCGTGTGCATTGAATTACACTGAATATTGCTGTGGACTTCAGTGAGGATGTGTTAAATACAAGAGACGTTTCTGTATTGTGAACGACAACCATCGAAAGCAATTACGTTTTGCCAGCTGAATTTCAGGATTCCTATGAATCTATCTGCTATACTGAGGCAGACCATTCACCCATCTAGCCTATTACTGGCAGGGGCTTTTCAAGATTTCAGGTGGATATTTTCCCCAGCCCTTTATTCTGCCTGGTATAGTTTTAGCTGGAGATGCCAAGGAAGGGGAGGCAATGGGGAGGTCATGACCCAGATTGTCCACCGGAGTTGGCTGCTGACTTGGGGTGTGTGTGTGTGTGTGTGTGTGTGTGTGTGTAATTCACAGAAGCACAACCTCTGGGTCCTGACATTGAGTGTGAGCCCAGCAACCAGGAACTGCCTGAATTGGAGACCCCCTGAGCCAGGACAGCTTCTGATTAGAGCCCACAAACTAGATCCCACCAAGGGATCATCTTCCATCTTGCCAAGTGCATTATGCTTGTTGGGGCTGGCAATGTGGCCAGCCAATAATAACAGAAAGCGTCAGCAAGTGGGCAGACATAGTCAAGCTCAGGAAATATTTAAGGCAGAGCTGGGATTTTTATTTTGGTCAGGTGTTCCTTGGAAGGGGTCACAGCTAAATGTTTGCAGGGACCACTCCTTCTGACTCACTTTCTGCCATGCCATCTCCCTCTACCCCCCATTCTTCCCACCCAGTGGGCTTTTCTGGAGGTACAGATATGCTCTTACCGGAGGTCTGAACTGATCACTTGCATCAGTTCAGGAATTTTAACCTAGGCTGGGAGCCACGTGAAATTATGCTGTGGACTGCAGGTAACCCAAGGGTCACAGTTTAACACACACACCCCGGCCACCAATATAATAGTTCAGTTAGCACCTGGCACTCTTTGGAACATGTCTAATTTTCTGTAGGACCTCTCCAAGATCCTGTGTTTGAACATCCTTGTTTCTGATTCCAGTGATTAATCTTTTGAGATGCTGTTCCATATCTGACCTGCTCTGGATCTGCTTTCCCCAGACTCTAACCTTACCAACCTGGGTGAAAATGTGGAAGTAGTCAGACGTGGTTGACAGATAAGAATGTAACAGAAGGAGAGCCTTCATGAATCAGACCAAAGGCTTCCCTGGTGTGTTCCCTGCTGTGGCCATCAGATACCTATGGGAAGCCCAAAAGTGGGAGATGTGGGTCAAGTAATCAGCAGACAACTTGATTTAAGGGAGAAAGCTTCTGAGTTACCAAGTTCTGTAGATGAATGGATGGGTCACCAGTAAGCTGGCAGCAGGAGATGATCCAAGAAGAAAAAGCATGTTGTAATACAAACTTCAGAAGTCTAGTTACAGGTAGGTAGCCATGTTGGTCTGCTGTAGACAAAACAAAATAAAAAAAATTTCTTCCAGTAGCACCTTAGAGGCCAACTAAGTTTGTTCTTGGTATGAGCTTTCGTGTGCATGCACACTTCTGAAGTATCTGAAGTATGCATGCACACGAAAGCTCATACCAAGAACAAACTTAGTTGGTCTCTAAGGTGCTACTGGAAGGATTTTTTGTTATTGTTCAGAAGTTTGACAGCCAGATCCCACGTGTGCATGCATTATTTGACTACTCAACATTTGACATCTCACATTTGAATGTATTGACTAATTCCATTGAAAATCATTGTGTCTGAGGTGATAGGAGGCAATATGCAAATTTCACATGTGGTTTTGATAAGCGATTGCTTATTAGCACATGCACATGACCTCTTGGCAGTGCCCTCACCAAGCACCAGATGAACAAGCACCAGAGAAGCAGCCCTCTTTTAATAATGCCGTCCTCACATTATGTGTAAATCTATATCCCAAGCCCCAGTGAATTTACTTTTCCAGCACTGAATAAGAATCTGACTACTCATTGATTCTGTAGATACTTTAAAAAAGGTCTTAGAGGAGAAAGAAAAAACAGCTATAGTAATGTAGCCCATGTAACGTATGGAGGTAAGGTAAGCATAAAGAGAGATTTAACACCCAAGTACAGTCTCCTTCCCAGCAGGTACTCAGACCTTTCAGAAGACTGCTGGAAGCAGCTAGTTCTCTCCAAGAGTGGTCCTTCTTTGTTGTTGTCATTCAGTCGTTCAGTCGTGTCTGACTCTTCGTGACCCCATGGACCAGAGCACACCAGGCACGCCTATCTTTCACTGCCTCCTGCAGTTTGGCCAAACTCATGCCAGTCGCTTCGAGAACACTGTCCAACCATCTCGTCCTCTATCGTCCCCCTCTCCTTGTGCCCTCCATCTTTCCCAACATCAGGGTCTTTTCCAGGGAGTCTTCTCTTCTCATGAGGTGGCCAAAGTACTGGAGCCTCAGCTGCAGGATCTGTCCTTCCAGTGAGCACTCAGGGCTGATTTCTTTAAGGATGGATAAGTTTGATCTTTTTGCAGTCCATGGGAATCTCAAGAGTCTCCTCCAGCACCTTAATTCAAAAGCATCAATTCTTCGGCGATCAGCCTTCTTGATGGTCCAGCTCTCACTTCTGTACATTACTACTGGGAAAACCATAGCTTTAACTATACGGACCTTTGTCGGCAAGGTGATGTCTCTGCTTTTTAAGATGCTGTTAAGGTTTGCCATTGCTTAAATGTCCTTAATTTGCCTTTACAGCTAGTTACACATAACTCTATTCCATAGCACATCTGTGTGGTGGTTTTCACCTCTATTCAGTATCCAATACATGGTGTGGCATAACCTCATCATGATGGCATCACATGATGTTTGCAGGCATCATGGAATTGTATGAAATACTGATCAATTGCTGTGTAGACGAGACCATTTCAAACCATGCAGATGAAGCTGGCAAAACGAGATTTAAAAACAAATAAAGAAGTCTCCTTTGATTATTACAGGAAACCTTTAGACTAAAGAGCTTTGGGGTATTAACCATATTCTTATTGCATGTTTAAATAAACAGGTTTTGACAAATTTAATTTAATTTAACAAAATTTAATTGTATTTTTATTTTAGTGTATTTTATGTAGTAAAACTACTATCACACCTAACCTAGCCAAAAAAAAAAAATAGTCCGTTTTTTTTTTGGGGGGGGGTGTAGTGGCATTGTGTTAATTTATTCTTTCTTTAAAATCAAGGAGTCATTACAGGCCATTGTATTTCAGAGGAATGTTCTCTTTAGGTGGCCTTCATCTAATATACAAAGAGGAACCTCTTAAAACATGTCTTGTGTGCTGGCGAGATGGAAAGTCGGCATAGGCCATTTGTCACGGTATGAGGTAATGTAGGGAGAACTAGTTCCTTTTCAGAGCTCAACAGTAGCACTAAGTGAAATCAATGGCCAAACAATCTAACACAATTGGTCACATATTGATAGAATTAAACACCGCTGTTAACGTGACTTGTCATTGATCTGACAAAAACAGAGTCCAGGGGTAAAAGTCGCCTGAAGCTTTTAGGCTCTGTGTTTATGCAGCAGAGGCTGGGGGAAGTATTTGCTCACCCTGAATCTAGCAAAACATTTAAAAATGAACAAACCATTGCCTACATTCTCCATTCCAGAAGAAGAAGAAGAAGAAGAAGAAGAAAAAAACAGAACATAAACCTATTTGTTATAATAAGCAGGACTGGACACTTTTCATTTAGTTCTGCCACCCTGTAACAGTCCTGTGTCAAGTTCTTCTGAACTAGTGGTAAAACTTACTCTGTGCCTTACAGAGGGAGGAGAAGGTGTCACGGGACTGGAAGAAATTTAAAGATTATTTAGTTAAATCAGTAAAATTGAATATTTGAGCAGAATTAAATAGAACAGCGGCTTTAGCAGGTTTATGTTAGATAAAATTGTTAGCAAGATATTTTTGTGTGAAAGATTTATTTGTTAGAAAATATGTTAAGATTTGGTGTTTAAGTTAAGATATGATTAAGTAAAGTAAAGCACATTAAAAACTGAGCAAATGTGAATAGAATAAGATACAAAGCTACCTAGAAGATATATATGATTTTGAAGACAGTGGAGGGAATGGGGGAAGTCCCCTAAAACAGAGAAGATAGTAACAAGAAAAGTAAGAGGATAAGTGTTAGTTTAAAGGTTTGTATATGTTTCTTTTTATTGTAATTGTTGGATTGTGTTTTTGTGCTGTGTTTATGTATTGTATTTCTGTATTGTTAATGTTGGTGTTTATGCTATGTTTTCCTTTTGTCTTAATAGAAAATAATAAAATCTTATAAAAAAAAAAAAACTTACTCTGTGCCTTGACATCATCACACAGTGTTACCCCCCCCCCCCAGCACAACCAGTACAGGCACAATCCACAGCACTGGTAATGGGGGGCAGGGTAGGGAGACATAAACGGAGAACTCAACATAGACATTCCATTTGGGGAAATAGGCCCCCTTTACTTATAATATGCTTTTCTGTCCTCAGATCGCGTAGTAGAACAACCCGTTCAAAGGAAGTGCCACATTTAGCATCCGGATTGTTGTTGTTGTTCAGTCGTGTCCGACTCTTCGTGACCCCATGGACCAGAGCACGCCTATCCTTCACTGCCTCTCGCAGTTTGGCCAAACTCATGTTGGTAGCTTCGAGAACACTGTCCAAGCATCTCATCCTCTGTCGTCCCCTTCTCCTTGTGCCCTCCATCTTTCCCAACATCAGGGTCTTTTCTAGGGAGTCTTCTCTTCTCATGAGGCGGCCAAATTACTGGAGCCTCAACTTCAGGCTCTGTCCTTCTAGTGAGCACTCAGGGCTGATTTCTTTGAGAATGGATAGGTTTGATCTTCTTGCAGTCCATGGGACTCTCAAGAGTCTCCTCCAGCACCATAATTCAAAAGCATCAATTCTTCGGCGATCAGCCTTCTTTATGGTCCAGCTCTCACTTCCATACATTACTACTGGGAAAACCATAGCTTTAACTATACGGACCTTTGTCGGCAAGGTGATGTCTTTGCTTTTTAAGATGCATCCGGATAGCCAAAAGAAAAATCTCCACAAGATTTTTGTCTAGAGCAGATTTTCGATGGTTTCACATTGCAAACAAGTCACAAAATATGGGGCAGGGTTGAATCCCATCTTGATGCCTCATGCTCAATTTCAAAGAGCCCAAACTTTATGACATTAAGTTACTGATTCTGTAAATTTTCACCCTAGATGCCTAGAATATCTAGAGTGGCTGGGGAAACCCAACCTGATGGGCGGGGTATTATTATTATTATTATTATTATTATTATTATTATTATTAATCCTGGACTGGTTAACTGGTGTGGCCATGTCACCACCTAGAAGCTGGTTTGGAAGCTGGTTTAAAAGCCAAGATGCGCTTTTAATGTGTGGGCACATTTGCTCTGGGTAGAAACGGTGCCATTCTCCCAGCCTGATTTTATTGACGTGCGTGGCTCTCAAGCACAAGGAAGTGTTTTGACTGCTACTGCAATAATATAAGAGTTGTGTCTAAGCGTGGCTTAGATATTGATACAGGGGAAACAAATGGCACAAATGCCCCAGGTTTCCTATCTCTCCATTTTTCTGTCACGTTAAAAGTAAGCAATGTAATAACTTCCACCCTTCCAAGGGGAAGAGGGCTCTCAAGCTCTTCCTGTAAGGGCAGCATGGAAACCTCTCCATTGTGGGGTTGTCTTCACATGTGTGTGATACATACTTGTGGAGAAGGGAAGCATGGATCCGCTTTGTCTGGCTTCCTCCAGCATTTCTGTTTGCATTCAGGCCTCATGTTATCCACTCCCTTTTAGGTACTAAAATAAGAGATTTTCAAAGTAGCTAGAAACCCTATTCCTTTACGTCTAGCCACTTTGCCATAGATCTGCTGAAGTTGGATTTACCTTGAAAATAGGACATCAGTTGCATTTCAAGTTTCTAAAAATGTATTTTACGTACAGTATTCACTTCATCAACGTCATTGTAATTATCCACCACATGGCAGTTTAAATAATTCTATGCAGAAAACGATAACCTCCTCCTTTGCTCAGATTTTTGGCTCCCCGGCTCTTCATTTCTCCTGCCATACTTTGAGTCCTCTGTTAGCCGTTACAAATGCTGGCTTTCCTTTGATGCATTAAATTAAAACTATTTTTAAAGTAACATTTTTGTTACGGTCCGTCTCCTGGCTGCTGCTGAACACCAACATGCATGATGAATATCAAATAAAAACTTAGGTAGAAAATTGCAGCCGTGCTTTAGGATAGAATATAGCTACTGTTCTGCTGAATGGACTGGCAGGTACATTTTAACATCCCAGTGCTCAGGGTTGGACATTAATGGGACAGTGGCTGTGCAACCCTGAAGCTGAGAAAGAGCAGCAAAAGGATAAATTTGTATGTCAGCCTCTCAAGACAGCTATCTCCATTTTTTAAATTTGTTGGTAGGCACCAATTAGTCTAACATCCCAAATCAAGGTAAAGGTAAAGGGACCCCTGACAATTAGGTTCAGTTGTGTCCGACTCTGGGGTTGTGGTGCTCATCTCGCGTTACTGGCTGAGGGAGCCGGTGTACAGCTTCCGGATCATGTGGCCAGCATGACTAAGCCGCTTCTGGCGAAACCACAGCAGCGCACGGAAATGCTGTTTACCTTCCCGCTGGAGCGGTACCTATTTATCTACTTGCACTTTGACGTGCTTTTGAACTGCTAGGTGGGCAGGAGCTGGGACCGAGCAACGGGAGCTCACCCCGTCGCGGGGATTCGAACCGCCGACCTTCTGATCAGCAAGCCCTAGGCTCTGTGGTTTAACCCACAGTGCCACCCGCGTCCCTGACAGGCTAAATAAAGTCCAGTTAATACATTATCAGAGAAGCATTGGAGCCATTACCCTCTGGCTCTGCTGCCGTATTTTGGTTTGAACAGTGGCCAGCCAGATGCTTCTGGAAACTCACAAACACGATAAGTATCCCCTTTACTTTGTCCCCAGTGCCCCCATATGTAATAAGCACCAGGCCATATGTGACAAGCATTAGACCATATGTGAAAAGCACCCCCTGTTCTTTGTCTCCCTGTCCGCACTAGAGCCATAGTGACTCTAAATATGGAGGTACCATGCAGCTATCATAGCTAATAGCCATTTATTGACCTATCATCCATGAATTTGTCTAACGCTTTTCAGTTAAGTTAGTAGCCATCACATCTGGTGGTGAATTGCACCATTTAATTATGTGTTGTATAAAGAAATGCTTCCGCTTGTCAGTCTCAAACTACTGCCAGTCAATTTCATGGTATTCTATTATTATGAGGGAAAGAGAAACCATTGTCTCTATCCATGTTCTCCATAGCACTGTTTTCTGGTTAAAACAGAAATTCCTCAAAGATTATTGGCAGATCAGACTGTCTAGACTCCATTCTTGGAAAACAGCAAAAATGTCAATACTGTTATAGATTTGGGAGGGGGACTCCCCTAAACCCTAGAAATTAATAAATGGTAGGATTTTGATTATTTGAGATGTGAAGGGAGAAATACCATCTGCAGAGGAATTCCCGGGATAGAGTATGCAAAACGACCTGGCCAAGCTAGGGCCGTTCAGAAACAATACAGGGCCATTGAGGGCCACTGGCAATGCCAGAGAGCTGTCCTTCCCCCCCTTTGCCCTAAGGTGTGAACAGAGACTGGGGGTTTGGAAGGTTGTCAGGGCAACTGGGTGTGAGGTGACAGGAAAAGAGAGTCTTGAGCTGAGAAGAATATGGCCAGAAAGAATGTGCTCTTTTCCTACGAGTCAGTGGGGAAAAAATGAGTTGTTGAATATTTAATAGGAATGGTGAAATTGATAAATTATTGCACCCCGTGTTATGCTTTCCCAAGAAGTGGTACACTTTGCTTTCCCCGTATGGCAGCCCATTTAGTCGAAATCCTTTCTGGCCTTTGGCACACATGACATGGAGAAATCACCATGTAGAACCTATTCATTACACACATGATAACTGGAACTTGGTTTGGGTTAAAATGGTCCTTACCAGTCATTATTAAATGCTGATTAAAAGCTGTACAAAGTGATTTTAACTCCCTCAGCAGTTGACTTATAAAATACACAGTTGGAAAGCAATTAAATGTGGCATGAGTTTCCAGGTACTATGCTTATCTGTAAAACTTTCTGAGAAAGTACTGCTTTCATTGTCATCGTTTATTACAGTTAATACAGAATTATATGTTGAAGTCTCTTTCACTGCAACAATGATATGTTGAAGTCTCTTTCACTGCAATGCGACCACAGAATAAAATTGAAATGTGCCTTCCAATTGACTCATGTCTTTCGAGTTCCTGAGTTCATGATACGTGGAGCTTTAATTCATCTTAAAGGGAAGGCTGCAGCTGATATTTTTCTTATACAATTGTCCAACCAAGGACAACTCCTTAGAAGCACGTGAGAGTTTTACCATATATTATAATGCGTAGCACAGGCATGTGAAGGAGGTTGCATAATAAAATTTCCCAACTCATCATCTAGGATTCATAGGAGACCTGTTTGACACATCTCTAGGTAAAGTCTTAATCCTTCAAATGAGAGGATGGAAAGCTTTTGGCATGATAGAGTGGCAAAGATAAATTCATGCATACTTGTCAAGACTGATTTAGGATTTTTGTGCTTAATGACACCACCTGTAATTCTCATAGCCATAGGATTCCTCCTGTATTTTAAAAATCACCAATCCACCTTGATTATGGTCTCATCAGAGCAAAAGTTGCCTGAAATCTAGATCTTTGTAATGCAGCCCACACATTGCCCTTTTCTGTAAATTAATAGGGCAAATATTTCGTCACAAGTAGAAGAAAACCTTTTATCCCAATCCTGCACCTATTGCAGACAGAAAGGATCTGATATGCTGTGGAATTTCCTCCTTGCAGGAGACTCCCCTTCCATTTCAATGGAAGTGGAAACATTTGAATATTCCTATGGATTCAGAGCTGCCCCCACCAAGATATTCCATGATTGGGGCAATTTGCATGAGCAGGAGGATATGGGTCTGTGCATCAGCTACCGATGTCTCTCTTTCTAAGGCCAGCAATAACAGCATAGAGAAAGGCATATCTGTGAGCCAAATGAAGATGACTGAAAGTTTTTATAGTTTCACCCTCTCAATTGCATATATGTGTATTTGTACTATCAGTCTGGGTCAGCCATTAATACATTTATATCAACTGTAGTGATCCCCCTTTAAAATCAGATGGTCTTATTAAAACTTTTGTCAGGAATTATTAATTCCACTCAGGCTTTAGGGGCATTAAAGTATTTGGATTTGGGAACTGCCAGAACTTCTAGCATTTTTGGAGCCTTGTGCAAATTTGTTAGAGGGCCTTTGTCAGACTGCTTGTTTTCCTAGAAGAGAAAGAATGGTCAAGAAACTTGTTTGAGTAACTGTGTGCATTATGGCAATGGATAATTCTAAATAGCTTTACTGGCCCTTTCTGTAGCAAGACTGCCACTGTGGCTGAAGAAGTGTGTTGGGTTACTAAAAAAAAGAATAGGAAGACAATTGAACTGGCAATGAAGGAGATCGCCAAAGCACACTTAAAGATATTTAAGTTGTTCCATTCCTATGCTTTGTTGTTGTTCAGTCGTTCAGTCGTGTCCGACTCTTCGTGACCCCATGGACCAGAGCACGCCAGGCACCCCTATCCTCCACTGCCTCCCACAGTTTGGCCAAACTCATGCCAGTCGCTTCGAGAACACTGTCCAACCATCTCATCCTCTGTCGTCCCCTTCTCCTTGTGCCCTCCATCTTTCCCAACACCAGGGTCTTTTCTAGGGAGTCTTCTCTTCTCATGAAGTGGCCAAAGTACTGGAGCCTCAATTTCAGGATCTGTCCTTCCAGTGAGCTCTCAGGGCTGATTTAATCTTTAAGGATGGATAAGTTTGATCTTTCTGCAGTCCATGGGACTCTCAACAGTCTTCTCCAGCACCATAATTCAAAAGCATCCATTCTTTGGCGATCTGTCTTCTTTATGGTCCAGCTATTTCTACACTAGGCGTTCCTTATTAAGCAGATGTCCTTTTTGTTCCTCTAACTATAACTTCAGAAATATTTGATGAAAGCAAATTAAATGAAAATGTGTAGGGTTCAAGCAAAAGCTCTGTAGAAATTTCATGGGAATTAAAATAATGTTGGTTAGTGAAATTTCAACGTGTGTGCGTTCCATATATCACTAGGCTGCCTCCAGCAAAATTTGAGCTCCATCGGAAGAGTCCTGCTCAGGTGAAAGAGTATTGCGATGAAAAAGCCAGCTCTTCACCTTCCTTTCTAGTATTCCCTGGCTCTACCTAAAGACTCATTTCATCCATGATCCCTCAAATGAGCCAACCCTTAGGCACTGAGTTCTTTTTTGCCTGAGACAGGGATTCTTAAGGCTTTACAAGAAAGAAGAGTCTTTCATTAGTGCTTGTTACACTAGAACACTTGGAGCAGGTGTATGCAACACAGTGACACAATATACACAACACAGGACGCAAACCAACACAGATTCTTGCCTGCCAAGCAGTGTTACAAATGAACACGGGTATTCTCAGTGCCTCTGCCCATAGGCACTTCATCCTAATCAGCTTTGCACATTCTGTGATTTTGGTGCAAACTGAGCAGAATAAATATTTTTTTTAAAGCCTCAAATACTGTTTTTTATTCATAACTGCCTAGCCCCTGTACCTATTGGTTTGAAATTTGGAAGACTCAGACTCAGGGTCTACTAGCAGGGGCGTAGCCAGGATTTTTGTTAGGGGAGAGCTACGCCCATGACTACTAGGCTTGCAGATTTCATCCAATTCTGGGTGAAAAGTTAATAGTGTTTGTTGGTTTCCCATTAATGCCAGTGGGGGAGGCACCAGAGGCTTTGCAAAACAAGTCAAGGCAACCTCAGCCTTGGCTCAGTCTGACGTGAAGCAGAGTTTCAGGCTCCAAGCTGAAGTGGCCCACTGTCTCAGCCAACAAGCCGGGTTTCAAAATTGAATACTTTTCTGTGCACAGCTGTAATAATAATAATAATAATAATAATAATAATAATAATAATAATAATAATAATAATAATAATAATAAACTTTATTGCAGCTATAAGCTCATATATAAATAGACACGCAAATCATACCTGCCTTACAATCCATGCAAAAACAGCTAAAATAATTACATTAAAATAGAAATAATAACATAAAATATTTACAATCAGGAGAAATAAATATAAATTCAACCTATGATACTATCAGGAGTTATAGGCCCAAAAGGGGTGGAAAAGAACCATTAGGATTCCTGTAATAGGCCATTTCGCCTCTTATGGTTCAGAACCGAAGTCAGATACCCTGCCACTTGCAAGGTTACTGTTGGGTTAGAATCCTGGAGTAAAAGGGTAAGCTGGACCTCAACTGGAAGTCCAGCTGTAATCAGAATTTTAACTAAATGTAATAAATCTTATATATGTCTCAGTAATAAATATTTTCCATTGATGACAGTCTGGCAAATTCATAGAATCATCAAATTGTAGAGTTGGAAGGGACCTCGAGGGTCATCTAGTTCAACCTTCGGCAAATTGTTTTCATGTTTGGGTTTCTAATGATATATGAAAAAGACCTGAAAGGCTTTTTTCAAAGTGTTTGGCATCCTTTGATTTCCTCCCAACCCTCCCCCCTTTTTTTAGCATTTCAGACTGAATGCGCAGCCTTTAAAAAAAAGGAAATGAAAAACCTTCGCAACAATAGGAGATAGCATAGGACAACAGGTTAGGTATGGACCTATGGCGTATTGGGAAATGAAAACGTTTCATTTGTTATATTGTGGTCTTTGTTTTTTGTTAACATCTATCTAATGCCCAAACTGTTGCAGAAAGAGTCAGCACTCTTGCCCTTTCTCTGGAAGGACTGTGAAGGCTCCCAGTCTTGGTCTCTGAATAACAGGCAAACTTTGTCACTGGGAAAGGAAAAAAAGGGAAAAGAGGAAACTTGACATTTCTTATAGCTGAAAGGTAGAGAAAAACAAAGGTTTAGCTCGCTTTTTCCTTGGCTTTTTCTTGCAACCCTTTAAAAATGTTTTGGGGTGTGTGTGTGTGTGTTAAAACAAAAACAAAACAAAACAAAACAAAACACAGGCTCTTAATTATCCATCATGAGCAAGCTCAAAGTGTGCAACTCTCTTAGGGTTGTCTTCAAAGAGTCAATTCAAACTGATTTTTCAGATTCAAAATGTTTCCAGTGAGAACATCTTTGCATGTTTGGATGCTTTTACAGAAATATATTCTGTGGATTGTTTGTACACGTGATTTGCTCCAAAAAAATGGATTTGGTCCATTTCTGCTGGACTAAAAATCTATCTAGTCCAGCATCCTGTTTCCAGTGCCAACCAAACCAAATTTTATGTGTCCAGGAGCTTCAGAAGCAGGGCATGACCTTCTCTGTTGTTTGTGCCAGTGATTCACACAAGACAGGATGTCCATTAAGCCACAGGAATCACTTGCAGGCACCCCTTTCTTTATGAAAGAGGGAACCAAATAGCTGCAGTTGAACTCAACATATTGTGTTACTAAGGGCCAATTTATACATTAATCACAGTTTTAATGGCAGCCATTTCTATGTGGCTGGATCCCATGTCATTCTGGGTATATCTGTCCTGGCTCCTGCGCAGCATACATGAACAGAGGCTGTTTAAGTAGGGGATATATATATATATATATATATATATATATATATATATATATTCATGCATGTAATGGTACAGACTCAGCAACAGACACGATTCAGGAGTTCCAGAATAGGGCAAAAAATTCAGAACTGGATGGAAGTGACAAAGATGTCCCAATAAGTTTCCTGCCCCTCCCAACATCTTTTGAAGGCAAGGCATGGTGCAATCAGTCATGAGATTCGTGTTGGTTGGCAAGGAAAAAATAGGTATAAAAAGAGAATTCACTGGATGCCAAGATCCAGCTTTGGGGCATGTTTTCTGTTGTGAGACAACCCCAGCAGAGATTTAAAATCACAAAACGAAAAGCAAAGTGAAGAGTGAAAATGCAGGCGGTTAGACATTTAAAATATGTCCTTCCGAGTTCCTTCCAAAGTTTCCCACTTGCACCACATGTTTAGTAAGTTAAAAATGATTTACTTACAAACTCCGAAGGTCAGATTCATGTGCTTTTCCATACAGCAGTCAGAAAACACAGGCAGCAGAACTTAGGTTAGTTCCAAAGTGGAAAAGCCATACTGTCTGATCTTGGAGCAACCAGCTGAGACTTCTTTACATATCAGAGTTCACATGGTAGACTGGAGGAACCAATAGACTTGACATCTTTCTCCCCAGGGTGAGGGGTGGTGACCTAGCTAAGCCTGGCAAGACATGGCATTAGCCCCTTCATGCATGAATTAGACTTAAGCATTTTGGTTATATGAGTCTGGTTATCCTACAGCTCTCAGCTTATGGGATTGTCAGGATTGCAAGTGTGCACTCTGTCAGGGGAAGGTGGGTCTGCTCCCATCTGCAAATGTGGCACCTGGTTCTAGGCAACAAAACAGCACTGTCCTGTTAAGGCCGCTGCCTCCTGTCCAGCTTCCTCCCCCAGCCTCCACCGAGGCTCTTCATTCCACAGGAAGGTTGGAGGGGAGAGCTGGCATCCCTGCTCCCTCTTCCAAGGGGTGGAAAGGGGAGATCCTCCTCTACCATCCCAGGTTTCCAACAACATGGCAGTTCTCAAGACACTATATGCAGAATGAAGCCAGCCACCTGGCATGGTTGTTTTCCAGGCCATGCCTTCCAGTACTGGAAAGAATGACAACATTGCTCTGAGTCATGAGGTTCCTCTCTACAAATATTACCAGCCACTTGGACATAGGATCGGTCCCCTAACATTCCAGTCATGTTTGATCAGCTGTAAGTCTCCTTACAAGGTCCGTATAGTTAAAGCTATGGTTTTTCCAGTAGTAATGTACGGAAGTGAGAGCTGGACCATAAAGAAGACTGATTGCCGAAGAATTGATGCTTTTGTATTATGGTGCTGGAGGAGACTCTTGAGAGTCCCATGGACTGCAAAAAGATCAAACTTATCCATCCTTAAAGAAATCAGCCCTGAGTGCTCACTGGAAGGACAGATCCTGAAGTTGAGGCTCCAGTACTTTGGCCACCTCATGAGAAGAAAAGACTCCCTAGAAAAGACCCTGATGTTGGGAAAGATGGAGGGCACAAGGAGAAGGGGACGACAGAGGATGAAATGGTTGGACAGTGTTCTCGAAGCGACTGGCATGAGTTTGGCCAAACTGCGGGGGGCAGTGAAAGATAGGCGTGCCTGGTGTGCTCTGGTCCATGGGGTCACGAAGAGTCGGACACGACTGAACGACTGAATGACAACAACAAAGTCTCCTTATCCATCAAAACCATTTCATAAACAGAAACCTGGAAGAGGGTTTAAGGGCGTACAATCCAAAGAATACCAGGTGCATTTGAGTCACATTCATTTTCTTAGCACCTAGGCGTACCTAACGGTCTTTAGATTGTGTCCTTATTTAAAAGAGCTTCCACTCCTGTCTGATCTGTTTATACATTGTCTTCACTCTGCTATTACTTCACATCCTGCTCAGTGAGAAGGTACTGCAGACAGACGGCTAAAAACGATTCAAAAAGGTAAAGGTGCATTTTAAAATGCATCTCTTTTTGTCGTTCTGGGCAACAGAAACTTAAACAAATTGAAGGCTTAAGGTCATACAAATGTGGTAGTGGGGAAGGTGGAGAAGATGAGGAGTAAGGCAATTTAGAGCACGTGGAGGAAAGAGAATCCAAATATAGAACAAGAATATGTGTGCAAGGGAGCGCCCAGTGATGCTTTCTTTAGAACATATTGACAGCATTTGGGCTCTTTGAAAAAGTCCATAAATGGATCAGAATGAGAAACGTTCCCCGCACACACACACCACTTACATGTTGTAACTGAAAGAGTTTCAAAACTTCATTTTGGTCATTGTATTGTAAGATAAGGAAAAAAACAGCGTCAATCCATTGTAAAAATATCTCTCTCTCTCTCTCTCTCTCTCTCTCTCTCTCTCTCTCTCTCTCTGTATATATATAGTTCACATTTAAAGTCAATAAGAATTAGGTATGGATTCTTCATGTGAGCTTTCCTTAGTTTGGATTAATCCTTTTGGGATAAATTCTACAAGCAAACACATCAATACTTTTACTTAGGTGAGTGTTCCCAGCAGAGGCAGTGGGTGAAATCCTACCTGTCTTAATAGCCCATCTCAAAATGCCTGTTTGCTTCAAAGGAAGCAGGATTACACCCAGTGAGCATCCTCCCAATAGAGTAAAACAAGTGGATCTCACCCAATGGGCATTACTTATGACTAGAAAATACCCAGCAGTATATTCTGGGCAGAACTAACTTCTGTGTCAATAGCATCCCGATGTGTCCAGCGGGGGAAAAAGTGATCTCTTTCCAATACAGCCTCATTCAGATTTCCTGGAAGAGTCTGGTTTATTTCCATTTTATTAAATATTGCCTAGCTTGTCCATGTACCAATTTCTAGTGTGTTTTCAGAACGTATCTTTCTTTATTTATTGTAATCTGTGAATATTGTATTTTACAGTCTGTAAATTAGATATGAGATTTAATGCACTGGCAAAACACAAGAGTGTTAGAAAATGTTCAGACCCAGCAGGGAAACCACAGGGATGTTTAAAGCTTGATGCATATAATGTTAATATTACGTTACATGCTGTGCTATTGCACCGGATGCTTATGGCAAATGTCTATAGGGAGAATCAGTTCCAAAGATTTCATTTTCAATAAACAGATTATGCAGTTCCACCATATGCAATTAAAGAGGTAGTAATGAAATGGTTATAAAATCCCCTGTCACTCCATCGTTGTTTTTTAATTTTGTAAATAACATCAGGAGCAATCTGCTGGGAAGTGCTTATGTATTTATTTATTATTGATTTTTTAAATCAAAAAATACATTTAACATTACTTGTTATTGCAAATCTAGTCCTAGGGATGGCAAGACGATGAAGTATTTCCACAATATTAAATGTCAGGTGCTTGGGGGAATTGCAGCAGCATATCCTTTTATAAGAATATGTTAAATATTAATGACCAGTGATTACAGAAATTAATTTAAAGCCACAGTTAATTTCCAAGTAGAAACTTTTCATAGCTTCATTTCTTTGTTGCAAACAATGCATATTTAAAATAGATTCCCTTGGTGAATATTTTGAGTTACTGCTGAATTATCCTGTCTCTTGACTGGAATTCTGCATGCCACACATAAGGTAAAGAAAAAAGGTTTTCTAAACCAATTGGTGTACCCATGACAATAGAGGTGCATTGCAAGGGAAAGAAGAATATATAGGAATGAGAGAAAGGGGATATTTTTATTACAGAATAGACAAAATCCGCCAAAAGGTTATTTGTAACTACCTAAGTGCCACATGTTAGTCATGGCTAAGGCATATTTACCTGGGAGTAAATCCTACTGAAGTAAACATGGTCTGGGCTGCAGGCTCTGCTGTAGATGAAATTAACTTGCATTAGGTATTGACCAATGCTTTTGAGGGAAAATGTAAAGCTTGCTTCACTTTACTTAAGGATAGGATTTATAACGTTTTGGTTGCAAAAGAAAACATTTTTGTTTTTCAAAGCACAGATACCCTTTTAGTAAAATACCCTTTTAGTTCTCTTTGAATCATTTCTCTGCTTCTTCATTTACTGGGAAGAAGAAACAGTACTGGAATCTTATAATGTATGATAACTACCACATGTTTCCTGATATTTATACAAAAACCTTAAAGTAAGCTACGCAGCAAGGGTTCATCATGTGGGAAAAGTTGACATCTTATGGCTTTTCTACAAATTGGGCATGTTCCCTTGCTCTTATTTATAAATAACACTCACTTACTTATTTATTAGTAGGACTGATTTATATGCCACTAGTCTGGCCAAAATATCAGACCCAAAGAAGGGCCTCTAAGATTAATCTCAGTCAGTGGACAGTGCTGCTTTATAAGGAAAAGTGAACATAGCGTTTATGGAGTGGCTAAATGAGATGTGGCCTTGCTAAGATTGAGTATCTCAAATTTTATAGCACAGTAGAGTAATCAGCACTTTTTGTTATGCCAGCAAGGTTTTAATGAACAGATCACAATCTGTATTCTTCAGATTTTACAACTTCTATTTTAAAACCAATTTCACTGCCTATTTTGTTATAATAGGACATCCCTATTTTCTTCGGAGAAATGTTGGAGGGTATGAAACTAAGTATTTGACTTCCATACTGTACAAACAAAAAATGAGAAAGGGCAGGAAGCAGAATTCTACAAGTTGCCAAGGCCAGAGCCAAAGAAGTAGTTAACTTAGCAGATGAATATTATAATGTGCAATGCTGAATAAAAATATTTTAAAGTGTCTCCAATGTATTGGAATAAAATGTGTGCCTACTGTTCCAGGAAATTTCCAAAGGTGAGCACAGGCTGTGTTCTGCGACGTAGTCCTGAGGTAGGCACAGTACAGGAAATGGATGGATGAGGCAAGCTTAAAATTGGGTTATAAAACAGTGTAATTGCTTGGCTTTTTGGCTCTACCAGAAACCTGGTTGAAAGAATAATTGTGGGAAAGGATGTAACTGAATTATAAAGAGAAACAATAGGCTACAGTAGACTCTTGCTATCCTTATTCTGAAACTACCCACCATATGTTGCAAGAACGCCTATTGTTGTATCTGAAGAAGTGTGCATGCACACGAAAGCTCATACCAAGAACAAACTTAGTTGGTCTCTAAGGTGCTACTGGAAGGAATTTTTTATTTTTTATTTCCTTTCCCACAATTATTCTTTCAACCAGGTTTCTGGAGCCAGGGGCGGAGCGAGCCACCCATGGCGGACATTCGGCGCACCGCCCGCTCGCCCGTGACTCCCAAGCCTCCCCCAAGCTGTCGAAACGAAGGGGAAAGGGGGGAATGCCGCCTGCAAAGTGGCGCAGCTCCTCCCCTTACCCCAACGGCTCGGGGTAGGCTTGGGAGTTGTGGGCGGGCGCCGTGCCGAATGTCACCCCCCTCAGTGAGGGCACCTGGGACGGTCCGCCCCACCCCCCTTCCTACGTCTCTGCCTCTGCCCAGCATACAAAGGTCTGGAGGCGAAGGTGGTGGAAACAGAAATGTTCCGTTAAAACCAGCAGAATGTGCAGCCCCCCATGCATTCTTGTAACACATAAAGGATCGTTTCTGAACAGGGCTACTGTGTAGGCAAAATATACTGTTGGCATAGTGTGGGGTTTTCAAGGTACTTGTGTGTTTCACAATAATCCTTACCCTTGGAAGGAGAAGGAGTCTCAATTCTCTGCTGTGAGAAATAAATGCTGGAGTAACTTTCTAGGCTCCGGTTCAGACTGCACATTACATTCACCAGGGGTGCAGTGTTCTCCCCGTAGCAAGTTGCACCTTTGCAGCACACACCACACTGGCTACAAATGGCACCGCACATAAATGGCCCCAGTTCACACAGTAAATGGTGCTGTGGGTGACTGGTGATGGAGAACTCTTTACAGCAGTGCCAATTCCTGGAGACAAATATAACAGGCAGCCTTTGGCTTAAAAGAACCCTCCATGCTCTTACACTTCAAGACTGTAGCCCGGTTGAAGAATCATAGACATATTATTATTAATTATCAGTTATTGAATTTGTTAGTTTCTGTATACATAAAATAAATGCCTCAAAGTGACTTAAAATACAAACAGCTAAAAGCCAAATTTAAGATGATGCACAGTAAAGGAAAAAAGCCTTAAAATGATCATATAATAAGAAGGACAAATCCTGTTCCACTCGACTAAATGATGAGCACACTAGTAGAGGCTAACTTGCACACCAAAAACGTCAGTAAATAAAAATGCCTTTGCCTGGCACCTAAAAGCTGACAGTGGTGGCACCAGGCATGTTTTCCAGGATCTCCCCAAAGCCGGGGAGCCACCACTGGAAAAGGAGGTGTAGTTCTCTTCCCCACCTCCCTTGGACAAGGCACACTGAGAAGGGCCTCAGAAGGAGTCTGCAGAGTCCCGGCTAGTTCATGAGAAGAGAGGCGGTCCTTGAGGTATTGGGGTCCTGAGCAACATAAAGCCTTATAACCAGCAATTTAAATTGAGCCTGGAGGCTAATCCGTATCCAGGGCAGCCAGGCCAGAATTAGTATAATATCTGGCAACAAGATGCTCCCTCAGAGCTGCCACCACATCTTTCGCTCGGGACAAGTGCTAGCTCATCCTCCTCTCCGAGCTCGGCAAAGGCAGCCCCAGCAGGGGAAATAGGGACCTTCTGGGATCAAATCAGAAGCTGGCTTCTATAATTCCACGTCCGTCCCAGGAAAATCAGGACACTTGGAGGGTATGCAAGCTGTCTTCAAAGGCCCCACGTATAGCACATTGCAGTAATCTAACTAGAGGTTACCACAGCATAGACAGCTGAAGCAGGCTATCCCTGTCTAGCTAGGATCCCACCAGTGGAAGCTGGTAGGAGGCACTCCATGCCACCGAGGACACTTGTGGCTCCAGTGACAACAGTGGCTCCAGACATAGCCCCAGACTGCAGACCTTCACCTCTTCCAAAACAGGTTGAACGCAACCCATCCAGTCTAGGGAACCAGTCTGGCCTGGATTTTTCATTTGCAGATTGGTATAAGAGTGTTTGTTGTCTCACTGTCATCAAAAGATTAATGCAAGCATGGCCAAAGTCTGTCTCGGGGGCCTAATCTGGCCCTCTGGTCGATTTAATTCAGCTCCTGTGGCAGTATATGTCCTGGGGTAAAATCCTAAAAAAAAAAAAGCTCAACAACTTTGGTCGGCCCTCACAAATGTTCACTTCATCAAATCTGGCCCTGTTTGAAAGAAGTTTGCGCACCCCTAATGCATGATAGGCAGAAAGCAAGGGGCGAAACTACTTCTACTCAGTTTAACCTGGCACAATTGCTTGCCGATCAGAAGGTCGGCGGTTCGAATCCCCACGACGGGGTGAGCTCCCGTTGCTCGGTCCCAGCTCCTGCCCACCTAGCAGTTTGAAAGCATGTCAAAAGTGCAAGTAGATAAATAGGTACCGCTCCGGCAGGAAGGTAAACTGTTTCTGTGCACTGCTCTGGTTCGCCAGAAGCGGCTTAGTCATGCTGGCCACATGACCCGGAAGCTGTAGGCCAGCTCCCTCGGCCAGTAATGCGAGATGAGCGCTGCAACCCCAGAGTCGGACACGACTGGAGCTAATGGTCAGGGGTCCCTTTACCTTTTTAAGTACCCGACTGAGTTTTGGAGGGGCTATACCAGACATTTGTTTTGCTTATTATTCATCTTATTTCAATACTTATCACTTCTTTCCAATCATATACTGTAACAGCAACACATGAGAGATCTCAACTCTTTGTTTTGTTGATGCCTTTTTTCTGTATTGAAATTTGCAAATAGAATTAATTTAAAAACCAGGGCTGGGGGTTGGAGGCGAACGTCTCTTCTTATTGATGGCATCTGACATTACTACTAGTAAAGATTACCATATTTACTTGAATGTAATGCACATCTTTTTTGGCCAAATTACGTCATGAAAATTAGAGTGCCTTAGATTCGATGGTGCATTAGATTTGATTGCAAGCTTGAAAAACACCGCTGACATAGCAAATACTTTTTTGATTTAAAGTTTTTGAAGATTGAGGTTCGCGTTAGATTCGATGGCGCGTTAGATTTGCGTAAATACGGCATTTCATCATTATCGTTATTACTAATACATGTGTAAAAGGCATTGTGAAAAATTATACAAATATCCGAATTCCTGCACTAAATGAACCAACTAATTGGATGTGTGTTGTAAAGGCCTTATCTTGATAACTCCAGTACGAGGGTTATATGCATACAGTTTAAAGGCTTAGTTTTTTTTAATGGCTAAGTTAGAAACTTCTGAAAAAACCTAGTTTATAATCGGAAATGCTGACACAACCTTCCAACAGAGGTGCTAGGCTGTAATCTAGCAGCACTGTTTTGACAGCAGTTATGGAATAATGCAATACAGGCCTGAAGCACTTTTAGCTAAGTGTATCAACATGAACCTAATTTATTTAAACCTTCATCTAGTCATTCATATTAAAAAAAATCATGCACTCTGATATATCAAGAGAGACATTTTTCTCTCCTCCTTGTATATCTCCAGTAGGTATACATGAAATCACACAGCAAAATAGGCTGTCTATTAAATTGCTGAGGTTGTGATTCCTAAGCCTTCTTTTGCTCATTGCCATTTAATAAACAGTAACATAAACACAATATATCCTTTGAGTGTTAATATGTAATGAGAACAAACAGGACACAAGAAAGGTGGAGAAAAGGTAGATATATAAGCAAGAAAAAGTGAGTTATTGATTTTATTGACTGGTCTGTTAACTTCTGACACTGCAATAAAGCCTTATTTATTTGTATACAGAAGACTCAATTACATAGATACATATCATTTTAACAACTGGGTTATTTACAGGAGAATTGTAGCTTCATAAATAATATAGACATGGATTTCTCAAGCTGGCGTTCATCCATTGTTGCTATTTGGGGAGTTGCTGTAGTATTCCACAGATGCTCTTCAGAGGAACGTCAAAAAATATCAATGTTTAAAAATGAGTTTATATATGAGCCAAAGGGGTACTTGTTTAATATACTAACAATATATAGACAACTACGCATTTGTTTACAAATTGAGCTTTGCAGTTACTGCATTACTATAATTACAGCACAATCCTATACAGTACCTGTTTACTCACTTTTGAGTAAAGTTCTACTGTGTTCAGTCAGCCTCAAGACCTAGTATTTGTGTCTAAGATTGCTGTCTAAGAGAATTAATTGCAAGTGTCATAGCTTAAAATTCCTTTTAAAACCCAATATTTAAAATATAGGATTCTTTACAGTTATTTATTCACTTTTTTCTTAGGTGCCTTTCCTTGACTTCAAGGCAATGCATGTCAGTAAGAGTTAATTCTTTTAACCCCAACTGGTATTTAATATTAATTCAAAATCACCTAACAAAGTACAGCAGTAGAAAAACAACAAGGAAAATTATAATTCCACAGTAAAAGCAGGGAAGCGGGGGGGGGGGGGTATGTTCGGCAGATAAAGATAGGTCTTAAACATCTGGCCTGAAATATATAATGATTTCATTCAAATGGGTTTCCCCAAGCAAACTATTCCACAGAGTGGGTGCCATAACAGGGCAGACAAATAAAAGTGCTTCTGCACACAGTGCGTAGTTTGCTATAGAATTCATTCCCACAAGTTTGGAAGGCTTTGAAAGAGGATTAGACTAACGCAGGACACCGTGGCTACAAACCCTGTTGGCGATGTGCTTCCTCCACCGATGGGGGCAGTACACTTCTGAATGCCATTTGATGTAAACTATGGCAGGGAAGAGTCCAGCGTGGTGTAGTGGTTAAGATCGGTGGACTCGTAATCTGGGGAACCGGGTTCGTGTCTCCGCTCCTCCACATGCAGCTGCTGGGTGACCTTGGGCTAGCCACACTTCTCTGAAATCTCTCAGCCCCACTCACCTCACAGAGTGTTTGTTGTAGGGGGAGGAAGGGAAAGGAGATTGTTAGCCGCTTTGAGACTCCTTTGGGTAGTGATAAACTGGGATATCAAATCCAAACTCCTCCTCTTCTTCCTGCTTAAGGCCCACTGTGAGAACAGGATGCTGGACTGAGCCAACAGGCCCTTCTTACGCACTTAAGCAAATCTTTGCCTGCATTTGGAGCCCTCCAAAAGGCAAAAGAAGCTTCTGGTTGTGAGGTGTGGGGACTTGAGCGGGGAAAGGGTTAAATGACTCCTCTCTACCCATTTCTATGCTCCGAATATGCCCCTGTCAAAGGCACTCCCCTGCCCCAAACCTCCCCAAGGCCACCAGTGATTCCTAACATGCCGTTCGCCCCTGGGAGTGAGATATGCTCCATGTGACACACAGACAGAAAATGACACTTACTTCTTTCCTCCTGTTGATAGCAAATGATGATTATTGTTTTTTCTACTCCACATTGTGGTTAGAGTATTGGACTAGGACCTGAGAGAGCAGGGTTCAAATCTCCACCTGGCCATGAAGCTCACCTTGGGCCAGTGACTCGCCTCTTAGCAAGGTCAGGGGGAGAACCATGCATGCAACTGTGAGCTCCTTGGAGGAAAAGGTGGACTATAAATGCAATAAATAAATCCATTGCAAGATTAACGGTTCCGTACCCACAATTATTTTAATAAATAGGAAACTGTTATGGCCAATATCTTACTAGCGCAGCCTGCTTCAATAGATTGCAGGAGTAGACAGGCTGTTCATAGCAATTGACTATAGGCAGAGAAGGGGGAACGGTAAACGGAAGCCACATGATTTGGTGTGAGAAACAGGGGAGAACAAGCGTGTCTAATTTTGCCTCTGAAAGATTGGTAGGTATTGAACAGCCTGGCCATTTTCAGGTGGCAGTTGTCAGTCACTTTTGACTCAGTAGGTGACCTGAATTGTTTTGCATACATGCTATCCGCACAGCATGCTATTATGGAAAGGTTTTGCCATAAAGAAGATGTTTGGAGATGATCTTTCAGCATGTCACCAAGTTTTATGCATTATAAAAGCAATCAGACTGAATCAATCTGAGGCTGTAATCCAGTCCACACTTACTTGGGATTAAGTCCTATTGAACTCATTTTTTTCAAGTATTTTCATGGGCTGATATGTAAAAATTCCTACATCTTCTTGATACATTTTATTTTTATTTTGTTATTTTATTACATTTTCTGTTCTTGAATCTATGCTGCTTTAAGATCTAAGACTTGTTCCTCAATTTATTAATTCCAGTTTCCCCAACATTTAAACACAAATTTTTCTTCATTCAGTACATTTTTTCTTCTCGAGTTTAGAACAGACGTGTTGTATGGGGGGTGCGTGTTGCTTTTCATATTCTCAAACCAGGCGTGTGAACTATTTCCCTAGAAACTGCATCAGTATAGCTAAATTGACATGATATGGGAATCCTTTGTCAAGCTCTGTCACAGCCATTTCCTTTGGTGGGTTTTGTATTGCAAACAGAATCACAGGTTAATTTCAGTCAAAAACACACACAATCTTCAGCCACAAATATACCACGAGTTGCTACAGATAGAAGCCAATGCTCTCATTTGAAATAATGGCTTGCCCTGCTGAGACATTTCATGAGATCTTTGCTATAGGTATCATGCTGTTGAGGTCTTGCGGGGGCTGGGGGGCTGGGTGTATAAGAATTTTTGCAAACACAAACATTTCACAATGCTTGCTATATGCATGTTCATTTGTAGCAGGGTCTTCTATTTTTATTCTTTCCTTTTTCGCTTGTAATTTCATCTGATCTTAAAGCCTGGCCTTATGTCTACAGACCAAAACGGCTGTCATCCCCTTAGCTCACGGCTTGGCTCCTACTGTATGCCTCTCTGTGGGGCTACTCTTTTAAGAGTCTCAGCAAAGTCTGAGCAGCTGAACAACCTGTAATGAGACTCTTGATTCAGCCGCCCCGTAGGGCTGCATAAAAACCACAGAGCAGAGTAGGAAATTGTCAAAAACGCTGCTGGAAGCAAGACCAGAATAGTGGACTAAGTACCAAGAGAGAGAGTTTCATAAAGCACCATCTCCTGCCTGTTCTCACAGTTTAACACAATCTGGTGAAAACACAACTCAGTAATGAAAAAATGCTAAAAAAAAAATCTGCACTCCTAACACTTCTACCAATTAAATATTTTGGGTTTTTTTTAAGGTTGCTCAGTGGCTTCTAAGCTAATACCTTGATTCATGCTTCCTGTGAACAGTTTTGGGGCTTCAGATCCAAAATCTGAAGTAGCTGAATTGATGATTTGGGTCTTAGCAGAATGGATTCCTTATGAATAAGCTCCCCCACTGTCGCCGCCAGTGCCATTTCAAGCATGGACTTGAGTTTTTACCCATGAGTACTTTGTTTATTTTATCTATTTATTTAAGCAAGCCCACTCTGCCTTCTAACTCCAAAAAAAAGGCTTATCCTATCAGACTTCTGGGATAATCAGAGTGGGTTGCCCTCATGTGGGTCGACCTGAGGCAGTACCTGGATTTGACAAAACTATGACCTTTAACTAGAAGGACAGATCCTGAAGTTGAGGCTCCAGTACTTTGGCCACCTCATGAGAAGAGAAGACTCCCTAGAAAAGACCCTGATGTTGGGAAAGATGGAGGGCACAAGGAGAAGGGGACGACAGAGGATGAGATGGTTGGACAGTGTTCTCCAAGCTACTAACATGAGTTTGGCCAAACTGTGGGAGGCAGTGGAGGACAGGAGTGCCTGGCGTGCTCTGGTCCATGGGGTCACGAAGAGTCGGACACGACTGAACGACTGAACAACAACAACAATGACCTTTAAGATTCAGTTGATGTGTCTCCATGGGAGCTATTATGGCTCCAGAAGGTTAGGTGATGGTTGACTCATCCAGATTTCAGCCCTCTAGCAAGGGGTGGGGGCAGGGTGGGGTGGGGGCGTCTCTCTGTGTGTGAAAAGAACAATGCATCACAGATTGAGAGCCGGATTGAGAAAGTCACAAGCAGCTGAGTTTAAAGCAATTTGGGGGCTAGAACTGATGTGGGAGCAATGTCATTTGTTTGCTAGGGGGATTCATGAGTACAGTACAGTGGTACCTCGGGTTCAAGACGCTTCAGGTTACAGACACTTCAGGTTACAGACTCCGCTAACCCAGAAATAGTACCTCTGGTTAAGAACTTTGCTTCAGGATGAGAACAGAAATCGTGCGGCGGCAGCATTAGCTAAAGTGGTACCTCAGGTTAAGAAGAGTTACAGATTAAGAACAGACCTCCGGAACGAATTAAGTTCTTAACCCGAGGTACCACTGTATGTGTAAATAAATGCAAATATTTGTAAATAAATGCAATGTCCTAGTGGCTGGTTGAATATAACATACATATATATACATATATACATATACATACATACACACACACACACACACACACACACACACACATATATATATATATATATATATATATATATATATATATATATATATATATATATATATGCACCTTCCCAGCCACTTGAGTAAAAGGTTGCAGTTTGTTAAAGGAATGGTCATAATTTTGAGGAGGGGAAACGCAATCCTGCTTCATTGCTCTAAGATCATGGTTCTCAGTGCTGATGCCTGTTTGCCCTGGGAACAGGGTTGCCACCTGCCCTGTATAATACAGGATTGTCCTTATTTCAGTGTAAAATGCTAAGCCCTGTATTGATCCAATACAGGATGCACTTTGTCCTGTATCCCCCCTGTATTCTGCTGTTCTCTCTCTCTCTCTCTCTCTCTCTCTCTCTCTCTCTCTCTCTCTCTCTGTCTCTCTCTCTCTCTCTCCCACACAACACACCTCTCACTTCTTTCCCTTCCATTTTTCTCCTCACTCCCTCTCCTCATCCCTTCCCTAAAGAGGAGCAAACCGGGGCAAGGTTTTCAGGTTGTTGCTTCCAGTTCCCTGCAGCTTTGCCTGTTTAGACCTTTTAACCACCCCCAAAAATAAATTCACACATGAATCAGATATTTGGTTTGGTTTTTGTCAGAATTTAAGCCACAACTCTATTGATTACAATCAAGTGAGTGGTTGCATAGGCTCTGGTTTGACTGAGAGTCAGTGTGGTGTTGTGGTTAAGAGCGGTAGACTTGTAATCTGGGGAACCGGGTTCGCGTCTCCACTCCTCCACATGCTGGGTGACCTTGGGCTACTCACACTTCTCTGAAGTCTCTCAGCCCCACTCACCTCACAGAGTGTTTGTTGTGGGGGAGGAAGGGAAAGGAGAATGTGAGCCGCTTTGAGACTCCTTTGGGTAGTGATAAAGTGGGATATCAAATCCAAACTCTTCTTCTTCTTCTAGCTCCCTGCAACCCAAAGGTCAGTACCATCAAGTCCCTGGATTCCTTTAACAGAATACCCTTCACACAGGGACGGCGAGAGTGTTCTCCCATCCCTATCACCTGAATCAGAGTCTATCCCCAACCTTACAAGTTGTGATGATTTGCTACGCGGCAGGCGAAACCCACGTGGCAACAGCCAATCAGCCAAGTGGGGAAAATTCCTGCCGTGCCCCTGTCCCAACGACAGACGACACACGACGGCATAGCAAGGTCAAGCGCAAGCCCTAAATATAGGGAGAGGTGGGCGGGTGTTCCAATGCACTGGCCCAAAAAGGAAACTCAGGTGCACATGCATGGGCTTAAATAGGTCCCTCGATGCCCTTTGCTTACGTCCCATTGGCCAGATTGCTCCCAGCATCAAGGGACCTACCAATCGGGTGTTGTGGCTATCCAAACGGTGCCACCCACAACACAGGGTCTAGTCGCCAGGTCGCACCGCAACACGTGCCCTCTGTGAGGGAGGACCCGATTTTGCTGGGTGAAGGTGGCCATCTGCAGAGCTGCAGCCTGGGAGCGCTGGGCCCTGTCCCTCAGAGAACTACAAGTTCTGAGTCTCTAGAAAGAAGCGGTTTTGTGTCAGTGTAACCCAGAAGCCCCACATGATATTTGAGAGAGGAGGGTGGGGGAGAAGTAGCTCCTCACAAGGCTCCCCCCCACTGCCCCCTAATATTGTTTTCTCTCCTTCATAAATTTAATATTACAATTACAATTTATTTATTGCATTAGCCATATGGCCATAGCACATTGTGAGAGACCAGGCAGTGACCTGTCGCGATTATACCTAGAATACTACGAATACAGTTAGAACATTAAGTGTAAAATCATGCTGAGTAATACAGATGAGATAAAGAGCAATAACAGGGCAAGTCGACTGTGTCTATGTCAGGAAGTTACATAGGACTAGGGCTGAGGTAAGTTAGCCAAAAAGGTGGCCCTGAGTTTTAGGGCCTGTAATATGTAAATGGCCACTCCACGTGATATCAGTGGGTTGGCATCCGCTAGTAAGTATTTCATGCGGTCATCGTCCTGGGCGATGAACGGTGGGATTAAAAGGAAAAGTCTGGGTCTTGCTGAGTGGGCAGTAGAAGAAAAAATGAATAAAATCCTCTATCTTTCCCTTGTTGCATGGGCAGAGTCGAAGAGCCAGAGGAGTATTGGAAAATACACCCTGTAAGAATGCTGTGGGGATGGCATGAAATCGGGCTAGTGTTAGGGCCCTTCTTAGCGTAGGATTTATCAGATCACTCAAATAGTGGGCCAGAGATCTAACTGCCTTCACGTGAGGAAACCACGTGGAGAGTCTGGCCGCGTTAGATAGTTCTAGATCGAATTTAATATGTGGAACATAGTTCATCCCCACATCAGAATATGCCCCCCTCTTTATTTTTTGCCCTTGCCTGCATGCCTGTACAGTTCTGTGCATGTGTGCAAAGGTGTGTGAAAAAGGTCATGCATTTAAGCTCTGGGTTGGCAAGCACAGACAAATTCATGTGGGGGGGCGACAAATTCCAGAGGGGCCATCCGTTTAGGCTGCAATAGATTTTAATGGATTGTTTTCAGCATTTCAGCATTGGGGGGGGATTGCCCCCCCATCCCGTCCTATATTTTTCCAGAACAAAGGTGGCAACCCTATTTGGAAACCAATTAGGGAGGCTAGGAAGAATCTCAGTATTCCTTGCCTTTTGCAAATTTCTGAAACTTACGGTTCTAGGTAAAGAGTTATGAAAGACTGATTCCAGTGTTCTCTGATTGATGAGGCTAAATGGCAGATGAGTAGCTTAGATCTACTAGATGTACTGTATTATTTTTTTTAAGTAAGAGAAGCTAATCTTGGGAGATGAGCCTGGTCAACATTTGGGATTAGTAAACCCTGCAAGGATTACAGCATGGATTACAGCTCTGCTTAAAGATAAAATCGTTTCTACTTTATAATCAGATGAAAACATATACAAATTAAGTGAAGAACCTCACGAGGAATTGATGGCTAGTGATATATTTTTTTAAGGCAAATAGTAGCAGTTGCTCCAAATAATAGATGTTCTTTTAACATACTTCCCCCTTTGGCATTTAGTAAGGATGCAAGAATGGAAAGAAAGGAAGTTTAATTTAGAGCGTCTTCTGCCCTGTTTAGTTAGGGATCAGCTGTCCAACATAAAATAATAATGTGTTCAACTGTCCATCTTCTAATAGGCAACCTTTATCACCACTATATTCAGCAGTGCTAACAGCAAAAGAAATATTGTATGAATTCGTAGAAAATTGATAGAGTCTTTGTGACCTTAATATGATTATATGTGTGCTAATGCATTCAGTAGCAAAGAAACCGCAACCCACAATGGGCAGACTCCAGTTCATAAAAGATGCATGCACCATTAACAGAGGGATCTTTGCGCACCGTTCAGGGCGGTGGGGTGGCGGGGAGAGGCAGGGAGAAGGGGTGTCAGCTTATTTTAAATAAGGAACATGATTTTACAATGCTATCTCTTCCCGTTTCATGTAGTAACCTTGCTTCTCAGCTCTCATTTAGACTGTAAAAATACGAGATGCTCCAATATGAACATGCATTTTTATTTTGCAAAACGGTATAAATCAAGGTGGAGATGTAGATAATAGACTGCTGCGTGAAAATGAGAGAACAGAAAAGTAATGAGCAAAGGGGTTGCTGAACACCTAAAAGTGTTAAGTGCGAATGTGACAAAAATGTGTATCACATAGTTCAATGTCAGAATACACTAGGTTAATTGTTTATTTTAATGGTTATTAAGAACTACTTTTCGTATCCTTCCACTTAAAAGTGAAAGTGGAAGGATACGAAAAGTAGTTCTTAATAACCATTAAAATAGACAATTAACCGCGGATCTTTAACGGATCCACGAAGTGTATTCCGACAGTTCAAATTGCCAGGAAGCTGGGATTGGCCTAAATGATAAAAGTAGAGGGTCCTGTTTAGTTTCCAACCAGTAAGATTAAATTTGGTTTGTTGAATGCTTTATGCATTCAGCATTTTAATTTGATAAAGTCTCACATACAGGATCATCCAGAGAATAGCTCTCCTTCGTTTCCCCTGTGCTCAGTATGGATGTGAGTCTTGTGGGGAGTCATTGCATCAACCCCTAAATAGAAGAGAGATGGAGTGGAGCTGTGTTGCGATGCACCTTGCACTGACATGCTAGGGGTGTGTGTGTGTGTGTGTGTGTGTGTGTTTGTGTGTGTGTGTGTGTGTGCAGCCAATGCATGAATTACTATGGCCAAGTTTTCCTGGTCCAGGAATGCTCGTAGCTGATGTACCGGTACCTTCTAGCTGCTGAGGCTACCTTGGCCTCCAGTGACAAAGCTGGATCCATAACCCTCTCAGATACAGAACGTTCTCCTGTATCTTCAGATAACAGATAAGCTTATACTGTACCAAGAACAAACTTAGTTGGTCTCTAAGGTGCTACTGGACATCCCCCCCCTCTATATATTTTGACTGCGTCAGACCAACATTGCTACCTACCTGAATCTAGAACCATGGAAGGCACCACATTGAGCCACATGAATGGAAGTCCACCAACCGTATCTGAAGAAGTGTGCATGCACACGAACCAGACCTGAGAATTTCAAGGGCAGATCCAAATTTCTGCCTTTTTTTATAGCAAATTTTTACTAAGTCATTTAATTGCTGCCCAGTGTTATTTTGACACTGTATAAGTTAAACCACAGAGCCTAGGGCTTGCCGATCAGAAGATTGGCGGTTCGAATCCCCGCGACGGGGTGAGCTCCTGTTGTTCGGTCCCAGCTCCTGCCCACCTAGCAGTTCGAAAGCATGTCAAAGTGCAAATAGATAAATAGGTTCCGCTCTGGCGGGAAGGTAAACGGCGTTTCTGTGCGCTGCTCTGGTTCGCCAGAAGTGGCTTAGTCATGCTGGCCACATGACCCGGAAGCTGTACGCCTGCTCCCTCGGCCGGTAAAGTGAGATGAGCACTGCAACCCCAGAGTCGTCCGCGACTGGACCTAATGGTCAGGGGTCCCTTTACCTTTACCTAAGTAACAAATAATAATCACTATTATTAGTTGCAAATAATAGTCACTATTGTCTTGAGAGAGAATGGAGTGCACCTCTGGGGGTACCAGAGGACAACACCCCCTTCTCAGCCTCATGGATGTTGTTAAAGTGAAAGTAGAGCAATACAGTTGGCACCAGCTCGTCTGCAGGAGCTGCTGGAAGGAGGTATACAAAGCACCATCCAACTGTTTTTGACTCTAGATTTGTGTAGGGTTTACTTAGCTTTTTCTCCTCCCAAAGATATACCACAAAGCAGCAGAGTTTTAGGATCAAACCTTTCCTTCTCCTATAGAAAACACTTCCCGTCTGGCTCATATAGAGAGCACCACTGCAAGTGAACAAAGAATCATGGCCTTATCTGAATGTTTTGTGGCTGTAGTTTTCATTCTTGGGTATTTTCACCTATGCTCTCACAGACAGTAATAAATGGCGGAGAATAAATTTTCACCAGGACTGCTGGATGCAGTGGAGCTCCCAGCCAGCTTGAAATTCTTGCTTTGCTGCATTTTCTTGGTTCTTAACTCACAATTCTTCTTCTGGCAATTCCTTTTTCTGGTTTTCAAGCAAAACCTGTTTCTGGTGCGATTCCTATACGGTGGGTAGATTAGGAGGAGGGCCTATGAGGCTAAGTGAAGTACAAGTGCATGAGTGAAAGGGATATGGGTGCCATGAGGATACATCCCTCTTTGATCCTGGAAAGCCAGCATGAATAATCTCATATCGAGGCTGTGTAAAGCCTCATTCATACACATGAAATCGTCTGCTGCAATTGGATCTAGACTTAAGATGACGGTTAACAAAGCCAAGCTCAGAGCAATCCTGTTGAAATTGATTCTATTATTACATTATATAAAAACATAACGTGTAACAGACAAAAGCATTAACATAATTCTAATAAATTCCATACATAGCATAATTAAAAACACATAAAATGACTTTCAATCTGTCACTGAAAGTTTGGTGGAAAAGATGGGTTTGTATCTGTTGTCTGAAAGAAGACAAAGTTGGAGTAAGATGCATCTCAGTTGGGTGCGGTCGTTCCACAGAGCCACAAATGTTGGATATGTGCATCTCATTGTTTACTTCATATGTGGTGGGCGTGCCAGGTGGCACATAATTATTGGAAACTTCTTCTTCTTCTTCTTCTTCTTCTTCTTCTTCTTCTTCTTCTTCTTCTTCTTATTATTATTATTATTATTATTATTATTATTATTATTAATACCCTGCCCATCTGGCTGGGTTTCCCCAGCCACTCTGGGCAGCTCCCAACAGAACACTATAAACAGTATAAAACTTCAAACATTAAAAATTTCCCTAAACAGGGCTGCCTTCAGATGTCTTCTAAAAGTTGGATAGTTGTTTATTCCCTTGACATCTGATGGGAGAGCGTTCCACAGGGCGGGCGCCATCGCCGAGAAGGCCCTCTGCCTGGTTCCCTGTAACTTGGCTTCTCGCAGGGAGGGAACCACCAGAAGGCCCTCGGAGCTGGACCTCAGTGTGCGGGCAGAACAATGAGGGTGGAGACGCTATACTGGGCCAAGGCCATTTAGGGCTTTAAAGGTCAGTACCAACACTTGGAATTGTGCTCAGAAACGTAATGACCACGGTATCAGAAATTGCAAGGACAAAATAAAAAATAAAAAAAATTCCTTCCAGTAGCACCTTAGAGACCAACTATGTTTGTTCTTGGTATGAGCTTTTGTCTGCATGCACACTTCTTCAGATACATTGAAACAGAAGTCACCAGACCCTTATATATAGTGAGAAAGGTTAGGATTGGGATTAAGGTTAGGATTGGGATTAAGACCTTTGCTATTTTTATTTCATTGGATTATCATTATTTTTTAAATCAGATGTTCATAAAATCTCTAATTATGACTCTATTAATGTTAGCAAAAATTATGAGGGTTCATAAATGGAACAATCTACAACTCATGACTGTGTGGATTATTGAGGTGTTTAGATCTCACAGAGTTAGACAAATTAACCTATGGGTGGGTGCAACAATAACCAGAAAACTAGAACTGTTGAAAAATGGACACACTTTGTAAATCATTGGAACTAATATTATAGATAGTTAAGGTCTGACAGTAATTGATTTGTATAAGCACTGAAAATGGTGTTCTACATTATTAGCTTTCTTTCAAATAAATGATTTGTTTATATTCTGTTAAACAATAAAATAAGTCATTACTCAATTGACTGGGGGTGTGCTTTAGGTTCAGTAAGGATCTAGGTGATTTTTGGCTTTTTTTTTACACTGTGCTAAGAAATACAGAGTTAGACGAGGGGCTGATTCACACATCCATGTGCATTGCTTCTCTACTTGACACTTGATGGTTCACAGCTAATGAACCCTGGGTTTAAAGGAAGAAGTCACATGATGGCTCTGCATGCAGGCCTTGATCTTTTATGGCTCAATAACTTTTGAAAGCCTGGTGTCTCGGTGATCAAGCGAGGAAGGGGAAATGTGCTACCCTCCAGATGCTGTGGACTACAATCCCAATCAGCCTGAGCCGGCATGGCCAATTGTAGGAGTTATAGCAGTGCATAACACCTGAAGGGCGCCATGTAGGTTGTCCCTGAACTAGTATGCGTGGACTGGGCCCTTACTTTTAGACAGATTGAGGAAGATGTTTGAGAAGTGAACAGTGGGCTAATTTTTTTTATAGCTCATGCATTACTTTCATTACAGGAGAATACAGGGATGCTGTCAATGCCATGCCAAGGCCAAGTGATGCAAATAATCAGAATAATGCTGTCATCTTTCATGGGCATAAGTCCTGGAGAATCAATTTTCTCAGAGTGATTATATGTGAATGTGGTATTTAACATCTGAATAGCCTTTTGCTAACATCTCTCTTTCTCACCAAGGAAGGATTTGCCTAATTATGTGTTTACTGTATTTCATGTGATGATCACCAGTTGGAAATTGGCAACTTCCATCATATTTTAACTGACAGAGGTGCAACCTTTTAGACATGTGCCTATAGCACCTATCAGTGGAGAGGAACACGGCAAGCTCGTCAAATGATAATTAATATGTGAATTGACTTATTTGTGAATCACTTTTGAAGGACCTTCACGCAGATGGAGCAGACATGTTTTCTGTTGCAAGGCTAGAACTAATGCATGGAAGTTGCAGGGAAGGAGACTTGGGTGAAACATTAGCAGAAATGGTTAATAATCAAAGCTGTTTGATAGTGAAACAGTCACTTCCTCAGGAGATTATGGGCTTTCCTTCCTTGGAGTATTGTAGCAAAGGATAGATGGCCCTCTATGAGGGATGATGCAGTTGAATCCTGCTCTGTGGTTCCTGAACTGAGCCTTGAGGTGGATAGATTACCTTCAATGTCTGTCCCAAATCTATGACTCTATACTAGACAATCCAAAAGTTCTGACTGTCCGTTGTTTTGGTTGGCAATGAACAAACAGTTATAAAAGGAGAATTCCTGGATACCAAGATCTAGGTTGGCGAGAGAACCCCGGCAGAGATTTAAAATAATAAAATATGCAGCATAGTAAAGTGTGGAAATATAGGCTATTAGGCCTTTAAAATATGCCCTTGCAAGTTCCAAAGTAGTCTTCTCTTCCCCTAGCATAGAAAAAGACCACACATTTGGTAAGTTAAAAATGGTTTACTTACAAAATCTCCAAAGGTCAAGTTCACGAGCTTTTCCATACATTAGTCAGAAAACACAGGCAGTAAAACTTGGCTTCGTTGCAGAGGTGGAAGTTTCTAAATTATTGGTATAAGAACACTTGTAAGCGCCATGTGGTCTGAGCTTAGAGCAGCCAGCTCAGACCTCTTTACACGCTGAGCTTTTCAGGTAGACTGAGGTACAACAATATGCTTGATTACCTATTTCCTCCCAAGGTGAGGGGGAGTGACCTAGCTAAGCCTGGCAAGACAGCTTACTCTATGGCGTTAACCCCTTCATGCATTAATTAGACTTAAGCATGTTGGTTAATTAGACTTAAGCATGGCATGCTCACGAAGAGTCAGACACAACTGAACAACAACAACAACAATGTTGGTTATATGAGATTGGTGACCCCACAAATCCAACTTACATATGGTGGGGCTTCCTGGTGGGATTCCGTGTCTCCCCCTACCCCCGCCCTACATATTCTGTGTATGTGCAAAGATTGTCTGAAGAGGACCACACATCAGATGAAATACTGTTGTTTACAATTTTTCCTTTGGATGAGACTCCCTGTGCTATTATGTCCCAAAATTTTCTATCGTCTCGCAATTTAATCGCCTTATCAAGTGCCTCCCATTGTTCCTTCCTATAAAGGGATTTCTTGAGTTTTAAGGTGTTTTTATAGTAGGAGCGCCATCTGTGGAAATTTACCATAGATGACAGAGTCCTCTCCTGTTTTACCTTGTTTTGTTGTTTCCTGAGCAGGGATCTTAGCTTCCGGCAGTCTTTGTCAAACCAAACCCCCGATTTGTTATGTTGTTTGGGAGGCCTGGTGTTTATAAGTAATGGGAAAAGAGACTCTGAGATCCACTGATATCACCGATCCCACACTTCGGAGAGCTTTCACCATGGCCCGTTTTCAAACTATCCCTACGGCCTATCTGTCAGGCAGATATGCAAAAATCCCGGTAGAGCACCGTTTATGTCCTTGCCACATGAGAACCAAAGAGGACCTCACGCATTACTTGTTGTACAGTGGTACCCCGCTAGACGAATGCCTCGCAAGACGAAAAACTCGCTAGACGAAGGCATTCGTCTAGCGGAAGGCTGCCCCGCAAGACGAAAAAGTCTATGGGGCTGCCTCGCAAGACGAAAAATTTTCGTCTTTTTTTTTTCCGTTTTGCGGAGCGCGGCTGTCATTGCCGCTCCGCAAGACGAAAAACCCGCTAGACGAAAATTTTCGCAGAACGAATTATTTTCGTCTAGCGGGGCACCACTGTACTGTCCCATTTACTCGGCCTTCAGGGATGCGATCTTACAAACTATTCCCAAGTCATTAGTCAATTCTGAGGACCAAGTAAAGTTTCTGCTGGTGGACGCTGACCCATGGATTACCCACGTGGTAGCGGTTTTCATGGCGAGGGCTATGAAAACCAGGGTGGGGTTCCTGAATGAGGCAGTGAAGGCCCTCCCATCGCTCTCCTAACCTGTTGAATCCTTTTTCCTGTATGGGGGGGTGTTGGGTTTCATTTTTTGCCTCTTTGTTTTTTGTTTGGTCTGGATTTGTCCCCTTTGCTGCGACAGCGCGGCACAGGCTTTTAAAATCTTAAACCTATTTTAATAATTTTATTGTTTACTTTTTAACGGTGTTGTATGGTGTTTTGTGTAAAGGCATGGACCTCACAAACCTAATAAATGTTGTTGTAGTCTGAAGAGGACTCTACTGAGAACATGGCAGAAGCAAAAAATGGGAATCGTATGACTTGCAATTCATTTTCTTAGCCACTGAACTACATCAGCATGCACTTTAGACATTACCTGAGTGATCTGGGTATGAATTTGTTGAAATTGCCACAACATATGTAAGCCATGTAAAGAGGCTGCATGAATGTTTCTATTTTGTGTTACTTTATTTTTCTAAGTGGCAAACACCAACAAGACTATGCCTTTCTCCTCTAGTAAGCTATTGCCCTTAATCCTGGGTGGAACTTTGGCTTTATCTGTTTGTACTTTGGTGACTGTGTGCTCCCCATCTCCTGAACTGGAATGCACAATTGCACCGGTTTTATTTTAAAATTAATGTTCTGGTGACTGTACGTCCTAAAAAAAATAGCCAACTGCTGGAGTTCATATACATTTAAAAACCTCTTTCTACCTTCTCTGTTAAATGAGAGGAAGAACATTAAATGTGATATCTATGTTGGGACTGTTCATTTTATAGAAACATCAACATGCTTTTATTATTAACCTGTTCCAAATCAATGTAAGAATTTCAATACAACACTTGTAAGTATTCCCAAACCAATGTGCCTCCCTGACTTCCTTTTGTGTTTTTTTTTAAATTACAAATTAATAAGATTCCCCGGTTTCTGCCTAATGATTCTCTGCATTTATTGCTTAATCCCCGTATAAAATATTGTTAAGATTGACACATTGCTATAGAGATAGAAGTCAATTGAATAATATGTAGCAGTCTATTTTATTTGTACCTTAATGTGGTGATGTATTTCTTTCACATTTACATTATTTATAAGTCTGTCCCCTTGGAGAATATATAGAAGAATTTGTTTTAAATGAGCAGATAATACCTTCTTTAAAATTTATAAGTATGGCAGAATCAGATCCCCCCTTTTTTCCCTTCACAGACCATGGCGTGGCAATAAAATAATTCTGAATTGCCTTGCACTTGCTATTCATAGGACAAACGTGGGGGGGGGGGGAGAGGATCTTATTAAGGTTGAGTTACAATTCCATTTCTATAGACATCAGTAAAACCACACAGAACACAAAATCTACACCAAACTGTCTGGCAGAAATCCTAAAAATCCTGGAATACACAGGCACGTGTGTCCCTGTCGCTTCTTTGCCATATGCATTCATGCACCCTGCCCCAGAAACAATAAACAGGCATGCTCCTGCTCCATTGATTTATTTTTTATTTTTATTTGCTACTAATAGCCATTCACCTGCAGAAATAATGCACACGCCCCTGCCTACTTATTGAGGCATATGAAGTTGGAAGCAGGTTTATGTGCATGTATCTCTAAATGGATATTGAACTGCATCGACAGATGGGTACATATTCCTACCCCCAATTTAGCTGCTAGAGGAAGTATGGCTCCGGTCAAATTGATTGGCAATAGCACTCCTAGGTGTTGAGGTGGGGGGGGGTACTCAGCTGATCAGCCCTATGACCAGGTACAATGGGCTGACGCCCAGCTTCTTGCTTGCATAGGCCTTCTTTCAGGAACTTGGTGGCATGCAGGTAACTCATTCATACCCTCCAAGTGTCCCAATTGGCACCCTCCAGGCATACAGGCTGGGACTGATGGGAGTTGTAGTCCAAAGCATTTGGAGGGCAGCACCAGGTTTAGGAACTGGTGGGGCAGTCTGTTCCAGAGCAAGGATTTGGTTCCAAGTCTCTTAGAAGCAGGGCCGGCCCACCCACGAGGCAAGACAAAATCAAAAATTCTTTCCAGTAGCACCTTAGAGACCAACTGAGTTTGTTCTTGGTATGAGCTTTCGTGTGCATGCACACTTCTTCAGATACACTGAAACAGAAGTCACCAGATCCTTAAATATAGTGAGGGAGTGGGGAGGGGTATTGCTCAGAAGGGTGGTGGGAATGGGTGATCAGCTGATAGGTGTGGAAAACCTGTTGACGACTCTTAACGGCTGCAATTAGTCTTGCAGGGAAAGGCAAGGGGTGAGATGGCTAAAGATAGCTTGTTATGTATAATGAGATAAGAATCCAATGTCTTTGTTCAGACCAGGTTTCTCCGTGGTTTTAAGTTTGGTGATTAGTTGTAATTCAGCCACTTCTCTTTCCAGTCTATTTCTGAAATTTCTTTGTATTAAGACAGCTACTTTGAGATCTTTTATAGAATGTCCTGGGAGATTGAAGTGTTCTCCTACTGGTTTCTCTGTCTTGTGATTCCTGATATCAGATTTATGTCCATTTATCCACGAGGCAAGGTGAGGCAACTGCCTCGGGTGCCAGTTTCCACGAGGCGGCAGACCTGGCCTTCCAGGAACGCATCGCCTGCTGGTTCCAGTTTCCACGAGGCGGCAGATCTGGCTTCCCAGGAATGCATCGCCCGCTGTTGCTGCTGGGGTGCCCGTGGCTGCGGCTATGTACTCCTGCCCACCATGATTCGGAGCAGACCTTCTCTCCCCCTGCAATGACCTTTGATTCCGTTGGGTTGATTCGGTTCCCTCCTTTTCCCTGATGTAGAAACCCTTCTTCTCTGGTGGCAGGGAAGGGATATGTCAGTGCCATTTTGTGCCTTGCCTCAGGTGCCCAAATGTCCTGCTTGAAACTGTTCTGCAATCTATGCAGAACAGGCTAGTCAGCTGAGGTGGCATGGCAATGCGTCCTGCTGCCAGTGAAGTAACTTAGTTGAAACGCTTCCCCAAATGAATGGTACGTTGCATGTAGTAATAAAATGTAATCTAGCCCTCTTTCTGATCTTGTCTACCCATTGGGGCATTTATGTGGAGGAGCATTAAAACAATTTTAAAAAGACCCTTTACCTCTAATCTCAAGTAGTACCTCCAGTCTCTCGTTCTGTGAAATTTTTAGAGTGTAGGCTGACTCTTAGTCCCAAACCGTGACTCTTCATCTGTGCAAAGTCCAGTTGCCTTGGGTGCACTAGTTTACACCGTGATATTTTATGGATATTTTACTCTTTCACAGAGATAAACAGTGGAAGTCACTTTACTTTGGCCCAGTTAATTCTTGCTCTATGAAATTAGGATAGCTGTTGCTCACTTTAGCATTAAAAAGGGGGGCTCTTTCCCTTGCAGTGTGTGTGTGTGTGTGTGTGTGTGTGTGTGTGTGTGTGTTTATGTAAATGGGTGTATAATGCACTCCACATTAGCTGTGTTGATGATGGCTTCAGTTTCACTGCTGTCAGATTTCCGTATCTCTCTCTCCGAGTGAGTAGGCTGGCCTGAATGAATGTTAGCATAATTTATGCAGCTGATAAGTGATTTGAGCGCTTGAGTTATTGATAAACCGCTTTAGCATATCATTTTCAGCTTGATGCTATGTGACATCACAGCAAAATGTAATGTGCTGGTCCCCAGGCTAGATATTAAGGTAGAGCTTTTTCTTTGAATTCCAGGAGCCAGAGGAAACACAGCGCTGTCTGATACAAGCACATCTGATCAGCACCAACCCAGTCAATCCCATCCAGCGTTCCCTGTCGGGCCCCAGGTCAGTTTCTACCATTGACTCGAAATAAAATTTGCTTTTTTGAAAGCAAATATTAACAATCAGCTAAATGGATAAAGTAGAATTATTTGGCTGCATGCTGTCATTTGAAATGTATGCTTAGCAATTAACATTTTTAAAATGTGCATGTGTGAGAGATTTATTCATCTCATATTTTTTTTAAAGATAGAAATCTACGTACAGTTTTCAAGCCAAATTTCAGATTTGGGCTAGGGATTTTTGCTCCTTAATTCAAGTTACTGGAGCCTCACATCAGTCTTCAGCTTTAAAAACAGCCTAAGTTGGTGTGAAACTGCTAAATGGACTTTTAATGTAAGTTTGATTCAACAGTTTGGGTTTGACAGTTGTGTGTGTCGCGCACAGACTTTGTTTCAAATTACATTTATCCTAGTTGGGAGCCAACAAGTATTTATGTGGATTGTGCTGTAATGCTAAGTAAAAATTTGAAGGGTTTGTGTTTACAAAGTGACTGAGCCAGGCTGCTAGGGAAGAGCTGGCAGACATTCTGGCCCCCCGTTTCTGAGCGTATCTCCACAGGAGAATTAAATTAGCTTGTGCCATTTGAACCGCCATGAGTTCCTCCTAAGAATCCTTCAAGCTTTAGTCTGACAAAGGTGCTGAGAATTTGTGCTTGCTTTGGCAGCACTTATATTAAAATTTGAACTATGCAGCAATTTTAGCACGACCCCTGCACAAGGATTACCGTACATGCAGATTCACGAAGCTTTACATATTTGGGGAGGTTCCTTGACTCATTGGTACAGCGCAAACTGCATGCAGAAGGTCCCATGTTCAATGCTAGGCATCATTGATTTTTTTTTATTAAAAACATCAATTTGCATGTGATGCTAGAGACCTCTGTCTATAACCCGGAAGGGCCAAAGCCAGTCAGAGTAGCGCCCCCCCCCCCGAACTATAGTTGGCAGCTTTTGCAGGTCTGCCCACTGGGGGGCTGCCAGCTCAAAAGTGTTGTTTGGCTTTGTTTCTTAGGAAATGTTCGGTGATTGGGTTTAATCGAGCCGTCCTTTCAAGAGCAACCAATACTTAAATTCTACATGGCGCAGGTGGGGTCCATATTACCCGACCTGGTTTAGTATATGCTGTGGATTTGAAACCGGAAAGAATTCAGAGGAAATCAACAATGCAGCGTTTGTGAGTGTAGAAAGCCTTGCACGTGCTGTGAATATAAAGGAGCAGAGTATATTTTTCCTAAAGAGAGCAACCTTTGATCTCTGAACAGATCTGCTTACTCATGAGAAGGGACAGCCTGTAGAGCAGCCCTCACTGCCAGAAATCAGACCTATATTATTTATTTATTAAATATGTACACCACCCTTCATCTGTAGATCTCAGGGCTGTTCACAGCATAAAAGTATTTGTGGAGCAACAACGCCATGTGGGTTATAGATTGACCTCCTGAGCTTGTTGGGGGGGGGTACAAATTTAGTTACATTTTGTCTACGCAACAACAGTCGGTCCATCCATATGTCCTTTTTGTTGTGCTTTGGTGATGATTTGTATTGGGACAGTTATATATGATCTCACTTTTAGTACTGTTTGCACCTGCGAATGTTTAGCAGTGGACATACCTCTTTGTTTCCAATCTGAAGAAGTGTGCATGCACACGAAAGCTCATACCAGGAACAAACTCAGTTGGTCTCTAAGGTGCTACTAGAAAGAATTTTCGATTTTGTTTTGACTATGGCAGACCAACACGGCTACCCACCTGTAATTGTTTCCAATAAGTACGAGTCCCGTAATTTCCTGCTGAAATCCTGTAACTGCTTATGCCACAGATGTTCCAGTTTATTTTCTGGGCCACTTCTGTTGCAAAGCAGCGCAACAGCAGCCTTCTTAAGTGGCCATAATGTGCTCATATTGGGGAAGCATGGCAGAGCCACTAATAAAGTGGAATGATGTTCCGTACAAATCCTCTACTAACGCACTATTATTGCACTATTACAGTTGCGGAATACCTCTGCAAAAAGCAAACACAAAAAACAGCCCTGCATTCACCTTTTAATTGCTTTGTTCTTTTGAAAACCACCTTGAGAATATGATTGATTGAATGAATGAATGTTAGTATAAAAAACCAGGCCAACAAACTTATTTTTGGTTGTTAGGTCATGTTGGTTTTACTGGTATGCTGGATGTGCACCTCTTTCTAAACTGCTTTGGGAAGCATTTTGTTTGAAAAGTGATTTACAAATCTTAAATAAAGGCTTTCATTATCACCAAATTTGGCAAATAGCTACTGCATTTTAAAATACCATTGGATACCTGCAGTAAGTGTTTTCGGCAGGGGTTTGGAACCTCTGGCCTGTGGGGCAAACCTAGACCACCAGGGGCTCCCATTTGGCCAATGACCACATGGAGTACAAAATATTTACTTGGAAGCCTGTTTGCGCATTAAAGTTGTGGTGCAGCGACACCTTCGCTAGAAATCTTTACCCGAAAAAGCTCTCATGCACTGATTTTTTTTCCCTTTCATAAATTATTATATAAACCCAGGCTGCAAATTTATCAGATAAATTGAAATTGGTTGTTCATATTACTTTTAGCTGATTAATCAGCAAAACTTGCATATGGGGTAAAAACAATGTTTCTGATGCAAGAAGCATTTTTTCCCTTTGTTTTTAGACGGCACATAAATTTCTTGTAGGAGGCATCGTCTTAGAAGAGGCGTTCCTCCCAATGTAATGGGAAAGAGAGAAGGCCTCTTTTGAGAAGGCACTCGCCAGCTATATTTTTTAATCACAGTGAAGAAGACTGTCTGCATCTATATCTGTATCCATATCATCTGGGACTACATCTGGGACACTTTTTTAGTCAATTAAAAGTGTTTTTAGCTAGTTAATCTAAATCAGTGTTTTTCAACCACTGTTCCGCGGCACACTAGTGTGCCGCGAGATGTTGCCTGGTGTGCCGTGGGAAAAAAAATTGTTTATTTGATCCCTATTCAAGAGAATTACTTTATATATAGTCAATATAGGCACAGAGTTAATTTTTTTAACATTTTCTAATGGTGGTGTGCCTCGTGATTTTTTTCATGAAACAAGTGTGCCTTTGCCCAAAAAAGGTTGAAAAACACTGCACTAGTGTGCCGCGAGGTGTTGCCTGGTGTGCCGTGGGGAAAATTGTGTTTATTTGATTCCTATTCAAGAGAATTACTTTATATATAGTCAATAGAGGCACAGAGTTAATTTTTTTTAACATTTTCTAATGGTGGTGTGCCTCGTGATTTTTTTCATAAAACAAGTGTGCCCTTGCCCAAAAAAGGTTGAAAAACACTGATCTAAATGATCCAGCATTTCTAAATGCTGCTGGCCCAGTTTACACACCCTTCACCCCGTGAGTGTAGTCAGAAATCTAAAACAAATCAGAAGTAAGTCACAGGCTCTGGGTCAGTTTGCACAGCATGCTGTCCATCAGAGCTTTTAGACTACAGCTCCTGTCATACCTGAAGATTCGCTGTGCTGACTGAGGCTGATGGGAGTTGTCCCAACATCTGGAGGGCACCAGGTTGGGGGAGGCTGCTCTAGTGAAACCACTGCAGCCGTGCTGTTGTGCCTTTATTTTGTAATATGGTAAAATATGATTATTGTGTCTCCTTTCAGCCACTACTGACGGCGCAGCAGCTAGCCTCAGCTGTAGCAGGGGTGATGCCAGGAGGCACGCCAGCACTGAATCAACCTATCCTTATTCCTTTCAACATGGCGGGTCAGCTGGGGGGCCAGCAAGGACTGGTCTTGACTTTGCCTACCGCTAATCTCACCAACATCCAAGGGCTGGTGGCCGCAGCTGCAGCAGGAGGCATCATGACTTTGCCGTTGCAAAATCTACAAGGTAAATCGCATTGGGAATTCCATTTCCTTTTTCCGGTATTTTTTTTTATTGTTTTGTTTTATAATGCATTTAAACAGAGTGAACAGTCATAACAACAGAAGACAGTTAAAAGATGGAAAACAAAACTATAAAATAGGCATGGAGACGGAGTTCAGTAGATTTGGTTTAAGGTTCTTAAATGGAAGAGCCTGTAACAAGAGATGCTTAAAAGTTTGATTTCAGTGTCTACCCAGTGTTAATTTAGTCCCCCACTGATTATAAAGTGCAGAGTAGGTTTTATTTTGTTGTAGTGTTGTTTTTATTTTGATTATATATTTTGTGGTTTTGTGTTCTGGTCTTGTTCTGTGAGCCACCCTGAGACATCTGGGTATAGAGCAGAATATAAACTACTCTATATTCTGGTGTATAAGACTACTTTTTAATCCAGGGAAATCTTCTCAAAAGTCGGGGGTCGTCTTATACGCCGGGTGGAGAATCTGCGGTTGAGCATATCTCAAACTCTATATTTAAACTGGAAAAGTTGGGGGTCGTCTTATACGCCCAGTCATCTTATACGCCGAAAAATACGGTATATATACGTGTGTGTGTGTGTGTGTGTGTGTGTGTATATATGTATATATATATATATATATATATATATATATAATACCTCATCCATCAGATTGAGCTCTGTGGAACAAAATGATTAACTTAGTCTAGCTTTTTTTATTTGCATTTTTTTGAGGGGCAGAATAAAACCCATTACTGTAAATTGCCATTTATTCAAAAAATTATCAGAAAGAAGGATGCGTAAAGTTTGAAATAAAAATAGAAAACTTGCTAGAAACAACATTTGAATTGTAGCTGTTCTCCTCAAAGTTGAGAGATTTTTGGTTTTCCATGTTTTTAAGTATGTTTCTAATTTCCGTGTATAATTCATTTTAAATTATTTATGCAAATAAATTTGCATAATAATAATAATAATTTATTATTTGTACCCTGCCCATCTGGCTGGGTCCCCCCCGCCACTCTGGGCGGCCTCCAACAGATATTGCATATAAATGCAAACATATGAATGTCTAAATATTTAATAATTTTGGCACATATTGTAATTTTAGATATAAAATAAATTAATTTTTCAGTTTTAGGTCGTAATTTTTTTAAGAGGGATTCAGATTTACAGTAGTTAGCTGAGATACCTGATAGAGACATTGGAAATTCATTTCGTTGGTTGGTTTTGACACACCAAACTTTTGCAAATACAAAAACAGTATCTGGATTTCAAAAAGGAAATTCATGACTTCCATTCCTTTGGGCCACTGAAACTGTAACAGCTCAAGTTTAGTTCAGAAAAGACATGTGCGTACGTGTGTATTTGTTTGTCTGTCTATGTCAGGCATAGGCAAACTCTGGCCCTCCAGATGTTTGGGACTGCAATTCCCATCATCCCTGACCACTGGTCCTGTTAGCTAGGGATGATGGGAACTGTAGTCCCAAACATCTGGAGGGCCAGAGTTTGCCTATGCCTGACATGGGCAGACAAACAAATACACACGTACGCACAGCCACACCCACCCTTTTGTGTTCCTAAAATACATTTTGCTGACATAATTGGAAGGGGAAAGTATCCCACAGATAAAATGAAGCTCCTGTTAAGTGAATGTTCTGCACAGCACTCTAAGTACTTTTTGAGTGATTAAACTCCAGTCGCTGCTCATGACTTGATGGATTGTGTGATGCACTGAATGCTACAGGTTGTGAAACAGTACGGAAGGGAGGCAGCTAATGTGTTGAACAAACTCCCTTACAAACGGCACACATGGTGTGCCCTCACCTGTTGGCTCAGAGGCTCGCCTTTACCTTGCGCAGATTTTAAACTTTAATGTCAACAGACCTCTCTTATCATAGTTGCAAATGGTTTTTTTTTTTTTTATATAAGAATTTATTGGCATTTTTCTATAACAACATATACCCACACCCACACCTACAATTAAACAAATGCAAAACAGATAAAACAAATACAAACAGTGTCAAGCTTTCTTATTGCATCTTTCTAGAAAAAAAAAAATTTCTATTTCCATATCTTGACCATTGACTTCCCCTGCCTTTTCACCTTCGAGTTTATATCCTTAATCTATTTTATAACCATTTCTCCTGCAAAAAAAAAAAAAAACATTAACTTCAATTTTATAATTACATTCAATTGTATCTTCAACATTTTACTAAAAATGCATCATCATAGTAATACCTCATCATTTAATCTTCTTGATCCATAAACTTAATCCACTTAAATTCACTTTACTTATACTCCACCTCATAGATCTTCACAAATCATTCTCATCTAATCTATCTCTTCTATCCTTAAGGTTGCTGCTAGTAACGTAATAACTTGAAATATCTCCTTTCATGTTCAAATAAAAAATATAACGAAATGTTGTTGACAGTATTCACCCTCCGATTTCAATTTACCATATCAGGCTGCTTAAAGTTTTACTTGATGCCTCACCCCACACCCCCTCTGTCCATTATTCTTCTCCTGGTGGCATCAGCACTGAACTTCCGTATCTCTTCCCTCTCCAAACGTCCACAGATCCAGGCACAGTCCAAACCTCTCCTTGCCACGAGTTCAGAGGTGTCCATCTCATCATCTCTCAGCTTCTTCGGTTCTTTGTAACATTCCTTTTCTTCTTGTAGATACCTTAATTCTCTGTCCCTGGCCCCCGAGCTCACACCTCGGGGACTGGATATACAAAATCTTAACGTCGCCTTGGGGCTGCCACCCCCAAAAAGCGAATTTCTTCTCCGAAGTAGCTCATTCATTTCTCTCCATCTTTGCATCCATCCTCTCAGCTCTTTGGCAAGGCTTTCTTCCAAAGTATCAAAAGTTTTATAAGCCTCCTCTGTGGGCAATTGGTTCCATTTCAGACCCCCACACAAGACTTTGACTTTTCTATAAAGCAATTCCACCTTCAAGGCAGTGAGTCTCTGTTCGTCCGTTAGTCCAGAGTTCAATACCAGTTCAAGGACAAATCCCAGCATACTGGCAGAGGAGGAGGAAGCGGGTGTCATATTTCTACTCCCCTCTTTGTTCATCGCCATTTTCCTGAGCTGGAGCGCAAATACCGCAACTTTAAAAGGAGATATTTTCCTCTAGTTAACTTCCCGAAAGAAAAGTTTGCCAGTCTCATGTGTCAATTTTAAATACATTATAGCCAGTTCTGTAGCAGCAATCACTCAGATTGGTTAGATTCTTGATCTCGAAGGGAGGGAGGACAGGCTGCCTTTCTCCTTCCCCCCGGATCGTTCCAAAAGCACGATTTCTGATCAAATTCTTTACTCACGACCACCGGGTTCTTTTAGCTCCATTCTTCAAAGGTAGAACTTGGACGCTCACCGCGGGCTCTGTCGCCGCATTTGCATCCCGGTTGGGGCATGTCCCCGAAGCCCGGCTCCGTTTGCCCTTCACCCCCACTCCCCCTTTACAGGGGGGGCAAGGGAAGGGTTCGGAGCCTCCGCGGGCGCAGCCGGGGAGCCCAGGGTGCGGGACGCTCTTCCCGCACCCCAACCGGAGCCGCGCGCTGCGGTAGCGCGGCTCCTAACCCCCGGGATGGACAAGGCGCTTCGGACCCGAAGCAGCCTTCGACCACCCGGCGATGGCGTCGCCGCCGGAAGTCCGCAAATGGTTTTCACTTTAATGTTTAAAATAATGTCTCCCTCTCATACCATTAAGCTGCACCAAGGAACCTGTCGTTCATAAATCATAGATGAAAAGGACACACTAATGCACAAATTTTGCTTGTTTAAAATTTGAGAGTGCATGTAAAGTAGGGAACTGGAGATTAAAAAAAATAATGCAAGGACAGGGTCCGGGTAAAAGTGGAGGAAGAGGCTTTTTAGTGTAGGTGGATGATGAAATCTTAATGAAGACACAGGCATTATAAAAGTGTATCGCTTGGCTCCAGGGTATTATAGCTTATGGTTGCTGTGGATATAGTATTATAAATAAACATAAGCTGATACACATTTTGCATCGCAGATTCATTCTGCCTTACTAATTTGGATATCATGGCTACCTTATGTGTGCCAGTTTGGCTGAAGGAAATGTGAAGATTCAACACCAAGCCCCGCTGCGGTGCAGGCTCCATTCATTTCAATGGGGCTTGCATGGGTCAGCCATAGGACTACCACAGAAGGGTAGATGGGATGCCTTCTAGCCCTCTCTGTATGGTTCCAGGGGTCCATCAGGTTAATTCTGGAACGTCAGATGGAGTAAATCATGGATTCATGGGAATATCTAAGTTAGAACTTATATGCAGAAATGACATTTTATCCTTAGGTTGATGTAAAGGGTAAAGGGACCCCTGACTATTAAGTCCAGTCACGGACAACTCTGCGGTTGCGGTGCTCATCTCACTTTACTGGCTGAGGGCGCCGGCATACAGCTTCCGGGCCATGTGGCCAGCATGACTAAGTTGCTTCTGGCGAACCAGAGCAGCGCATGGAAACGCCGTTTACCTTCCCACCGGAGTGGTACCTATTTATCTACTTGCACTGACGTGCTTTCGAACTGCTAGGTTGGCAGGAGCAGGGACCGAGCAACGGGAGCTCACCCCATCGCGGGGATTCGAACCGCCTGTTGATTAGTTCAGATATCAAGGTTCATTATTATTCCACAAAATGTATACCTCTTTAAAAGTTACTGTAAATCTCATGACCTAGTTTTGCAAATGTGAGGGAGTACAGCAGGTGTTGTTAATTGAGCTGTAAATGTAGTATATAAGGAGTGTTGTGTACTCCTCTCTGCTCCCTGGTGGGTGGGTCACTGGTTGGGTCATGGTTTGTGGAATTTTTTAATCTCAGTATAACTTTTATTATTATAATTTATTTTTTCTATAATTAAAAACCAAGCAAAGGACCTGTTTTTGCACCCTCTTAATTATTTTAAATACGTGTAGTTTCCTCAGCATATCTTTCGCGCAGCAGTTGCTCCACTGAATTTCCATAACATCTGGTTATGGGCCTAGTTGCTGAGTGGGTAATTCGTTGCAGGGATTCAAACCGCCGACCTTCTGATCGGCAAGCCCTAGGCTCTGGTGGTTTAACCCACAGCGCTACCTGCGTTGATGTACCACAAAGTAACTCCTACACTGACCTCTAAGAAGTTGTTCTATAAGCAGTGTTAAGAGGTAAGAAATAATATATCCTGGCAAACAATGGCTGGGAATGGCTGTGGTGGGTGTCAGGAATCACAAGCCATGATAGTATTCTACCACCACCGTCCCCAAGTCGTAGAATGCCACAGGAATAATCTTTTCCAGGGCCAGTTTCCTTAAGAGAAGAGAATAGTGGGAGGTTTGTTTGGTTTTGTACATTAATTTCTAAATGTACAAGTTGAGAGGTGGGGAAGAGGCAGGCCTTTAGACTGACTGGCGGCTGTCACACACACACACACACACACACACACACACACACACTCCATCTTGGTATTCCTTCTGAAGCAAAACTCTGGGTTCAGCCTCCACCCTCACAGAGAGGTGTGTCCTCCATTCCTAGCAGACTTTGATTTCTCTTCAACCACTATACATCATCAGAAGCCAAGCTGCAAAAGAGAAGACCATGAAGCTTGGACATGGAGAAAAGTGATGTTGCAGCTTCTATAAAATATCTGGATATTTAAGAAGCCAGCGCCAGATCCTTCATAAATGACTGTCAAATGTGTCTACATTCCATCCCGCACTCCGTAAGGGTGTGTGTGTGAGGTACAGAGGAATGGTTCCTGGAGGCTTCTTCCAGCAAGGCAGGGCCATGGCAGGTGGGCTGCTACTCTTCTGAGCATGCTCTCACACAGTCGGACAATTCAAGGCCTTTCTGCACTTCTATTTCATCACTCTATTCCTGGTTTTCTTGAGGAGAAGGGAGGGTGATAACCAGTCCCCTCCTTGCTGCCTTGTGGATTAAATAGATATCTATACTACATCATGCCAGATTTGAGCCAGCAAAGTATGAGAGGTTATTGGGGTGCAATACTTGTATTTGTTCTTCAGAAGCCATGGACAAACAGTGTCAAGCATTGAAAGGTTCTCACGCCATAAAACTTAACGTTTTATTTCCCAAACTTTGAATGTTTCTCAATTTGCTTCCCCATCTGTGGATCCTACAGCCAATAACAATCAATTGTCTTCCCTTATCATTAGTGAAATGTCCCTGTGCTGAAAGGAAACCTTGCTTTCCTCTGAAACTGTTACATCTTTAAATTTACTTTTTTTTTTTAAAGAAGAAGCAGGTTATTTTAAGCATCATTTCATGGCTAAACATGTGCATTAAACAGCAAAAGAACTGGGAGCTAGAAGATGGCCATTAGAATCTTCAGACCGATATTTATTCATATATCATAACACTACAGAGAGAGGGTTTCTTTAATCTTGAATTGCTTAGAGGTCCAATTGGCCCTTTAAAAATAGCAACAACAAAAAAGTCACAATATTTTTTAGCATAGTTGTATAATTTGATTGCAAGAAAATATCTAAAAATTGCATTAATTCATTTAATGCATTTCTGTATTGGGCTTGCTAGGCAAAGGAGGGGGGGGACGACGCAGTTGAAGTGCCAACTTCAATTGCTTACTGATCTAAAATCCAGAGCCCCTTTTCCCTCAAAAGGGCATTCTCTCTTTTAACTAAAGTGATGCAGTCCCTATTCATTTGTATTCCCCATCTAGTTACATGGAATAGCTTTCAGAGCCTACAGAAAACAGTGTTTCGGTTATGTATTTTAATGAGCACCAATGTCAGTAATAATCAAAATGATGTTTCACTTAGAGGAATAGTTTATTCCCAGGTACTTCTACATGGTACTAACATAACCAAAACAAGGATGACACAGTAAGAAGAAGGACTATGCTCAATAGTAATTTCACTTTAGAGCCATTACTGCAAATAATATAATCCCTGCATTACTATATATCACATAAATGAAGGACAGGTATGGTAAAGTTTTAATAAAGTCAATGGCTACCAAGAATCTGATACAGAAGTATGCTTTGCCCCATTAAAATCGTTGGGCTTAAGCACATATAACAGGCACATACAGTATGTATATGATAAGGATGAATAAAAACAATATGATGTTTATAAGGGATCAAAATAAGGCATCAAAACCCTTATTTGTTTAGGTGATTATTATTTATTTCATTTGCTTATTTCAACAATTTAGATACGGCTTCATCAGTCAACTCTAAGTGGTATACAGGTGATCCGATGCAGTAAGACCAGCCATGAGTTGAAACGATAAAATCAGAGTTTAACTGAGAAGCCTGCTAGGAGGCTGTCTGACTTCGACTGCAAGGGGGTTCCACAAAGCTGGACCCACAATACTGCGATACTGATGTCCCAGCTCACATAGTTGGCTTTGAGCTGCTTTACACATATACGTCCATTCCTTGATTACTGTAATGGCAAGTGGTGATTTGAATATATGACTCAATGATCAATTTACTCACGTCCAGCTGACACATCACAGCAACCCGGAAGTGGACAGAAAAGGGGGGCGGAACAGGGTGGGGCATAACATGGCGGAGAGTGCACTCCCCCATCACCCACAATGACTTGGAAGGCAACCGCTGCACTAATCGGGGGTTGCCTATACTGCATTCATTAATTATAAATGTATTTATAGGCTGTATTTCTAGCTTGTCCAGATCAACAGAAATCAAAATGAGCCCTCACAGATCAAACACCAGTTTCCTTTGTTTTTCAGTAGAGAGCATCACACATGCTGTGATGGGTCATTATCATGCTTACCTGAGGTTTACAAAAAGCATGTGTTACATTGCCAAAAGATGTTATCCTTGCTTTCTCTGTGCATCCTTTTTGTAGAGATTGTAGGTGCTGCATTCCGAAACCCACAAATGAGCACCATTTGTATGTCTTGCAGACTTGGCAAAGAACAAGTTAGCATTTCTGAGGCAGTTGTCCATTTCTTTTGTACATAACCACTTTGATTCATTTTTTTAAAAATGTACCAAGAGTCCTTATGTGAAACTATGTGATGTTAACATGTGAACCAGCTTCATATACCACATTAGGTTTCTGGGCCTAACCAAGGCACATGTTTGCACAAATCTGGCTGGGGCCGTGGAGAGGATTTTCCCTTTCCTACTCAGTCCTCCTTAAGGAGGTCTGTTTTGTATTTTAAGAACCATTGGCTTCATGTGCAGTCAAGAGTTTCCAGCAGATAAATTAATATCAAGTAATTCCTCTGAATATTTGTTACCATAAAATCAATAGAACTTGAGGAGGGAGGGTTACAAAAGTTCTCAACGCATTTCTTAGGGACACTTTGAAACAAAAACGGGGGGAAATTCTGCGGCTCGTATACTTTGAAATGCCAAAAAGGGGTCTTGAGTGCCTCCCTGTATGCATATAATAATAGTCTTTTCAAAGCAGTGGTGCATTAATTGAACTGGAGGCTCCCAAATGAAGTGCATGAATTGTAAATAGTTTAGCACTGGGAGAAAGCCAGGAGCAAGTGTTGCCACTGGGTAATAGTCTCCTGTGGCCCCAGAGGTATTTATAGAGTCATTTTCAGAGGAGGAGACGACGACATGTAAAGGTTTGTGTGCTCTCTGGCTCCACATGGAAGCTACTGTTGTCCTTCTATCCATTACAACTCCAATGTTCTTCCCTTCACCCCCTCCCTTTTGTTGCTGTAACATCATAGTGGAGTAATACATTGGGATCAAAACATGCAGAGGATTTTCCCACTAAGGTATTCCAGTGGCATTACGGATCACAAGAGCGAACTTGAGTAGCAGGTGCAGGACACTAGAAGGGAAAGTATTGTCTGATTTTACATGCAGTTTCTCTCTCTCTCTCTTCCCCCCCACCCCCGTAATCTAAACCACTCACTTTTTTTCTACCATTGCATGTTGCAAATTTCTGTATCTCTGGGCTGCTCCTACTAGAAAGTTAGGCATGCTTAAGCTCCATCGGAACTGAGGTGCCCATGGGCTTCCTTGGGTTGCTTTCAGTGTTTTATTTATTTCTTTTAAAAATTAAATGCCACCTTTCTGAGGCTCCAAGTGACTCCATGATAGGCACCTCAGTCCCTGGTATTCCAAATTCAGTCTGGGGTCTTAAAAGGGCAAATGTTTCAGGGGCTTGTACTACCCCAGTGTAGGTAGGTAGGTAGATGATAGATAGATGTTGATAGATAGATAGATAGATAGATACTACATAGATAGATACATACATAGATAGATACATAGATAGATAGATAGATACATGATAGATAGATAGATAGATAGATAGATAGATAGATAGATAGATAGATACTACATAGATAGATAGATAGATACATAGATATATAGAGAGATAGATTAGATAGATAGATAGATAGATAGATAGATGGATGGATATTTGAACAGCTGCTCCCCATGTCATTTCTGCTTTTATGGCACTTTAGGATTGCCATATTTCAAAAAGTAAAATTCCTGACACCTGCAGAATTGTTGAGCTTTTCATAGGAAACCACTGAAATTGGGAACAAACCCCAATTGTTGAGCTTTTTTTGGGGGGGAGAACGCCCCCCCCCCGACAATTTTCAACCCCGAACACCAGGACATGTCAGGAATTTTCCTGACGTATGGCAGGCCTATCTCACTTTCGAAAGCAGGCACGGTGATTGTGGTCCTGCTACTCAGAGAGCTCCTTTATGCTCACAGTACTAATCTTTGGAACCTACCCTGCATTTCACTTTTGGCTGAAATACAGTTTAATGTGCTGCACATTACCTATGCTTGACTTGTCACTTACTGCAACACACACTGTTTGGGCACTATCTCTATGGTGTATAAAATAATTGTTCTTCCAGGCCAGGAACGCACAATGCTTCACCCCCCTTGCATGGCATAGTCGCTTGGTGCTGCTTAACTGATACTGCTGAGCATTTTCGCATTCGGTGTCTAAGACTATGTGTACATTAGTGGTTTAAAACTCAGCAAGGTTGTTTTCTCCACAGTTGCACACTGCGGTGCACACCAGATAGAGAGGGCAGGGGTGCTCTCACTCCATGTACATTACCCGTTTGGTTTGCCTGCACTGGCACCACCGCCAAACTCCTACTCATGAAGTTGTCACCTGTGCATTTCTGGGCACCTGCACCTGAGCGATGGCTGCCTCAAATGTGCTCACCTTAGCTTCACCACAAAGTGTGTGTGGCTTACGTTTTCCTTTCAGATTGAAGCTTGGTTGATGGGGGAAAGCATCAAACGTTAGTGTTTCTCAAGAAACTACGGGATGGAGGTGGGTTGTGGCTCACGTCATACGTCTATGGTGGGAGTGCTCTGGAGCCGGAGTAAACGGCAGTCTGTACCCAGCCTCTGATGAGGCCACATTTTCTGTAATTTGCTCATCCGTAGCATATATTGCTAGCCTTTTTTCATCTCATAACCACATTTCACGCCTGGGGATTGCTCCCCTTGTTAATTACTGTCATTTTAAAATCTGCACAATAAATGTTAGCATATGTGGTCGTTCCACTTTGTTTCATGTCTATGTGGTGTCCCATTTTTAAAAATATGCTTCCAAATTTGCTTGCTGCACACAGGCTTCTTCCATGTTTGGGCAGCCTGCAAGGCAGCCAAAATGCTGAGCAGGAGATGGAGGTCTGGGAGTGTGTGTCTGGCTGAGCATCTGAAAAGTGGTGAATGGAAGGGGCAGGATTTGGATGGCAGAAGCGCATGAAGGGGAGTGTGGCTTAACCCTTCCCATGCCTGCCACTTCTCCTCTACATTTCACTTCCCCAGCTGATTCCCCCCCAGTCAAGCAAGTGCTTGCTATGCTGGAAGAATGCTGTACTGGATGGGCAGTGCAGAGGAGAGGGAGCACAACTTTTTTGCCCACAACTTTTTCTCCTCCCAGTTATGCTGTCCTCCGCTGCTTTTATTGTGTTTGCAGTAGATCTGGGTGGCCAGATTTGCCCTTGAGCCTTTCTGATCCAGCTTGGGGCTGTTGCGGAGCTAGACAAATGGAGAATCGTGTGAGAAAGTCATCCCACAACCCCATAGCTAGGTTGTGCCTGTGCAGTCCTAGCTACCCACACACATACACCCCAACATTTTGCTGATCGGATGTTTTAGAAGGAGAGTGGGGAGGGCTGCCTTTGGCCCGTGTCCCCTCCCTCTGCCCACCAAAGAGCTACTAAGTGGGCTTTCTGCTTTTATAAAGGCCGGTATGCACAACCAGCTGCTCTGCGTGTGTTTTGTTTAGATTCAGGCCTAATGCTGTCATTCTTTTCCCCCTGCGAGGACTGGAAATTGTAGTTCTGTGTGAGGAGATTGTAACTTCTTCCTTTTTTAAAATGAAATTTCAGCACCCTCACTAAGCTACAGTTCCTACAAATTGATCCTGTCAGGGAAGCCTTAGCAGCAAAACCAGCGTAAAGCTTAAGACAGACAGATAGAAATACTGTATTGTCCTGACAAAATTATACTCATTGCAGTGGCTAAAGTGCCATCAAAATATTCTGAATTCATTCAGTAAAACCTGAGCCCTTGTCTGCTGTTTACCAAAATGATCCATTACTGCTGCTGACAGCACCATTGTGTATAACACTGCATTAAAGCTTTAAAATGTTTTGTTCACAAAATTTATTGTTTTGAAAAATGTTTGGGTGTATTCATTTCACATCCTTTTTTATCCTGGAAATATAAGCAATAGTTCTCAAAACTTTGTGATTAATTTTAATGCACATGCTCTCTTTTACTTGTTTTCATTTGTAAACATTGCACAATTCATCTGAAAACAGTTAATCTAGAGAGACCGAGATATCTATCATTTTTAATGCAATAACATTCTCATGTATGTTGCTATTTTAGATTTTCTGAGCAGTCTTTTTCATATACATATAGATGTGTGTGTATATTGAACATTTGACATGAACTAATTTGAGTTTCCTATGTTTGTGAGCTACCTCACAAGGGAAAAGTTGCATTAAATAAATAATAGAGATAAAAATTTATAGTTCCATATATTTCAGAGCTAATGCAGCCAACGTACAATGGAACAGTAACATGAAGACACACTACGCTGTAATTTGATTGATTTGTTTTGACAGCAGCCAAATAATTGAGAGTGAAAGGTGTCAGCACAGATGAAATATTGTAGAAGCCACATTCAGAAGGCAAACCCCAGCAGCAATTGCAACTGGAGTTTTATTTCCTTTGATATCATACTGTTACTCACTTCCAGTTTATTATAAAACCATGAGAGGTAGGCAACTTTTCAAATGAAAGAAGCGCTTGCATGGAGAAGATAGAAATGGAAGTTTGTGTCAGGTACTTGAACAATGGAATAGATACTGACATTGGGTTGTGTGATGGATGTAACGTGGAAGGCAAAATTATCTTAATCTTTCCCCCTGGTTTTCTCTCTCTTTTTTAAATCCTTTTTTACAGGCTACTGCTTATCTGGCATCTTACCTCTAGCTTGGAGGGTAAGTGACTCCCTCCGGAGCAACCATCAGTGTCATTCTGTGGATTGCTTAGCGGGGGTTTGCTGCAAGAGCAGGATTGCCATTACCCACCCCAGCAGTAAGGCTCTTCTTTAGTTCACCTCTTCCTCACGGCAGCGCAGCTCACAATGTGATGCGTTCATGTCTTCAGTATAGCAGTCGAACGCAGGAGCCGGGGCTGGGGGAAGCGAGGGGCATCTTCTAACCTTGGAGGGCTCTACATAAGAGACGCAGCCAAGTGGCCAAGTAATCCATGGTAGCTGGAAGTAAGGGGACCTGGAAATTGTAGCTGTGGAGTTTAAAAGATGTATAAATGTTCCACTGTGCGCTGTTGTTTAGAAACGCTGTTGACTCAGACCTGCTTTTGTATGTTTGTGTGTTAGCACTGCGGGTGCGTAGAATATGCCACGTTGAAGAAACAGGGCCAATGACCTGCATTCACATATACTCACAGACATGGTAACAAAAAGGGCAAATGGTAGAGTAAAAGACTATATAAAAACAGCTCAGTTGAGTTGGATTAAGGCTTCCATCTAGCCCAGCCTTCACCAACCCGGTGCCCCCCAGATGTTTGGAAACTCCAGGTCCCATCAGCCCCAACCAACATGACCAGAGCGGATGAAAGCGATATTCTAGACATCTGGAGGGCACAAAGTTGGTGAAGGCTGATCTAGTTCTCTTTCCAACTGGGGCAGGGCAACAATCCGGAAGCTTATAAGCAAGGTGTGAATGTAAGAAACATCTCATAATGCTTGTTCTTCATCATTTGATGGTGTTTCCTGCTTGGCAGGGGTTTGGACTGGATGGCCCTTGTGGTCTCTTCCAACTCTATGATTCTATGATTCTATATGGTGTTAGAGACACCCTATCATTGAACACAAGGATTCTATTTTACTATCATTGCTAGAAGCCATTGATAGACCTCTCCTCAGTATATTTGTTTATTTTTTTGTTTATTTTTTTTTAAATAAAACCATCTGAGCTTCTCTCCAGAACTTTGGAAGATGCTTCCTGTGCAAGATCTCACTCCCACTGACTGTGTTTCCTTTTTATGAAGTAAGGCCTCTGCTGAGCTGCATTCGATACAAGGAGGAGCTGCCCCCTTTAGACAATAAACTACCAAGTCATAATCCCACAGATTAGACTAGAGCCCAGCATAGCAAAACCCAAATTAGTCCAAGTTGTTTCAGATGTTCCACCAATGCCAAGGGACTCACACAGTGAAAAGGAAACAGAATCCCATTCCAAGCTTGCCGTATCAAATTCTACAACTCAGCTGCTCTTTCCTGGGCAAGCAAAGAGCTCTTCAGCAATTTCCCTAATAGTTTCATCAGGGTGGACAGTGGATTAAAGGGTCTTGGGGAGCGTGGGGTGCATAATCAATCCTTTGCTCACGTCCCCTCTTGTATGAGAGTGTGTTGGGGTGTAGAGACAAGGCTACCTCTCCTCTAACTCTTGCACAGCCCAGATCTGAATTCTGATGAAAACCTGTTGCCGGCAAAACCATTTCAAAGGGCAGTTGACTGCTCTTTAAACAAATGGTAATTTATTGCTATTCTTGTGAGCATCTTAGTCTTTCGGCTGGTTGGCATTCTTTTTGCTTGCCTTGGGTTCCTAATCAGGAACTGGAATGCATGCGATTGTCAACCACAAATGTTCAGACATCATAACTCAGCCTTCCCCACCACATGACAGGCTTAAAAATAACACGGGCTTGTTTTTATGTACCTTCTGATTCCAAGCCTTTAGGGTGCACTGCAGTCGTGCTGTAAATCTTTTCTCTGACACCACACAGGCTAAAAATATACTTTTTAATAAGTGGAAGCAGAGTATGTCATGATTTTATCAGATGGGGCTACTAAAACACTTAAGACTTTAAGTCTTGACATAAAACCACAGAAGTTGGCAAGCATGCGTGTGTCTCTTTTGGTTATGTGTCAGCATGCCATTTGGTAAATAATGAGGACAAGGTTAGCAAAAGAGACTGGCAGATTAGAGAACTGGGCCAAAGCAAACAAGATGAATTTTAACAGGGATAAATGTAAAGTACTACACTTGGGCAAAAAAAAAAAAAAAATGAAAGGCACAAATACAGGATGGGAGACACCTGGCTTGAGAGCAGTACATGTGAAAAGGATCTAGGAGTCTTGGTAGACCATAAACTTGACATGAGTCAACAGTGTGATGCAGCAGCTAAAAAAGCCAATGCAATTCTGGGCTGCATCAATAGGAGTATAGCATCTAGATCAAGGGAAGTAATAGTACCACTATATTCTGCTCTGGTCAGACCTCACCTGGAATACTGTGTCCAGTTCTGGGCACCACAGTTCAAGAAGGATACTGACAAGCTGGAACGTGTCCAGAGGAGGGCAACCAAAATGGTCAAAGGCCTAGAAATGATGCCTTATGAGGAACGGCTTAGGGAGCTGGGTATGTTTAGCCTGGAGAAGAGAAGGTGAAGGGGTGATATGATAGCCATGTTCAAATATATAAAAGGATGTCATATAGAGGAGGGTGAAAGGTTGTTTTCTGCTGCTCCAGAGAAGCGGACACGGGGCAATGGATTCAAACTACAAGAAAGAAGATTCCACCTAAACATTAGGAAGAACTTCCTGACAGTAAGAGCTGTCCGACAGTGGAATTTGCTGCCAAGGAGTGTGGTGGAGTCTCCTTCTTTGGAGGTCTTTAAGCGGAGGCTTGACAGCCATCTGTCAGGAATGCTTTGATGGTGTTTCCTGCTTGGCAGGGGGTTGGACTGGATGGCCCTTGTGGTCTCTTCCAACTCTATGATTCTATGATTCTATTCTATGATTCTATGAAGGAGAACTACCCCCAGACAGCAGCTAAGATCAACCTGAAATAAGAGGGTCCAGCAAAATAAATGCCAGCCAACTACAGACAGCTATCAGAAGGGCATTCATGTGCTAGTTTGTGACACACAGACTGGTAGTCATGACTCATATTCCAAGCTTGTCCTAAAGGAGCCAAATGGCCCATTAGCACAAAACATGAGTGGCCAAGCCCAAAGGGGAATACATTGTAGTAAAGCATATTCCATAATAATATATTCTGCACAATATAACGATATAACGAACCTTTCCTTGAGGGTTAACCACAATCAGACCTAAAGATTCGGCCAATAATCTTATGGGAACCTGGATGCGGCCCAGCAAGGTCTTCTGGATGCTCCATCCTTCAATTTCAGTGGTCAGTGCTGACACACTGCATTATCGCAAAGAGACCCACTTAACATAGGAGTACTTTCAATTGTCATGAGCATTCAGCTTATGAAAAGTGACATCCTCTCCATCAACCCCCGCAAGCTAAAATTCCTACTTCAGAATGTTTCAAGAAGTTGGGGCTGCGGTCAGTTTGAATTCTATTGCCGACAAATGGTATACACATGGAGTCATGAAGCACAGCAGATAAATGGATTTCAGATACTGTATGGAGAGGCAACTGTGTGGTGGAAAAGGCATAAACTTGTGCGTTCTTACTCGGATGTAAATCCCACTGTGTTCAATGGGTCTTGTTCCCAGATGCTGGAACTTGAGATTGCAGCTTAAGACAAAAGAGGATGTCAGAGCCATGTGGAAATAGTCCATTGGTGGGAGATGGGAAGAGGAGGAGATACTGCAAAGGGCAGAGAAATGATGCGAATGAATGGAGCTAAACTGCAAAAGTCTGATATAGAAGGATTCAGTTCTGCGTTGCATTTTAAACGATAGCATTTTGCAGATTTTGATGTGTTCATTTGAACCATAATGTGTTATGAGAAGTTACAGTCATAGATCATTATCTTACAATATCACCTTGACTATCTAATGATGGGAAGCAAGCCATAATAAGTGATATGAGAAAATTATTCGTGATAATAATCCATATTTCACTATTCAAGCAATCAAATGGAAGGTGCAAGACTCACATGGGAAAGTGCAATGTGTCAGCAGTGAATGATTCACATACATCTATACTTAGGCAAGGATAGCAGACAATTATAATAAAAATACAATAGATAAGGTGTATAGGCATCTCTGTATACAGCTGTTGAATTTTCATATAGTCCAATCTGTCAATTTCTAGTCCGTGGGTTCACACATAAGTCTGTCGTGTCCTGTTTCTTTGTTAGCCTGCTGTTGTTGTTTTTTTAAAAAAACTATGCACATAAATGCATTTTCTCTCCAAATGTGCATCTCCAAAATATGCGTTTTTTTTCCTCAAGGTACACATTTTTAAGCGTTTTGAACTTTTCTAAAAAAGATCCAAGAACTGCATCAGAACATTTGGGAAGTGCAAAAGCCAGCAGATAACCAAACTGCAATCTGTACATTAGTCTTGGGGGAACGCAGGTCAGGCTGGCTCATATCGGAATTCAGAAAGATCAGATTCCTCAAGCATCCCTAGTTGTATTGAGCTGTGATAACTAACAGCCATAGACAGGCTTATCCTCCATAAATTTGTGGAATCTTTCAGAAAGCCATCAAAAATAGCGGCCACCACATTTTGTAGTATTCAGTTCCATAAGTAAGTGAATTCCTTATATGATTTAGTGTACTTTTATTGAATTCATTTTATCATTATTATTATTTTACATCTGTCTTGATCCTTTAAGATGGAATGGGTCAGAAGTCTTTTTGACTACATTTCCAAGCATATATATTCAGATGGAAATCCCAGGTAAATGTGCTAGGGGTTGCAGATTAAATAACTCCCTGGTTTTAGGCAAAGTATACTGGATTTTTGATTGTAGATCTTTGTGTATGCGTGTGGGTATGCATGGTATTCAAGCATGTCTTTCACTAAGTGGCACCATAACTTTTTAATAGGATTGGGGGCTCACCTGACATACTCGGCAATAGGTGTAGGGCTATTTTGTCCCTTGGGTAAGCAGAGGTTAGGGTTGTTTATACATACACTGCACATTTCTATTATTATTATTATTATTATTATTATTATTATTATTATTATTATTATTACCCCAGCCACTCTGGGTGGCTCCCAAAAGAATTAAAAGCACAAACAGAATTAACTGCTTCCTGCAACTCTTGCCTAGAGCAGGGGATTTCTGCACACCCCTTTTAAAATGAGGGAAGAAGCCCTTTTGTTTTAGCAGTGCCTTGCAAGGTGTTTGAAGATTGAAATTTTAACTTCAGGACTTCATAGCACTGCATTTTCCCGTGTATAAGACTATATTTCCCTCCAATTTTTTTAAAGTTTAAAATTGGGGGTCTTATACACGGAAGGTTGCAATTATTTATTTCTTAATTTTGGGCTCAAAAAATAGGGGTCGTCTTATACATGGGGGCATCTTATCCACAGAAAAATACGGTACCTTGCACATGATGTCATTCTGATGCCATGTGATTGACAGGCTGGCAAACCCTCCCACCTGTCAAATTTGGCCTGCACAACCAATCATAAATCAGCAGGCTAAGACGATCCATTTCCTGTTCCCTGCATGACCCAGTAGCAAAGCCCTTTTGTATCTCCCCTGCCTTCTTCCTCATGCACTGCTCAGTGCACGGGGGATTTCGGCTGCTTCTCCTCTTCGCCATCTATCGTTTATTTATCGTTATTTATTTCTTTATTGCAATTTCTATCCTGCTTATTTCTCCAAAAAGTCTTAGTCTGCATTCGGACAGCATTTTATTCTCTTTTCCCGATGTTTCTTTACCTGAATGCTGCAGGTTATGTGATCGTTCACATGGTATAAAAGCCATTTCTGGAAATCTACCAGATTCTGGCAGAGGTTTAGTGCTTATTTCCGTGTGTGTGTGTGTGTGTGTGTGTGAGTGTGTGTGTGTACTCAATTTAACCCAGAAAATATTGTGAGTTTCGCGCTGTAATTATCCCATGGTTTTCATGGATGTGACTAAATTTGCAGTGCTGTTTTGTCATACAGCTGCTCCCCATTATTTTTTGTGGGTAGATCACAGGGCAACATAAGCACACATGTGCATAAGAGCTTGGTGGCATGTCGAGTGACATCTGGTGCTGTGTCACACCACGTCACGGCACAGCAGGGTGGTATATTTGTCAAAAGCCACAGTTCCATAGTTCAACAGGAAATGCAATGTAAAAGGAATGTTAGAAACTGGGACAAACGTTCTGGCGTCCTAACCAGGAAAACTTAAGGCAATAATCCACACGTCTAACAAACAGTAATAAAAGCAGAATATATAGCCAGGGGAGAGTAAGGGGAAAGCTTACATAACGGGACAGCTGAACATGCCTGATGGCACATCTAAAGAATCAGCTGGATCAGGCCTTATGAGAATGCAATACAGTCCGAGAATACACCAGGGGCTGCTTATCTTGAGCTTCTTTAAGTCAAGTTTTGGCATAACCTGAAAATTAGAGTTAGATATGCTGCTAATTATCTTACAGCAAACACATAACTATATAAGAAATTGTGTTTCTCAAAACAACTGCATTTAATGCCAGGGAGAGAAGGAAACTCAAACCATTGAAGCCTCGTATTTTTAATGTAAAATTAATTCCTTTGGATATATATATATATATATATATATATATATATATATATATATATATTACCGAAAAAAGCCACAACATTTTTCTAATGTGCATTAAGAACGTTGGAGAGTTCACTGAAGCATATGCCTTGAGCTTTCAGGAGCAATCTGTAGTCAGGCATTTTAAATGAAAATTGATTTGTGATTTACATGGTCAGTGGAAAGAAAATTAACTTATGGAAGGTTGTAATGAAATATTAGACAAGTAAAAAAAAGTAGATGGTGATCTAGTGGAACTAAAAGTCCCATCTGGAAGAATTCGGTGACATTTTTACATTTATCTGTGTTCTGCATGAGTTGTAATGTTAGTGGTAATTTTATGGGACTGAACTGAAATGAAAAGGGTGTTATCACAGATTGCCTACAATATAGGATTGTGTTCAGTGGAGAGTCCTGTATCCTTTCCTCCATTTTCTTATAATATGAGTCATTGCACTCCCCCCCCCAAATGCTACTGTTGTTGAATTCATTCAGCCCTGTACTTGAGGTTATTAAAGAAGAACATCAGACTCTTGCAAATACAATCTAACAGCACGTTTAAAAGAAACACGGCACTTTCCATTGACTGCTTCTGCATGGAGTTTAGGGAGCACTGGGGAAAGAGCATCTCCAGAAGATGCAACAAATGCGAGAGCTGCCAGTCAGAAGCATTTACCTGGCAGGGTCTATCCATGGAGCAGGTCATATGGGACGTGGCCCGTCCTCTAACATGGTCCCCTTATGTCTGCCTGTGGGTGGAGGGCAAATGGGCTCCCCTGGCACAAATGGCACTTCTTGAGCCCCTCCTGCCTTCAAGTATGGCACCAGTCCTTCCTAAGGAGAGCCAGCCCTGCGAGTATGAGTATTTCTGCCTTTTCAAATAGATCACACTTTTCATTCCTTCGTGCCGTTGGCTGATGGGACAAGCAGTAGGGGACTTGGGGCATTAAAATTTCAGTGGTGCCCCGTGCAAAATTCAGCCCCCCGTTGCTGCTGCTCAACTTCCTGTATAGTGAGCAGTCCCAGTCTCCTAGTCATAGGACTAAGGATCTGCATGCTGGCATAGGGTGTGGGATGTGAGGCGGGAAAAACATGGTATAGGCCTCTGAGTCTGTGCCATTTCAGAAGGAAAATACAGGTGCATAAATAGTTCCACACACCACAGCCCAACTGGCCTTGGAAAGCTACAACATCAGAGAGCCAGTGTGGTGTAGCGGTTAAGAGTGGTAGACTCGTAATCTGGGGAACCGGGTTCGCGTCTCCTCTCCTCCACATGCAGCTGCTGGGTGACCTTGGGCCAGTCACACTTCTCTGAAGTCTCAGCCCCACTCACCTCACAGAGTGTTTGTTGTGGGGAGGAAGGGAAAGTAGAACGTTAGCCGCTTTGAGACTCCTTCGGGTAGTGATAAAGTGGGATATCAAATCCAAACTCTTCTTCTTCTTCTTCTTCTTCTTCTTCTTCTTCTTCTTCTTCTTCCATTGTTCGTCATTGTTACGGCACCCAGTGCAAGCAAACCAGTCATGCTTATCTAAATCTGCCTCTGGTACTAAGAAGTACGCCGTGTGTTAGACACTATATCCTGGCAGTGTTTGTCCAGTACGGAAGGGGCTCAAGGCAGATTTATATTAAATAAAATTCAGAAGTGATCCAAACAGTACTGAAAAGACTCAGATCGTTCATATTATAGAATAGTAGGAGAATTAGAAGCATCTCAGCTCTCTCTCTTCCTCTCATTCCACACATTAGGCCTCAGCTCTTCCTTCCACACAGCTAAGTTCTGCTCCCACATCACGGCAAGCAATGCATAGCAGTCGCTTGCTGGGCCTCTTAGCAAAACTGACCTTTATCGGTTAACCTTGACTATAGCCATGGATGTCTGCAGGAACTATCGGGGGTTGACTTTGGGGGGTGGGGATAAAATATTGAAATATTTTTTTTCTCAAAAACGTGAAAAGGCTATAGAAATGCACTCTTTTAAAGAAATGAAAGCCCATAATCTGGAGGTTATAGCTCATCCAAGGAGAGGAAACAGCTGCGACGAACCTCCCTGCCAACTACCCCTCTGTTACCAAGTGTATTACTTCTGAGGTGTTCAGGGTCACTTTTTTCCATACACCCCACCTCGATCCTTGAGGTCCGTCTGTGAGGATAACCCCCCTTTTATTATAACTAGGGATGACTTGGTAACGGGGTTCTCTTGTCCAGCTGTCGTGGCCTGTTTTATATGTATATATATTGCTCTGGGCTCCTGGGTTGAGAATACCTCTCAGCTCTATCAGTTCTGGGGCTCTCTCTCTCATTAGATTCCCCCCGCTGCGTCAGTCATCTAAACCCTTTTAGTAACTGTGTAGCCTTACCGAGGTTTCTGCCCTTTTGCCCCTCCTGAGGGAAACTCCAAGACACAAACTAACTAACCCTGCCGGTTAGTTTTGCCTTTTCCCTGAGTTCCCCTCCTCATGAGCATCCATATATCGCTGGACCAAATAAATGCCTCTTTTCTCTTGGCTCAACAGAAAAGACAAGACTTTATTTATTTCAGAACATCGTGCTTCACGTATTTCAATATTACATCAGCTTAGTTACATCAAAAATATCAACTCTTTCAGTATAACTGACTAATCTTCATCCTATCGTATCCTAACCACCACTCTCCTGGCCCCACACCCCTCTTCTTCCAGTCACCACTCACACCCTCCCTCTTCTCCAACTGCCAAAACGGCGTTCCCTCCTTTTAAACCGGGGATCGCCCCGCCCCCAAAGGATGAACTGTCCGTCACACACGAAGGTGGCTTAACTCTTTCGGCACTGGGCTGTCATACCTCCTCCATCTTAGGGCCAATCCGTCACACAGCCTCTCTACTGCCCCCGTGGATACCCACGACTACAATCAAATATGGGGGTTGGGTTTTTGCATGACTATTCCTGGTGGGGTTCAGCCTTCTCTGTCCGGCCTTGGGGGTGGGTGTATAATCTTGGGGGCTCTCATCTCTTTCTCATTCTGTGGTCCCTGGCATTTCCAACTGTTGTATCAAGGAGGGGTTGTAGCGGCATCTAGGTGATGGGCAGAATGCTAAGCAACCTAGGTAATGGCAATATTCTAAGGCGGGGAAAGAATAACCCCTCCTCTCATTTTTATATTTCTGAAGCATCAAAAAAAGTGTTAGGGATTGAGAATCAAGAAGTGTCCTTCCTTTAGGTTTGTGATTTAACAATTCCTGAGAGCAAATGCTCTCAAACCTTCCCGAGTGGTATTTTATTTCATATGCGCATCTAAAAGAAAATCACAAATCCATCGCACGCTCTCTGTCTCTCAATAAACCTAATGATGGGGGGGTGCGGCCTTTCTAATCACAGGATACTCAAAAGGTCAATATTGGGTATTGGCTTTCCATCCTCCCCATCTGAAACAATATACTACAGTGGATGCATTTGGTAAATGGTGGTAAATGAACCTCTCAGAAGCATTAGAATGGCAGGAAGGGAAAATTTGAGAATAGATGCTAAGTGGATCTTGTGGTTTGTAATTGTAGTCTTGGGAATAATTATCCTAATTAATAGCTGCTATAACCCAGGCCTTTGCCCCTGTGCTTATGTATGAGTTAATGATTGCTGTTCTGTCGAGTGTGTTTTTGGTAGAATTGCCGAGTATGTCAGAAGGGTAAAAAGTCCTCAGGGAGAAGATTTAAACTCTAATGATCTTTAGGGTACCCACTTTCTCTGAACCACAAGTACATCACTCTGTGATCAGATAACATCTTTGTAGACCACCAAATAGTGGATTGCATTTAGGCGATAGCTGAATGGAAAGATCTATTACATCCGTAAGTTCCTGAGACATGTAATCTCGCCTTGATTGTGTCGGAGAGGAGGGCTTTCACTTCACTTTAAACACTGTGCTAGATAAAAGACATTTATTTCGCTGTATCCTTGTGCCACTAATTAAATCTTATTTGTTACTGTGAAAATTAATGATTATCTTAGGTTTCTTCGCCTCATCCTGTTTGATGCCTTATAGTAGGCAGTAAAACCTTTCAAAGAATGGAATGCATATATCTCTGCTTGGTTGCAACCGTTGGTCTTGGTCTGGAGATCATTCATAGAGTGGGGTGCATACCTGCTTCTGAATCTATGGATCTTCTCATCTTGGAAGCAGTGTTTCAGTTCCTTCTGACAGCCTCCAACTGAAAGTTCTGGAAGATGAGGGAAAGTTCCATGCTTTCCCCCTGACTTATTATTGCCTCTGTAAAGGAGACAGACTCTTGCAGGCTTTCTGGTGGGCTTCAAATACAGTGGTACCTCAGGTTACAGACGCTTCAGATTAAAGACTCCACTAGCCCAGAAACAACGCTTCAGGTTAAGAACTTTGCTTCAGGATAAGAACAGAAATCGTGCTCTGGCGGCGCAGTGGCAGCAGGAGGCCCCATTAGCTAAAGTGGTGCTTCAGGTTAAGAACAGTTTCAGGTTAAGAACGGACCTCCGGAACGAATTAGGTTCTTAACCCGAGGTACCGCTGTAATGCCATTTTGACTCTGGGCTTTTTGTTTTTGTTTTTTAATGTATTTTAATAAAGATTTTCTTGATTTACATACCTTTGTAAATCAAGAAAATTGTTAATCAAAATACATTAAAAAACAAACAAACAAACAAAAGTCCAGAGAGGACAGATTATTTAATTATTCCAGCCTCTGCATCTGGACGCTGTTGTGACCTTCTTGGGGCTGGCCACCCTTCCTTGCCTGTTCTCTTCAGGGTTGGTTTCATAAAGTGCTTCCTAATGAAGTGAGCTCTCTCTCTCTCTCTTTATGGAAAACAAAATAGTCCCCACTCCCCACTCTCTTACTATATATAAGGGTCTGGTGACTTCTGTTTCAGTGTATCTAAAAAAGTGTGCATGCACACGGAAGCTCATACCAAGAACAAACTTAGTTGGTCTCTAAGGTGCTACTGGAAGGATTTTTTTTATTCTTTATTTTGTTTTGAGTGATTATGGCAGACCAACACGGCTACCTACCTGTAACTAAAACAGTTCCTGCCACATTTGCAGATTTGCCTGTGGTCTGTGGTGGGCAGTGTGGGGCCTTAGCTCAGAGGTAGAGCATTTAGGTGTGTGTGCAGAAGGTTGCAGGTTCCATCACCAGCATCTCCAGACAGGGCTGGGAAAGTTTCCATACCCTGAAATCTTAGAGAGCTACTACTGCCCATCACTGTTTACAGTACTGAGCTAGACGAACCAGTGGTCTCACTCTGCATTGGACAGCTGGCTATGTTCGTAAAGGCCAGAAAGCACAATGCTTGCTCCTGCACCAAGATGTATGAGGGCTGACCAGATGTCACACAGGGGATCCAGAACCTCCAAGTGTCCCTATCTTCTAGGCACAGTCCTGGATTTACAGAATCCATTCCGGTTCCTGATTTGATCCCTGAATGTCCCACTTTTCCTTAGTATGTCCCTATTTTCATCAGAGAAATGTTGGAAGGTACGGAGTTATTCGGCCCCTAAGGCAAGGAGATAAGTAACCATACAACCTTTAGAAGACATCTGAAGGCAGCTCTGTATAGGGAGGTTTTTAAATATGTAATGTTTTATTATATTTTTATATATGTTGGAAGCTGTCCAGAGTGACTGACAACCCAGTCAGATGGAAGATGGGTGGGGTATAAACAACAGCAACAACAACAACATCAACAATTCATTATTATTGAATAGGACGCCACTGTTTTCATCAGAGAATTGTTGGAGGGTATGGAGATCCATTGCTGGGATTTGTTTTTTCTTCAAACTAATTAGCAGCCCCATGCAACTGCTGGAGGACTGAGAAAATGGCAGAATGGAGAGACTCCAGTTCAAAACTCTATAAGATTGCTGCTGCCATCCACCATAGACCAAGGGAGCCAACCAAGGTGTATATATCAGTTTTGGTCTTCAGTCCTTCAGAAATAACGTACTAAATCTGATCATAAGCATAAGCATAAGCAATGAAAAACAAAATATATTTTCTAGGGTAATGAAAACCACTTTGTGTTGCTGCATAACTGACCAGCATTTCAGTGGGTGTTCCTTAAGAGTAAACACTGAACAAAAGTTAGAAGAGCTTCAAGAATAAATCTTTCATCCATTTGAATTTTCCTATCATGGAAATGTGTGTTTCAGGAACCCTGCCAACCGTTATTCTGTGGGTTTGGAGGAGAATGTTATCTTTTCATGCCTCTATCTTCCATTCATTCATTCATTCACATTTATGGTCTACTACGTCTTGAATGCTCAGGGCAGTCATGATGGGTTAAGATACATAACTATAGCATAGTCCGCTCCAATTTATGCTAAAATTAGTTAAAGGGTAAATCACAATACATACATGTACAATGTGTTTGTGGGGCACATGTGTGTGCAATCTGTGCATTAAGGCAGATACTAGATAGGTGTATGTACACAAACTGCATGGCTTCAAACAGTTAAAATGCAGCCTCAGCCAATATGGAAATACAACTGAATTTGAAATTTACTATATGCTGTTTCTGCTTTTCATTTTTTTCCATTTCACACCTTGTCCACATCTCGAGCGAGCTTGTAAGTTTCCAGTGCATACATTTCTTGTGATGATATATTGTCCTGGTGGAAAATTTCATTTACTGGCTTTGCCCTTTGCTGAACCTGTTGCTAGTCAGGGAACATGATAAGCGTATAAGTGGCATGCTACTTCATTTATCATACATCGTTTTAGACACTCAAATATCTTATATACAATTCTGCATTCTACACCACGGAAATCAGCTCGCAGGGGGAAGTATCTACAAATAAAGTGTCTGTTTATAATATACAAGTATATCATCCTAATAAAAATTAATCACGATTTGCACTAAAAGTGCACTTTATTTCATTTTTATAGCTTTGGTAACTACATGCTATCAAACACAAATAGAAAAATATCTGGGTTTTGTGGTTTGGGATATAATAGAATTGAATGATATAAAAATGCTACCTGTTTATAAATAATTGAATTACATTTTGAAATAAACCACAGGCTTGATATATTCTGCAATGGCAGAATATGTTCCTGTGTTTGTGTTCTTTGCTGCTTTGAGTACTACTTGCATATCAACTAACATAATACCATGTTCAAAAAGAAAAGTAGGACAAATGTTATCCCAGTTCAGCTGGGAGGAAAAAAATTCAAGAGATCCGTGGCCAGATAAAACGGGGGGGGGGGGGGTTGTCATTATTCTAGCAATTCGAATTTGAGTTTTTGATTTCACAGCAGTTTAATATATTTCACTTCCTTATACTTTTATTTTCAATGTAAAATAAGCAACATATTGACAAAAAGTTAAATTTAAAACGTTGAATCTAAAATTATGCTTCAAAGAAGGTTGAACTTATCTAAACACAACCATTATCTTCTCAATTTAAATACAAAAGCATTGCAGTATGAATACATGTGTGTCTATTGATCAGTCAATTGATTTATTGAGATTAATTTCTTCCTACCGTTTAGGAGTAGTGTTACAAAAAGACTGAAATTGTGTTCAGGCTGGGTCATGTTCAAATGTCTTTGAAAAAAGGTAAAGCAAGTTCCCAAAATAATCTGAAAACAAACTATTATAAGAACAAGATGTTAAGGGGAGAACCACTGTGGAGAAAAATGAACTTGCAGTTTAAAGGGTTGTGTGAATCAACCCTTTGGTACCAAATCTGCTTATCTGCCTGCCTACACATACACATATTACAAGTGTTGTTCGTGAAACTTTTAATTTGGGGAGCTATTCTGAAGATGGCTGTGCACCTAGAAATTATTGCAATGGGCACAGTAACCTTGAAAAATGCCAATATTACATCCATGCTTATTTTGGGGGGAAATTAGCCAAGACTAATAAATGCCAATCTTATCTCGCTTACTTCGGGAAGTAGCACAACTGTACAATTGCTGTGCTTAAAATATGTATTTACAGAGAGTAAAAATGGATTTTGTGACTGGAAGGGGCAATACATAAATATGAAATAATAAAATGTCTGGGGTTTTTGTTGTTGTTGTTGTTGTTTTTACAAATTACACAGGTCACCTAGCCTTCATTGCTTGGACCACATACAGTACTTAAACAGTTCTTAATACAAATAGAGAGATTGCTCTTATATAGAGTTCTGGGTTGGGAATTTAAACACAGCAGAACAGTAAAGAGACTAAGAAAGGGAAACAATTGACATACAAATAGCTGGAATTTTAGTGAGGACAATAAGACCGTGGGATACAAATAGAGAGACAGGTGGCCAAGAATGGGCTACCTTGTCCTGCAGAAGGATGAGCACAGGAGAGTGGCATTTCAGTGTGAGCTGCTGCTGAGTTCAGAGTGTCTCAGTGGAGACTTATCTATCGATTTGGGTTGGGAGAGGTCAGAGGTATCCTTTTGGAGCTGAAGCCAGCTAGCTGTACTCTGGAAGGACCTTCAGTCAGTCCCAATGTCCTTCTCCGTGATCCAGTAAATCTCAAGCCCTGAGCAACTGTGGCCAACTTCACTCTTGAGTTCCATGAAACCATGCAATAATGCTCAAAAACAGAAATATATTATTTTTGGGAGACACCATCCCAAAAGGATCCTGACTCACCCAAGTGAAAAGCAACAAACACTTCTTAGAAGCAAGCGAATAAGTAGAGGAGATGAGGCCGGGGAGGGGGGGGGAGTCTGTACTGCTGGACTAAGACTTAGGAGACCTGGTCCATATGAAGTTCACGGGGAGGCCTTGGGCTAGCTAGCACTATCTCTCAGCCTAACCTACTTTACAGGGTTGTTGTGATGAAAGAAGCGCCATGTACATTGCCTTGAGCTCCTTGTAGGAAGTGCAGAATTAAAATGTAATCAGAAATAAATGTAGTTGGGAGACAGAGACCAGAGTCCAAAGAGCACATGGAACAGTTTTTATTTATTTTCCTTTCCAGTTTATCAGTACATGAACTGCTCTGATCTTCCGGAGGGGCTATGGGGGGAAGAGGCCTGTGGGCTGCAGTAGGAATGAGAAGGCTGGAAAGTCCCATGTAGAACATATTAGCAATCTTTTAGATACCGGCCAGAGTGTTGAACTAGTAGGTACACCTTTGGTTTCATCTAACGTAGGTAGGTCTTATACTCCTAGCCCAAAGGTCAGAGAGCTTATCGACTTCAGAGTGCAGGGATCAGACTCTTAATTTATTTTTCATCTGTTTGAACGGAGGATCCTTTAGTTTCACTGGCTCCACTTCACCATTTTGACATGCTGCTAATAGCCAAGTTGGGTTGTGGGGAGAGGGAGGAGGTTTTGTGAGCGGTATGAGGAATTATTTTTCTAGATTTGAAAAAATGTGGCATTAAAATTGGGTTCTAGCAACTGTAAACCCCAGGCAGCAGGGGAGGACCTTTCTCCATCATCTGGAAGAAGATATTGTTGTGAGCTTGGGGTGGGTAGGCTGTACGCTTGAGTCCGTTCTAATTCCTGGATCCAAAAAGGATCCTATGGCCGCAGTAGCCAAGCAAGTTTCTTGATAATGGCACAAGTATGGGTCATTAAAGTAACAAAGGAGAAGTGGCTCTGTGCCAGAGGACAAATGGGTGGCCCCCCCTTCCTCAACTGTCTGGTAGTTAGAAGGACAAAATCCAGAGTTGAGGTGTGTGAGGTAGAATCTAAAAGCAGCAGGCAGTAGGCTGGGAAGCCAGGGAGACAAGAGACGTGCCAGATCTCTGCTTGAATCCAAGTCCGTGGCTATGGGAGAAGCAAGAAGCTTTTGGGCTATAAATACTATGAGCCCCTCCATTGTAGGCTCAGGTTGTATATATGTGTAAATAAACCATATGTCATAAAGACACCACACCCTCATTCCGAGGAAACTGAACCCTGGGTAAGCACCTGGAACCCCTGGAATCTCACACCTCTCAGTGGCCTGCAACAATATATAGCAGCCTAGCAGGCTGTGGGAACTGAGAAACTGATTGCTGCAATCTGGGAATTGAACCCTCAGATGTGCCATGTGTCCTCTCTGTATGTGTGTTTATAAATGTTATTTTTTAAAAAAAATTATTAAGGGTTTTCTTGATTTACAAAGGTAGTGCAATGTCTCTCTCATATTTTTTCCATGTAACATTTTTACAAGTCAATTTCGTTTGTTGAGACATTAGGAAGTAAAAGGGGAGAGAGAGGTGGGCGGGATGGGGAGATGGGTGGGGTGGGGTGAAGATGTTTCTATTTTGCATAATATATGTAGGGTTTGGTGTCAGCGTTGTTTGTGCAGGTTCTCTGTTGTTCACTCGTGTTCCTTTGGTGGTGAGAGAGGTCAGGGTTGGTGTAGGATGTGGTTGTTCATTTATGGTTGGCTGTGGTGATCTTTGGTTTCCTGTGTGAGTGGGGTGGATGAGTGTTTTTGGTCAGGTTAGCCATATTGATTTGTATGCTGTCGGTAGATTTTTGTCATTGTCTTGTTGGGCTGTGTGTGCAATGAAGGGGAACCATACTGGGGTGAAGGCGTCTTCTTCTGTTTGTCCCCATGTCAGTTTCAGATTCCTGGTTAGTTTTTCTAGTAGGGCTGTTTCCCATACTACTTGGTACTGTTAATGTATATTTCCACAGTGATGTTTCAAGTGAGCCATTGCACTCCAAGAAGAAAATTCAAAGTCCTCTTCTACTATAAATTGGGATGAATTAATATCTATACCTGCTTACCATGGGGTAGATGGTTGCTTCATTCTAAGACGCTGGACCAGATCCAGCTGCCAGAGCTGAAACAATTGCTCGGCTCCTTTTCTCGCTTTCTCATCCAACAACAGAAGGAGAACACTGGTGCTCTCCGCTAATGCCAAACCTGACGAAGGTGGAGACGCGATGCTCCGGGAGACGCCTCCCTCCGCCGCCAGCTCTCTTGCGTGCCACATCCCGTGGTCGCCCTGGGAGGAGGGAGGGGCAGAAGCCCCTAGTTCTATTCTTTGGGTGTCTGAAGTCATGACCCTCCTTCCTTGGAGGCTTTAAACCAGAGGTTGGATGGCCATCCGTCAGGGATCCTCCAATTCTTGCATTGCGGGCGGTTGAGTTACATGACCCTTGGGGATCCCTTCCCACTTCCTTCCGATGCTCTTGCGAGAAGTGCAGGCTTTGAACAGAGCCTCCCCTCCTGCCTCAGTAGAGCCTCCGAACCCAATCTCGGAAAGCTCTGCTTCTCCTTCACTCTGGCCCGGCCAGCCGCTTTTAATAACTGATGTTTTAATGTATTTTTAATCTTTTGTTGGAAGCTGCCCAGAGTGGCTGGGGAAACCCAGGCAGATGGGCAGGGTATAAATAATAAATAATAATAAATAATAAGAGACTCATCCTTATCTTCTGTACGGGGACCATTTAGAACATTCTGTTCTTTTCACACTTTGCTTTAGATTTATGTAAGTGACAGAGAATAGGACTAATGATTAACACCCCTTCTGTGAATCGTCTGGTGTTAATTCATGCATTAACCAGCCAATTAGGTCTGTGCAATGCCACTAAACGTTTGCTGCAGTGGCAGCATTTGAGCTGCATCTTTTATGACACCTGAGCCAACTACAGCACATGATATTCGGAGGCTGCTTGGAATGTTTTGGAAGATGGTCAGCAACGATCAAACTAAGCAGCCAAATGAAGATAACAAGGGGCTGAACTATTAACATTAAATAATAGGGAGTGTGAAAAATAAATTAGTTTGCTTCATTGATACACTTGGGTCAGCCAAGAAAAACAGGTGGTACTTGGGAGATGTGTCATTATCGTATTTGTAATCTACATCAGTTGCTACATATTCTTGACTCCCACCCTGAGGTCTGTTTATGCATGCTGCGAAGACTCTGCGGATCCCTAAGTGTGCTGATGCTTCATGGTATCAGTCGCTGTGATGTTCAGGCAGAAGAAAGCTTTTGAAGCTCCTGAACAACCGACCAGGAGGGAGAGAACATGCCAGCCGGGCATGTGTCTCTGCCAGGGTCCTACACGAGAGTAGGACGCTCCTGCTAACATGGTTATGGGCCCAGGGATCGGGGCCACAGACCCAGTGGCAGCAGAGCAAGGACCTGGGACTGTTTTTGTCCCGGTTGGAGTCTCCTGGAACCAGCAGCGTGAAGCAAGCCTCTTTGGAGACGGAAGAGAAGGAAAGCAACGTGTGGAGACTGTGAGAGTACAGTGAGAGCCTAAAAATGAAAGTAAATATTAGACCGGACTGTTATTGTCCAGCTGCCAAGCAGCTCGCACAGAGCAGCTTTGATTTATGACTGTTTCTGAGCATTCTTGGCTCCGTTTACTCTCTGGGACAGAGACTGAGCAGGAATGGATCCCATTCCCTAAGTTTACGTGGAGGGAACTGGGAGGAAGAGGTCCCATCCCCTGAGATGCGACGTGCTGCTGTAGGCAAGGCTGTTGATTTATTAGCTACTGGGGGAGGGAGCAATTTCCCCCAATGCTGTCTGGAAGTAGCAGACATGGACTTTAAGAAGATAGGATTCTTCTGACTCATTCCCTGTGAGTTTGGGAATGTAGGGGAGCAGTGATTGTGATCCCAAAACTGCAAAAGCAGTTTGATGCCATGCCTGAAACCAACAGCCAGAGTGTGTGTGTTCGGCAGGAATTTCATCTGCCCACCGCCTTCTCCCACCCTCGTGACTACTGCCTGTGTCACGGCTTCAGCAGTGGTGACCTTGTGCACTGTGGTGATGCTGCTGCAGAGCCAATCAGAGTTGGCAGACAACCTTCCATTGAGAAAGTGAGGAGGAATTAAAGAACCTTTTAATGAGGGTGAAAGAGGAGAGCGCAAAATATGGTCTGAAGCTCAACATCAAAAAAACTAAGATCATGGCCACTGGTCCCATCACCTCCTGGCAAATAGAAGGGGAAGAAATGGAGGCAGTGAGAGATTTCACTTTCTTGGGCTCCATGATCACTGCAGATGGTGACAGCAGTCACGAAATTTAAATACCCCTGCTTCTTGGGAGAAAAGCAGTGACAAACCTAGACAGCATCTTAAAAAGCAGAGACATCACCTTGCCGACAAAGGTCCGTATAGTTAAAGCTATGGATTTCCCAGTAGTGATGTATGGAAGTGAGAGCTGGACCATAAAGAAGGCTGATCGCCAAAGAATTGATGCTTTTGAATTATGGTGCTGGAGGAGACTCTTGAGAGTCCCATGGACTGCAAAAAGATCAAGCTTATCCATCCTTAAAGAAATCAGCCCTGAGTGCTCACTGGAAGGACAGATCCTGAAGTTGAGGCTTCAGGACTTTGGTCACCTCATGAGAAGAGAAGACTCCCTGGAAAAGACCCTGATGTTGGGAAAGATGGAGGGCACAAAGAGAAGGGGACGACAGAGGACGAGATGGTTGGACAGTGTTCTCGAAGCTACTAACATGAGTCTGACCAAACTGCGGGAGGCAGTGGAAGACAGTAGTGCCTGGCGTGCTCTGGTCCATGGGGTCACGAAGAGTCGGACACGACTAAACAACAAAGTGTGGGATTGGCCTGTTTCCGCATGTGGGCTAGTATTCTTTTTTTAAGGCTTCTTGCAATTTGAAATGCCTTTTTTTGCCCAGGGGGTGAAGAGTCTACAATTTAGCTGTTCTGCCTTTTGTACCCATTAACCACGTTAGGCAGGTTCAACGTGGGTTGGGAGGGAATTTAGGGCAGGCTATCGAAGTGAGTACCCTGAGGCGTCTTGAATATGAAATTAAGCCATCTCATATAGATGTCCAGCTCAAGGGGAGGTGGAGAGGGAAGTCCCCTGGGCTGCTGGTGGCCTTGTTCCAGTTGTCCAACTGGGGCGACAGAAACTGTTAAGACACACCCTTGACACATTTTTAAGGTGAGCAGGCAAAGCAAAGTTATGTTCAGTTACTGACTAGTCCAGCATGTACAGTCATGGCAATATCACTGTGGAAGAGTTCACTTCTAGTTCTTAGCTTAAGTGTTAGAAAGCTTGGACTTTCAGGGTGGTGTTTAGTTAGGAGAGATTTTGCTGCTTGTTGCAGATCTCCGTACGTCATGATAAAGTTGCAGAAGAAATATCCATATTTTGACTCTCACCTTCATTCTGGCATGGGGGCAGAAGCCCAGGGTTGGCCAAAGCAAACATTCAGTGGCAAGTCAGGTATATAACATGTGAAAATGCCCTTAATGTACGTAGGGCCAGTGTTTAAATCACCCTCTTTTAATAGGTGAAATTACGTCAGTACCATACAGTATATGAAATTAAGACAGTATCATATGACTGCATTATATGACAGGCCCAATGAAAAACCTATTTATGTAATACAAATATTGGAGCATGAAGATAGTATGTCTTCAGGACCCAATTTGATAGTGATTCATTTCAAGCTGATCAAGAAGACTTTATGGGCTCGTACCCAAATGAAGTGTGAAATATTCATTTTTGGCTCTAAACGATATAGTTAGTTTTTTACTTTCTTTTTTCTGCTTTCCATTTTTGGACACTTTATTGTGCACCCTGTTTCATTAAACTCCACAATTCCGGGCACAACCTTATCATGTTGCAGTAACTCTTTAAGCTATGGGTGAACCTTAAATATACTCCTTGGCATATGCTACTCCCTCTATAAGAGCCTCGGCTATCTATGTCTCTTTCTCTTTCTTTCTTTCTTTCTTTCTCTCCCTCCTTTTTTATTTGAAGACTTTCCGAATGTGTTGCTTTTTGCTCTTTTAAAAATCACATCTGGGCATGTGAGGAGCTTCTTTTGAAGGATTACATTATGGGTTTGATTTTTATTTATAAAACATAAAGGACTAATATATATCAGTTAGGACATTTTGCTTCCAAAGTGCATTGTAGCAAAAATAATTGGAAGGCAGTTGTGGTGTGAAATATATGATAGCTTTACAGGACATAAAAAGCAGCTTTTTCTTTGTAATAGTGTAATTGCCTTAAACCCCACAATCATAATTGTTATCAAAAAATAATCCCAAGGAAAGGCTAATATAAGGTGAGCAGACTATTATGAGAGCTCTAATACACTCGATTCCTTGGAACGGCAAATGCAGCCCCTCAATCTCCCAGTGCTTTTAGTGTCAGTCAGAGAGCACTCAGTCATTTCTGTGCATCAAGCCTGGAGTATTGATTTTTCCACTGACTGAAACAGCCATATAAGCATAAATTTTGCATGAGGCTTTCACTTTGTAGACTCTCCTTTGGTCAGATGACACATGATGTGAACATGGAGACTGGATAATAACAATGCATGGTCAACCTGCAGGCATTAAAGCGTGGTCGCTCGCAGCTTTGAAGGACAAAAGCCGGGATGGTGCCTCTCTGGTGTGATAGAAAACAAATATCATTTCCATCTTGGCAGCCGGCATTCAATTTTAGTTTCTATCTCTCCTCTACACTTTCATAGCCCCCCCCCCCTTCACAGGGAAATATATAAATGCATGTCTTGAGATTGTGGTTGTGTGTGTGTGTGCGCGCACACACACACACACACACACACACCCCTCAACAGTGACCAACCACTGCAAATGAAAATCTGTTTACTGTGAAAGCAAAGCTTTGATTCTAGTGATGTATCAAAGCCAAATATCTCCCTCTACTTCCCTGACTACTTTCCCAGTTTGGGTGCACGCCGTGGTGTTGCTGTTTTCCGGCTGGTGCCATTCCTTTTAAGTCAGCCCTTGAGACTAAATAGCACACAGCTGGGTTTGATAACATCTCGTATCAGTGCTTGGGGAGGGGAGGGAATCCTTATCTAAAGATTTTACCCCATGATAGAGAAGCAGTTGTGGAAATGCCTCGTAAAGCAACATCTTCTTCATCCCCACCCCCCTTAGCCATGGATGAGTCTCTCTTCTCGTTAATATTCCCCGACTCTCTTCTTTCATTGTCTAAATGCTCCATTTCAAAATCCACTCATCCTGTTATGAGATCATGTTGTTGGATCTAAAAAGAGAAGGACGCCTAACATGATCCCTGGAATAGCAGTAAAAGGGACTGCAGTGCTTTAACTGTTGTTTAAATAGCATTAACTGCAGCTGTTGATATAATTAATTTAAGAGTATTATGGAATGGAACCTTTTTTTCCCCAAATTAAGCTAAATTGACCTGGAGGAAAAGTTATTTGTAAGCAAAGCCTACACCGCTTAATCCAGTTTTAGTCAGTAAAAAGGTTAAAGTCACTCTAAACAACAGCCAGAAGACATTTATAAGGAGGAGGAGAATGGATACAAATAATTGTAATAAATTCAGGTTTCATTTTGCAAAAGATATATTTTCAGCATAGTCACGGTACGGCAGGAAGCATTCTTCAGGCTGGGAAAGATGCCATAAAAAATAATACACCTGTCCTCATATGTATACAAAATTAAAGTAAAATGTATAAGTAACAGGAGTTAGTTGAAAGCACATCAGAGGCTGATGGTGAGATTTCTCACATGAGTGTGCCATAGGATGATAACAAAAAAGCGTATCTTCTACCAGTGAGGTTATTTCAGGTTCTTTTTATTCATTTCGTTTGTTTTCCTTCAGATGCACTGTACGCTCACAGCATGGTTGCTCTCTAAATATTGTCCTTGCCTTATTGGGAACGGTTGTGGAATTATTGTTATTTTTATTTCAGAGTCAATGTGTATCACAGGAGATATCTCTGTTTAAAACCAAAGCTATTATGGTGAACTGTGTTCTCTGAAATGAGCTTTTTTCCAGAAGGACAATGAGCATAATGACACTTGCGAGTCTGAGCTCCTGTAGGAGAGGTTGTACGTGAGCCCAGAATGTCAAGGGACCATAACAAGAGGAAGAAGAGTTGCTGGTTTTTATAGATTAATCTTTAGAAAGTGCAGGTGCTCCTCTGGCCCCGTCTCCTTGCTCCCTCCTCCCAGTAATTAATGTAATTAAGGGGGGGAAACAACAAATTGTTTGGTAAAATGTGACTGGGTGTGACATGCTTATTCATATAGATTTAACAGGATTTAAAGAAAAAATTAATAATAATCAGAATTCTCACTTGACGCAGCAAATGTCATTCAGAGTCCTGCTTCTCCCACAGCTTCCTTCTTCTACTCGCTCATACATTTTGTGAAGCTTTTGCGTGGCTCACAAAACAATAGAACAAGTAATGATTGAACAAGAAACAATGTGGATTAGGGAATGGTGAGTTTTAATGGCTGGCCATGGGTTAAAACGCCAGTTCAGCCCTCCATTATCAACCTCATTATTTCTACCTGCAACTGACAAGTGATCTGCCTCACAGTTTTTGTAAAGGCAAACAAGGCAAAAGATTAGAGTGTATTTCAAATTGGTGGCACTTACTAACCATTTTAAGGATTGTGCTGCACATTGATTTTTATGGGGAAGGCTTAAGCATTTTCTGAAATCAAGGGGTTATCCTTTATCCCCCTTTGGTTGTGCTCATTATCCCCCGCCCCATTTAAATCCAACATTAGAACTGTCACCTTGAGTCAAACATTAAGCTTCTAAACTAACAAAACCATTGCTGCAGTTCCCTTTTTGGGGAGACCAGTTGGGAAGAGACGTTATCTGCTTAGAAGACTTATTTTGACATACATACTTTTAAAGGGATATTTGATCCATGTGAGAAAATGTCGTGTGGTAGTAAATTCACATAGCAAAACTGCAAGTTGCTTGACTCTGAAATTTTCTAGAAAAAAGTAGGACCCAGTCCAGGATATGCAGTGGAAATTCACAGAAGAGCCATGACTGTTGACCCTTGAGCATCTAGCATACTTTCTTTCTCGAAGAATTGCATTTAATTAAATTGCATGATTTTTGCCTCAAACATTAGCAAGCATGTTTTTCATATGAAGTTGCATCATCACAGGTATGATTGTCAGTGCTCGGTTTAGATTCTGGGATCCAATCTGTGAATATGAATAGTGTAAATAGCTCAATCAGGTGCAAATTTGCAGGACCTTTTTATATTGACGTATTAGCCCCTCTCCCCCAAAACCCTCTCTAGAAATGTAAATGAAACAAACTCTCATTTCATATTTTAATGTGTAACAAAGATCCAATTTTCTAGCTAGAGAATATACATTTTAGAGACAGTAACAGATATGTGAGCTAAGCCTTCAATAAAATTATCCAACCTGCTTGATTCTGTAGAATGGTCACCCCCAGACTGTTGTATTGCCAGACGTATTCTTCCCGCTATAATACTGTATTTCTTACTGCATGTGGTCCTCAGAAACTATATTTTACGCAAAGCTACATGAAAGCAAAGAGAAAGATAATTAAAGGAAGGTCAACTAAATTAAATTGAATTCCAAAATTATAGAATTCCTCATCCAATTGTACTCTGAGTCTAATGAATCATTCAATTGCTTTCCATTCGTCATTTCTTGTTCTTTCCTCCGGGCATTTAAAATTGCTTTGCATTGTCATAGTCGTAAAACAGAAATTTATGCCCCTCAGAAAGGATATGCAGGTTTTCAGGAAATAATATAGATGTCCAATTTAAGATCAGCATAGCTCACCCTTAAGAAATGAGTCTTTTTCCAGGGTCCTAGAGCAGGGAAATGGGGGAGGAGGTGAGAGAGATGGAAGACAAGTTTTCCCTCAAAGCTTGGCTAGTGTCAGTTGTTGAGGCCCAGATCTGGGACCATTCAGGGCCTAAAAGAGTATGCATACAGGCTGGGGACCTGAGTCAGAGGTGGCAGCAGTGACTTGGAATGTTTTTACCAGCTTTGCTTGGACTGTCAGTCGCAATCTCTTCTCTCAGGTCAGCATCTCACTTTCATTCTCCATTGTACTCTTCAATAACTGTTCTGAGAGGTGAATGGTAGAGATTTCGGAGCCCTCAGAGGCTTTGCTGTGACAAATTCCCAAGAACTTGGAGGGCAAAGTTGCTTGGATTCATACTGAATTTGACACAACAATTAGTGCAGTTTGGAAGGAGGCATCCAGGGAGTGCCGTTGAATAAAGTTGTTGGTTCAATGCCGTCCATTTGATGTGGCCCAATGGTGTAGACAAGATGCTTGAAGGGAAGGAGGCAGGGTCTTGCTGTCCTAAAGGAGGTGACAGTGCAGATTTCCCTGGACCCAGGGGTATGTGACAACTACCACCCAGCCACAAATCTCTCTCCTTGGGCAAGGTGCTCAGAGACGTAGTGGCTGGATTATTCTAGACCCATTTCCTTCTGGCTTTAGCCCAGATTTGGCGCTGAAATGCTCTTGGCCGTTCTGGATGATGACCTGTGTGGTATCCTCCTGGAATCACTCGGCAGGTTGGAATCTGGGAGCACGGTATCGGTGAAATGGTGGTTCTGCTCCTACCTGCAGGGAGGCTTGGCAGGGAGGGAGTGCTATTTGGCCAAAGTGAAATTATGTGTGGTTGGAAATAATTAAATAAAGGAAAGCCTTCTTCATGCGGCACATAGTTAATCTATGGAACTTGCTTCCGTAGGAGGCATTGATAACCACCAACTTGGATGGGTTCAAAAGAAGACTAAACAAATTCATGGAGGCCAAGGCTATCAGCAGCTATTAGTCATGATAGCTATGTTCTCCCTCCACTGTCAGAGGCAGTATCTGGTCTTGGGAACAGATGGAAGTTTAGATAGTGCTGGGTCAGTTGGGACCAATAATCAGTATATGGCAAACGTACTTACATGGTCTGTCTAAGGAGAAAAAATATTTGTTGGCCCTCATCCAACCCATCACCAAGTCAAGGCAGCAGTCTAGGACTTGTGCACCACTTACTGATTAAGATGTTACATAGAAGTAGAGCTAGGTAACATCAACATACTGAAGGTACCTTGCCCCAAACTTCCTCCTGACCACCCCCAGTAACTACTTATAGATATTCAATAGCACTGTAACAAGATGGCAGCAAAATGCAACTTACCTGGTGCTATTCTCTGAAACCAACCCTGGAGATAGCATTGGAACCACTGTAAAAACAGTGCCTACAAAGCTCACAACACATAGATGGTTTATGAGGATAGCATGATCAGTAGTTTCAAAAGCTCCTGGGAGATCAAGTAGGACTAACAGGGTCACACTTCCGCTGTCCTCCTCCCAATAAAGGTCACCCACTAGGGCAGGGGTCTGCAACCTTTAAGACCAAAAGAGCCACTTGGACCCGTTTCCAAAGGGGAAAAAAAAACTGGGAGCCGCAAAACCATTGCAACATTTAAAACAAATATAACACTGCATTTTATTTTTAAAAATCCAATTTAAATTTAAAAAAATCCAATTTAAATTAAAAAAATACGATTTAAATTAAAAAAATACGATTTAAATTAAAAAAATACGATTTAAATTAAAAAAAAATCCATTTTTTAAAAAAAAATCATTCATTTTTATCCACCCTAGGGACCACTACAAGGTCACAGCCAGATCCAAGGTGGGTTGCAACAGCATACAAATATTTGATTTGTTGTTTTTTTTTTAAAAAAAAAAATGAGTCCTCAACTGCACACTTGTGTTAAATGTTTGTCCCATGTCTTATTGAAGACTGCTGGCTTTTACCATAATCTTAGTGTCTTTTACCCTTAATATTCCAGACCAGAGGCTATGTTCACCTCTTCCAACCTCCTCTCTTGCTAAATAAAGCACAGAATTGCACCAGAGAAGCCTGTGATGTTTGTGCTGACTTGCATACAGGTGGCTGTAGTAGTTCGTAGTGTTCAAACCTTTTTAGGGGAATTCCCTGCCCCCTTAATGACAGTGGCGATAGATTTTGCACATGAACACAGATCCAAGTTAGGACTCCTCTCTTCCATGCCAACAGGTGCTTTGTCAAGGCTCCCCTAACACACAATCAGGACAGAGGAAAAACTGCAAAACGTCCCGGCCTTGCTCCAGGGCGGAGAGAGACGCGCACCCGCGAGAGCACGGTCTGAGGCTGCGAGCGGAACCAGGAGCAAAGGAGGCAGCGGCAGGGAAACAGGCGCCGCTTCCTCGACCATTTTTAAAAAGAGGGCTTCCCCCCTCGCCCGCCACCCGCCGCCCCTGGCCCAGCCCGCAGCTGCCTACCTCGTCGTCGCCTCGACGCAGCAGCCAGCAGCCTTCCGAGAGGAACCGCAGCCAGCCCTCCCCCGCAGTCCCACGACCCAGCCGAGGAGTCCTGGCCTCCAGTGCCCATGCAGGGACGCGTCTGAAGGCCCCCTTCCTGCCCCCATCCCGTCCCGCCTCCCAGCTGCCTCTGGATGCCGCGGGGTCCCACATACCCGCCGACCCCGGAGCTCCCCTGTCCGCCCCAAGGCCGCCTCCCACGCTAGGAAGACTCCCGGAGCTGGGCAGGGTTGGTCCCGCCAGGCAGGCTCGGGGGGCGGCCTCTCCCATGGGCGCCTGCTTTGGAGGCAGAGGCGGGGTCTTCAAAGTTCCCCCTCCCGCTCGCCCAGCTCCATCTCTTCCCGAAGGAGCGTGCGCGCCTCAGGCGCGCTCCCCGCCAGAGCCCTCGGCTGAGCTGCGCCACCGCCTCCGAGCCCCGCTGCCCCGCTGTTCAAGGCCAGGTGATCCTAGGTACGCCCCTGAGCAGCGCCCTCAGCCTCCGGAGGGCGGGCCGCTGGCCAGCTGGAGGGCGGTCGCTGCCAGCTGGAGAAGTGGGCAGGCGTATCCGCCCCGGAGTCCCGGAGCCGCGGCAGCCGTGTAAAAGAGCCGCATGCGGCTCCGGAGCCGCAGGTTGCTGACCCCCGCACTAGGGTAACCAAGGCCAATTCAGTTATTAAAGTAAATACTACATAAAAAGGTGTTTTTTTGGTAAGCATAAACAGTGCTAATCAAGAAGCCATCTGCCTGCCCAATCAAAATGGCAACTATGAGTCCTAGAATCTAGGGAGGAAGAAGGCAGAGAAAGTCATGATGGTTGTTGGAATTTCCTTGTGGAACAGGCATATTTTGTTCCACCTCTGGCTTTTCAGGTACAGCTTCCTCATTAGCAGCAAGTCAGACTCTAATCACTACTATTTCTCCCTCCCATTGTATTTCCCCCACTGATGAAACTGGGTTTGCAACAACTGAGCACTTGGAGAACAAGACTTTTGTTTTTTTGTGGGCATAGTTCATGTAACAGAAGAGTATTGCAGTTAATGCACAAATGTAATGACAGGTGCTTGCCCTAAGGACATTACAGTCTAAATTTGACTCACAAAGTGAGCAATTTTAAAAATGAACAAGAGAAGAGCAAGTATTGAGCTTTAAAGTACCCTCTTGATGTACCTGATTAAAATGGTAACCTATCCTACCTGATTTTCTGTGACTAAATGAGAAAAGGAGATGCTTAGGTTAAAACAGTGAACAGACCAGTTTCAGAACTAATTTTGCAGTGGTTGGCTAGATCACCTAAGTCAGTGTTTTTCAACCTTTTTTGGGCAAAGGCACACTTGTTTCATGAAAAAAATCACGAGGCACACCACCATTAGAAAATATTTAAAAAAATAACTCTGTGCCTATATATATATATATATATATATATATATATATATATATATATATATATATATATATATATATATATATATATATATATTAAGACTGTTACAAATCTGAATCTTTATTGTTCTGAAATGCTAGAAACTTAAGACGAAACCCTCCAATTTTCAGTCTCAGATGAGGTGTGGTTCAATGCCCATTTCACATGTAACAAGGCTTCCTTTAAAAATAAAAGGGGAAAAAATGACTAAAGTTCATAAGGATGTGAACGCAACCCTTGGTTTTGACTCAGTTTTTGCAACATCACAAGATCCAGCACCTTCTTCAAAGCTGCTCTTGCTATGATGCTTGGCGAACCTTTTGCCACTCCACAAATTCATCAAGAAGAACAGGCCATGCCCCATCTTCATCATAGTTGCTAAGATCTGCATGGACAGTTCTGCTGAATTCTAACACATTGTACCACTGATCTTTGTTAATTACTCTGTATTTTGACTGCTCCAAGTATTGGTAAAATATTGAAAACAGAGGCCACGTTCTTCCAAGCAGAAGAGCTAACATAGATTTTGCAGTGTCAATATCCAGACTTCTCTGGTCTTTATCCCTTGCAAAATCAAAGGCATATCTGTAGATATTCTTAAATGTTGAAATATCATTCAGTTGCGAGCGCAAAAAATCAAATTTACTCTGCAGCTTTTCTGTGCAGTCACATTGTAATGAGGTCATCCCCTTTAACCATTCTTCCTTTGTAAAAAATCCCATGCTTTCAGCCTCCAGTTTCCAGGCTAAAACTAGCATAATAATATTTTCAGGTTCAACGCCAATGTCCTCACAGAATTTCTCCATTCCTTCTGGCCCTACCACTTCATCCTCACCTGCATATTCATAAAACCAAGCCAGGCACTTCTTGCTTGAAAAATGCTCCTCACCGCTTATCACTTTACTAGAAGCTTGAGACCTGCAGTAGCTGCTGATTTTGCACTTCTTGAGGCCCGTCTCGTCCCCCGCCTGCCCCGAGGATTTGCGCTTCTTCTTCACGGGCATCTCCCTCGGTTCGCCCCGGACGGGGGCGCGGAGGCGGAGGGCCGCGGGGCCCCTCGGGAGGGGGGAGGGAGCCGCCGCCTCTTCCTTCCCTCGCAGCTGAGGAGGAGGAGGAGGCGGAGGAGGAGGCGGAGAAGCTGCCGGTGCCGTCGCGGCTCTTGCCTTCCTTCCTCTCAGCTCGCCGCCGCCGCCGCCGCGCCTGGTAGATTCAGGCGTGGGAAGGGGGATACTGTGGTGGGGAGCGAAATAAAGAGCTTTCCTGAGGGAGAAGCGGCGGCGGTGGCGGCGGTGGCAACGCTGGTCCTCTGTGCCTATATTGACTACATATAAAGTAATTTTCCCCACGGCACACCAGGCAACATCTCGCGGCACACTAGTGTGCCGCGGAACAGTGGTTGAAAAACACTGACCTAAGTAGACTTGCCTTGTATAGCATTGTAAAGTGAGCTGCAACCATATCTACACATTGTTGTGGGGAGTAGAGTTGGTGAGACAAAATCCAGCACCACCCCCCATGTTGCTGCTTGTTTACAGGATTGTATGTGCACAGTCCTGTCTGCCAGGTCCAGTCTAGGAAATTCTACCTGTAGTAGCCTTTTGCAATGTGTTTTGCCCTGCTTCTCTGCTCCCATGGCTTCCAGTTGGACTTGGGGAACCTGGTTTCTGAAGCAGAGTGGCACTTGGCACCAGACAAATCCCAATATATTTTTAAAATTTCTATTTTGCCTTCCCACCAATGGTGCACAGGGCCATGTACAAATTAAGATTCTAAAGACTGGAAATGTTTTGAGCTGTTGCTAGAACTCCACCATGACCTCAGCTGAATCCTTTGTCCAAGGCCTCCTCAAGTGAAGGAGACCTTGCCTGCAGACAGATTCTTCTCCAGATGGGATAGGTTTCTGTCTGCTGTTTGAGGACTTGGAATTTGTCCTGCCTTAGTATCAGAAATCAAACTCTCCAGTGGTACAGACAGCTTCATCCAAGAATCCTGTCTCTTCATTCCCAGACCGAGACTTAACAGTGGTCTGTGCTCCTACCTTTGATATATTTTTATTATTATTTAGATTAGATGTAGATGGATTTAATTAGATTAGAGGAGGGCACTGGCAGCTGGAGGGAAGACAACTTCTAGTTGACCTATAAGGAAGAGACAAAGAAGCATGAAAGAAGGTTGGTTGCTTGCATGAATGAATGAATGGTGGCAATGTCCCCACCCCACCCCACCCCTCTTGTACCATCTGCCTGCTTGGGGTAGCAGAGTAGGGTGGGTGGGTGGGTGGGAGGGAGAGGTGTTGATCTGTTTATGTTTGTGTGAATGATGGATAAATTGTGTTTGTGCATCAATGATGCAAGGGAGGAGGAAATGTGCATAAACTCATGGGATATACAGCAGCGTATGGCAAATCATTACGTCTGGCCCTACCTAATCTCTTCATTTTTTTCATGTGTGGAGCCTCTGCCTTGAGTTTGGTATTACTTTTGAAATCATGGCGGTTATTTCTAAATCTGCATCTCATCGTATACATAGATTATGCCGATTTCTATCTTTTATTTCTTGTTATTTTTCCTATTTTTGCTCATGAATAAATCAACAGCCTACTGGGAAGTCTCTCTGAGGAGCAAGTGCTTACATTCAGGTGCCACCACTGAGAACACCGTATTTTGATCATACAGAGGGTGGATTTTCCAGAGGTGCAAGATCCAAAGCATGGATCATTTGTGCTTTTTCAAACACTTGCAGTGGTGTATTCTTCGTAGATCATGAGGAGACTTGTATAAAATGGAAGCAAAGAGATAACTTTCAAAAGTTTGTGTTTTGCTTGTGTGGTATTTGTCAATTCTTTCAAGCCACTGAGAGCCAGACAAGGTGCCCCCTCCCTCTCTTCTATTTTTTTGTATATTATAAGCTGCAGTGAATAACATATACTTAACAAAATTACCCGGTACATTTGCTGTGAGTTGTGCCCAACTCCTTTTCACTTCTGTTCTGACAAGAAGAACGCTATCACCAAGAAAATCACCGACCTCCATTTCCACCTCACTTTTATTTGGCAGAAAAGAGTCAAGTTTGCCATTGCCTCTCCCCTTGCGCATTGTTCAGCTCATCTGGTATGAGATCACATTAAGGAAGATTGTGGCAATTTGTCTCATCTTGTTGTAAAAGCATATACTGTCCCCCATGCACTCAAGCTATACTTTTAGCGTGGAGGTTTGAGTGGACCTCAAACAGGCTGAGTAAATATGTTGTTCCAATTAGGGTGCTATAATAAGAAAAGATTCAGCTAGCATTTTCCCTGCTTCTTAGTGTTTGTGTTTAAAAAGTAATCACTTCTCCACACAAAAATCAAGGCCCACTTGGCAGGAGAGTTTGGAAACGCTTATGAAACAAGAGGCCTGCTTCAATTTGCCGTCTTTAGGCTAGGCCACGGCTTGAAGACACAGCCTGATCAATCCGGAAAACACTGAAGCATGTTTATGCCCCATTTAAATCAATGGGAGTTTGGCGTATCTGGCTGCACATCCATCCTCAACAATTTGCTTCTTTCCCTATTGCCTGCAATAACAAGAATGCCCACTACAACCCTACTAAAAGGGGGGGGGGTGCCTTTGGAGACAGCGGGCTCAGCTTATCTTTGGAGTGTGCTTTCTGTGTTGTGTCCCTACAATAAGTGCCCTATTGAATTCAGTGGTGGTTTACTCCCAGGTAAAGTTGAGACACGACTGCAGCCTTACATATTTTGCTGTGCTTGGTGCCATCATTCTCCCCCAACTTCTACTTCCAAGGTCAGAACAGGGTTTCTCACAGATCTCACAATGCCTGCCAGTTTCCACACCCTCCAACATTTCTATGATGAAATTAGGGACATCCGATTCCATGAAGATAATTTTACTACTTATACCCCACACATCTTACTGGGTTGCTCCAGCCGCTCTGGGCAGCTTCCAATATATATATAAAAAACATAATAAAGTATTAAACATTTAAACAAACCTTCCCTATACAGTCATACCTTGGAAGTCGAACGCCTTGTGACTCGAATGTTTTGGCTCCTGAAACGGCGCAAACTTGGGAGTGTTCCAGTTTGTGAACGTTCTTTGGAACCTGAACGTCTGACGCGGGTTCCGATTGGTTGCAGGAACTTCCTGCAGCCAATCAGAAGCTGCACTTTGGTTTCCGAAACTTTTGGAAGTCGAAAGGACTTCCATAACAGATTCCATTCGAGGTACGATTGTACAGGATTGCCTTCAGACGGCTCAGGGGTCAGATAGCTCCATACCCTCCAACATTTCTCTGATGAAAATAGGGGCATCCTAAGGAAAAGTGGGATATTCCAGGATCAGATCAGAAACCGGGATGGCTTCACTAAATCAAGGACGCCCCTGGAAAATAGGGGCACTTGGAGGGTCTGAGTTTTCTCCGGCTGTGCCACAGGTAAACAGTAGGTTCTGCTTTTTTCGTAAACACTCAAAAAGTACTGAAGGAGAAGAAAGAACCATTTCCATAATTTATGTCACTTTGGTAAAATCCATTGCACTCTTCAAATTCACTTTTACTTTGGGATAAAAGCCTGCAATAGCACAGCCCAGAGTTTGCCTAATGCTTTTACCTAACTGCCAAAAGAGCTTTACTTACAGTATCTCTGTAATCCTTACAATAGTCTGGTGAAACTAGTCAATGCCTATCTGTTAATGAAATGGCTTGCAGCCATGTAATATTTAATCCTCGATGTTGGGGGGGGGGGAAGTGGAGATGCGATTTCCTGCAGGACTACTGCACATGGGGAGGGGAGGTTAAACCCTTCCCTCCACATCTGTAATTCCTGCCAAAAGTCCTCACCACAATTTGTTGAGATTACTAACCTAGGTCCATTAATTTCAATGGGTCTGGTCTAGGTAGAGATAAATGAATGAATTCAAGGTTTAGATGAACATAATGTATTACATATGTATGTTAGAATTTCAAACTACAGGCTGCGACCATTTTAGGGATGTCCAATTAATGTGCGATCACTGAAACATGGCTAATAGACAGTATAATATGAAATAATAGCTGAATAATCTTATATGGCCACACAAGATTATTTGGTGCATATTCTATAAGGAATCAGCTATAGGTTATATTTTGATGTAATTTCAAATTCTTACATACAGGTGTAAAAGTAATATACTATGTTCATCTAGACTTTGACTTCATTCATTTATATGTCATGTACATGACATGTTTTCAATGTTTAGTCAGAAATTGCAATCTCCAGATTTGACTTTCTACTCTGAGATGATGATGATGATGACAAAATATTAAAAACACAAAACCCACTCCCCTTCTTTCTCCCATGGGTGCGCAGGGGACAGGATCCACAAGAACAGGCTCACATACTTGAGAGTGGAACAATTGTTCTTAGCATCTCCATCAGCAGATAATGAATATTGCATACAGCTCCAAACTTTTACATAATGGCTTGATTTTTAAAAATCAACAAAATAAAACCTTTTAAGGTAATCTCATCAAGATTGCTTCCCTCTCCCCATTTCACAAAGAGGTGAGAAGCTCCAGAAGCTAAGCTCTATATGGGTTTTGCTTTTGGAAAGCTCACTGGAAATGAAAGGTTTTTAAAAAAAATTGTTTGGCTTATTTACAAATATAGATCTAAAACATAGAGGCAGGCAGCATTAGCACTCCTAGCGAGCAGCAAATTCTGTAATACTTGAGGTTATATGTAGCTGCCATAACCAATAGCATTGATAACATTTCCCATCATGAATTTGTCAAATACCCTTTTAAAGCCAAACAAATTGGAAGGCATAGTTTAACTAAGAACAGGATAAAAAGGTAAAGGGACCCCTGACCATTAGGTCCCGTGGTGTCCGACTCTGGGGTTGCGGCGCTCATCTCGTGTTACTGGCCGAGGTAGCCGCCGTACAGCTTCCAGGTCATGTGGCCAGCATGACAAAGCCTCTTTTGGCGAACCAGAGCAGCGCACGGAAACTCCATTTACCTTCCCACCGGAGCAGTATGTATTTATCTACTTGCACTTTGACGTGCTTTCAAACTGCTAGGTTGGCAGGAGCTGGGACCGAGCAACAGGAACTCACCCCGTCGCAGGGATTTGAACCGCCGACCTTCTGATCAGCAAGCCCTAGGCTCTGTGGTTTAACCCGCAGCGCCACCCGTGTCCCAAGAACAGGATACAAAAGTGCTAAAACATTTTTTGAGCTCTTTTTGGACACCCAGAACCTATTTCTATCAATGCATGGATCATGTCCATAGTGCTTGCCCCAATGTTCACATGTTGGTAAGTTCTGCAGCACATGGTCAGGGTCTCCAGCCCTGTGCAGAAACACTATGTGCATTCTCACCAAGGCAAGCAACATGTGCAGTTTGTTGTGTGAGGACAGGTGGTATAATCCTGCACCCTATCCTCCACACTCGGAGGCTGTGTGCACACAGAGCTGATCGATACATTGAAGTCTGGGGCAGGAGCAGGAACTGCAACCTTGAATCTCCCATCGCATGTTGAGTATACTACACAGATTCCCAGTGTTTGGGAGGTGTTGGGTATTTTGGAAAGTGTAGGAGGGTTCTAGGGCTGGTACAGTAATTATGTTCATTACACCCAAACAAAAAAACTGTTGGTTGAATTCCAACAATGCATACATTTCCAAGGTACCAGCAGGAAGGCGAGCCAAGAAGCATTTTTAGAAACATCAAGAACTGTTAGTGATTAATGAGGGTTTTATTTTGTTTTGCAGTTGCTCTCATTTAATAGGATGCCTTTGGAGACAGGCTTTTTAAACAGCAAAGGCACTACCTTCTGAGTTTTCATCTCTGTTGGACTCCATTAAAGTAAGGTTCTATAAACAGACATCAATTACAACCCATTTTAAAGTTTTAAAAATGTAATCCAACAGGGCTGCTTAACTAAATGAAGCCTGAGAACTGATCTCTAGTGAATTAATAGAGCAGTATGTGGAGAGCTCACTATGAATCTGAGTTAATGACTGGAGAAGATCAAATTAATTACAAGTGTCTCTGAAGACCTGTGGGGAAGAATTGTCCCTTATTAGCTAAAGTTTGGTTAACCCTTCAGTGGCTGGATTCAAAGATCTCCATTACCTTTACATAGATTAAATGCAAAGGGGGGAATTATACTTCCTGATTTAATCTGTTAAAATGAAAGCAAAACAGATGGTGAAGTTGTATGCATTAACTACTGGGCAACCTTGGGGCGGCAACATGCCAGAGGCAAAAGTGGGTTGAACAATTAATGTAAATGTTTGCTTTGTATAGTAAGCTAGTTTATACCCCACACACACAAACCTTCATTCATTCATTCAGTTAACCAATCCTATGACAGAACCATTCACATTGGACTAGTCTTTTAAACAATATTAGTCCTTATGCAAATATGACCTTAATCCACCAGACCCTGTCCTAGTTATAGCTCTCGTTGCTTTGCTATGGATAGAGGTGAGCTGCCAGTTGACGGAGCCATGAACCTGCACTCATGATTGCTTTCTGTGATGTGATGTTTTCACCTTCCACATAGTCATATTTGCACTTTGTCATCCAGTTGCAAGATTTCATCATGAGTTCATCATGCATGTGCTGCAAGTATTCAGCACGATCCATAGCAGGAGTAAGTGGGGGCGGTCTCCCCACACCCCATTGGCTGATCCCTTTAGGCATCTTTGCGTGCCATGGCCTCAGTCCAGCTCAGAGGCTGGCACACCTGCCCCATGCCCAGGTTGCAGGAACAGCCAACCGAACAGTTCATGGTGGTGGACCTGTGATTCTTGCCACCCCACCAATGTTCTCTCTGCACGTTAGCTGGGTGGTGGGATCAGTCAGCAGTCTGGCTGTCTGATATCTATAGGCTTGCTCTGTGAGTCATTTTGAACCCAACCTCTGTAGATGCACAGTTCTTGCTCCCATGCTCTTCCCATTTCCATGTTGTAGACACAAATATCCTCTATAATTAAACATGTTACTGATTTAAAACTGATTGATTTGTTTTTACTTATATATAAGGACAGTTGTTAAATAAATGAATACAGTTGTACCTTGGAAGTCGAACGGAATAATATAATATAATTTATTATTTATGCCCCACCCATCTGACTGGGATTCCCCAGCCACTCTGGGCGGCTTCCAACAAAATATTAAAATACAATAGTATATTAAACATTAAAAGCTTCCCTAAACAGGGCTGCCTTCAGATGTCTTCTAAAAGTCAGATAGTTGTTTAGTTCCTTGACAGCTGACGGGAGGGTGTTCCACAGGGCGGGAGCCACTACCAAGAAGGCCCTCTGCTTGGTTCCCTGTAACTTGGCTTCTCACAGTAAGGGAACCGCCAGAAGGCCCTCGGCACTGGGCCTCAGTGTCCAGGCAGAATGATGGGGGTGGAGACGCTTATTCAGGTATACTGGACCGAGGCCGTTTAGGGCTTTAAAGGTCAGCACCAACACTTTGAATTGTGCTTGGAAACGTACTGGGAGCCAATATAGGTCTTTCAAGACCGGTGTTATGTGGTCTCGGCGGCATCCATTCCAGAAGTCCATTTGACTTTCAAAATGTTCGGAAACCAAAGTGTGGCTTTGGATTGGCTGCAGGAAGCTCCTGCAGCCAATCGGAAGCCCCGTCAGGCATTCGGCTTCCAAAAATAGTTTGCAACCCGGAACAGTCACTTCTGGGTTTGCGGCGTTCAGGAGTCAAAACATTCGAGAACTAAGCTGTTCGAAAACCAAGGTATGACTGTATTTACAAATAGTTATGTATTGCACAAAGTTGATGTGTGCATTCTGCACAGCCTAACAGGGATGGTGAGAGTAGACAGCAGAAGAGCCCAGCTAGATTGGATCCAAGGTCCATCCAGAACTGCTCCCTGTTTTGCACAGTGGTCAAGCCTTCTTTGTGACATTCTGAAATGGTACAGTCCAAGGCGGTCTGTGCCACATGCTTCGTTTGAACGTGTAGATGGGTTCTTAGTAAGAGAGTCATATGTCCCAAATTAACAGATGTGTTGATTTACTAAAGATAGAATTGTTTTCACAGTTGAACGCTTGTACTAGATTTTTAACACAATGTAAAAACTGGCAGGTATTGAATCCCTGCTCAGCCATGAATATATATCTCTCCTTCCTCATAGGACTTTTGTAAGGATGACTAAGGTAAGAGTGTATTATGAAATGAAACAGAAATTACACATAATAATTCCAGGGATGTCAGCCTTCCCAACCAGTGAAAAATGAAGCTTTGTGGCAATATGGCTTGTATTCCATTCAGGCACAGTGAATTACCGTAAGCATGCACTGTCACCCCGTCCCTTTAAAATAGTTCAGACTCCAGACTCCTCCTCCCTCATTTCCTTGGACTAAAAGATATCTTGCTGCAGGCTTGTATTAGGAGCCCTGGTGGGGAACTGTATATAAACCTCCTTAATAATCCTGTTATGTTACCAATGCCTATTGAGAGCCTGAATGAGTGATCAAGCCTCAATAGTCAACACACAAATAACAAGAGGAAATGGCTAGCCTAGAAAACTGCATTAAAATCACTTTTAAAACATCATGGGCAGAAATGATTTCTCAAGATTGGGATAGTAGGACTTTATGAGGATTTTAATGCCAAAATATGAACTGTATCAATTCATTGCTTTCATTTATACATTAAATGGAGATTTAATGTGACTCCTTTCATTTGCTATTATATGCATAAAGATAAAGCAGACAGGGAAGGCTAATGGGTTGGGATCTGAAATGGGTTTCTTCAGAAGGAGGCCTTGCATTCTTGCATGAGAAGCAAGACCGCTGTTCCAGGCAATGAGGATCAAATTAAATGTTTACTGCTGTAAAAGAGCATTGCCAAGGGTGTCAGTAAATTTGTGGCCAGTTTATAATTTTCTCTGTCTTCCAGGCAGTGGGTCATATGTGTATTAAAGTAGTTGCAATAAAATGCCAGTGACATTTCCTTACAACACCTTTATGTAAATGTACTGGGGTTGGTGAGGGAAACAACATTCTTAAGGGTTGGCAGAGGAGCTTTCCTTACAAAGCAGTAATGGCACCACCCTAAAAATGAATTCCACCAATAGGCCACTATCCTCCCATCAGAGTGCAGAAGCAGAAGAGGCGGCTGAGTGAATTCATTCATTACAGTGGTCTATCCCTGTTCCTCCAAATTGCTCAGAGTGGCTTACATGAGGTTCCCAGGCAGTTTCCCATTCAGGGATCTTATAGAGCCAAACCAGTAAAACTTCACGTTTAACAGCAGCACCACATGCCTTCTTCAGACCGTTGTGAGACAGAGGCTGCTGGAGCGATGGTCAAAGAGACAAGTGGTGACGTCTTGCTTCCAATCTCACTTTGTTGTGGGAAAAAAGTTGTGCAATGTGCATGCCAATAATCACCATTCCAGCTGTAAGAAAAGCCTTTGTTGGCTGGTTAGAAGCTCGCAAGGTGTGCAAGGTGCCTGCCATGGGTCAGAGGTTGGCAGTGAGATACTCAGATGTTCACCAAATAATGGGTGGTTTCGGGGGGGGGGTAGTGGAGCAGCACTTTTGAACAGTTCTGAGCAATGTTTTTCTCCATCATCTTAGTTTCTCCTTAAAAATATTATTACTATTTTGCCTTATTGCAAAAATTATCAGTGACAAAGTCACTAGACGTTTGTGTAGCAGACTACCTTCAAAGCTTAGGCGGTTCACAATATAGTTGGAATTATAGCTGAGAGCACCATTCCTGCTTTGATTGTCCCCTTAGTGCCATGGGGACTAGTGCCCATTGGGTGGAAGCCAGGGAGACCAACAGTAGGTGGAGCCAGAGCCAACTAATTCTTGTTTTGTCCCATCCTCTTCCCTCATGAGTTCTAAAAGTACGTTTCCGAGCACAATTCAAAGTGTTGGTGCTGACCTTTAAAGCCCTTAATGGCCTTAGTCTCCACCCCCACCGTTCAGCCCGGACACTGAGGTCCAGCGCTGAGTGCCTTCTTTCGGTTCCCTCACTGCGAGAAGCAAAGCTACAGGGAACCACGCAGAGGCCCTCCTTGGTAGTGGCGCCCTCCCTGTGGAACACCCTCCCATCAGAGGTCAAGGAGATAAACAACTACCTGACATTCAGAAAATACCTGAAGGCAGCCCTGTTTTGGGAAGTTTTTAATCTGTGACATTTTAATGTTGGAAGCCGCCCAGAATGGCTGGGGAAACCCAGCCAGATGGGCGGGGTACAAATAATAAATTATTATTATTATTATTATTATTAGTCAATACTGAGACTAAGGAGGAAGAAGTTGATGGGGAATTATAAGTAAGAAGACAAGATAGGTGAGAGCTGGCTGGAGACAGACTGAGAATGAGGAGGCAGTGCCCATTCACCCTAAGCAACCAGACTCCACTGGCAGACAGGACCTATTGTGCCAGATCCTCAGTTTTCTCCTGATATAGGATTGGGGAAGAGAAGGCCTGGTCTTTCTAGTGTAGGGCCTGTACGTGATTGATTAAGATGAGTATGGCACAGCTTAATGATAGTTTTTGTTGTAGCGTGGGGTTAGTGATTTCGGTAAGTGATTTCAGCTCTCTGACATAGTAAGCAGGAGAAAGTTTCTTCATGTAACAATTCTTTATTCAGGCAACAAGACTGACTGACTGAGGGAAGCTACATTTATAGGGACGGGGAACTTGCTCGAAAGGGATACATTTTGGAGGGAACAATTTCAAGCAATCACAGCGCTGCCTTTTGATGGAAACCAATAAGACTGAGGATCCAAATACAGCAGCTTAAATGACCCAATAGTAGCTGTTCCTTCTGGAACAAAAAGGCAGTTACTTTACCCTAATGCTAACTACCAGATATAAAAACCATTGAATCAATACACAACAGTTTTCCTGATACATGAACAATGGTACTCTCCTGGTATGCCTCGTGGAGGACCTTATGGTCCACAAACAATAATACAGTGGTGCCTCGCAAGACGAAATTAATTCGTTCTGCGAGTGCTGTCGTATAGCGAAAATTTCGTCTTGCGAAGCACCAACGGGGAAAGAGCAGTTTGACACACACACAAAACGGAAATTTTTTCGTCTTGCGAGGCAAGCCCATTCAAAAATTCGTCTTGTGAGACAGCCTTCCGCTAGCGAATGCCTTTCGTCTAGCGAGTTTTTCGTCTAGCAAGGCATTCGTCTAGCGGGGCACCACTGTACTTTGGAGGTCCCGGGCCTCAAGGAGGTTAGACTGGCCTCAACCAGGGCCAGAGCCTTTTGAGCCCTGACCCCAGTCTGGTGGAACACTCTTGTCACAAGAGACCAGGGCCCTATGGGATTTGACATCTTTCCACAGGGCCTGCAAGACGGAGCTGTTCCGCTGCGCCTTTGGTCTGGGCCCAGTCTTTCTTTCTATGGGACCCTGTATGTAAGTGGCCTCCTTGGCTCTTTCTATCGGCCCATATGGGACCAGCACAGGTGGCTGGGCCTGGTGAAGATTTAATTCCTTATTCCTAAGGTTATGATTCGTGGGTTCCCACTTAATTTAATTTTGATTTTAAATGTTTGGATTTGGATTTGATATCCTGCTTTATCACTACCCGAAGGATTGTGATTTCGAATTGTATCTTAAATCTAATCATTTGATTTTGTGTTTTTAATGCATTATATATACAGTGGTGCCTCGCTAGACGAAAATAATTCGTTCTGCGAGTGCTGTCGTATAGCGAATTTTTCGTCTTGCGAAGCACCAACGAGAGAATAGCGGTTTGACGAAAAAAAGAAAAAAAAAAATCGGAAATTTTTTCGTCTTGCGAGGCAAGCCCATTGAAAAATTCGTCTTGCGAGACAGCCTTCCGCTAGCGAATGCCTTTCGTCTAGCGAGTTTTTCGTCTAGCGAGGCATTCGTCTAGCGGGGTACCACTGTATGGTGTTAGCCGCCTTGAGCCCGGTCTCGGCCGGGGAGGAGGGAATATAAGTTTTTTAAAATTATTATTATTATTATTGTTATTATTATTATTATTATTATAAGATAGAAAGGCATTCAAGGCAGCAGAACATTCCCTTTCCCATTCCTGATCCATACCAACCACGGCCAAGATGTCATTGTGTAGTGCAGCTGGGCTTAAGCAAGGGAAAAGGGAAACACATACAGAATGATTTCTCTGCTTGCAGTGGGGCTGGTTTTAGGTTCCAGCACCAATGCAATGGCACTTGAGTCATTGCTGAGATTCTACCATACAATGCTGTCATTTGTTTTGCTGGAACCTAAGTTCATAGAAAGTGCAAGTAGATAAATAGGGACCACTCTGGCGGGAAGGTAAACGGCGTTTTCGTGCGCTGCTCTGGTTTGCCAGAAGCAGCTTAGTCATGCTGGCCACATGACCCGGAAGCTGTCTGCGGACAAACGCTGGCTCCCTCGGCCTATAGAGCGAGATGAGCGCCGCAACCCCAGAGTCGGACACGACTGGACCTAATGGTCAGGGGTACCTTTACCTTTACCTTTAAGTTCATAGAACAGAGTAAAAAATGTATGTTTTTCTGTTTCCATAACGCAGATAACTGATGCTGTAGATGGAATGAGTGACAAAAACAAAACCCCTGTGTTGCAATACAGAATAATCTGCTCAAATACAGCCGCAACACATGGCTAATAAGTATGGTAAATGTATTAGTAGTAGTAGTTAGAATATAATCCAAAATTTACAAATCATAAACATCATTATATAATGTATGTATAAGTCCATAAACAAGAATTCAGTTACACGTTGGAGCACCCACGACTACAATACTGTTGGACATTATCTATTGAAAGGCATTCTGCCTGCGTTGTGGTGTTCCCTGACAACAATTCATTACGTTGACTATTTCTTGTTTATGGACTTATACATACATTATATAATGATGTTTATGATTTGTAAATTTTGGATTATATTCTAACTACTTATAATAATACATTTACCATACTTATTAGCCACGGGTTACGGCTGTATTTGAGTAGATGGAATGAGGCCAAGTGAATTTGGTCCATGATACACGAACCATAACCTATGTTTATTGCTTCTCTGCACAAATGGACGGGCAGTGAATACATAGATTTTCCACCCCTTTGCCAGTCATATTTTAGTTTTACTAATCTTTGGGTTGATGGTGAATGAAATGTGCAAACTGACTGTGATATGAAAGCTGGCCCAGAGAATGATCTGAATGAACACAACATGGTTCAACTATGAAATCTAAGGGTGTCTTGTGCAGAGCAGTGCATAGATATGCCATGTGAAAGGTGTGTTGAGTAAGACCAAGGTATAAATAAAACAAATGAGTACTTTCATGCTAACCGTTTCGCTGCTGGTGCAATGGATACTTCTAAATTCTGTACGATGTTTGTTCTGCTGGAACACCCTCATGCTGCTGTCCCATTAATAGAGATAGAAGTTTTCCCCTGAGAGCTGGATGATTTCTCACAGTATTCACTGGCTTTTGGGATTCTACTGCTGGAATGGTTTTAAAGAGCTTCATCCACCTATGATGCTATCTATCAGACAGAGTACTGAAACTGTACACATTATCCATCAATCATTCCCAGTTTTACTTTGCCCCTCTAGCAGATCATAGCTCGAAAAAGATCACACTCATATCCACATACTAAAATAAAATATGGCGCTGTCTTATTAGAATGCAACCACTATATGGAAATAAAATGGGGGGGGCAGGGTGTCTGTTTGTGGCTAGTGTATTGAATGCAGGTATTTTGTGCTCTTGGGATTGCCCTTTGGCTCTCTTGGATTGAAACGACAGGATTCTTCTTAAGGCAGAATACCTAAAGTATTCACAATGCAATGGCATTTCTACATCTTCTGCTACTAGGATGCTTAAAGAGCTTTACTGTGGTATCACCTAGCAGAGTACTGAAATCTTAAATGTTATCCATCAATCTCTCTTAGCTTCACTTGTCTATTCTAACTGGTCATACCAACAACCTGGTCAGAAGCAATAAAAAAATTACAGTGCTTTCAGATGACAACATAGCCACAAAATCTTCCTTGTTTTCTTTTTACTACCTCAAGGAACCAAGGAATGAAATATTTACTTTCAATATCCTTTGACCTTAAAATGTTAGGCATGGAGATATTAAATGAAGGTTGCCATAGGCTGTCATATGTGGTATATACTGTGAGACTTATATGTGCCCCTTCACAGTGCAGTCTTTCAGATGCTTAGCGTTCATATGGGGACTCCAAAATTCATTAGGGTCCCAGATACGGATGTTTGAAAAATCTGATCATTATGAATTCTGATCCGAACTGACCCAATCCACATCTTCTGAACTAAGGTACAGATGGGGACATGGTCACCATTCAAATTTCACATGTCTCTGGATTTTGCAGTGCAGATTACAAATTCAAAAATGCATTTAAAATTGCTTAGTTTAATATAAGCTCCTTTAGAAAAATGTATTTTGGGATAAAATCCATTTAGAAATGTGTGTTTTGAGAGAAAATGCATTTAGAAATGAGTAATTTGAGAAAAATACTCTCCCAAACATATATTTAAATCCAATTTTGTGCATATATATATAGATAGAATGGAACGGAACGAAGCTATGAATGAACACCTGTTTAAGTAGCATAGACTGGGAATAATCTAAGTCCTCTACCACTTCTCCTAAAAGTTGGCCATAGAATAATATGGATGCAAGACCAAACCGCACCCCAATATCTAAGCCAGGGGACCGGATGCAGCCCAATCGCCTTCCAAATTCGGCCCACGGGCGGTCCGGGAATCAGCGTGTTTTTACATGAGTAGAATGTGTGCTTTTATTTCAAATGCATCTCTGGGTTATTTGTGGGGCATAGGAATTCGTTCATATTTTTTTTTCAAAATATAGTCTGGCCCCCCACAAGGTTTGAGGGACAGTGGACCAGACCCCTGCTGAAAAAGTTTGCTGACCCCTGATCTAAGCCTTAATATTTTCATATCCAGGACCCACATTTTCATGTCTAAATGGGTAGCACAACTTCCAGAGGCTAACATGCTCTTGCCTTCAGATTCTTTCTGTAAAGAAATGAGTGGAGAAGGATCTGATGACTTTTGACCTTGGGTGCAAAAATGTCTAGGGACTGGGACCTTTCAGTATTATGGCACAAGGATGCTGAGAATATTTGTGGTTCCTGGACCTGCATAAACCTCTTTCCAGAACAAAAGTGGATGGTGGGAAGAATGGTTGAATTCCCGCCTGGAGGCGGGAAGAAGAACTGAGGCCTTCCCTATGCTCTGCTCCCTTTGTTAGGGCCAACCTTCTGGCCAGGCTGAAGGTTGCATTTAAAAAGACACAAAATCCACCCATCTTTGTACACATTTGGTATTGGTACAAATGACAGTGTTGTTGCTGCTGCTGTTTTTAAAGCAAGCTTTTAAACAGTTACTCCCAAATATCTGATTTGTACAGTAACATTCCTGCCCATTTGGGTATCATTTCAATTTCATAGCTTTTTAGTTAGCCCTTTAGAGAAATGATTACATAAAAATCAGGGTTACAGCCATCTGGCTTCTTGGAAGCAAAGTAAATTGATGGATGATTTCCTTGTTATTGTCCCATGTTTACTATATATATATATATATATATATATATATATATATATCCAGTATTATAATAGTACCAGTATCATAATAGTCTTCCATGGATTCTATATGACAGTCATGATCACAAACATTGTCACAATTCAGCTTTGCTGCTGTAAGGGCTTTGGACCCGCTATGATTTAATTACATTTTTGCTCATTCAAACGTTCCTACTGCATGTATGTTTTCAGATCATTCTCAGTGTTGCAGCATTTTTCCAACTTCGCTGGGCAAGAACACTATCTTTTCAATAAAATTGTACTTGCTCTGAAGTGCTTAAAGGAAGGGGAAGAGGTACATGAAGGAGAGCCACAAAGATGAAGGCCAGACTTGAAGCACAGTTTCATTAATACTGGATGGCAGGAAAGGAGCCAAGTCCCAGATAATGAGGAAGGAGTTGCAATTTTTTTAAAGCTATCTGGTGACAGGGAAAACAAAAATGACATTCAGCTGACGAATGAGCAGAGTTTGACCTAGCCTTTTGACCCTTGACAATCAATCTTACCTGCTGCTTCATAAAGAATTATAGCTGTGCCACTCACATTTGACTCTACATTTTTACTATTCCTTTAAAAAACAAAAAAACTTTTTCTTTGTGAATTCAGAGCCCGAGAAGATAAATGTGAGCTTTGAGTACCATAAGCCAAAAAAGATAGGATGTTCTTAAGGAGGGGGAGTAAGAAGAGCAGAGGTATAGACCCTGGTAGTTAGCAGCTGATAGGAGAACAATGATCCAAAGAGCTATAGGTGCATTTCAGAAATGGTGGGCAATATTTCAAAGCAAGCCGCTTTCCCAGTCCTTGAGTGCGCGCATCCATACATGCACTGTCCGTGGAATGCTGGTACAGTACTTTATGCAGCTGAAAGATGAAATGATTGATGTATGGAAGATATTTCCAATAGCACTAGAGGCATTCAAGTTGACTTACACCAGGGGTCCCCCAACTAAGGCCCGGGGGCCAGATGTGGCCCAATCGCCTTCTAAATGCGGCCCGTGGATGGTCCGGGAATCAGCGTGTTTTTACATGAGTAGAATGTGTGCTTTTATTTAAAATGCATCTCTGGGTTATTTGTGGGGCCTGCCTGGTGTTTTTACATGAGTAGAATGTGTGCTTTTATTTAAAATGCACCTCTGGGTTATTTGTGGGGCCTGTCTGGTGTTTTTACATGAGTAGAATGTGTGCTTTTATTTAAAATGCATCTCTGGGTTATTTGTGGGGCCTGCCTGGTGTTTTTACATGAGTAGAATGTGTGCTTTTATTTAAAATGCATCTCTGGGTTATTTGTGGGGCATAGGAATTCGTTCATTATTATTTTTTCAAAATATAGTCCGGTCCCCCACAAGGTCTGAGGGAAAGTGGACCGGCCCCCTGACTTACACACACACACTACTTTATTCAACTATTACATGCAACTATTCCGTAATCAAGAGAGATATTCCAGATGGTGATAAAAACAAGCAACTTCACATTCCACAAGTGTATGTGCTTATATATAGACAGTATATTAGTAGAATGCTTTGTGTCATCGAGAAAAGAAGGCGGGTAGGAGGACCACAGCATAATAACAAAGAAGGCAATTGCCTGACCCCGCAATTTTGTATTCCTCTGACAATGTTTTGCCAAAGAGCCGAAAGCAGCAGCAGCAGCAGCAGCAGCAGCAGCAGCAAAGTCTCTCTTGTCCCCAGGAGCACAGGGGCCAACAAGGGCTTTGAGCATCCTCTGATATTCACCTGCAGCGACAGCTGCTGCAAAGGAAGCTGCCTTAGACTAGATCAGACTATTTGTCCATCTAGCCCACTGCTGACTACTCTGACTAGCAGTGGCAATCTCGGGTCTCAGGCAGAGGGCTTTCGCATTACCGCTTGACCTTTTTAGACTAGAGGTGCCAAGGATTGAATGTGCTGCTGCACCACAAACTGAGGCCCGCCCCCTTTAAAGGTTGTTCCTTCATTTAGAGTTCCAAATTCCCTGATTCAGAATTCCAGGGAGAAGGGATTGGCTTTCATTTGGTCCTCATCGAGACCAACATGTGAACCAGTCTTAGGTCTTCTTATAGCTCCATCGGTCGAGCCTGAGACTCTCAATCTCCGTCAGGGTTGTGGGTTCGAGCCCCCATTGGGCAAAATGTTCCTGCATTGCAGTGGGTTGGACTAGATGGGGTACCTTGCAACTCTACGATTCTACGGTTCTAGGACTCAACACAATGCATATTTCCCATGAGCAGGTGCTCAACTGAATGTATTGTGCTTACACCCATTTCAGTAGTACAGTGGTTGTCGTTGTTGTTCAGTTGTTCAGTCGTGGCCAACTCTTCATGACCCCATGGACCAGAGCACGCCAGGCACCCCTATCCTCCACTGCCTCCCGCAGTTTAGCCAAACTCATGCCAGTCGCTTCAAGAACAATATCCAACCATCTCATCTTCTGTCGTCCCCTTCTCCTTGTGCCCTCCATCTTTCCCAACATCAGGGTCTTTTCTAGGGAGTCTTCTCTTCTCATGAGGTGGCCAAAATACTGGAGCTTCAACTTCAGGATCCGTCCTTCCAGGGAGCACTCAGGGCTGATTTCTTTAAGGATGGATAAGTTTGATCTTTTTGCGGTCCATGGGACTCTCAAGAGTCTCCTCCAGCACCATAATTCAAAAGCATCAATTCTTTGGTTATCAGTCTTCTTTATGGTCCAGGTCTCACTTCCATACATTACTACTGGGAAAACCAGTACTTACCGTATTTTACGCTCCATAAGACGCACTTTTTCCTCCTAAAAAGGAAGGGGAAATCCCTGTGCGCCTTATGGAGCGAAGGCTTCGCTCCCACTGCCTCCCCCCATCCCCTGCCACATTCGGCGGGAGGTGGGGGGAGGCAGCGGCGATGTTGCTGGATCATGCCAGCACCTCCGTTCACCGAAAGAAGCTTCTTTTGGCGAGCGGAGCTGGTAGCACGATCCACCAACACCTCCACTGCCTCCCCCCACCTCCCGCCGAACGCGGCAGGGGATGGGGGGAGGCAGCAGGAAGCCTGCTTTTGGGATCGGTGGGTGGCAGGGAGGTTGGTAGAGGATTTCCTCCACCACCCCACATGCTGCCCGCCGATCCCAAAAGGATCGGTGCAAGGCACGGGGTGGTGGAGGAAACAGCGGGGATGCTGCTGTTTTCTCCACCACCCTGCGCCTCAATGCCAAAAGCAGGCTTATCCCCTGTTGCTTTAAAGGGACATGGGGAGGAGGGGAGAAACCTTCTCCCCTCGTCCCCATGTCCCTTTAAGGAAGCGGGGATGAACCGCTGTGAAGGGAGAAGGGGCTTCCCCTCCAGCGCTCCCCTCCCTGTTTTTTAGAGGAGGAAAACCAGGAAAACATTTTTTCTTGGTTTTTCCCCTTTAAAAACCAAGTGCGTCTTGTGGTCCGGAGCGCCTTATGGACCGAAAAATATGGTAGTTCATTCTGGAGGTCCGTTCTTAACCTGAAACTGTTCTTAACCTGAGGTACCACTTTATCTAATGGGGCCTCCCGCTGCCGCCGCACGATTTCTGTTCTCATCCTGAAGCAAAGTTCTTAACCTGAGGTACTATTTCTGGGTTAGCAGAGTCTGTAACCTGAAGCATACCTGAGGTACCACTGTATTAAATGAATCTGTCCTGCTTCAAGTTCCTTCTAATTCTCCTTTCTGTAAGATGCATATTTTTGTATCATTGTACTTGATCATCATTATTGTGATGTTAAGAACATCATAATATAAGCCCTGCTGGATCAGTCCAAAGGCCCATCTAGTTCAGCATCCTGTTTCCACAATGGCCAGCCAGATGCCTACAAGATGTATGCAAGCAGAATCTGAGTGCAACAGCACTTTCTGCTTTTGCAATTCCTAGCAACTGATGTTGACAGGCATATGAGAAATTAGCCGTGAATTATTCCAATTCTCTTTTAAAGCTGTCCTAGTTGGTGGTCATCACTACATCTTGTGCTTTTATTTTGGGGCTTTATGTTGTAAACTACCCTGTGATCTTCAGGTGGCCAGGTGGTTAATAATAACAATAATAATAATAATAATAATAATAATAATAATAATAATAATAATAATAATAATAATAATAATAAATGGCTGAGCTGCAACTATTGTGATTTTAAACAACCTCTCTAGCCAGTCTTCTCTCTCTCTCTCTCTCTCTCTCTCTCTCACACACACACACACACACACACCAGTCTTCTCTTTGGATGTACAACAACCATAATTTTAGTTGAAAAATAAAGGTGCTGTGACTTTGGCTGTTACATCTGTGATGTTTGTATTCAAACCCACAGCAGAATCTGCTCTTTTAGGCACAAAACCATCTGAACATTGCAACTGTCACAACTCCTTTTAAAAAATAGATAGATTGGTAGATAATCAACATTTGAAGCACAAACACCAGATCTTTGTGAAAAGTCACTATACCCAATTGGCTCACCGTGTGGTAGAAACTGTCTCATTGAACAATTTGCAGTGCAATCCTATGTCTGCCAACTCAGGATTAAATCCCATTGAGTTCAATGGTTTTTCTTCCAGGTAAATGGCAGTCTACAAGTTCCCTCCATGTGGTGCCAGTAACATGCACTTGGGCTCAGTGGTGCTCATATTAATTCTTTTCCTTAGAGCTCTAAAGTGGTGGAGTGTCAGTTTCTTCCTGAGTTGCGATTTTTGCAGCAATGAGCTTTGTGGCAGCGGATAAAAGACATTGATGCAGTGTGCATGGTTCATAACAACAACAAAAGTTTAAAAAGAGTAAAGCAGGACAGCCTTATTAATGGAGGAAGTGAGGTCAGAGGTCTTTGCAGTCTTAACAAGATGACAAAATTTATGAACCACCACAGTAGAAGTATGTAGTTACCCTTCAGTCTGTTGATATAATAAGCCCACTTGGGGCTCGTAGTTATTTCACTTGAATTTGTTTTTGTCTCTGTTATCTTTCCTCAATTTGGGCTTTCTTTTGCCTTACTTGCTGTCATAGAGAAAATGTGTGTGTATGTGTGTGTGTGTGCGTGCATGAGAGAGATGTTCCCTAAAGTGCTTATCAGTAGTTTGGTTTAGATGAGACAATATTTAATAGTTATTGAGGGAGGAGTATTGCATGTAAAACTGAAATATGAGAGCAGCTATAATTTTCATTCATTGGTTCACTTTTTTTACAATTTCACATTATTCAAGTTTATGTAATGTTTCTAAACTTGAGTAGCAGTTTTAAAAGTGAGCTTAATTACTAGGAGATCATAGAGAAAGGTAATTGATTCTGAGTGTCCGGCGAGGCGATGATGCCACTAATGTAAAAGCCAATACCCAAAGTCTGCTTTTTGAGTCTTCCCTGATTACGGTTTTCATATTTCAAAAAGTAAAATTCCTGAGCTTTTTCCACCACATTGCCATGGTCATACATTCTAGTTCTCCCTGACATTCCCCCCTGGCACCATTCTTACACCCGAAAACCGGGACATGTCGGGAATTTTCCTGATGTATGGCAAACTTATCCCTGATGAAAAGCTTGTGAGTGTTTGGTCCCAGATGAGTTACATATTTATTACATTTAAATCTGCCTTTCTACCAAGGACCTCAAGATGGCATACATCCTCCCCTCCATTTTATTTTCAAAACAACCCTGTGAGGTAGCTAGACTGAGAGACGGTAACCGACCCAAGGCCACCTAATGAGCTTAATGTCTGAGTGGAGATTTGAACCTCAGAGTCTTACCATTCCTAGTCTGACACTCTAAATTTTAACACTATGTTCACTGTACACACTGGACGAACAAAATATTGATGATATCTATGTAGGGAAAAATAACATAACATAACATAACAACACAACATAAAACATTAATATAATATAATATACTGTATAATATATAGAGAAATTTTGTTTCTGCAGAGCTCTTTTTGAAGAAATGAGATTGCTAAAGTCTGGCCACAGTATCAGACATAATGAGTGCAGATTTTTATCCCCATTAAAGGACACTCCATTGGCAATTATATAATTTTTACTTATTTTTTGCAGACAGCCAAACTGCCCATATTAAGTTCTGTCACCAAAGCAGACTCATGGTTTGTATCATCCTGCTGTGTTGTATTTTTCCTCAGGAGCTGATGTGTGATACATTGTGTGGTCAGACATGCGATAACATGGCTGTTTGTATCCTCCCGGACAGCTCCCTCCCCAAGTGGTTATATGTGCACTCCATATAACTTGTAAATGCTCCTTCATACAAACCCTGTAAATAAGTAAATGCCATAAATGTTAGCCCCTATCAATCCAGCTTGGACCAGATGTGGGTGCTGGGGAGAATTCCTGAAGCTTCCTTTAGTTATGATAACAGTAACTGTTACAGCTAAATCTCTTCTTCGGAAAGGATATTGCAACTTCCAAGACAGTTGCTCTAGATTTTCAGAGGCTTGCTAGGTCTTTATGTGTGCTAAAAATTCTGGCTGCACAGGAGCAGGGAGACTAGCCCTCTGCTCTCTGGTGCTATGAAACAAAACCAACCAGAGTTATATTAATTTCAGCTTCATTGGAAACATGTAAGAGAGGAGGGGGGGAATCCATGATTGCCAAATGGAAAAAGGTTTAAAATTGATGAGGAAAGAAATTTTCATTTCCAAGCTTCCAAGCAGGCTATTAAGATCAACAGAGTAAAGAAAAACTGCTTGGCAGTATCCTCTGAAGAAAACCATTTTGCATCTATTTAGTTAAAACTTGGCAAAACAAATCCAATTTTAGCGGTTTCAGATTTCTCAGTGCACTCATAGTGTTATCCTCGCTTAGTTACTGTGGTTTGAGAGACACTGTGTAACTCCAACTTTCTTTTTATTAAAAATCAAAGCAAAACAGAATGTGTAAAAAAAAGTGTCTTGAAGTTGCTAAAACTTTCCACCTTTGCACCATAAAGTACCCTCCAGCATTCCATAGATGATAATTGAGACACTCCTGTGTACTTTTACACCTCTGTTTTCACAACAAGACCTAAGTGCCCTCCACACTAGATTGCTGAATGTTCTTCTCCTGCTACTTGCTTTATTTCTTTCCTCTGCAATATTACGTATGTCCTGGATGGAATTATGGATGTGTTAGGAAACTGCCCAGAAAAAGTTTTCTTTCTTAAAACGGATGACTATTTAATATATGTTTAATCTCACAATGGATTTGGCTGAAACTTAAGCACATTCAGAAACATTAAGTCTCAGAATACACTGTTATGAAGAGAGGAAAAGTAGCACAGCGGCATGCATCAGAAAACAGGCTATGGCCTTGAGAAATTGGGGCACTTAGAACACGTAGGCTGAAGTTGCAAAGCCACATATCTACATTTCCTTTTTATATTTCCTGTAGTTGTTTACTACAATTGTAGATTGCATTTCATTCCATAGAGTCCCAGGGAGGTTTGCAAGACAAACCAACATCAAAATGTAACATTAAAATACAAATACACACTTAAATTTCAAAAGCAATAAGGATGTCAAGCAGCACTCACTGGTGTTGTAAAAACGTCAGGAGCGGCCATTAGGCAGAAAATTAAGCACACACACAAAGACACACTCAAGGTACTGGGTAAGAGGGTGTCTCCTAAGCTGTTTCCAGAATGTCAGGAAAGAGGACTGCTGCACCCCAAAGGGATGGAGATCCACAACTGAGGCTTCCCCCATTGGCAAGGTCACAGTCTTGTAGTAGCTATCCACAGGGTCCAGAAAGGGCCAGCTGAGGAGAGGCCATACAGCCCTCTCTGTATGGCACCACTCCTTCTCACAAAGGCATTTACCACGACCTAGGACCTTGCCGACAAATGTCCGTATAGTTAAAGCGATGGTTTTCCCAGTAGTAATGTATGGAAGTGAGAGCTGGACCATAAAGAAGACTGATTGCCGAAGAATTGATGCTTTTGAATTATGGTGCTAGAGGAGACTCTTGAAAGTCCCATGGACTGCAAGAAGCTCAAACCTATCCATTCTTAAGGAAATCAGGCCTGAGTGCTCACTGGAAGGACAGATCCTGAAGCTGAGGCTCCAATACTTTGGCCACTTCATGAGAAGAGAAGACTGATGTTGGGAAAGATGGAGGGCACAAGGAGAAGGGGACGACAGAGGACGAGATGGTTGGACACCAGTGTTCTCGAAGCTACCAACATGAGTCTGACCAAACTGCGGGAGACAGTGGAAGACAGGAGTGCTCTGGTCCATGGGGTCACGAAGAGTCGGACACGACTAAATGATTAAACAACAACAACAGGCACACTTGGCCAGTCCCTCCCAGGTTGCTTTTATTAGCCAAGAACAGCAAGGCCCAGCCCACATGTGGTTGGCTGCACCTCCTGCCTACATCCTCAGGCAGTAACAGCTGGAACAGATCCCACAATACTGAATCAGACAGTGCCTTGGGAACCTTTGCATGCAGAATAGGCAAATACGTGGTCTGTCAAGTGCAAACAGGTTTCCTCTAAGGCACAGGTGGCGAACCTGTGGTCCTCCAGATGTTGCTGGACCCCAGCTCCTGTCAACCCCAACCAGCCTAACCCATGTTCACGCATCCCAGCTCTTCTGAATGTGATGTGATGTTAATTTAATGGGTCTAGTTCCCCCCGCCAAAAGAAAAGTACACACAACATGAAGCACTCAGGATTGGGACAATGGGATTCTTCTTTTTCCTTCCCATGATCTAATGCAGTACAAGCTAGTACAAATCCTTTATTCGACCAATAGTCAGAAAGAAGAAGGAAAAAAATTTCTCAATACAAAATTATAGAACTAAAAACATCAGATACACAATTAAAAATAGGGCAACACTAATAAACCTCATACAGATAACCCACATCAAGGCATTCGATTTTGCGCTTCCGACACTTGAGCGCCAGGAAGAGGAATTTAGCCACAGATAAGGCTATTTTCCCAGTGGGCGATCTAATGCAGAGGTTGGCAACCTAAGGCCCATGGGCCGATTCGGGCCCATGAGCTTCCTGGAACCGGCCCATGGTCATTCCGTGGATCGGCGTGGGGATTCTGTGCTTTTGTCATGGCACCATTTTTTTTCTCACCGCGGGGACCGACTTCTGGGTCAGAAGAGTGCCAGAAATAGCGTGTGCGCATGCGCACGGGCGCTCCTTCATCCCAGAAGTGCGCTGGAAATAGTGTGTACACCCAGAGGAGCACCCATACGTGTGTGTACATGCTATTTCTGGCACGCTTCTGGGATGGAGGAGCACCCATACGCACATGCTATTTCCGGCGCTCTTCCGACCTGGAAGGGCGCCAGAAATAGCTTGAGCACACGCACAGGTGTGCATGCTCCGGCCCACCATTCCACTGCCAGGGAGTGGAATAAACTGGCCTCAAAAAAACGTTGGCGACCCCTGATCTAATGATACGTGCCTCAGGAGAGAAGCCTCCACTGGCTCCAATGGAACTTCCCTCCCAGAGATAACAATAACTTGGAGGTTGTGGTGCATTTTCATTGGGACCACTGTGAAGGTGAAAATAGTTTATTAACCGATAAAAACCACACCCATTTCTCCTGCACTTCTGTCTTGATCCTTGTCTCCCTGTCTCCCACTTTTAGAGTGAGGGGAGTCTACACGTGTTAAACACATTCACACATTTAACAGCATATATTCTTTGGCCTTTAATCTATAAACAAATGATTATGGAGGCTATAAACACAGAGAATTATGTTCATAAGTGGAATGTATCTAAGAAAAGAATCAGAAGACAGCTTGTGGCTGCTCCTGCCACGTGTCAATGAAATGTGAAGTTGCTGAATGGGGATCAGATTCTAGAGTAGGAAGCAGTTGGACAAGTGACCTTGGCAGCATCTTCCTTCTGGCTGTGACAGTCTTTGCTAACCTGGTGCCTTCTAGACGTTTAGGACTGCGACTCCCATCACCTCCAGCCTGTGACTCACTGTGACAGCTGAGAAAGATGGGAGATGCAGTCCAACCATCTGGAGGGCACCAAGTTGGAAATGGCTGGATTATGAGGTAAGAAAACGTGGCAGCCCAGAAAAAAAAACACCAAAATCAGACCTGTGATCCTTGGACAGGCTTCAGGGGGTCCACGAAAAAGGCACGCACACAAAAATCGTGGCTTTTAAACTTCAATTTCCTTTACATTTGAAAATTTTCTTTGTAGAATGTTATTAAGAGAGTTCATAGCTTTCATCAGATCCTCAAAGAGGTCCATAACCCAAGGAAGGTTAAGAACTGCTGTAACAGGGGGTTGTCTCAGTTCACGGAAGATGAAGGATCACTAGGTTAGCCTGATTTAAACCAGGTCTTCAAACTTCTGTCATTCTGCTTTCCAGCATATGATAAATTAACCTGTGATAAATTCAGTGCTATTTTTGTAGAAAAAGAGGTGCCAGAACTCATCGTGAACGTCTCCCTTGTTTTCTTATAATGGCAATGGCGCCCACCTATTTGTTAAAAATACCGACTCATCGTCTATTTCACTTTTGCAAATCTATGTATAACCCTCCCCACAACACACCAGTGAATAACTATTTGCACTTCACTTTCACCAATGAACGTGTTTTGTGCCCATTGTACATTAAAATCTCCTTAATTGCCCTCAAAGTCACTTTTAGATCATTCTGTGAATGCCACACAATTCCCAGGTGAGGTCCCAAGCTGCAGGGGACAAAGAATAACTTGTCAGACAAGCGGTACCCTGATGTGTTTAATTAGATATTTTGCTGGCTGCATAGGCAAATGTAGGAGCTCTGCTGTACACCCCATATTCATGCACAGCTGTAGAGATACCTTTTCAAAGGAAACAAAAAGAAGGGCAAAAGCAATGTCAATATGTTGGCATTGTGTCTGATGGTTTGATTTTAGGCACGTTAGACAGCCTATTGTGTTGAGATTCCCTCACTATTAGGATACTGTTGTTACAAATTTGTATTGCACTGGTGTCTAGAGCTCTTATTATGAGAGGGTCCCATTGTGTTCCTCTCACTACAAATTACTAGCATGAGATATTCCCTGGTCTAAAGAGCTTTTCATTTATTTTGAAGCCATCTCAACACACACAAGATAAGAGGAAGAATATAATGAAAATTCACATGTTTAAATAAAGTGGGTTCTTGATTTTATTCAGATGCTTACCAGACTGACATTAAAACGAGGTGCAGTGTAGAGGTATGAGAAGGGCCCTCAGATAAAGCATTTCACAAGCCTAAATCATCATTCAGACACAATGCTCTGTGCTGCATTACTTGATGAAATGAGGGAGGGTGCTATGTTTTGTCATATGGGGGGGGGTCCTTAGATAAGCTGACATTGGAAACCAGCCATTTAAACTCCCCCAACCAAAACACTTTGATCCACCATCCCATTGTATTGCTGAAAGCCTTGTTTTCACTTGTGGTAACTTCACTTTTAGTTAAGGAGAAAGATGATTTACTTCAAAGTGTCTCTTTGAAGATACTTGTAATGATGACTGATGTTCAAAGAAGCAAACCCTTGTTACTCCTGGATAAATATTTCCGTACGACACAAAAACAAAACGAAATCACCCACCAACCCTCCAGTTTCGTTGTAAACAAGCTGGAGGAATGTATATTGCACTGATAATGGCATCAAAATGCACAGAATGGGCCAGATAGTTCTCCGGGTAGCCTGGCCTTGACCACACAAACCGCTTGAAATTTCTACTGGGGAAAACAAAGTAGAAATTCAGATCCTGGCATTTCAAAGCGGAATTTTCCTAATCTGTTTGAAATTGTAGAATTGAAAGGGGAAAAAAAGGTGATTTAATCCAAGCCCCTGCGTGACATATTTAGCCACAGCCTCTTTGACCCAGCTCATCTTACATAATCTAGAGTCAGAGCCTGAATGCTGTTAAGCCTTTCCCATTTAGAACAGCACTCAGCAGCCACAGCTGAACACATACTTACTCACCATCCGTAAGGGAGATACACATCTGGGAGTGGCCATGAGAATGTACAACTAAATGGGTCTAGTCACCTCCAGATGGTGATGCTCAACTGCATCCCATTGAACTGGGTGCATGCATTTTTTTTTTGTTGGGTGTGCCCACCAGGGGCCATGTGCTGTTGCACAGAACTAGTGTGACTGCAGCTGGATCAAGACCACAGGGATGCAATTTTATTTTCTATATATAATTAGGGTTGCAGAGCTAACCTTGTCTACTCAGAAGCAAATCCAATTAGAATCAACGGGGCTTACTCCTACGTAAGTGCAGCTTAGGTATTCTATTTCTGTTGTAACCAAAATAAATAAATAAAAGATGGGATTCCAACACCCCACACACACCATTTTGAAAGGCCCAAAATGTTGCTCTGCTACCTTTTTTCATGAGTCAAACCAATCTAGAGAATGATGTTATAGCCCTCTGTACAATATGGTGTTTTAATTCCCATTTGCACCGAGGAAGCAAATAGTGTATTAAAATCTAATTTCTTCAGCCATTTTCTTGCATTTGGACATTTAAAATAAGTTAGTACAGTTTTTACAGTGCACACAGGGAAACTGAATCAAAAACACTGTCATAAACCAAGAGGAAAAGAAAACAATTACATTACCTTCAGGTGAAAGCAGCTTCAAATATATTTTATGCTGCTCTTTAGTTGATCTTCCTAACCAGAACATCCTGAAAAATGATTCCAGTTTTCAACATTACAGGGTCAGGGGAGAGGAGAGAGAAATAATCAGTTTTGAGGTAGACACTTCCTTACTTTGCAATATTAAAAGATCACAAATTATTGATAAGTTATTAGAATTTCTTTCTTAATGTTTGAATTTTGTTGCATTCAATATTTAAGTTGCATGAACTTCTCAAAGAAATTATTCTAGAGCAAACAAATAAGGTTGTAGCTAGTCCCAAAAAGAATGCAGAGTAAAGGGTTTTTAGTATGTTGCCTTGGACACAAAGATAGATAAGGCTGGCTCCAGTATAAGGATTTCTTTAAAAGCTTTATTTCCCCCTTATTTATTAAGATAACCTATCAACAGAACAAATCCCTAGGGCTGATTCAGGATGTATACATTACCATGCATATTGGCATAAGCAATTGTTTAGCAAACATGTATGGCAATTACTCAACAGAAATTACTCAACTGAAACAGAAATGTGTTTCATGAGTCTGTTGGATGAGTGTCATATGAAAGTGTAGAAAATGTACGCAAAGTGAATAGGACCACATGTGGCCAGGTCGACATGCATACCGTATGTCTTCCATTATATTGGGAAATGGACATGTGATGTGAACAGTATTATTTGGGTAGTTCGCATAGTAGTTTATCAACGTCTCTATTATCTGAGTTACAGGTAGGTAGCCGTGTTGGTCTGCCATAGTCAAAATAAAATAAAATAAAATAAAAAAATTCCTTCCAGTAGCACCTTAGAGACCAACTAAGTTTGTTCTTGGTATGAGCTTTTGTGTGCATGCACACTTCTTCAGATACACACGAAAGCTCATACCAAGAACAAACTTAGTTGGTCTCTAAAGTGCTACTGGAAGGATTTTTTTATTTTGTTTCTATTATCTGATTTGAATCTAGCAGGCTAAGTTAGCTGCACACATTCCCATTGACATCAATGGGACATGAGTTAAATCACGGTCAGTTCTTCCAGTTTATTTTAGTGAGACCTAAGTGCAACAATTTCATTCATTTGCAACCCTATGATGGTTGCTTCAGAAGTTAATATACATGGAAACTATAGCTATTAAATGAGGGGTCGGTTCACATTGTTCATCACTGTTTGGTGATTTTTCCTAACAGCTGGGCAACATATGATGAGACTCTTGTCAATATGTGAAGAAGATCCTTGGTGTTTATGCAGATGCACCAGTGAACTCACACTCATCCCATCACAATCACCACAATGTTATCTTGGAATGGGCAGCACAGGAATGAATGCTTTCAACTCTGGGTCTAGCTCTTCATTCTTTAATTCTTAAACTTCCGCCCTGAAACCCCAAACATGATTTTATGGTAGTCAGAGACTGCCGGCTCTTTTTGCAGCCAATGTATTTACTAGTAGGGGACAGCCAATTAATTTTATACAATATAGGGCACTCTGCAACCATCAGGATGCCTTGACTTTTGTTCCCTGTATTGACCTAGACTGGATTTGAACCAGTGATCTAGAAGTAATATGCTCTGTAACCCATTAGTAATCTGTTGAGGCATCAAGTTTTAGCCTCACCCTCTTTGCCCACCCCACCCCCTCTATCATATAAAAACAGCAACATTTCCCTCCTCAAAAGAGAAAATTGAGCACGTATGGGGGGGGGGGAACAGGCATTTGCCCACACCCTTCATTACATAATACGAAGCAGTGTAAATGCAGGCTTGCATTAGTCTATTCATTGTGTGCATTCAGTCTCTAGAAATCTACTTCAAAGAAAATAAAAGGAGTATTGCTCATTAAAAGATAAACAAGATAAGAAAAGCAGACAATGTCAATGTCAGCACAGGCCCAGATCCTTAAGTTAGTTACACTTTTTCCGTTTGAGGCAATATATAAATCTATTCTCCATTACTGGGGCAGGGGTGGGGAGGAAGGGATTAGTCTTCTCCAAACAGCGAGAGCCAAATTCTCTGCTCAGTCAAATACGAATAGCCTTAATGTATGATTTTCTCCTTTTTAGTCCATCGTACATTGCATTATTTCGCATTAAGGCACAATTGTGTAACATCTGCAGAATTATGGAAATAAAAGACTGTGGGGGGGGGGAAAGTAACACAATAGAACATGTGGTAGAGGGTTGCTTTAGATGCCCAACAGATCTTTTGCCTGATACATCCACGGTTACAAGTACACTTCAGTAATCAGGCAGAATCAAGCCATATGCATCCATTGAGCTATGCGAAGACATTTAGAGTGTACAGGGAACTCTTAATTTGTTTGATTGATTGCAATTATTTATATCCTGCCTTTCAGGATACAAATCCATTAAGGCTGGCTTACAAGTAACATTAAAACTGCATTAAAAAACAAACTGCGATACAGGCAACTGTGGGGGTTACGATCCAAGGCACCATGTGCACCAGTGAAATCACGTATATTTGAATCACCATTGAAAAAGCCTGCAAATACCCTGTTCTGCTCCGTCCCGTTCCACCTCTTTCTTTGGCATTTTTGGATCACTTCCAGGTTCGGCATGATGCGTCTATGCACGGTCGCGAACATATTGAATGTGCATAAATTGGCAGGGTGTGTTTGTGTGTGCGTGCGTGCGCGCCTGTATCATCATATAAAAACTTGTTAGGATCCTTCCAACAGGACAGTGTTTAGGATTGGGAGAGAAAGTCCAGCAGCAGCAGAGCTTGACAAAGGGGTCCTGTCCTGTCCTGGGCCCGTTGTTGTTCGTCTTTATAAACAACTTCAGGGGATGCTGATCAAATTTGCAGATGATACTAAACTAGGAGGGAGAGCTAATGCCGTAGAAGACAGAATCAGAATTCAAAATGACTTTTACATATTGGAGAACTGGGCCCAAACTAACAGAATAAAACTCAATAGGGACAAATGTAAGGTTCTGTACTTAGGCAGGAAGAACCAGATGCACAAATATAAGATGGGGGGGGGGGCAACTGGCATTTCAGTAATACTTATGAAAGGATATTGGACATACTTCCCTTTGGCATCTTGGTATATTTACACAAAACATTCAGATTGATATTAAGTACATATCCTTCCACTGCAGTTTGCAAATACTGTATGAAAAATGCTGGATTTAGATCCCTGGACCTGATTGGATAGTGAGGGGATGGGAAGGCCTGGGTTCCAAACCCAGCTCAGTGATGACATGCTCAGCAGGTGTGACTGATATTTGTCCACATGGCTGTGGCTTCAGATCTCTTGACCACTGAGGAGGAGTTGGGTCTTAAGGTCTTCCAGGCGAAGGGGGATTATCTCAGTAGGTTTGTACTGGTGGGGTTCTACATTTGAATGTTGCCGTCCTCCCAGCAGAGCTTTTGAGAAGGAAAGCATAGCTCAATGGTTGAATGCATGTCTGAATCTTGGTAGAGGGTCTTTAAAAGGTCTTTGCTCCAGTCCTTGCAGAGTTGTTGCCAGTCAGAGTAGGCTAGATACTGCTAGGCTAGGTGGCATCGACTAGATGGTCTGGCCCTTATATGATCACAAGGACCTTGAGCTAATCACAGGATTGTTTTCAAGATGCCATCCTGAGGTCCTTAGAAAAAAGGTGGCATATGAACATGATGAAAATGACAAATTTACTGCCAGTTACTGTAGCAGGATCATGTTGGGCTGTATCAACGAGTTAAGTGCTGGGTGTTTCCAGGCACTAGAAAGAGTATTTTAAAACAAAAAATAAGGTGCGCTGCAGATGGTTACATGTGACCCTGATCCAGCTATAATCACAGAAACTAGTCAGGTATATCTACTGATGCATCCCTGTTTATCTGCAGCCAATTTGCTCAATACAGTCTGATGGGTATCCCAGTGGAGCCCGTTGCCCATCCATACCCCCATCAGCATAGTAGGTTGTGTACAGGTCTCTCTGGCTGGGTAAGGTTGTTAGACCTTAAACCTTCCCACTACAGTGGATTGGTGCCAATACAGCAAGGTGGAAACATTTCAAGCAGGATTTAATTTGAAGATGGTAGCACAGATTGGAGCCAACAGATCTGTGGCTGCCCTAACTCCATCCCTTCCCCACACACATATGCCCTCTCTCAAGGGATATGCAGTCTCCACCAGGGATATGCTGGCTTCCTCCAGCCGAGACTCCAGCAATCACTTGTGCCCACCTGCAGTTTAGGTGGGTGCAGTCAGGATTTCCCAGTAGTGGAACCCACTGACCAGTGGAGCATGTCACAATTGGACAGAGACACACACCCCACCTTATCCACACATCTAGTGTGGTGGAATGGGTGCTTGGGTTGTTCTGCCCTTTGGGCAATGGCACCAGCAGACACTGGAAGATCTGAATCCCAAGGCACTCATGAAGAAAGGTAGCCAACAGTTCCCATCTTGTCAAGTCGTTCTGAAATATTACATAGAGGGGTTCTCTGATGTTTTTTTTTTCAATATACAGAAATTCTTCATTAACCTTCCAAAAATTAGAAAATACACTGATCTTTTCTAGATACTATTTTAATTATAGTAATGCACCATCCAGTTAAAGTTAAGGACCATGGTATCTAAAAATGCTGGCATTTGGCTTGATTGTGTCTAGAGTTAAAATAACACTTGTTTTGCAAATCTCCAGGGCTCTGGCTCTCTTCTAAAGTTCTTGTCTTAATCTGTTTTATCCTGACGTGCATCTTAATTTCTTTGGCACCATGCATATGCTTCCATGTATAATCATTTAGGACCTCCAGGCAACTTTGCACTTTAGCACTGAATCCTATTTTATTCCTTTTAATATCCTTCACCAGCCTGCAGAGCTCTACAGCCATAAAACAGCTGTAACAAATTGAGGCCGTTTTCTTCTTATCCATTTGCACAATGAGACTCCTAGGAATTTCCTCCTTGGCTTGTGATTGTCAATTATATATTTCTTTTAAAACTTTTTAAAAGTGCAGTTACCCCATCATCACATTCTCATGAAGTGAGCTATAAAATGCCAGTATTTCCATTTTACAGATGGAAAACTGATGCCAAGAGACACTAACTTATCTAAAGCTGATCTGCAAATCCAAAGAAAAAAGAACTGGAATTCAAACAGAGATCTCTCTCCCAGATCTAGGCCACTTTCTGGTGGACAACTTTGACTGCTGAAAAATTTGTCACCACACAATTTATAGCAGGGGCGGCTAACTTGTCCTCCAGATGTTATTAGACTTCAACTCCAATATTGGCCTATGGTCAGGGATAATGGGAGTTGCAGGCAAGCATGGCCAATGGTCAGAGATTATGGGAACTGTAGTTCAATGACATCCAATGGGCCACGGATTAGGTGTCCATGATTTACAGTGAGAGCATTCATTATGTTGCTAAGAAATGTTAACCTATCACTTTACTCAGTATCTTCTTATAGGAGGGCTTCATGATTTGAGACTCATAGAACTGAACACCAACTAACTGTTTGTGTTTTGGCATCTCAGGTGTTTGGCAACTGCCCCACAAGCTCAAAAAAAAACATTTATTAACGCTTCTGTTCAGCTGCCAAACATTGATCGTCGAGTTCTCTTCACTTGGCAAGTGACTGGCGGTACGGTACAGACCTGCCCTACAATCTTTTCTGTTCCTCCAGCTTCCACTTTCTTGGCTCCCACTAATTTCTGGATTCTGGTTTCCTTCAAGAGGCTTGACCAATGGTGCTTTCTTTATCTATGTTCAAACCCCTACCTATGCAAAAGAAGAGTGAGCTGTCTGTGAAGACTGCTGTTACTGTAAGAATGTGTCTCAAGAGGGAGCAGGAAAACTCACATTTTGAGCTTTTATATCTGCAGTCAGAAGCCTATAGCAGAGATGGCCAGCTTTCGGTTTCTCCTCTGCTCTTCTGACAGTGCTCTGGAGTCTGGCAGTATATCTTTGCAATCTACGCAAGGAAACACATGTAATTCTGATTTGATTCTTCTTTATTTTTACTTGTAGCTACCTCATCCCTGAACTCCCAGCTTCAGCAGCTTCAGCAGCTTCAACACCTCCAGCAGCAGCAACAACAACAACAACAAGGCCAAACTAGCCAGCAGCCACAGGGACAAGCCAGCCAGCCACCACATCAATCTCAGCCACAGCCACAGACGCAGCAGACGCAGCAGCCACAGCCCCCGCCTCCACCACAGACGCAGCAAACACAAAGCCAGAGTCAGCCGCCACCAGCTCAGCAGTCTTCAAGCTCTCCTCAAAAGCCCAACCAGTCACCGGGGCATGGCCTTCCCTCACCTCTCACGTCACCAAACTCACTCCAGGTAAGCCCCTTCGTTATCTGAGAATTTGCTCTGGCCACTTCTTCCAAAGTTTATCTTCCTTCTCAGCATACCTCTTCGTTTTGTTTGAGTAACCATTTGCACATGTTTTCACTTCGTTGCCGGCATCCATCTGTCTTGAAAGACAATGGAGCAAACATCTGGGGATGAAATCAAACAGCTGCGTTAGCAGCACTGAAGTGACCTCCCCTAGGGCACAAGCCTGGGCAGTGCGTATGGAGGTCCTGGGCTGCCCAGACAACAAGACCCTCCCTTGACCTCATGGATGTGGTCCAAAGGAAAGCAGATCAATACGACTGGCACTAGCTTGGCTGCAGGAGTTGGCAGAAGGATGCCATCCAACCATCTTAGAGAATTCACTATGGATTTATATAGGGTTTCCTTCTTAGAGTTTTCTTCTCCCAAATATGTCCCACAAGGCAGCAGAAGTTGAGGATCATAGTTTTCCTTCTCCTAGATGGGCTGCCTTCCCAGGTTGATGAGCCTCACCTGCCCCTCCCTTTCCCCTACAGCATGTGCAGAAACCACCTTCTCGGTCGTTGGACCCACTGTTTCTCTTGTCTACGACATGGGGGCAGGTGGACAGAGATGGAGAGGTATGGGATAACTGAAGGGAAAGGTGAGAAGCCTCCCACAAGCTGCCAGCTCAGCTACTGATGGGCAGAGATATCCCCCCAATGGTTCTCTCTCCCCTCATTTTATCTTCACAAAAATCTTGTGAGACCAGTTGGGTTGAGCGTGAGTGAGAGACTTAAGGGCAATTAGTGGGCTTCATTGCCAAGCAGGGATTTAAGGGCATATGGACATAAGAATAGCCTATTGGATGAGGCCAGTCACCTACACCATTCAGCATCATGGTCTCACGGTGGCCAACCAGATGTCTATGGGGAGCCCCCAAACAGGACTTGGGTTTAATTTGTTCAAGACTGAATGAAAAAAAAAATCAACTTTTGCCCATAAAAAGGTGGCTATTGTCCTCCACCTCTTTCTGGTCACCACTCTCCTGCCCCTCATACTTTTCCATAACACCCTGGCAACTATCATCCAGTTTATACCCACTCTTAAGCACGAAGACCTACATTAATTGCAAAGTATTTCATTCTTGGTTTGCCCCAGGTATATAGCAATGCACTTATCATTTGTTCCTGTTTAAAGAAGGGATACAGGCTGCACACACACACACACACAGGAATATGGTGGTATTGATGACTAGACATACAGTGCAGTCTGCGAGCATCTGCAAATAAGAACAGCAGTCTGTGAAAAACAGCTGGTACGAATGTACCCTAAGTCTCCATGTGGTAACAAAGGAGAGTCCATTTCATTCCTCAGGAAGGCAATGATCCACTCACTGCAGGGAAAATAAAATGAACCCTGCAGGGGGTTGCATGTACATGCTGATTGCTGCCAGCTAATTTAAATCAATCTTTTGTATGCATGCTGTACAAAACCAGCAGCTTTTACGTAAGCAATAAGAAAAAAAAGCAAAACCGAACAGTGGGGATTCCTAGACCGCTTTCCACTGAAGGGTAAATGCCTCTTTTTCTAGTGCATTATCAGCAACTTACACAAAATAAGCCATAGGCACAAGTATAGGAAAGCCAGGGAAATGTGTTCCCCACAGCTTTGGAAGTGGGATGGATTTTTATTAGTTCATCATCCAGCATCTTTGGGGAAGCTCATACACAAGTCTCATTCACTCAGGACGTTCTCTGCACTGCAAACATGCAGCCACTGCTCGCTTACTTGTGAGACTTATTCCTAAATGTGCATTGGATTGCAACCTTAAACCCTGGCCCCAGGTAACTCTTGGGATTGGTGAGAGGAGATTAGTATTTGCCACAGAGAAGATTCACCTCCTTCATTGAAGTACACTTCCCAGAATTCTTTGGGGGAAGCCACCAATATGAATGTAGTATGGACAGAAGAAGAAGAAGAAGAGTTTGGATTTGATATCCCGCTTTTCACTACCCGAGGGAGTCTCAAAGCGGCTAATATTCTCCTTTCCCTTCCTCCCCCACAACAAACACTCTGTGAGGTGAGTGGGGCTGAGAGACTTCAAAGAGGTGTGACTGGCCCAAGGTCACCCAGCAGCTGCATGTGGAGGAGCGGAGACACGAACCCGGTTCCCCAGATTACGAGTCTACCACTCTTAACCACTACACCACACTGGCTACACCACTACACAGGTCCTCTGTGGCAACTATCCTTCACATGAGACAGAAAACACAACCAAATTTATTTTGAAACCTAAACAGAAGAGAAATCCACCAAAGGGCAAGCAAGATAAAGATTCTGGCCACCCCGCATCTCTATCTTTGGCTCTAGAAGTTGTCCCTTTAACAGTAATGTTACCAGATGGTAAAATGTATGTCAATTCTGTAGAGTTTCACCAGCTGATTCCTGCATAAAAATCCATCCAGGCTATTTTCTTATTGACCTGATTTGCGCTATTGATTAAAGAGGGGGTGGGAAAATCTCACTCATATGCACATACTAATAAATATTGTTGTGTGGCATGCTGTCATGCTATTGGCTGAATGTTAATTAATGGGTGATAAATGCAGAAGATCACTTCCCATTTGTATGGACAATGTACCTCTACCTGTAGATAGGATCCAGGAATGAAAGTGATTACTATGCACGTGTGAGGAACGCTTGCACAAAAGTGGGCAGAGCAATGGATGTGCTTCTTCCTTTTCTACAGAAGGCTACATCCCAGCCATGCTAAAGTCAGAGCTTTTAGACACACATCCCAACACATTCTCTCCATCAGGCAAGCAGATGGCGTTACCAACAATTCTAGGACACATTCAAGCCAGTCAATAGCACTTGAGGAGGCTGTGGAGCAGGACTGGTGAGGAGAGCGGCCTGGGGAAGGGGAATGTCCTTAGAAGAGTCACCTAGGGCTGTACAGAGACCTAGAGTGCCAGATTTGGCACCCTGGTCTGTGCCCCCCCCCCTGCGTGTAACCCTATGCATACTGGAATACAATGGAAATTCCTTCTGAGTCAACATGCCAAAGACTGAACTACAGGTGTGGGCCAGGTTTTACGGGGTGGGGAGAGGCAGTTTGGAACTTGATTGGCAGGGGAAGCATGTTCTGTTTTCATCACAAAAACCTGTTGTTTTGAAAGAGTCCCTGGGCTTGGGAAAGTTTCCTATGTAGCCATAGCACAAAGGGTATTGGTTTAGAATTATTTTGCTTCAAAAGCACAAGTTTCTTTAAGGCACGGCAATAATATAGTGCCAATGAGTACTTAAGGTTCGTGGGCAGTCTATTGTGTTAGCAAGAGCTTAACTGACCATTAGGTCCAGTCGTGTCCGACTCTGGGGTTGTGGCGCTCATCTCACTCTATAGGCCGAGGGAGCCGGCGTTTGTCCGCAGACAGCTTCCGGGTCATGTGGCCAGCATGACAAAGCCGCTTCTGGCGAACCAACACCGTTTACCTTCCCTCCGGAGCGGTACCTATTTATCTACTTGCACTTTGACGTGCTTTCAAACTGCTAGGTGGGCAGGAGCTGGGACCGAGCAACGGGAGCTCACTCCGTGGCAGGGATTCAAACCGCCGACCTTCTGATCAGCAAGCCCTAGACGCTGTGGTTTAACCCACAGCACCACCTGGGTCCTTAGCAAGAGCTTAGGGACTCTTTAATAGGTAGCTTAGTGATGCAAAAGGAGGAGGAGGAAAGGATCCAAAGGGGTTGCTGTCACATTTCATTGCCTCAGTGCTGCTGCCAAGCCAGCATAGATGAGTAAATTCTGTATGAGACACATCCTAAACTGCTTGTTAACTACTCATCTGTTTGCTGTACTGCTAAGCAGCTACTGCTGCCTTTAGTCTTGCCATCTTTAAAATTATTTAAATGCTCCTGTAGGATTGGCTGAGAGGTGTTTTGTTTTGTGTTTTGTTTTGTTTTGTTTTGTTTCCTCCTGACCCTTGATTGGCCACTAGTTTTATGAGGAAACCATTCTGAGGAAGGATCAGAGTGTGGGAGGCCAGTCCTCCCCTGTATTTTCCAGGTACCAACCAGTCCTGTTGCCGCAGTGCGCTGCTTCTTGCCTCTAAACTGGCAGCTCAGGGACCAGTTGATATTCCTCACTGGCCTGATTTGACCCCCAGCTCTCTAGCTGCAGGTGCCTACATTAGAACAAGGGGACTTACAATGGCACGCAGCAGGTACTTGGCACCATTTTCCATAACCACTATTGTAAAAGCCAGTAAGAAGCAGGATTGTGTTTGTGTTTGTGTCTGTTTTTTGTTTTTTTGTCTGTTGCTTTAACTTAAATATTGACTTGGAATTAAATTCTAGGAAATAATAGCCTCCAAGGTAAATGGCCTTTATGAACTAGAACGAAGCAGTTTCAGTTTGAAGAATATTAAGGGAATAAAGATCAACTAAGTTACAATTTGACAGGTTAAATTTCATTTCTGAATTCTTGATTTTTCATGTGGGTTTTATCTTCCTACATTATTCAGCGGCTGTCTGAAAGATATTGGTTTAGAACAGGGCAACTTAGAAAGATTGTCATGGAGAAGCCAGTAATACAGAAGGATGATTGCATTTATTTCAAAAGGCTCTGAAGGATAACAACAATTATAACTAAAAATGTACAGGTGCTGTCATGTCTTCAGACAGAAAATTAAATGAAAGTGACTTTGTTACATATACCTGAGTGAGGTGTTTTACTTTCTTTGGTTGATTTTAAATTGATGATGGTGTTGGGCTGCGAACAGAGCTACAAAATTCAGAATGATTCTTGTCAGATTTTTCTGTGTCACGCTATGATTTTATTACTGTTTTGCACTTAGGTCAGCAGACACTGCTGCCTTTCCAGGTTGCATGATGTGTGTGGGTGTGGGTGTGTACACACACGCACACAGATATATATACACAAACAGTATATATGGCTACCTATACTGGTTACGAGGGCCATCTTTCTTTGACCACATTTTTGACCTGGTTTGATGGTGATAGTCTTCACATAGATTGTGATATTCCTGAATTTACAGTACAAACATGCTTTTCAGGTGCATAGACTTACTTCTGTAACCTTCAGGAGAAAGTACATCCAGAGTTCCTAACATGAAGTATCATTTCAAGCATGTGATTGAGAGTAAGAATGGAAAACAGTTTACACAATTAAAGTAAACCATACCGTATACTGTGGTAGGAACAGGATGACAGCTGAAGGTCTAGGTTCTGATTTCTTGCAGTTCATGGCTCCCTTCATGTCAAGGACTTCCAGGCCTCAGTGGTCCTTCTTTTAAAGGTGTACACACTCATACACTCATCCAAGCAGACATGAGACATTTTTTATTCAATCATACATACATATGAAGTTGCCAAATCATATTGGTTCATTATACAAAGGACCCTTATAAATCCATATCTAATGCAACAGGATCTGATTAAAATCTGCATTTTTTTACTTGTGATAAATTAATCAACTTACAATACCAAGCAATTGGTGAGAAAACAGATAGATCTTATAATATGACTGACTACCAGAGCTAAAAATGAATAGTCACTGCTCTTATGTTTGGGGGATAAAAGGAGGTAAGGCGAAATGAGAAAGGGGAGAGTAGTGAAGAGCCTTAAAAATAAAAGCTAGCAGCTTAGTGATAAGACAGAGTTGTCAAAAAGTAAACTAGAAGACCAGTATTAGGTGGTGCTAGCATGGTCAGGGATTAAGTCAGTAAGCTTAGACTCTAGAGAGACTGACTTCAGTTCCTTTCTGCCTGACCAGAGTGACTTTCTTCTCGACCTAAGTAATATTATTTCAGGTTTTCTGCACTAACTGGGGGGAAAATGCATAAAATACTGGCTGTACTTACAGCTGATTCAGGCATTACCTTGCCACAGCTTTGGCATGTGAAAGGAAATTAACCCTTCCATTCCCTGGTGTGGTCCTGAGGAAAACCCCTCTTCTGAAGAGCCAGTATTTGCACTGGCACCACCTTAATAGCTCCATGTGTCTGCTCATGTGAGCCAAACATCCCACTGAAGAGGGAATTCACACAATTTCACAGATCAACTTCTGTGAGCAAAGTGTACTCTGAAACCAATTGATCTGTGAAATACAGTGAGTTCCCTTTTTATGTTACGCTGCTCATGAGGCCACATGCATAGCCTGTTAAATGCACAATTAAGACACCAATGGCCATAGATTAATGTGAATTTTATATGTAGCAAAAGGCATGCTACCACGGTGCCTGCAAACTCAGGCCCAAGCTGATAGCATGAAATATCTAATCACATTTTATGTATCTTGTTTTTTTCTTGTTTAACTAGAAGGACCATGTGAAACTGTAGTATTATGCTGTTTTTGAATCCTTGTAAATTGGGGGGGGGGGTATTTTATTTTGACGCTAGCTGGTGCTAGTGTTCGATTCAGTTCTATCCATATATTTGAACCACACAAACGAGGAAAAATCTGCTATGCAAAGGAAGAGCTATATTGCAGCTGGAGAAAGAACCCAACTGATTCTCACTCTTTTACTCACCTACAAAGATCGACAGAAAATGAGGAGATTTCCCAAGGGCTGCCTTGACTGTAGCATTATTCTGACCATTTTCAGAACTCAATGATAAAGCACCTTTGTGTTGTTGAAACCTACACAAAATAAGCAAAGCCAAAGAAGGAACTTGACGGGTAAATGAAAAGGGAGGAGAGGGTGTTTGGGTAGGCAGGAGGAGAGGTGTGGGACATCAAGACTATAACTACCAAAGAAACCAACCCAAATAAAAGCCAAGCCTTAGATTGCGAAAGCAGATTCTACTTCAGATTAAATTTTCATGCTAATCTTAAATAATATATCTGGCACCTAGGTATTTTATGGCAACAAAAAAATAGATGGGAAAGCTCAAGCTTAAAGGAGAAAGAGCCCCTGCACAGATGCCCCCAAAACCCGCAGCTTCATGAAAGTAGAACACAACAAACAAACATTGCTTTCAAGGGCTGATTTTCCATTAAAAGAAGAAGATAAAACTGTTTTTCTAAGGAGCTCAGTTCAATGTTTACTGACACTTCCAGGAATTTGCTACAAATCTTTAAGATTTGGGAGAGCTGTGGACAGCAAAAATTACATTGCTTTGAGAGTAGGGATGGAAGGATCTGTCAGTTTCACTTCTCTGTTTCTCGTTTTTCCAATCTTAAATTCAGTTCTCCAGCTTTCTGCAGCAATTTGTGATTTTTAAGAAACACACAGAAACATTCTTCAGCATTTTAGTGCAGATTTCTCTTAAGAAACACATTTTTGTCTGTGGTTTTGACTAATGTGCACACTTTTGCAAGCATTTTCTCCTTATATGTGTATCTTATTTTCACTAATATAATTCATTTTTATACACTCTTCCCCTGATATATGCCTTTTTGTAAACGCTTTTCCCCCCAGAAAACTGCATTGCCAAATTTGGGTAAGTGCAGATTTTGAAGGATGGCCACATTGTGGTTCTTGTATTGTTTTGGAATGTGTGGATTTGATAAATTCAGCTTTAAATGCAAACTGAGTCAAATTTCTCCCCCTCCCCCCATCCCTATTTGAGAGTAGTTGATTGAGGAAGAGCCATAGTTCCATGGTCGACCATGGTTTGGTAGGGGTAGAAGAGGTCTGAAACCCTGAAGAGCTTCTACCAGTCAAGAGTACTTTGTAGATGGATGAAGGGTCTGGCTCAGTGCAGGACAGAGTCCCCATGTTCTTGGTGTGGCAAGTTGACTAGGATAAGGAAGATGTGGGGAAAGTTCTAGCTCTGGTCTCTCAACTGCCCATGTTGTGCTTTATAGGGATTTGACAGCAAGCAGCCTGACCCTGACATGGACCTGCCACTTCCAGGTTTAGCTTGGTCCTGTCCACCTACCTTTCTCCCCATCCCGACCTCAACTGGGCAAGGAGATACCTTGGCTGTATGCTTTCCTCTGCAGATGCCTTGACTTGTGCAAAACATTAAGAATGTCACCGGTGTTATTTGTGCTAGAGTTGTCTGTCTCCTGTGACTGAAGTTAGTTGAAATGCAAGAGAGGGAGGGGTAGGTCCCCTGGGACTATTTGTTGTTGTTCAGTCGTTCAGTCGTGTCCGACTCTTCGTGACCCCATGGACCAGAGCACGCCAGGCACGCCTATCCTTCACTGCCTCTCGCAGTTTGGCCAAACTCATGCCAGTCGCTTCGAGAACACTGTCCAACCATCTCATCCTCTGTTGTCCCCTTCTCCTTGTGCCCTCCATCTTTCCCAACATCAGGGTCTTTTCTAGGGAGTCTTCTCTTCTCATGCGGTGGCCAAAGTACTGGAGCCTCAACTTCAGGATCTGTCCTTCTAGTGAGCACTCAGGGCTGATTTCTTTGAGAATGGATAGGTTTGATCTTCTTGCAGTCCATGGGACTCTCAAGAGTCTCCTCCAGCACCATAATTCAAAAGCATCAATTCTTCGGCGATCAGCCTTCTTGATGGTCCAGCTCTCACTTCCGTACATTACTACTGGGACTATGGTGGAGCCTAAATGGAAAGCCCATGGGAACCAATGGAGCCTTCAGGCTGCCAGTTGCCTGTCCCTGCTTTAATATTTCTTGAGTGCACTCCTTTTGAAGAGCCTGCTAAAATATCAATGGCCATCTACAAAAATTGTTACGAATCAGTAGCATATTGAATAAAGCACAAGATTGTTAGAATTCAAAGCAACAGCACATTGTTTGCTTGCTCGCTTCCTTGCTTTAAAAGCCTATTCCATGCTCCCTCAAACTCGGCCCTCCAGATGTTTTGAGACTACAGTTCCCATCATCCCTGACCACTGGTCCTGCTAGCTAGGGATCATGGGAGTTGTAGGCCAAAAACATCTGGAGGGCCGAGTTTGAGGAAGCCTGGCCCATTCTCTCCACCATCCTTGTGAAAAGCTTCTGATGGGTCTGGCTGCATCTTTAATGTGAGAGCCACAAGTAGTGTACATCTACTGTGTGCCAAGGCAGTTGTGTTCATCTATGGTTGTGCACCAGAATCAGCTTTAGGCACACCACCATAAACATGGGTAGCAGGTGTGAACCAAAAAAACAGTTCAGCACATGGTGATGAGTGAAGGTGACTACATTGTCCCTCAGGAGGCAAAGCTGGAAATTGACATGGAAAAGCTCTTCCATACAGCTACCACATGATGAAGTGGCTGTGAGAAACACATCCTTTTGAGCCAAAATACAGGCTTAAGAGAAATTTGACATGACAACATTTATTCACAGTTAGATAGTCCTCTACCCAAGGTAGGGGGCTCCAAAAGAAGTAGGTTGTAATTGTCAACATTCATGTCCAAGATGCCATGAGTTCTGCCCACCCTATCCAGCCAAAGCTCTCAAATACTCATTTGGTAGACTGCAAGTGTCTGCTGGTTATTCACAAATCAGATTCATTCCGCCTCCACTTTGTGACTAATGCTGGGTTCACCAGGCCAGGGAGAATTGTTGTTGGGAATGGGGAATCAAGAGGCAATTGGGGGGGCTTCCTATCTCAAACTCCCTGGTGCTTCATTGGCAATGCCAGCTGCAGACTTTGATGGGGTGATGCTGTGGAATACTCATTTCCTCCCCCACCCAACACACACACTTGGTGAATCCTCCATCACGAGACCAGCAAAAGTGAATATGGAGCAGGGGGAAACTCTGTTTGTACCAACCATTGTAGAATTCACTGATGGAAGGAAGAAATAGAAAGGAACAAATGCTATATGGTTGAATATAGACTTTCAGTTTCTAGATAGGATTTTTCTGGGCAGAGTTTTCCAAAAAGAATACTGCAACCAGAAGTGAGAAATCGTTCCAATCCTTGGTGGACAGCTTGATGGGAGCCGTGTTGCCATTGGTGGGCATTGCCAGAGGCAAAAGGGGTGCAGCAACATTTATGTCTGTTACCTCTGTACAGGAGGCTACATTCCAGTCACACAAATGTCTGCAGTTTCTACAAACACACAATCTTCTCTCCTCCATACACACAAGCAAGTGGCATTCTCAAAGCACACATTTCAGCCGGGCAAAAGCACACTAGGGGTGCATCCTAGGGCCTGCGAGGTATATGGCCTGGGGACAGTCTGAGGTGGCATATTTTGTCCTTTGGCCTGAGGTTTCCATCCCTGATTAAGATGCCAGTGTCTGATCTCTGCCTGTGTTATTAATGGATTTGAATTGGTGGAGTACAGTCCATCAATTGTAGAAAATGAGTAGGATTTATATGCTGATCAGTCTGGATACCCACCCTGTATTAGGCAATATATATATATATACAAGTATCTTTACCAGAAAGCCTTTTCTATTCCAGGAGCTTGCTAACCTTTTGGGTTGATTAAGCACTTGTTCATCTCACTGCAGGGTTTTGAAAAGCTGCATTTAAACAGAATAAAGTGATGTTTAAGGGGTTTGGAAAGGGAATGTGCACAAGAGCCTTTCCATTCCCTAAGGCAAGCTCTTCTCTGCTGATGCACTGCTTGGCTGGTCCATCCAAATATACTCTCTGCAGGTGTTGCTATTTTTAGAAGCGCAGGAAGAATTGTTCTGAGTCACATTTAAAGTGAAAGAAATTAATCTTCTAGTAAAACAATTGGCATTATTAAAGCCCAAGGGGCTAGCCCTGAATTTGATACCAGAAAGCATTTGCTGCAGAATTCACTGAATTGTGTGGATGGGGCATCAGTTGTGTTGGTTTCCCAGTCCCTTGTCCCCTCCCCAAACCACCTCCATAATTCAAAAAAGAAATAGCTTGCAAACAAATATGGGGGGACCTGCAGTTCTTGCATTAATGCAAACCTGCTTAATTCACATTTCCCAAATAATACATGAAATCAAATACAGTTAACCTTTGATGCAGCTATGTAGCCAATAAAAAGCCTACAAAACAGCATATATCAGGGGACAGTGTGTCCCCAAAACTGTGTATATTAATGAAAATACTGTATTAGAAAAGCATTACGTTAGGGGAAATTCCTTACCAAAATGCATATATTAAGACAAATATACTCAAAAACACGTGTGATTTCATTGCAGACTTTTTTTTTAAAAAAAAAAAAAGTTCACGAATGGGGGAAAACAGAGCTTAAGTGAGAGAAATTGAAATGGACAGATTTGAAATTGAAATTGTCAGGTTACAAACACTTTCCTGTGCGGATGCTTTCCTTCCAACTCCACACCTTCCATTTGCAGAGCAGAGAAAAGCAAGTTTGTGAAGATTCATAACATTGCAAACCATCAGTATCACCCTAGCCAGGTGAGGAGGATAACTTACCTTATCTGTTCAGAAATCAGGAGTGTAGAAATATTCTCCTTACTCCATGGCAGAGCAATACTGAGAGCTGATAGAAACTGAGATTAGAGAGATTCACAACAAGGTGATGCATGTAACTATTTGGTAAACTGAACAACTGAGTCCATTCAGAAAACCAAAGTACTTTGCACTGAGGTATCTCTAAGCTGGTTTAGTCGTTTGTATCATTCTGCCAAATGGCAAGATTTTAGCAAACTTCAGGGGTGTGAGAAATGTAATGTAGACTGGATGCCTGTAACTGTGGTGGATACATGATATTATTTTACTACATAACTACTGTGCATCTGCATCCAGTGTATAATCAAATTCTTCTTTCTATTTGGCAAGAAGGAAGCTACCCTTGGTTAAAAGACCTCGCAACAAGGTAGTTTAGTGCTTGAATGGAGTTAGATGACTAGCTCACCAAGTGGTTACGCTGCAAAAGGCCATTTGCCTTCGTCATCCGTGAACCATACAACCAACAATTTCCTATGGTGATGGCTTCCTACAGTTGTCCAACTATGAACTGCTGAACAGAAAGGATAGTACGGTACATACTTCTTTCTGTCAAGGACCTTCCACAAGCCCCAAGTATGTGGAAGATGCTGCAGACAGAGAACTCTGGATCTGAACTTGTAACTCTGAAAGGCTAGTAGTTGCTTTGCTTTGAAATACGGAGAAACGTAAAACTGAACATTTGCAACAAACTCTAGGAAATAACGTATCATGTCCACCTGTGGATCCTGGTGTAGTTACAGTTGATTTGATTAATGCATGCTTTGAAAATAAATAAAAATGATACTTTTTCCCCCCTTCAAAGCCAGGATCATTTGAGAGAGTGACTAAGCACTCTTGGAATGTATGAAATTTGTTGATTGCTGAGTTAGAGCCTGCCATCTTTTTACCGGGGATTGATTGACTGGTGCTGCAGGTCTTTCACACTTGCCGCTCAGATTTGACTTGAAAATTCTGCCAAGTCTTTTACTCTGAGATTTATCTTAATTAGATCTGAAAGACCTGCCACAGCAGAATAGTCACACCGATTAAAATGAAAAACAGGAGAAATTACTGATCAAATTAATCATAATGCCGGGTTACAGCTGTAGGTCTGATGTAATTTGCCACTCCAGTGAGTTACATCGGCCCAGGCACAGGGAAAAGAGCTGCTTTTACGCTGATCCGTAACACCAGCCAGCTTCGGGCAGCCCATCAGGACGCTTATTCCATTCGTTCTCTTGGCTTAGTCTGACCTTACTGCGGCTACTAGAAACAAATAAGGGCTAAATAAATAGAGGCAGGGGAGAGAAGGATGTATCATTTTATCCCAATGGTCACACCATATATACATGGGGAGATTTTTCTTCTTTTATTCTCTCCCACACCTTATACTCCAACCCACCCACAAACAAACACACTATTCCTGAAGTGTGCAAAGAAGAAAATATCAATAGGTCACGATGGCCAGCTGTGTGGCCTGGGACAGACAAAGTCTGTCTTATTTTTTGGAAGCGAAGCTTTTAAAATTAGTGCTGAGAACTATAAATGGGTCCAATAGCACGTGAGAGCAGGGAAATCCTGTGGAAGATGATAGATCAATAATCACATCACAGCTTTTACCTGGCTGGTGGATATGAAGTCTCATTTTTAAATCACAGAACTGTCGTGTTCTTCATCATGCTGCAGAGTACCCTAGATAGATCATGTGTGAGCTCTAAGGAAGTCAGGAGGGGTACAAATAATCCAAAAAGAGTGTGTGACAGGAAGAGCTGTTTGACAGTAGAATGGTCTCCCTTGGGAGGTTGTGGACTCTCCTTCACTGAAGGTTTTTAAGCTGAGGTTGGGTGGCCATCATAGACACTAGATTTAGAGGGCTCTGGGTGCTAGGTCACCCACAACACAGGGCTCCAACACAGATTCCAGTTTCCACTTTCTGAGCGCCGACACAACCCCTAAACCAGAAGTCTCACCAGAGGTCTCGCGAGGCCTCGGACGTGATCTCCGAGACCCTGTCAGGCCTCTGAACACAACTTCCAGTAGAAACTGGAAACTTCCAGTAGAAACTGGAAGTCATGTCGGAGGTCTTGCGAGGCCTCGGGCAAAACCTCCAAGACCCCGCAAGACCTTGGAAGCGCCACTGACGCAACGTGACATCACAGGCGCCATTGGGCACCCATAACCAGGGGCCCAAGTCAGCACCCCTGATGGGCATCTGTCATGGATGCTTTAGATGCTATTCCTGCATTGCAAGGGTTGGACTAGCTGACCCCTGGGGTCTCTTCCAACTCTACGATTCCATGATTCTATGAAAGGATGAGAGAAAGCACACCTATGTATTCAGATGTAGCATGAACAAGGTGTGTAGCAAAACGATTATTAAAAAAGAAATAAGACATAAATGTAAGACTATTGAGAAGGTTTAAAAAAAAAGAATAATAATACTTGAGAGTGTGTGTTCCAAGTGTGTCACACATATTATCTCAGTAGTCCGTGCAATATTATTACCACCCTATTGCTGGTTGAGGGAACAGTTGCTTGCCTAAGGCTGCCTAGTGCCTGCATGGCTAGAGTGAAATTTGAACTGGAGACTTCCCAGATCAGAGAGCACACTCTTAGCTGCTAAGCTACACAGCTCTTTCACTGAAGAGAGAATTTCATTTAAGAAAGAAAGAAAGCTATTTTCTAACAAAAAGCAAGTCAGATTTCAGTTACATTTATCTGGATAAAAAGGAGCATGTAACATATTAAAGATGGTAACTAACCTCAATAGTAGCACAGACTAAATATGGAAGTCAGCTCTTATATAGTCAGAGTTTAAGTCTCACTTGCACTACTCTGTAAAGGCTGCTGTTGATAAGCTGGAAAGGAATTTTCACAAACATCTCTGCGCTATATTGTACCAAGCAAAACTTGTTGGGTGAATGATACATATTCACATTCGGGCCCTGGCTTCTTTAAAAAAATGCATGGTGGGGGTGTGCAAAGTGAATGTCTGGGCAGGAGGGTCTTATCCTACATATGATTGCTAAAAGAGAAATAGTGGTATATTTCACATTAAATTATCCTATCTTAAACTTATTTTTTCTGAAACAAGTTACATTGGTTTTAATGGGGTGAAACATTCACTGGTGTCCACACATGCGGAGAGCATTTCTGCCTTCTTGTCCCCCTGCCCGGTACCATTTATGGATTGTGTCTAGCTAGGGGAGTGTCAGGGGCTGGCCGGATGTGCACAGGGGTAGTGAAGTCTGATTTGAGAGACGGGATCAGTGATTTGTGGGGAACTGTACCAGCCAGGAGGCAAGAGTTGGAAGCAGGGGAAGCTTCAGAGCCGGAGGGTGGAGCACAGGATGGGTCAGAAGAAGAGAAGGAAGAGGTAGGTCAGGCAAGTGAAGGTCCAGATGCTTCCCCACCCTCTCCTGCCCCACTGTCTCCTAGAACCAGCTGGGGATTGAAAAGGGATGGGCAGAGGAACATAGGCACAGTCTCTGGCTCCATGTGTGCAACCTGTCAGAGGAAGGTACATAAGCTGGTAGAGGGGGAGTGGTCCCCTGTTGCTGAAATTGCTCCATAGAGCAGGGACCTGGGAATAATTGCCTATACACTAGATTGGGGTGCATAGGTCTCCAGAGCACCAGAAGCAACTGTATGTGTTATCTTTGACAATTAAGATAGAGCAAGATGAGCACCGCAACCCCCTTATGGTCAAGGGTACCTTTTTTATCTGCCATGTGCTTTCCTTTGACTCAGAAGCGCCCTTGAGTTTCAGAGTGAGTTCTTTTCTTTTCGTTGATATGGATTTAACCAAGCAAGTATTAGAAATCACCCCAGAACTGTCCCTACTAAACATCTTCCAAGACAATAATGCCCATTTACACCACAAAGAACTCATAACCCACCTACTCTCAGCAGCCAGAAACATCATAACCAGACACTGGAGAGACCTGTCAGGAGTAAGCATGGACCAATGGTACCAAATAGTATGGGAAACAGCCTTATTAGAAAAATTAACCAATAAACTGAAACTGACACAGGGACAAATAGAAGACACCTTCATCCCGGTATGGCTCCCCTTTATCACACACACAACCCAACAAGACATTGATAAAAATCCACCAACAGCATACAGATCAGTATGGCTAACCTGATCCAAAACACCCACCCACCCACCCCACTCACACATGAAAACAAAGACTACCACAGCCAACCACAAATGAACAACCACACCTCTCTCACCAACCAAAGGAACACAGAACCTGCACAAGCAACGCTGACACAAACCCCCACATATATTAAGTAAAATAGAAACATTGCCACCTGACCCCACCCCCGCTCATCTCCCCATCCCGCCCACCTCTTTCCCACTTTTCTTCCTAATGTCTCGACAAATGAAACCGATTTGTAAAAAATGTTACATGGGGAAAAATAGTAAGAGAAAGAGACATTGCACATACTTTGGTAAATCAAGAAAATCTTTAATAAAAATACATTTAAATTTTAAAAAAGAAGCACCTTTGAGAGGGAAGCATGATATGCAGGCAATAGAAACACGGCTAATGAAGGGAACCTAGGTTCCATCAACATAACAATAATTGTGCATTTAAAAGAAAAAATATCGCAGGTGTCTCAAAAAATGCTAAGAAACTGAGGTCTTATAAGATCACAGAACATTCTCCTTAGCTGGCAAGTCCTAAGAATTTACCATTCTACTATTGCTTTTCTAGCCACTTCCTTACACAGATACTTTCAAACGGTGAAGAGGAAGATGAAACTTTAGAAGTTGCCCTAAGGTAGCAGGATCAGCCTCCAAGCATTTTTTCCTCCAAGCATTGATATTTTTGAAGGTTTATTTCTTTTTGAAGGAGCTGATCGCTGTGCTGTCAAATGTGCTAATGAAAGGTTTTCCTAAAGTTAATTTTCCCACTCGTAATACAATAAACAAATTTACTTTAACACTTGAAAAAATCCATCCATACTAAAGAGAATCAGTTGCTTAATCCTAAAATTAAAGGTTATTGCATGCAAGAGAAAATAATTACATGCTCAAAGTATGGGAAAAAAAGAAAACTTTTTTTAATATGTAGGTATTTGTATAATTAAAGACTAATCAAGCATGAAGGCTGCTGACTAAACCAGAAAATGAGATTGTTGGCAAGCAATATTGCAATGTAAATGCCATTTTTGTTTAAGTACTAAAAAGCTGGAGAAATGATATCTAGAAGAGATTAAAAGCAAACAGCATTGATAATAAATATTTATCAGATTTCAAATGCAACATGATATTTTACATGCAAGATGTATTTGCACCGAACTGTTCAGTCCTTTTTCAGGGTCTGTTACCACCTCTGCTTTTAAAAATGTGAAATAGGCAAAGGTTCATACATTTCCCAATGACAAGATTTAACACTACCCAAACATGTCAGAATAGGCAAGAGACCCGAAAGACCAGCATTGCTCCTGGTTTTATAGCAAATGTAGCAACTTCTTTCTCAGAGTCTTCTTCTAAACCCAGGAAAAGAAGGACTGTGAGGAAGACTAAGTAGGGTCCCAAACTGTGCTGGCAAGCTGGGCGAATTCCAAAACTCATTTGCTGCCTGTGCCTGCCCTACAAAATGATAATTCCACAACCTGCCAAGAGTTTATATTATGTTGTGTTAAAGGCTTCCAGATTTTATTGCGCCATAGGTTTTCATTGACCAGATTCCACTTCATCAGATACAGGTGTTATCCTCACACAAATATTATTTACACACACACACACACACACACACACACACGGAATTCATCAACTTTTTGCTCCATTGTTTACAACTTATCAGTATTATTGAACAAATATATCTACACACATGCATCTAATACATTTCATGCATCTAATAAAATGGGCTCTATTCAGCTGAGATGATTGTGTAGGAGAAATGATGATGATGATGATGATGATGATAAACATATATGTAAATCTTGAAGGTGCTGTAAGACTGCTATTTCACCTTACCACCGCAACCCCACTATCCTTATCACAACTACTCCCTTGGAATTTGTTCTCCAATATTTGGCTGGATTGTTGTTGTTGTTGTTCAGTCGTGTCCGACTCTTCGTGACCCCATGGACCAGAGCACGCCAGGCACGCCTATCCTCCACTGCCTCCCACAGTTTGGCCAAACTCATGCCAGTCGCTTCGAGAACACTGTCCAACCATCTCATCCTCTGTCGTCCCCTTCTCCTTGTGCCCTCAATCTTTCCCAACATCAGGGTCTTTTCATTTGGCAGGATAAAAAGGGTTAATTTGATTTTGTGAGAGATTCATAATGAACAAGTCAAAGGAGTGAGGCATGTACATGTTCTGTTAAAGAATTTTCGAAACACTACAATACATTTCTTTAAAATTTAAATTTCACATTTAGAAACATATATAAATCATGCAAATAAAATTGTATTCCACAGACATACGTATTTTTCCATTTTCCTGAATACAGTGGCAACCTTAGTTCACACTCAGAAAACTGTTAGCTTTTTTCACATTCACCATGGAATACAGCAAAGTTTGCACCGATGCATACAATCCCATGGCTGGATGAGGGCAATGAAACACAGCTCAGACTAAAGCCATGTTATGGAATGAATACTTTGGGAGGGATGTATAAATGGATTTCACACGTCCATGGAAATTTTAGCCTTTTAGTGAAATCATGTTGTAAAGTAAATTACATCCATATAATACTCTTGTGTGGTCTGAGTGTCCAAGCAGACTGAGTGTCCAAACAAGGAGGTTGCAATGAGGTGAACAGATACATTAGATACCAATTAAGTACACAGCTGAAATTAACTTTAAAAAAACACACGCGGAGCACGTAAATGCACTGAAATGTCGGGGCACTAGAGGGATGGGTTTTCAAGCAACTCTGTACCCCAACTTCCAATCAGAGTTTGATACCATCCAACAAGTAAGTATAAAAACATGTGCTCACATGTTTGCCCCAAAGAAGAAAACAAAAGAGAACACTTACAAATCAAATGCAAGCAGAAAAGGAGAGATACTTAAAAAAGAATTGGAGGAGTAGACTGGCTAGGAAAGCAATTGAGTCACTTTGGATGACAACAAACTCAAAGGTGTGCTATAGAAGGAAAAAGAGATAGCCAAGAAGCTGAATGAATTCATTGCTTCAGTCTTCACAGGGGAAACTGATCGCTAGAACTGGGAAAAAAATTCCACAGTCTAAAGAACTGAGGCAAATAGTGCTGACCAGAAGAGAAGTTCTAGGCCAGGAATGAAGAACCCCTAGACCTCCAGTGCAGCCACAACTCCCTTCAACCCTGACCATTGGCCATGCTGGCCAGAACATATGGGAGTCTAATAACAGGTTCCCTACCCCTGTTTAATGAACCTTTTCCCATTCAACTTAGGCCATAGCCTGATGAAATTAAACTGAATGCCATTTTAAAAAGATGAGAGTGGCCCTAAAAGTCATTTCTGCATTTGAAAGCATAATTTAGCAATGATGTCTGCCTCTGCCCTCTTTCTAGGAGGACACTGGGATGCCAAGAACTCAAAACAACTCAAGTACTGTCTTGTTTATATCTTTTCACTGAACTCAATCCCTTCCTGTGGCACACTTTCAGAAATGGGTGTGAGCTGGATGAACACCCAAAGTCTTCAAATCAAAATTCATGAGCAGTTTAAATGTTTCTAGGTCTTTTCCAATTGAAAGTAAATAAGGCACCATATGACATCAATTACAGCTTGTTTGACAGTTCCAACCGTAATGGTACCCGATTACACGAAAAAGGTTCATGTAATAATGTTTGCATTTGATCCAGTCTCCCTTGTTTGCTGAGTAAGCTTTATACATCATCTATTTTCTAATAGGTTTTTTTGCTATTAAAATTACCCACATTTCTTTAGTGTAAATTGAAGGTATACTTACATAATCGGATAGAAATAATGCAGAAAAATGTGAATTTCATTCATCCATATCAACTGATCACATACATTTATATTCCCTGTGTTCCCCAGATAACTATGTCCATATAAAGTTTTTAAAATGGAGCCCCTGGCTAGGAAAAGCTTCACCTCTCGATGCCTGCTATAGAGTTATTAAAGGCACATAAAAAGGTCCAGCTATCCATCTGGCTATGTTCAGGGTATTGAATAGTGTAGAATTACAAGAATGAGCCTCCATAAACCTTGGGTTATCCCTTCTCAATTATCTGGCATGACCACAAGGAGGAGATTGGAAACTTCTGTTTTAGATTAACCACAGTTTGGTGTGTTGTCCAAACACTAAACTGTAGTTCATTTTAACTATGTTTAACTGAAACAAGCTGGCTTCATAAACCATGGTTTGAAGCTGACTACCTTTTATGCACCTTCAATAGCCTCAAACTGTGGCATGCAGGTTTTAATGCTTCTGAAAATGTTTTAATGCTGTGGAATATGTTTGTGGAAAACTATTCCCTTTCCTTAACCCTATAGGTAACATTTTGTAATGGCAAGCAAGCTTCCTACAGCAAACATTGTAATTTTGTCTTCCTGAGCTATATTGGAGAATTTTCAGAGAAAGCTTAGACATGCTAAGCCTAGGAAGGTTCTGTCAAACCCCTGCCACCATCATTCTCCCTCCCCCATGTTGCAAATTTACCTTGAGATGAGGAGAGGAAAGCTGGCAGCAAGGAAGGTTTGCAAAGGTTAAGGTCCCATCATTAAGTTCAACCATTGCCTGTGGTGGATATGCACAGAAGCTTTAATTCCTGCCAGGAATTATACTTTTCAATTCCGCTTGTCTCAATGGATTGAATCAAAAGGAACTGAAAACTATAGTTCAATGGCTTCCTGTCAGCAATGGATACCTTCCAAATGAGGACTCCACTCAGTGCCGGATTTACGTATAAGCTAAACAAGCTATAGCTTAGGGCCCCACTCTCTTGCGGGCCCCCAAAAAATGTAAAGGGAAAAAACTGGATGTACATTTCCAAAATATAAGATAAAAAACAAATAAAATAAAACCTACAGCAACAGTGTCTTGTGTTTTGTTGGCTCATGTGATGGGTTGGAATGGATGGCCCTTGTGGTCTCTTCCAACTCTATGATTCTATGATTCTAAGTAATGGGCCCCGCCTGCTAGCCTGCTCCCTAAAATACCACTGGTTTGCTCATTTCTAACAGCAACAATTTGTTGTTGACAAAGGACAGCTGGACATATAAAGGGACCCATTACCTTCAGGAGCTTAGGGCCTCATTGAACCTAAATCCAGTCCTGACTCAACGGAAACGAGGTGGTGGTATCTGGCTCCGGGGAGCTTCTAGGGACCAATGGTGCCAAAACCGAGGCCAATACAACATGTGCCCAAGCTTTAATAGTGGATTGGACCATTTTAAGCCACCCAAATTACAATATATAACACCTTCAGTAATCCCTGCTGCAGCAAGGATGAAACAAAATTAGAAATGATTTATATATTATTCCAGGGCTATTTTTCTAGAAAAAGGGGTGCTGGAACTCACCACGAACACCTTCCTCGTTCTCTTAGAATGGCGATGGTGCCCATGTGAGAGATGCTGGAATTGAGTTATGGAGAGTTCCAGCCGAAAAAAGCCCTGATTATTCCAAATATATTTAAATATATTTAAGAACTCTCAGTCTAGAGGGGGGCAAGGAACCTTGAAGAGCCATTTGGAAAATTCTTATCTCCCTCCTCCGTTCCAAATCATTTGAGTGACAGTATTGATAACCTCCATGTTTGCTGTTGAAGATTTTTTATTTAACTTCTATTTCTTCTAATGCGATAGCAACATGTACCTATTTTCTCAAGATTACCAAGCATGTCCAAAAAATGACACTTCAATAAGCACTTTAAAACAGATTATTTTTCCTGTAGTATTGGATATGTAATATATATGATGTTTTAAAAAGTATTTATAATTTGCAGTGGGCGGCATTAGAGTTTATCACGGGGAAATGTGGCAAAATGCAAAACCTTCTGAGCATAAGGTATACACTTTCACAAGTCATTAAACAACAGTGACTTGGAACACAGGAAACAGTTTTTTAGCCCCCAGGGGGGAGGGGGCTACAAGTCAAAGAGGAGAGGAGTCAGCAAAAATATATAGTTGCCTTCAAGAGTGCAATTATTATTTTTTTAAATGTGAAAACAGTGACTTGAAGTGTCAGCATATATGTGGGTGTATCTGTATTTATGGAGCCATATTTTCAATCTATACACAACAAGTATCAGATATTCCTGTTTTAGAGCATTGTTTGCGTGTTTAGACCTTTAACCTCCCCCTTAAATAAATTCAGACAAGACTCAAATTTTTTGTTTGGTTTTTGGCAGAATTTAGGCCACAACTTTATTGATTACATCAAGTGTGTGGTTGCATAGGCCCTGGTTCAACTAGCTCCCTGCACCGTTGCAGGCAGTGCTGACCCAGGGCACCAGCATAGGTCAGCCTAGGAAAGCTGGGGTCAGGCTAGTCCACCACCCAGAGGTCCCCCTGGACTCAGGCACAGGCACAACCCCTCACAGGGTTGACCAAACCATTGAGTCCCTAGATTCCTTTAATGGAATACCTTTCGCGTAGGGTTGGCGAGAGCACCTGAACCAGAGCCTCTCCACAACCTTACAAGTTGTGACAATTTGCTACATGGCAGGTGAAACCCGAATGGCAACAGCCAATCAGCCAAGCGGGGGAAATTCCTGCCGTGCCCCTGTCCCAACGACAGGCGACATACGACAACGTAAAATGTAGGTTGTTAATCAGAATATGTTCAATACATGCAAAAGTATCCATACAAATGGCTGAGAGGCAATATTGCCGACAAGGCTATATCCTTCACAATGCTTACATACCATCCAACTTTTTCAGATCAAAAACCAGGATGTGTGCCTTCTGGGATCAGTCATGTCACCCATGCCACGCTCTCACCCTGAAAAAGGGGCTGTTCCGGGATGAAGGCACAGCACAAGTAGAGTTTTCATTGAAAAACGACTGCAAAACTTTGGCACCAGTTTGGAGAGGATCCCAAATTTTGAGGTTTATAGTGATTGAAGCTGCTGCTTTTTATTCTTCTGTTTTGACTGTATTTTAATAGTCCCTTGATTAGTTGGAATGTAAATCTAATAAATGAGGAAAATCACGTGTTAAATTCCAAATAATTAAAATCAGCTAATTTTACCAAGCATCTTGGTTGGCAGACTTGGGTGGTGCTGTCCAATGAAAGGAATTTGAAAGCTCCCATGGGGTGGGGGTAGGAAGAATGGGACTTTCAATTGCATCCAAAAGAATGATAGGGAGATCATTTACCACCTGCCACCCTTTGGGTATATCTACAATAGTAATCTGGCTCCTATTTTTTTTCCAAAAGGAGTGGAGAAATAAGCAATGGCAACACACACACACACACACACACACACACACACACACACACACATGTCTATCTATCCATCTATCCACCCATCTAGGACCTCTTGTATATGTATTAGGATAACAGCTGGCTGGCAGATTTTTTAAAAAAGATAAGTAAAAAAGTACTATATGTTAGACATATTTAAACATCAAGATGTTATACTCAGTAAGTATTTAATAAATAAACAACAATCTAAATCTTCATGTCTGTACAGCAGGCAACTGAGACATTTTGAATACATATGAGATCCATGAGATTTGGGCATCTAAGAACTGAAACCCAACATTTAAAAATTCTGGGTTCTCACTACAAAGTTTTTAGCCTTATTGCTTTGCTAAAGATTTGCCACCTACGGCCCTTTATGTATTGAACTTAAGCTATAAAAATATCACTTCTTATTGATCACATGGTTATTAAAGTCAGCCCAATGCCCCATTTATATGTCAAACACTTGTAATATTTCCTGTAAATATTAGAACGCAGGAGAAGACTCATAATACTCTGGTATTCAGTCACATTAGAATTGTTTGGCTTTTCATCACTGAAAAGATCATAAAACTGTCATAAAAAGTTTTATTAAGCACACCGTACATTTATCAAGGCAGTCTGCTTCATTTATACGTGTGCCCATGCATGTCAAATACATGCATGCAAGCAGTTTTAATAAATTGTACATGTGTCTCAACAAAGCTTATCGCAAGTATTGTATAGCCTCTTGCTGCACCAGCCTCTAACTCATTCAGACACCCAGACATGCTTTGATGGTGTTTCCTACTTGGCAGGGGGTTGGACTGGATGGTCCTTATGGTCTCTTCCAACTCTATGATTCTATGATTCTACATAAGCAGGGTTTAATGGCTACCGCCTGCTTGGTGTGCCCCATGAAAAGCAAAGGAGACAAGCCAACAGGTTCCCTTTCAAAGCTTGTTTTCAAGGCTCCTTGAACATCTGTTCCTCCTAATGACATTTAAGAGAGTTTCCAAGGAAGGTCAAGGAAGAGATCTGTAGATCGCCTCCATGTCCCCCCAAGATGCCTTTACCATCGCCAGATGATTTTATATGAGTAATCGAAAGAAACCTTTTGCCAACCACTAGGGAGTATTTTACAGGTGGGCTTCGGCTGGAGCCTGAGTGCAGGCCTGTGAGCAAGGAGGTGTCTGTAAGCATTTCTAATGGCATTTTGATGTACATGTACAAAATTGATGTCGGAAGGATCATTGTAAAGTCCCAAACAGTGGAATATTGAGGACATTTTCAGATGGCAGTCAGATTCTAGCTGGGTGAGCCCAGTGTATTTTCTCATGTCACAGTTGATTAGGTTCACAGGGAAGTGGAAAGAGTAAAAAATTCTCTTATTACTTCAGCAATGCCATATCAGCCTCTTTTCCCTTTGAATGCAACATTAGTTTTTGTCCAGAACTCTAACTGCTTTCTACAGTTTGGGGAATTGTAAAGCAGAAACAATTTTCCCAGCTAGGCTGACCTTCACAGTAATAAGAAATGACTGGGATTTCTCTCTATTTCTCAAACATTTGAGGTGGGGGCACAGAAAAGGAATATGTTTGTTTTACTTGATATTATGTTGTGGGCATCTATTTGGCACTTTGAATCTAATTTTTTTCCATTCAGGAGATTACATGCACTGTGGCACTATCTGACCCATAGTCAGGTGGCAAGTGCCTTGAAAAATGACATTAATGTCCTTTAAACCTTTTGTTATCAACACAGAGATGGCATTTTGTTTTTGCCCATTATTGGAACACACTGTTTGTCACTTTTGGGAATGAATATTTTCATTTGCTCTCCTGCACTTACTCAAGTGATAAGCAGTGATCTTGAGAAATCTGAAGATTCTTACTGCACCAGGAGAATTCCCAAGGCATTCAAAGCAGCCTGCACTGGAAAGCTGGTGCTACTTCAGGACTGCTTCACTGTACCCACACCGTTCCTATATAAGCAGTAAGGAAATGTATTTGTTTATTTATTAAATTTTTATACTGCTCTTCATCTGTAGATTTCAGGGTGGTTCACAAGATAAAAATACAACATAAAAACTCAAAATACGTAATAAAGTCAAGAACAAAAAAAACCCCACAAACCAATAAACCCCCTCCCCCACCCCCTCCCAGAAACATTATTTTTTAATTTATGAAATGGTAGCATAAATCTTTTGCACAAAGCATAACATGCCATTTTATTTAATTATAAGAAAGATGCCACTGTTGAGAAAAAAGTTATTTGCAACAATAGTACATAAAACCACCCGAGTTCTCCAAATGTTTGGGTGTGGCTATGGAATCATTCAAATGTTATTGAGCACTGGGTTGCACATCCAGCAAAATCACATTTTAATCCGCCGTGAACCGTACTAGCTATGACCTGGAGGTGGGGAAGAAGCCTCTCATTTCGGATGCTTTGGTCATGTGAAACTCTATTCAGTGTGGTGTAGTGGTTAAGAGTGGTAGACTCGTTATCTGGGGAACCGGGTTCGCGTCTCCACTGCTCCACATGCAGCTGCTGGGTGACCTTGGGCTAGTCACACTTCTCTGAAGTCTCTCAGCCCCACTCACCTCACAGAGTGTTTGTTGTGGGGGAGGAAGGGAAAAGAGAATGTTAGCCGCTTTGAGACTCCTTCGGGTAGTGAAAAGCGGGATATCAAATCCAAACTCTTCTTCTTCTTCATAAACAACACTAGCACATCAGGGAATCAGCTAGACAAGAACCTTTATCCCCTGTGCTAGTTTTTAACAGTTCTTGAATGAATGAATGAATGAATGAATGAATGAATGAATGAATGAAGAAGCATGAAGGCTTGCAATGGTACTCCCAACTACTCCTTGGTCTGCCTTCTGTGGATCCACAGGCACCAGACCCCAACTCTCCATCCCTGCTTCCAGAATCTGATAGCTAGTCTACAGGCTCATTGGGGGATCAATAAAGCTCTGAGGAGAGATCCCCACAGTTGGAAACTCAGTTACTCAGAAAAAGCCAGAAGTTGTAGAAGATAGCACTCACCCTTTGAGTGGCCAGAAGGCAACTACCTTCAGTTGCTACCTAGCCTTGCTCAGCCAGATGTTCCAGCACCTTGCTGAGATTAATATTTGGGCTTAGTAGCAGGAGTGTTATCTGTGGTCCTGAACACATTGAGATCTCCTTACAAGGTGCAGTCTTTGCCTAGTCTTTCTTTGTCTTGTCACCCTGCCTGCCTTGGAAACCAGGACCTGCCAACCTCCCATTCCTTGAGACATCAACTCTCCCACAAAAACTCCAAAACTGTAAGGGTTGCCTTTGCTGGAAGATCTTTGTGGCTACCCTTCTGAAATTTGACAGAATTCATCCTCTCAGTAGGGTCTACCTTGTTCCCAAGCTTCATCCATTGGTCCATCCCCCCATTAAAAAATTACAGAAGTTTTCTTTTAAGCAAAAATAAATAAAAATTGAATGATGCCTTGCACAAAAACCCTTGGACCCATCTGCCTATAATTTGGTAGTCTTTATCCACTCTGGAGTGGCTACCATGCTTGCAAACATCATCCACTTAAGGTGGAATGTTATAGCCGTAATGTAAAGGTAAAGAGACCCCTGACCCCAAGGTCCAGTCGCGGACGACTCTGGTGTTGTGCCGCTCATCTCACTTTACTGGCCAAGGGAGCCGGCATACAGCTTCCAGGTCATGTGGCCAACATGACTAAGCCGCTTCTGGCGAACCAGAGCAGCACACGGAAACGGCATTTACCTTCCCGCCGGAGCGGTACCTATTTATCTACTTGCACTTTGACGTGCTTTCGGATTGCTAGGTTGGCAGGACCGAATAACTGGAGCTCACCCCGTCGTGGGGATTCGAACCGCCGACCTTCTCATCAGCAAGCCCTAGGCTCTGTGGTTTAACCCACAGCGCCACCCGCATCCCTTCATTATAACCATAGTTTGATGTAAATAGTGAACGACAGTTTGGGAAAAGGCGTCATTTTTCCTGAAGTGGAGTTCAACCCCATGCTGAATTGGGCAGCCTCTGGATCACTTCAGAATGAGACAGGTTGTTTTGTGAGGCATTGGATCAGAGTCCAAAGGAATCTTGTGGTCACTGCACTCCCCTCTTTAAAGGTTGGCAGTGCTGGTTGAGGAGGAAAATAGAGGGAGGAAGCAAAGGAAGAATATAATTTGGGGGATTGTGCTGAAAAGGGATTTTTAAAAATGGGAATGTATAATTTTTTTGCAAGATGAAACCACAAGAAATACATACATACATAATTTTACTTGTATGCCTGCTTTCCATAGGTTTCGAACCATGCTCAAGGCGGCTTACAACATGAAAAAATACATAATTGCAAACATAACAGAAGGAGTCACAAGCAATAAATATCAAAAAGTACACAACCAAACTGAAAAACCACATAAAATAAAATATTAATATCAATAACAGCAACAACAAACCCCCCCCCCCAAAAAAAAAACTTCCAGCCAAGATTTTGTTCAGCAGCCTCAGTTTTTGTAGCTGAAGTCAATCAGGGTTCTGCCCTACCAGGTCAGTTAGAGAAGGGACTGCTAGGCAGGGAGCAGGTCTTCCAGGACGCACAGCCAAAATGGAATTAATTGAGGAGAAGGGTAAACTAATTGTAGGGATCTGAGGGAGAAACAAACATTTTGGAGACAATGAATGGGAAGTGATTTTTTAGGATATGCATGAAAAATGAATTGGAAGAATTATTCGTTGGCAAATTGATTTGGAGAGATATGGGTGGGAAAACTAATCTAGGGGGTTACAGTAATTAATTGAACAACACCCTCCACCCCCACTCCACCACTCCTGCCATAACCTTGGTTTGTAACCTTGGTTTGTAGCACTTGTTTCCACCTAGTAGTCCATCACTTTCATGATCACATGGTGATTCAATTTAGCTATCATGGCTTATAGATAGTCTTCCATTGATAGCGGCATTAAGTGGAGTTTGGAATGTTTGGAGCAGGGAATGAATGGTGGAAGTGCCTTGGCTTACTGAGTAGGGCTTGTAACACTACCTTCCTACATTTTGGAGGCAAAAACTGCTGCCTTCAACTCCGTCTTAGGATACTGAAAAAAGGGGGGATTTTCAAGCATCTAGAACAGTTTTCTTCGATTTTGGGTCCCCAAAGGTTCTTGGATTACAACTCCCATCATCGCCAGCCAATGTAGGGACAATGGGAGTTGTAGTCCATCAACATCTGGAGAACCAAAGCTGAAGACCAGTGATCTAGAAGAACACTACGTTACAGGGTTGGTGGACCATCAGTGCATCAGAAGTTGTGCAGGTCTGTGCTAAGACCAATAAAATGAAACTTGTACTCTCAAAGTGAATGTGTGGTTTTCTTTCTCTTTTTAAGCTTTTAAAAACAGTGCTCTCTGAAGAAGTGTGCATGCACACAAAAGCTCATACGAAGAACAAACTTAGTTGGTCTCTAAGGTGCTACTGGAAGGATTTTTTTATTTTTTATTTTGTTTTGACTATGGCAGACCAACACGGCTACCTACCTGTAAGTGCCCTCTTCTGTTGATCATTTAATATCTCCTTTTAAAAATAATATTTATATTACTATGCATAATGGTGCCTGCCACTGAGTCACATACAAGTGGTCCTAGAGCCCTTTACAACTGGCAGCAGCAGCAGCAGCAGCAGCAGATCACCTCCCACTGGATGGCATAGAAATTGATAATAGAGACACTACAGCTTTGTACAATCATATCAAAAGAGTCCTATTGATGGCTTGTTGTTTCAGTGTCATGTAATGTTCACCTCCTGCAGTTGATGGTTGTTAAATGGAGTAATTAGTTATCACTGCCATTTCTAGGAATCAAAACAAGAGAAATAGGAACAAAAAGTTTTGCTATTCAAATGCAAAACTTGGGTGATTAAGAAATTTCTCCAAGGTCACATAGGAAATCTCTTGCAAATCTGGACGTGGTTTTCTAATGGAGGACCAAACCTTCTATATGAAACATTAGCTAAAGCTATATTTCTTAATTATAAGTTCTCATATTAAAATGTTACAAAAGTAGAATGCAATTTCTTTACCTTTCACATTGATGAATGGTTTCTCACTAGTGCACAATAAAACAGTTTCTTTTGTAATGTGCAGTGTTTCAACCAGTGTTTCAGAAAGTAATGATGAAACCAAACTTTTTATTTGATTAATTGAATGTAGTTTTTATTTCCTATTGGCACTGATAACTTATAGGTATTAAATGAATGGGTGCTTTTAAAGTTCCGCTTTTTGGAAAAATGGAAATCCTGCAAGATAGGGAACACCTTTTATTGATTGCATGTTTAGTAGAGCAAATTAGGTTTCCAGACCTTAATCCTCTATGAAAAGCAGAAAAACCAAAGAATTGCATCAGTATTATTCAGCTGGTTCTTTCAGCTTGATTACTGGGCAGAACAAGAATCTGATTCTAGATGTGAGGAAATTTCTCTCTACAATAAAGCTATTTGCAAGGTACTTTGGTTTGTTGCTATTTTGCAAATTTGCAAAATTCTTGAAAGATGACATTTTTTATTGAAAGAGAATTTGATTTCATCAGCATATGGTATTTGCTTAGCATAATTTTAGCTTTTTTTCCTTTGGAACTAATAAAAGAGAGACACTTCCCACATATTTAAAATTGTCATAAAGTGACATCTTACCATGTAATCTCAAAGTAGACTCAGTTATAAACTCTGCAGCTTTTTATGGAGTGAAATGAATAAAATATTTCCTTAAATATAATGTATGCAAGAAAGGAGAAATGCTTAATACGACTCTTTCAAACTACAGGGTGATACTATATAATCATTGGGTATGTTCCAGCCATGGTCCAATCAGACTTTTCACTTGGAAGTCTTATTGATTTCAACGAGAGAGCGCTAAACACATATATTTAACTCTGCATAGAAAGTAATTGGCCTTTAAAAGCTTTGCATCACACCCATTACTCTGAAATACTTTACTTTATGAATTTACTGGTAAATTCATATTTATTTGTTTAGTTTTACCCCACCTTATCTTCTGAGCTCAGCATAGGTTAAAGTATTACTCAGCATAAAAATACTTCCTTGTTGAGAAGCATTCCAGATTACCCAAAGGATCACATCTCTTGTTTCAGTTTCCACTAGGAAGTTCCACCTATGTCTACTTTTACAAGTTCATGTCAGTACAAAGACATATTAACATCCTTCTTTGTTTTGCAAGGCAGGGGCCTCTATTCCCAAAGATAGGGGCTTAGCATAAAGTGATGTTACTGTAATTAAAAATGGCTGACTATGAACATTCAATGTCTGTGGCATTCACTGGTACCAGAAACTACAATTAGGAGACAAGAATGTGGGAGATAAAAGGAAGTTTCACTGAGGCAGTGGCTGTTCTTCATAAGAACTATTCTTTGTTTTCAGAGTTACCTCAAGTCCCCCCGCCCTTGCTAACTACATGAGGCCATGTTCTCTCTTCAGTTCTGAGGATAAAAATTTGGCTCTTGTTCTGTATTACAAGGAAAGGATTTGAACTGTTGTACAAGCAAGCAATGTCTTTTGCTGCCAAAGCCTGCCTTTATTGAGCTCTCACAAGCATAATTGAGGTTGTACAAGTTACTGTGTCAAGGTTCCCAAGACTGAAATCCATGTAGACATAACAATGTTTACATGCACACCGTTTGGTTTCTTTCTTGAAACACCAGCGCTTACTTATACACAAGGCTTTAAAACACCTCGGGTCTCAATATGTGACCACAAATCAAAGTGAGAAAGGATCTAAAGGGAATGCAAAAGGGGATGGTCAAGTGCCATGGTCGATAGAGACCGTGAGCCTGAGAGAAACGTCATTGTGCTTGAGGTAGCAATGACTCCCCTCACTGTGCCTCACACGATAAAAACAATTCTCGCTTCATGCTCATTTCCAAGTGATTTAGGTCCACTGAAGTCCATATGGTTACACTGCTCCTCAGAAATACCTTAATAAGGGGAGTAAGGCTTGTATTTTATTGGGTTATTCCCTTCCCGTTGTGACTTTGGAACTTCTCTACCTTCAATGGAGTTATTTCTGAGGTACACCAAAAGGAAAACGAAACATACTCAGAGTATAGATAAATACCAGGTACAAACTCGTAAAACATCAGTCTCTCTTACAGATACTGGGGTTTTAAATGGCTCTGCCATGTTAATATCTATAGTACATATGAAGCCAAGGGGCCCTAATCTGTATATACCCAACCTTTAAATAAATAAATAAAAAACCCACATTTTATTGTGATCACTGCATGTTTTCATCCACTTGAAAGATATCAAAATCAGACCTGAGAGAAACTTAGAGCTTTTATTATTTTTTACCACAGAAAATATCCTTGTTTTATAAAGTGCAAAAGATTGCCTAAAGGGTCCATAAATATTTTGTGTGATTCTGGTCAAGATATAAAAGTAGGAAAGAGTTGATACATGAAGAAATTCAGCTGCCTATCAACAATGCCTTGTGGAAGAGCAAGATTTTGTGAACTGCAAGGCAATAATGTGAGATTTAATGAAAAACCTACACATTTTCAGGTTGTTACAGATTTTCAGATTTGCTGTGGAAAAGATAGTTTGCCATTTTTAATTTAGGCTGCTTTTGCTCAAGTCCACCTGTGGTACAGTACCTACACTGGATCTTCACTCTTCCTTTCTTTATCCCAAGAGTATTGATACTGCTATGATATCAGGTGCTGTGTCTCTCCAAACAACAGTCCTGCCAATCAGACCTGGTTCCCTGCTTCCTCCATCACCAGGATCACAGCTTAGAGGGAACTACAGGAATTACAGCTCAGATTTTCTCTCACACATCAACATGGGACCCCTGACCTAAGAAGCTGCAACACTACAGCCAATTGCTAAAATAAAGATTCCCAAACCTACAGCCTTCCCTCTGCGTAACTGGTCATTGAAGGAAGTTACAAGATGCTCCCTTTGTGCCACCAGACTAGTTACCTGACACAGATCTTGTGCCCAATTTACCTCCCACTTGCCTAACATATCAGTCAATTTCCACCTATCTGAAGAAGCTGAGTTCAATACAGTTACTTAACCTAGGGTGGAATCTAGCTTGTGTAGATAGATAGATAGATAGATAGATAGATAGATAGATAGATAGATAGATAGATAGAGGCTGTGAAAATGCTTTTAAAAATATATATTGAATTTGCCATTGGCTCACCATCACCATATGGGACGCAGGTGTTGCTGTGGGTTAAACCCAGAGCCTAGGGCTTGCTGATCAGAAGGTTGGCGGTTCGAATCCCTGCGATGGGGTGAGCTCCTGTTGCTCGGTCCCTGCTTCTGCCAACCTAGCAGTTCGAAAGCACGTCAAAGTGCAAGTAGATAAATAGGTACCACTCCGGCAGGAAGGTAAACGGTGTTTCCGTGCGCTGCTCTGGTTCGCCAGAAGCGGCTTTGTCATGCTGGCCACATGACCCAGAAGCTGTACGCCAGCTCCCTCAGCCAGTAAAGCAAGATGAGTGCCGCAACCCCAGAGTCTTCCGCAACTGGACCTAATGGTCAGGGGTCCCTTTACCTTTGCCTTTTACACAATCACCATCTAGTGCCCCATTTGTATAATGCACTTAAAACAGACTTAAAATGTTATATTTGCAGCTGTACTGGTCAAGGAAGAGTCTGTTGCTTTCTAGATAGTGCTGGGCTCTTAACTCCCATCAGCCGCCAGTCATGTCCTCACAAGTTGCTGAGCCAGAAACGTTGAGGTGATCCAGAAATCATGGGAAAGTAGCATACTGTTGTGTCCTGTAGTTCACCTGTCTTCCAGTTTGAAAAGATGCAGCTACCAAGTTACTCATTATAGCTTTCTGGCTGGATTGACAAACCTTCAGTTCCCTCCTCGGATTAACGGTAATGATGGCCCAGGGAGCAAGGAACCAATACTTTCCCCACACTGACCCTGATCTGACACTCATGCTCTCAGGGGTGGCTCTGTTCATGCTGCAACCGTCCTCATCAAAAGATTTCCAAATTGTGGCTTTGACTGAACAAAGCTGACAAGAGTAAAATGCAATAAAAAATTAAATAAATGCAGCTCTGGGGCATGAATGGGTGACAGAAGTTGCACAAAATACATTAAGGATTCAAGAACACTAAGAATTCAGAACACCTGGTGTGCCGTTTCCTGAGCTTCTTAAAATAGCTTTAACAAAACTCCACCTGAAATTACCTTGTTGTTAAGGCCTGAAATTGAACTGGTCCCAACCCTACCCAGTAACTGTAAGCCCCATGTAGCATCTCTAATGGACCCCTGACAGAGCAGCATCCGTATCGGGACTTATAGCTCATTTTGGCAGTAGGTGTCTTGCTGGCACTGTATCTCATGAAAGTCTGCAGAGGAGGGAGGGTTCTCCGTGGAAACAATTTCCACATCAGTCCTTGGGCATTCCCTTCATATACAGCTCCAGTTATAGCAGAATCATTCATATGCGGGAGGCCCGTGGCCCCTGTTGACATTCAGCCTCTACAGCTGAGCAAAAATTGCCGCCTGTGACAATATCGTTCTAATTAGCACAAAAATAGGGTGTTTTTTTTGTTGATAAAGAATTGTATACATATTTGTATATTTGGATTCTAACTTCATTGCCATTTCACCTGAAGCTGAGTCAAAACTACTCAGTTTTTCACAGAACCCTAAACAGCTCACCTTTTTGGCAAGTTTTTCAATTAGAAATATTCTTCATTCTTCATTTGCATTGACCTCACTTATCTTCATTTTCAGTTGCCTTCATTGGTGTGTTCAAACCTTTTAACCCTACCCTGAATAAATTCTGACATGACTCAAATTTTGGTTTGGTTTTTGGCAGAATTTAGGCCACAACTTTGTTGATCACAGCAAGTGATTGGTTACATAGGCTCTGGTTCGACTAGCTCCCTGCTCTGCAGGTAGCGCTGATGCAGGGTTCCAGCATAGGTCAGCCAAGGGTGAACACCTGGATAGCGGAAAGCCGGGGACCTGCTCTATCCGCCATCCAAATGTCCCCCTGGACTCAGGCACGGGCACAACCCCCTCTCAGGGGTTGACCAAACCATCAAGTCCCTGGATTCCTTTAACAGAATACCCTTCACATAGGGATGGCGAGAGCGTTCTCCCATCCCTATCACCTGAACCAGAGCCTATTCACAACCTTACAAGTTGTGGCGATTTGCTACACGGCAGGCAAAACCCAAATGGCAACAGCCAATCAGCCAAGTGGGGAAAATTCCTGCCATGCCCCTGTCCCAACGACAGATGACAAATGACGGCATAGCAAGGTCAAGTGCACAAGCCCTAAAAGTAGGGAGAGGTGGGTGGGTATTCCGATGCATGCGCCAAAAAGAGGAAGTTCTGGGTCATGTGCATGGGCATTTATAGGTCCCTCAATCCATTTAGCTTGCATCCCATTGGTCAGATAGAACCCAGCATCGAGGGACCTGCCGATTGGGTGTTGTGGCTGTCAATCATTCCCACCCACAACACGGGGATTAAGTTGCCAGGTCTCACCGCAATATGTGCGTCTTTAAGGGAAGACACTATTTTCCTACAGTGAAATCCTCATTGGTGCAAATCCAGGGAGGAAGCAGGAACATAGGAGCCAATTCCTGGGGCTGTGAGGGTTTAGGCCCCCACAATGAAATATTTGAGGGGGCCGGGCCCCCACAAAGTTGATGGGCACTCCCATTCAAATGATCTGTGTGCACTGCATCATGTGATCAATTATGCGGGGTTCATCTGGGCCCCCACAATATTTTATTCAAGTTGGCACCCCTGGGAATAGCTGAGGGTGTCAAAACAAGAGAGTGAATGTTTGCACAATATTCAAATAAAATCAGAATTGAAATTTTTGTACATTTTGTTTTGCCTGAGTTACTGCATCATCAAAGCACCATCAGGAAGTTGCACACACACAAGTGTGCCAGCACTACACCACATGTATTGGATGTTAGTTAGATGGATGGTTAATATTGCTGCTTGGCGATGACTCATGAAATTGTGCTTGTTACTGTACAGTGCTCTGATAGATTAATAATAATAATAATAATAATTTATTTATACCCCGCCCATCTGGCTAGGTTTCCCCAGCCACTCTGGGCGGCTTCCAACAGAATATTAAATGCAATATTATATTAAACATTAAAAGCTTCCCTAAACAGGGCTGCCTCCAGATGTCTTCTAAAAGTCTGGTAGTTGTTTTTCTCTTTGACATCTGGTGGGAGGGCATTCCACAGGGCAGGTGCCACTACCGAGAAGGCCCTCTGCCTGGTTCCCTGTAACTTGGCTTCTCGTAGCGAGGGAACCGCCAGAAGGCCCTTGGCACTGGACCTCAGTGTCCAGGCAGAACGATGGAGGTGGAGATGCTCCTTCAGGTGACTAGTATGAAGGTCTGAAAAGCTGGAAAATGAAGGACCCAGCCCAACAAAGATCTTCTTGCCATTAACCCTGTGCCCTGATTCATCAGGTGGCACCCAAACACTACCGATGACCTGCAATGACACTTTGCCTTTTTCAAAGGTAAAGGGACCCCTGACCATTAGGTCCAGACGCAGACGACTCTGGGGTTGCAGAGCTAATCTTGCTTTATTGGCCGAGGGAGCCGGCGTACAACCTCCAGGTCATGTGGCCAGCATGACTAAGCTGTTTCTGGCGAACCAGAGCAGCGCACGGAAACACCGTTTACCTTCCCGCCGGAGTGGTACCTATTTATCTACTTGCACTTTGACGTGCTTTCAAACTGCTAGGTTGGCAGGAGCTGGGACTGAGCAACGGGAACTCACCCCGTCGCAGGAATTTGAACCGCCAACCTTCTGATCGGCAAGCCCTAGGCTCAGTGGTTTAGACCACAGCGCCATCCGCGTCCCTTTTGCCTTTTTAGGTATATGCATAAAATGCCTTAGATATAATACATTTAAAACTGTATGTCAATCAATCAATTTATTGATCCAGTCAACAGATCTCACAATAAAACAATAAATTAACATACAAAATAAGATCTCAATAACATACAAAATAAGATCTCAAACAGATAAGAAAATATGGTTGCCTTTCTTTGTTCAAGATTTTTACATATATTCCTGTTCTCAACAGGAAATTAGCTATGGCTGTCTTCTGTGCATTGACCATGTTAGCAGACTGAGCGGAAATAAATTATTATTTTCTTAGTAATTTACGAACTTACATATTTGACGAGCAAATATGCACCCCTTTCCCCTGACAATGTGAGTCTAGACCGGGTCCCCAAAGCATTCCTTAACTTTCTTCTATCACATTTTTATCCTAATCATATGGAGCAAAAGAACGCATTTTAAAATAATGCTGCTTAAATACATTTACCGCTGGAAATCATTTGTTTGGGCTGCTTTGGAATGGCAGGGTTTTGGTCAGGTTTCTAATTTGATCACACTAAAAATGGCTGGAGACCACCCATAATCTTTGCCACATAATGAGTGGAACCAGGATGTATGTTGAAGGATATGCTGTTCTCATCACCTCAGGTTGTGTCAATTCATATTGAATCAAGTCAGGTTGCATCAGCAATATCCCTATCAGAACTTATTCCTGAGAGCAGTAGATTTGATTTTAAGTAGATTTAGACAGCAAATATCTCAGCCACAACAAATGTATATAATGAGCATATATCTGTGAAAACCAGCTATTTTTAAAGTCACTGGGGAAACCAAACCTTTTGATATTATGGTCTACATATTTCTATGATGTTAAGCTACTAAATTTAAATGCAAGAACAGGTTTCTTCTCTTTAGTAGGAAAGAGTATTAAATAACATGTGAATTGATAGTCCTAGGAAGTCGCAAATTTCCTGTGTCAAACAACTGTGCACAGTACTTTTAAGAAAACAGAATATTGTTCAGGGTTTTAGTCTTATTTATTTTGTATTTTAAACTATTTTCTGTGTAAATCACCTTGAGGGGGTGGTTTAGAAGGCAATTAATAAATTAATAATACTTACTAAAATTTAGTGAGAATTAAGCGGGTGTCTGAGTTGGGGGAGGGTGGCACTGCTTCACGGTGGTTCCCGTGCTTTACTTCGATGGTTGCTCCCAGAGGGTGATGCTTGGGGGGGGGGGTGCTTTTCAGCCCCATGGAGCTTTCATTGTAGAGTTCCTCAGGGCTCAATTTCATCCCCATGCTATTTAACATCTACATGAAACCGCTAAGTGGGGTCATCCAGAGTTTTGGGGTACATTGTCAGCAATATGCTGATAACACACAGCCCTAATTCTTTATATGTGCAGGTGAGGCACTGTAAGTGGGTGGCGCTGTGGGTTAAACCACAGAGCCTAGGGCTTTCCGATCAGAAGGTCGGCGGTTCGAATCCCCGCGATGGGGTGAGCTCCCGTTGCTCGGTCCCTGCTCCTGCCAACCTAGAAGTTCGAAAGCACGTCAAAGTGCAAGTAGATAAATAGGTACCACTCCGGCAGGAAGGTAAATGGCGTTTCCGTGTGCTACTCTGGTTCGCCAGAAGCGGCTTAGTCATGCTGGCCACATGACCAGGAAGGTGTACACCGGCTCCCTCGGCTCCCTTCATTACATCTGTTTAGGTGCCAGGCAAAAATATTCCTCTTGTCCCTGGCATTTGGCCAGTTAAAAACAACCTATGGCCTTTTAAACCATGCTGGTTCTTCTTCTTCTTCTTTGTTATTATGTTACGTATTTTTGCGTTTTTATACTGTAAGCCGTCCAGCGATCCTCGGATGAAGGTACTTTCCCATCATGCCGATATCCTAAGATCCATAAGCAGTATATAGTTATGTAGCAGCTGAGTTGCTATGAGTGGCCTTACGCATTGCTCTTTTCTTCCTTTTTTTCCAGCTGGTTAATAATCCTCTAGCAAGCCAAGCAGCGGCAGCAGCGGCAGCCGCCGCCATGGGCTCCATAGCCAGCTCGCAGGCCTTTGGCAATGCACTCTCCGGTCTACAGGGGGTCACAGGTCAACTAGTCACTAATGCACAAGGACAGGTGAGTGGAAGACAGGAGGAAATAGCGAATTCATATGGCATATTGATTTGGGGTAGAAATGAATTCCTTATGCATGACCGCAATTTCTAGCTGCACATATATTGGTGGGTGGGTAGACTTAAATAAATCATTCTTCAGTCCAGTCCTCTTTAAAGTGGCAGCTCTTCATACAAGGACTATGCTTCATACATCTAGTTACAGGTAGGTAGCCGTGTTGGTCTGCCGTAGTCGAAACAAAATTAAAAATAAAAAAAATTCCTTCCAGTAGCACCTTAGAGACCAACTAAGTTTGTTCTTGGTATCTGAAGAAGTGTGCATGTACACAAAAGCTCATACCAATAACAAACTTAGCTGGTCTCTAAGGTGCTACTGGAAGGAATTTTTTATTATTTTGTTTATGCTTCATACAGTACCTACAAATGTAGGTGTTTAGGCCTCTCATCACACAATATATTCTGTGTGTGTGTGTGTGTGTGTGCTGCAGGCCACGCGAGGGCACAATAGCTGCTACCTACCCTTATCACATGTAGGTGACATACCTTTAAGTACCTTTAAGCACGCAATGAGATCAGACAATTTTATTGAAATCACGGTCTAATAGCAAGCTCAGCTGGTGAGCTGAGTGGGACATGAATGGGCCACTTAAAAAAGAGAAAGGAGATATCAGATGTTCAGAGAAGGGCTACAACAAATGAGTGGGTCAAAACATCAAAGTATGGGCTGAGCATGCTCTGTGGGCACACAGTACTGACTGTTGATGAGGAAATGGGAAATCAGCTGGAGAGAAAATAAAATATCCTAGGGAGGGATGGTTTGCTGGCTAGAACATTGAACAGGACCACTCCACAGTTTATTTTAGTGCATGTCCTGCTTCTTTCATATAATAAAGGCCAGGTATGTAGCAAAGAAAACTGCACTAGAGCAACGGACTAGCCTTTAGTATTTAACTACATTTATTTTAATTACAGGTAGGTAGCCGTGTTGGTCTGCCATAGTCAAAACAAAATAAAAAATTTAAAAAATCCTTCCAGTAGCACCTTATGGACCAACTAAGTTTGTACTTGGTATGAGTTTTCGTGTGCATGCACACGAAAACTCATACCAAGAACAAACTTAGTTGGTCTCTAGGTATCTGAAGAAGTGTGCATGCACACGAAAGCTCATACCAAGAACAAACTTAGTTGGTCTCTAAGGTGCTACTGGAAGGATTTATTTTAATTGTTCACCATAATCCTACCCACACGTGATGGAGCATCTACACCTGACCAAGAGGAGCTGCTAAAGGCCTCCCTCATCTAGCAATTCTTCCCCCAGGAACATGAAGCAACATGTAGTTTTCCAACTCACTGCACCTAACTGGGTGTCTCCTTTACTTCCAGAATTAACCTGTGCCCCTTGGGCCTAGGTGGAAAGCAAGCTAATGGATTCTCCTTTTAGCAGCCTTGATTGCAAGTAAATGACATACCCTCTCATTTGTATAATTCTTCTTGTTATTACTTCTCTTCGTATAATAGCCACACGATCACTGAAGCCCACTAATTAAACATAATTTCCCAGTAGCCATGGCGGGGGGACCTCACACAGGCACCCCAAAACCCCTCCAACCTCCTGTAAATGCTTATTCCCAACATTACTTTTAGTAACTTGAAATCACAGCTATAGTATCATTAGTGCTTTTTTTTCTTTAAAAAATATTTAGGGGTACTCTCATTTTCCTACTCATGTTAAAATACTGCCCCTCAATGAGGCCAAACTTAGATTCACAAAATGTTTAGGGTGTATGTATACCCCCGCATCCCCCCAGAAAAAAGCAGTGAGTATAATTTATTATTATTATTATTATTATTATTATTATTATTATTATTATTTGGTGACTCTGGTGGGACACTGAGTATCATTATTGACAATCATTGAAACCAGTGATTGTATAGTATTTGTGCTTCCTCAGTTATTGACATATAATTCAAAAACGAAGAAGCAATAAATTCTTCCTCTCTGTGATTCGATATCACCAATTTACTTATCTGAGACAGAAGTGGCATTTATTTATTCTGCCCAGTGTTTTTAAATATTAAAAGGAACACCCTCAAGCGTCATGTTTTGGGGTTTGCTTTTTTGAAAACTTATTATTAACATGGAGCATAAGCAAAGATACATCTGGAGCTCACTCTCCTCATCATATAAGTCCCACAAGGAAAAAAAATGCTGACCTTGTTATATTTACTGGGTGGGTACAGAATTGTTCCATCACTACCCCGAGGGTTGAACGATGGAGCTTGTCAAAGTGAGGTCTTATCTAATGAATCATCTTATCGCAGGTGCACACCACACATATTAAAGGGGGATTGCACGACCATTGTGCCCTCTACAATAACCTTTCAGTGTCTACTTTAACCCTTGTTTCAATCCCTTTTCATCAAAGGATCGTTTTATGCAGGCTCTCAAAAGCCTATTAAGATTTCTGTTAGGGGCAGAGTATGGGAATGGAAGAAAAGTTGGTTATAATACCTATAACTCATAGTCAGATCGGTTCCATCTAGAAACGTTGCTTGTTTATATCTGTGCTTCGGAAATAGTGCAAACTCTCCTCTCACAGGAAGGCACTAGACAGCAGGATGTAAATTTAAGGCTCTGAGGTATAAAACCATGGCAGTTTGTCAGTCAAGGGGTTTTCTCCTCACGCTTCTTTCAGGCTCTCCCAGGGAGGCAAATAATTGGAATGTGGTGGTAAACTGTTGGGTGAACACATTTCTGTGTTTGAATAATATCATGTAAGAGACTTACAGTGGCACTGAATATTTATTTTATAAACCAAATCTGGTAATCCCACAGGCTTCAGGGGTAAACGGAATTTCACTTTTGCAAAACAGAGTACGGAGAAGAACACTATTCGTGCAAGAATCCAGAAGCCATGCAACAGTTAAAAATCTATGTGAAGGGCTTCTTTTAATAAATTTAGGGTGCCATTCTGCATCATTTTGTCTTTATGTTTTAGATCCCTGGAAGAGAGATCTATTGGGGTGGGTGGTTCATGGGCTTTTAAAAAAAGTTGCCCACTTCTGGTTTTATTTGTGTTATTTCTACCCTACTTCTCATATACTGTGCTTGCATATTCAAATCTAATTAAAAATGAAACTGCTGTTCATCGTGCTAAAATCACAACTATAATTAATTCAACTGCAGCCACAGACAGACTAAAAAGAGAAACCCGCAGCAAGCCAACTTGCAAATGCCTTCGTTAAAATTTAGGTTTTCAGGAGAAACTTCACATGACACTAACACATTTTTAAAGCTCTGGAGTGGGAACTATAACTACCATTTCCCACTGACCATTGACCATGCTGGCTGGGGCTGATGAGACCACTGGTCTCTTCCCAGGCTGTGTCCCTTCTCCAGGTCGAATCCCTCACTGGCCCTACTCTGCAACCTCTTTCAAGTTTGAATGGCTTGATGGTATCCTTGAGCTGTGATCATGCCACTTGGAGGATGGAGGGAATGTGTGTGTGCATGTGTTAGTGTGTAGAAACGTCTGGTATTTGCATGGCTGGGATGTTGTGGAGAGAGTGACATTGACTCTATTCACTTTTGCCTCAGGCCCTGATCACTCTGACAGGCAGCCTCCAGAAGGCTGTGCATAATAGAATGGGCTAAAAAAGGCTCCCCACACCTGCTTTAAGCCATGGTTTTAAACAAACCATGGCTTAAAGTGAATGAGTAGCACATTGCTAAAATCACATGTGTTTTGCTGCTGCTGCTGCTGCTGCTGCTGCTGTTTGTTTATGTACTGCTCAATGCCCAGATGACTCTAAAAACATAAAAACCAGTTGCACAACACTGTGTAAATAAAGAATAATTTAAAATAAATTATGATTAAAACGTGCCACAAAACAATCCCATTAAAACAAAATATAAATGTCCATGATTTAACTGTGCAATGAAACAATCCTATTAAAACAACACGCCAATTAAAAAAGTGTTCCTCCCTTCACTGCTGCATGTCCTTAGCCAGGAGAAATCATAGAATCATAGAACTGTACAGTTGAAAGGGACCACAAGGTTCATCTAGTCCAGGCACGTCCAACAGGTAGATCACTGGTACATCATTGGCTCCCCCCAAAGAAGCTGAAGAACTGTGGGTCTGTTAAAAAAAGCTCAACATTTTACCTCCTCCCTGAAAAAGCTCAACAACTTTGACACGAATCCCCCCAAAATCTTCCTCCTTCCTAAAAAAAAGCTTAACAACTTTGACCTGAACTCCAAAAAAGGGAGTAGATCACTCTGCCAGTTTTTGACTCTGTGAGTAGATCGCAGTCTCTTGCGAGTTGGCCACCCCTGATCTAGTCAATCCCCTGCAATTCAGGAATCTTTTACCCAACATGGGGCTCAAACCCATGACCCTGAGATTAAGAGTCTCATGCTCTAATGGCTGAGCCATCCCAATAAACCAGAGGTTGTGAACGAGCACTCAAGGTTTGTTTCCCACAAACAAACCATAAATGGTTAGTTCTTAGCTTACTGTTCATGGTTTGGTTGGGGGAAGCAAGCTGTGTGTGCTGGTTCACACATAACTTGAAAGCAACCTCTCTTGCCTCCCTGTCACGATGGAGGAAGAAGTCGGGGAGCAGCAAAGTGTGCTTTTCAGCAGGGTGTAACAGCATGCTGCTTGTTCATATTAAATTATGGTTAATTTATTTTACACAATAGTTTAAAGTGATGTGCAAACCCAGCCTTTTATTCTAGCTATGGAGGAATTCTAAGCAAGTAAACAAGAAGTAGGTAATGAAAGGACAGACACTGCTATAAAAGAGAGGGGCAAGAAGCTTATTAAGGGTCCCTGCTAACTGGCAACAGAATTTTGCCAGACTGCACTGGAAAGATTGATGCTGCAACTGTATGCTAAAGCAGTGGGGGGGTTTTCTTCTTTTAAAGTAGTTCACATAGGGTCTGAAAAAGCACTGACAGCACTGAAATGCAACAGTTTGGCAGCACCAGTTTTTAGATTCTCCATAAAAAATGAATGAAACGAATGATGACCATTCCAGAGAAAACAGCTAGTGTACAGCAATCTTCGACAACCTGGTGCCCTCCATAAGATTTGGACTACAAC